>NC_090401.1:58598867-59223867 GCF_036365525.1 Heterodontus francisci | reverse complement strand
TCAACTGGAGTATTGTGTCCAATCCGGGGCACCACACTTTAGGAAGGATGTGAAGGCTTTAGAGAGGGTGCAGAAAAGATATACAAGAATGGTTCCAGGGATGACGGACTTCAATTACATGGACAGACTGGAGAAGCTGGGACTGTTCCACTTAGATAAGAGAAGGTTGAGGAGATTTGGTAGAAGTGTTCAAAATTATGGGGGGCCTCAAACAGAGTAGATAGAGAGAAACTATTCCCATTGGCGGAAGGGTTGAGAAACGTAGGGCAGAGATTTAAGGTGATTGGCAAAAGGACCAAAGGCGACATGAGGAAAAACATTTTTACGCAGCGAGTGGTTAGGATCTGGAATGTACTGCCTGAGAGTGTGGTGGAGACAGATTCAATCATGTCTTTCAGAAACGAATTGGATAATTATCTGAAGAGAAAAAGTTTTCACGGCTATGAGGAAAAGGCTGGGGATTGGCACTAGCTGAGTTGCTCTTGCAGAGAGATGGCAGAGACACGATGGGCTGAATGGCCTCCTTCTGTGCTGTAGCCACTCCATGATTCTATGATTCTAAGAAATTGATCTGCATACTTCTATGTATCTCAGCTGTCCTGTGTTATGGTTTCAAACAGCAGTTCGAGACTGTCTGAGAGCAAACATTTTAAGCTGATTCTGGTCCAGTGACAACAAAAATAGAGAGTCTTGGCCATTGTATGCAAGTTGTGTTAGAAATACCTACACTCGAGATCCTGATCAACTGTAGTTTTGAAGCATGAGCAAGCATGGTTAGTATGGCTGAGAGATACAAATAAGCGCACTTGGAGAGCTTTGACTGGTTTATACATTATTTGATGTGATTCTCTTGAAAGGGCAAGAAAAGATAGTCTGGCCCATCAAACCTGTCTCTCTGGGACCGTAATACATAGAGTCACAGAATTATAGAGTCATTACGGCGCAGACGGGGGCCACTCGGCTCATTGTGTCCATGCCACCTCTCTGTACAGCAATCCAGTCAGTCCTACTCTCCTGCTCTGTCCCCATAGCCTTGCAAGTTTATTTCCCTCGAGTGCCTATCCATTTTCCTTTGGAAATCATTGATTCTCTTCACTTCCACCACCCTGTAGGCAGCGAGTTCCAGGTCATTACCACTCGCTGCAGAAAAAAGTTCTTCCTCACATCCCCCCTGTATCTCTTGCCCAAAACCTTAAACTTGTGTTGCCTAGTCCCTGTACAATCAACTAATGGAAACAGCTTTTCTTTGTCTTACTTATCTACACCTGTCATAATCTTGGACACCTCTATCAGATCTCCCCTCAACCTCCTTTGGTTCAAGGAGAACAACCCCAGCTTCTTCAACTGAACCTTGTAGCTAAAATCCCCATCCCTGGAACCATGCTGGTAAATCTCCTCTGCACCCTCTCAATGACCCTCAAATCCTTCCTAAAGTGTGGCTACCAGAACTGGATGCAATCCTCTAGTTGTGGCCGAACCAGATCTTTATAAAGCTTCAGCATAAATTCCCTGCTTTTCTACTCAATACCTCGACTTATGAAGCCCAAGATCCCATACGCTTTGCTAATTGTTCTCCCAATTTTTCCTGCTGCCTTCAAAGATCTATGCACATGAACCCCCAGGACCCTCTGTCCTTGCACACTCTTTAGAACTGTGCCATTATGTTTATATTGCCTCTCCCTATCCCTTTTGCCAAAATGCATCACCCCTGTATTAAATTCCATCTGCCACTTGTCTGCCCATTCTGCTAGCCCATCTATGCCTGTTGCAGTTGATTGGTATCATCTTCACTGTTTGCCACACCTCCAAGTTTGGTATCATCGGCAAATTTAGAAATTTTACTCTGCATTCCAATATCCAAGTCATTTATATATATCAAAAAAAGCACTGGTCCCAGCACTGACCCTTGGGGAACACAACTGTCTACCATTCTCCGTCTGAAAAGCAACCATTTACCACGACTCAGTTTTCTGTCCTTAAACCAATTTTTTACCTAAACTGACAATGACCCTCCTATTCTATGAGCCTCAATTTTGGTAACTAGCCTTTTATGTGGTACTTTGTCAAACGTTTTCTTAAAATCCATATAGCCAACATTCCCTTCATCAAAAAAACCAATTAGATTAGTCAAATACAATCTGTCTTTTACAAAATTGTGCTGGCTCTCTTTAATTAACTCAAACCTCACCAAGTGCCTGTATAGCATCACCTCCATCTGTCGCAGAAACCAATAATATTTTCTCCTCCTCTCCAAATTTTCTTCTGCCAACCCTTATACAAGAAGGCAAACTGCTCTTAGGTCTCTTGTTGCTCTGTAACTGGCTATTAGCCTTTTGGCATTTCAGCAGAGCATCAGACCAGGTAGATATGGACAAGGTTTACATGAATATTTTTCCACATTGTCTTATAGATGCTAATGTCCAGGGCTTCATTGCACTCAACCACAGTGTCATGTGCAGTGAATTAAATTGGTCGGGCACCGGCATTTATGATGACAAGGACCTTGGCAAGAGGCCAAATAGGATAATCTACTCAGCACGTTTGGCTGAAGACAACTGCAAGCACTTCAGCCTTGTCTCTTACATCCACTCGCTGAACTCCACCATGATTGAGCCTGGAGATGTTCATAGAGTGTCCTAATGTTCGCTATCTAGCTGCCACCAACATTCTTGGCCACAGGGCTTTGTTCTGTTCTGATCGGTGGATATGCGGCCACTTAGCTGTGCCTACAGCTTTCTTGTTTTAGTGGTTAGCATGTTGGTGGTAGCTTCACTCGGTTCGTACTTTGTTCTATGGTATGCCTGCTACTACTTCTCAGGTGACTTGCTGCATTGAACCCAGGGTTGGTTTCCTGGTTTGCTTGTGGTCAAGGAACAAAGGAGGTGCCTGGCTAGAAGGTTACAGATTGTAGTGATATACATTTCTGCTGTTCCTGATGGCCCACAGTCCTAAATGGATGCCCAGATTTGGTTGCTTAGTCTGTCCCATTTGGCATGTGGTAATTCCACAGTACATGATGGAGTGTGACTTCATTGTCGAGGCAAAACTTTAGTCTAATGCATTTTGCTGCAGGTTAGTGTCTAGAGTTAAAAGGATTTTTGTAATGAAATATTCTATTTAATTGGAATCCATTCACATCAAATAAAACATGCCATTTATCCAGTCAACCCTATTAATTAACATTGAAAGCACACGCTTGATTCCAACTGGCAACATTCGCTAATGCTGTGACCCTCATTACTAACAGGTGAATGATGAGAGACACCTCAGTCATGGTGTTCAGTACTTCATTGGTTTATGAAATAGTTGCTGGATGAATACATAGAAATAAAAGTCTAACTGCTGCTTTTGTTTCAATAAATTATATCTGTTAACCATGTAATGGATCCATTGCCGTGCTAGAAAAAAAGTTTTTGAAAAGCAGTTTTATCTGTTTGTGAAAATCATAGGCATCTATTTTTCTATTGTGACGTATATCAAATAGACCTCTACAAGAACACACATGGCTTTGAACTAGTGCTGCAAAGAAATGCCATGTTTTTTCCTGAGCCTCCTGCCAATGAACACCTCCATTAAATCACCCCTTAACCTTCTCTGCTCAAAGGAGAACAATCCTAGCTTCTCTAGTCTCTCCATCTAAGTGGTCCCTCTTCCCTGGTACCATTCTGGTAAATCTCCTTTGCACCCGAGTTAGTTAGTTAGGCCACAGCTGGAGTACTGTGTACAGTTATGGGCATCACACTGTAGGAAGGATGTGATGGAGAGGGTGCAGAGGAGATTCACCAGGATGTTGCCTGGGCTGGAGCATTTCAGCTATGAAGAGAGACTGAAAAGGCTAGGGTTGTTTTCCTTAGAGCAGGGAAGGCTGAGGGGGGACATGATTGAGGTATACAAAATTATGAGGGGCACTGATAGATTAGATAGGAAGAAATATTTTCCCTTTGCAGAGGGGTCAATAACCAGGGGGCATAGATTTAAGGTAAGGGGCAGGAGGTTTAGAGGGGATTTGAGGAAAAAAAATTTCACCCAGAGGGTGGTTGGAATCTGGAATACACTGCCTGAAGGGGTGGTAGAGTCAGGAACACTCACAACATTTAAGTATTTAGATGAGCACTTGAAACGTCATAGCATACTGGAAAATGGGATTAGAATAGGTAGGTGCTTGATGGTCGGCACAGACACGATGGGCTGAAGGGCCTGTTTCTGTGCTGTATGACTCTATGACTCAATGACCCTCTCCCAGGCCTTGACAGTCAGCCTAAAGGGTGGTGCTCAGAATTGGACACAATACTCTACATGAGGCTGAGCCAGTGATTTTATAAAGGTTTACCATTGTCTCTTAGGAGAGATCCTGTAAGGATCCACAAGAATAAAATGCAACTCCAATTAGAAATCTGGTGTTTAAAATTATGCTGAAGAATCCAAGGACCTAAGTAGCCCTAAGTCTTCCCTTTGACAATTCCACTTTTTGAAGCGCAGACCTAAAGTATGAAAGTCCTTTCCTAAGACACATATATAAATACTACAGCATGGAATAGTGCACTAGGTTTATGCTTACAATTCCCCACGTGCTGAATAATGACTCACACCTGTGCTGTTGTGAGGTGTCAGATCACATATTTTTTTCAGATCTCTGAAGGTAGCAGGGCAGGTCAATAAGGTGGTTAAGAATGCATCTGGAATCCTTTGGACAAAGAACAGGCATTTTGAAATCTTTGCTTTGACCTGCCTGGAGCAAAAGAAGGAGACCCAGAAAACTGTTACCTCTCTCTGTAAAGGAATCCTACATCTCTTGAAAATGAACCCTGCATTTGAAAGGTGGCACATTCCTATTGCCTCCAGTCTCTAAAGAATTCCTGCATCCAGAGTGGTTCCTGTTGCCTCCTGTGTTTTGGGTGAGCCTGAAATCTCATGAAAGCTTCTACTGCTAGACTGCAGACCAGTTGCTGCACACTTGCTGAAAGACATGTGTTTCGCCTGCTGCAGACAATTGCCTTGAACACCATCATAGACTGTTCATCAACCTCAGATAGAGAGACTTCGAGTGGCATCCGACTATTCAACTCTGGGACACCTCACCGTACCGAAAACATCCTACCAGAACATGATAAATCAATCATTTTATTTTTTTCCTTTTTATTCCTAAGAAACAACTGTAAACCAAAAATCCTTTCCCCCGGTTATTCATTTAAAAAAAATTTATGTGTGAGTACATGAGGGCTAAGGAAATAAGGTGTTTTTCATATATATAGATTTATCTCATTAGTAGTTAAGACCAATTATTTCTTTTCTAATAAATAGTTAATGTTCTTTAGAGAAGCCTGGTTTGGTGTGCTTTATTCTGGGGGACAAATTAAGTGTTTAGTTTGGCTATTCTTCAGTAGGTGGGAAATTGTTTTGATATGCTATGACCTGTGGAGTAGTGGGACTGAATTAACAGTGCATTACTCCTGCCTTGGTCATAACAATGTGGGGAGAGGGCAAGGGAGTGGCTGTATGTGAATTGCTCCTGAGGAGAGCTAGCACAGACACGATGGGTTGAATGGCCTTCTGTGCTGTAACAATTCTATGTCTGGAATTTTACGGCCCCCCAATGAGTGGACTGGTGGCGGGTGGGGGGTTGGGTGCGTGGAGGCGTAAAGTTGGGTGGGAGACAGGCGGGCCATTACCGACACCTTCCTGCCCCCGCTGAAATTTTACACGGGGCAGCGGTGGCGAGTAATGGCTCGCCTGCCCCAGGCCAATTAAGGCCCTTAAGTAGCCAATTAACTGCCACCTAAGGGCCTCCTCCCGTCACCACAGATATTTTACCCTCGGCGGGTGGAAGAACACCGCCACCTTCTTGCGGCATGAGGGGGTGGCCCTCCTGATCGGGCAGCCTTTGCCCCATGGAAGACCGCCCCCGAAGCCCCAATTGCCCCCACCACACAACACTCCCCACCCCCCCCCCCCCCCCCCACGCCTAACTGACCCCCCTTGCCTCACTGGGGCCCAGCTGGTTGTCCCTGGTGAGGCCCCAAAAACTTACCTTTGTTCAGGGGCCGTCCTTCCTCTTGCTTGCAATGACTGGTGTAGTCCCAGAAGTAGCCACCGCTCCTGGTGGCGCTGCTGGGACTAAGAGCTGCCGGCCCGCTGATTGGCCGGCAGCTCCATTAGGCGGGACTTCCTGCCTCAAGGAGGTGGAAGTCCCAGCCAAGGCCAATTAAGGGCCTAGGGAGCAAAAAGTCCTGGCCTGGCTCCCCAAGCCCAGCGGAGGCGGGTTCACTCGCAACTTTTCGGCTGGTGGGCCCAACGTAAAATTCCGACCCACGATTCTATAATTCTGAAACACTTGACAGTTTTGTGTTAATAAATTGCAGATGGGAGTAGGTACATTATATATAATAAAATTGTTCCAGCAGGAATGTTGAAAAATTATCACTTACTGGTTAAAAGTTTTGCTGGCAACTTTAAATGACACTTGATATCTGAGTGAAATAGAATTAGTGGAATGGAGTGGATGAAATTAGCCATCTTATTTTACTCATTCATGGGATTTAGGCGTCGCTGGCCAGGCCAGCATTTATTGCCCATCCCTAATTGCCCTTGAGAAGGTTGCGGTGAGCTGCCTCTCGATTCTGCTGGAATCACAAGTGGACAAATGATAGGAGCTGAGAATAGACTCTCAATCACTGTTTTGAGGCTGAATACTATAAGTGTAACAAATGTTATTCCCTGTATACTGGGATTCTTTTGAAACTGGAGATTTCTCCTGAAGGACTGAGTGAAGTAATGATTCTTTGCAATAAATCTATTGATTTTTCTTACTGGAGGAAATGGAGCATCATGATGGCTGTTCCTGCTCTATTGAATTGCCTTTTTCCTTTCTACAAGTACATTTTAAATGTAACTTGCCTTTTGATTTGCCTCCACTGCTTTAGCCTGACTGGAGTCAGGACTTATTCTGTGAATCCCTATCTGCTTCTGGCAAAGCAGTTTTGGAAACACTGAGCAATTGCAACACGGATTCAGGTGAGCGAGGTTCCCTGTTCTTTCTTGTAGAACTTGTTAGTAAATTTACTAACAAAGGTGAACAGACAAAATCTTCAGCAATGCATTTATGGTGAATTCTCACCACATGATCAACGAACTAAGAAAAGCCAAGACTTTGGCAATTAGGGAGAAGAAAACTGATCACTGCAAACAAAAACCTTTTACAGAGAGATTTACAACTAAGTTTAGGATTGTTTGAAAAGTTTGGAATGATGCAGACATGAGGAGGACTACAGGAACAGGAGGAGGCCATTCAACCCATCCAGCTTGTTCCACCATTCAATTAGATCATGGCTGATAAGTATACTTCCCTTTACCCTCCTTTCATCCATATCCCTTAATATCCTTACCTAATGAAAATCTGTCGATCTCAGTCTTGAAAAGTTCAATTAACCCAACATTCACAGCATTTTGGGAGAGACAATTTCACATTTCCACTAACATTTGTGTGAAAAAGTACTTTGTGGTTTCACTCCTGAAAGGTTTGGCTCTAATTTTAAGATTATGCCCCCTTATTCTGGACTCCCCCACCAGAGGAAATAATTTCTCTGTTTCTACCTTATCAGATCATCCCTTTATCATTTTAAACACCTCAATTATATCATGCCTTAACCTTCTTAAACACAAGGGAATAGAGCAAAACCTTACACAACCTGTCCTGACGACTTAACCCTTTAAGCCCTGGGATCATTCTGGTGATTCTGTGCATTGCCTTCTCTAAGGCTAATATATTCTCTCTAAGGTGCGATGCCCAGAACTGAACATAGTGCTCTTGATGGGATCTGACCAAGGCTCTGTACAATTGAAGCATCACTTCCTTCCCTTTGTCTTCCAACCCACGAGACAAATGCCAACATTCTGTTGGCCTTTTTGATTAATTTTTGTAACTGTGCAAATAACGTTTTGCAATTTGTGTACCTGGACACCTAAATTCCTTATTTCCTCCACAGTTTTTAATGTAATTAGTTATTTTATGTTGTCTGATGCAACATAAATGAGATGTGTGGAGTCCTGTTGGTTGAAGATCTCAAACAGGTTTATTACAGCTATCAAGTAAATGCAGTACAGAGCTAACTATTTACAGAACTTTACTCTGGGTGCTACAGTTACAGAGTAACACTGGTTTCGAGTCACATGACTGTGTCCTGGTACTTAGCTCATTAGCATACTAAAATCTTAAAGGGACATCACTCTTAAAGGCAATCATACACCATTTAGTAAAAGCAAAATACTGCAGATGCTGGAAAACTGAAATAAAAACAAAAAGTGCTGGAAATACTCAGCAGGTCTGGCAGCATCTGTGGAGAGAGAAGCAAAGTTAACGTTTCAGGTCTGTGACCTTTCATCAGAACTTGTTTTTATACAACATTTAGTCCCTCCTCGTTGGGTAGTTACAATACTTTTTAAGAAGAAAAGCATTCAACTGATCTATTTAAGTCAGTATTATCCATTACGTTTCTGTCAAAGAATACAGCCCTAAATAATGTCACATTCAAGGACTATCCTCAGCAATGCTGCAGCACTGAATGAAAGGACATGGGTCACCACTTGTAGTTCCCCATATTGTGATCTCCAGATTTCAATAATACATTTGGAGTTACCAGATGATCAGTGATCAGGCTGATTTTCCTCCTTCAATTGTAGCAGCACAACTCCTTTTCTGAGCGAGATCAATTAACTTGCTATGTACCTGGATTCTTTTATGCCTGCCTCTATCAACTCTTTTTTTTAACTCATTCTTGGATGTGGGTATTGCTGGCAAGGCCAGCATTTATTGTGAATCTCTAATTGCCCTTAAGAAGGTGGTGGTGAGTCGCCTTCTTGCTGACTTGCTAGGTCATTTCAGAGGGCTGTTACAAGTCACCCAAATTGATGTTTGGAGTCACATCAGAAGACAGATTTCCTTCCCTGACGATCATTCGTGAACCAGCTACCGTGCAACAATCCGGTAGCCTTTTGTTCTGGATTTAGTCAATAAACTGAATTTAAATTCCCCAGCTGGCATGGTGGTATTTGAACCCATGTCTCAGACTCATTAGTCCAGACCTCTGGATTAATAGCCCAGTAACATAACCACATGTTACCATTCCCAGCGAACCACTGAACCACAAGACAGCTTTAGAAAATGTTGGGTCAAATCAGAAGCATCACTCTTGGCCTTGTTACGGCCAGGTGAGAAAGTTGTTTAGGGGTCTTTTGCTATCTTTCCTTGGTCTTAGTGTAACAGGGTTTAATTTTAAACACACTGTGTTTTGATCTCCCCTTTTTGTGAATCCTTGTTCACAGTTTCCAATTATAAGACAAAGAAACCAATTCACACAGGCTTTCTCAGGTTTAAAGAAGAAAGATGAAATTTTATTAAACCTTAAACTTAAACTCTAATATGGTTCACGCCTACAGATATATGATGTGCCCACGCTAGCATGTACATGCGATATACACGTGCAGATAGGAACAGAAAAGAGAAGAGGAAAATATAGTAGAGAGGGGTTTGAGGCAATATCTTGTTGCGGTGCTTCGAGCTCACTGTAGTCCGTTTGTAAGTAGTCTTGCTTTTCATTGGGGCCTAGAAGTCTTCTTAAAACCTTGTTCACGTAGGAAACTTTTCTCTCTTTGAGTTTCACGTGTTTTCACAAGATTTAGTTCTGTGGGAAGGAGATGGAAGCAGGCAGACAGGAGATGCTTTAATTCTTGCTTCAGTTCCAGGAGAGATCTTCACTCTATGAGGACACAGCTTTGTCTGAGTACCGATCCTTTGTTGGAAGTTCAAATTTAAAAAAAATCCAGCCAGCTAGTCATGTGACTAAAACTGGTTTGACCACTTCTTCTGTGTATTGGGGAAGCAATGAGTAGGTCCCGTTTGTTCCAACACTGCTCGTTACGATACAAAAATGTCTTTCCAGTCAGGGGCTTGAAATTTTAAGTTTTAAAGTTCATGTGGTGAAATAATGGGTGCCTCAGTCTTAATAGGTGGGGAGCTTGCCTGACAGCCTGAAGAGAATGGAGAGACCTGAGACCCACAACTACTCCATATTGTTGGTGCCTGCCTCTAATAAGTAGTGAAATGATCAGGCCAGAGAGGGAAGAAAACGTTCAGCAAAAACTCACATTTTCAAACATTCAAAAAGGTTATATAAAATAAATAGGAGAGGTAAGTAATTGGAAAGTATGACAGAAAGCCCACCAAAAACATTCACTGACTTTTGCAGAAAAGTATGGGTGGTCAGGGATTTGAGTTCAGCCTGTTATTTGTGCACCGTGAAGACTTAACAGACATAAATGGAGCAGACTGTATTTCAACTTTAATCATAAAATCTAGCAAAACTAAATCTAATGACCTCAAAATTTTACTTGATACAGCCCCAGGGTCTCCTGTCATTTTAGAGTAATTTAAAAGGCTGCCAGTGGGAACTGAATCCACAGCAGGCGATGTATGTACTGAAGAAATTTATAAAACAGACTGAAATTAAATAAAGTTAAATCTGTTGGGTAAAATGATAGGCAGACTAGGTCCTTGTTTCTTCCTGATGATAGGTCATCAACCTGAAACATTAACTCTGTTTCTTTCTCCACAGATGCTGCCTCATCTGCTGAGTATTTTCAGCAGTTTCTGTTTTTTAAAAATTTATTGAGAGATACAGCACTGAAACAGGCCCTTCGGCCCACCGAGTCTGTGACGACCAACAACCACCCATTTATACTAACCCTACAGTAATCCCTATATTCCCCACCACCTACCTACACTAGGGGCAATTTACAACAGCCAATTTACCTATCACCTGCAAGTCTTTGGCGGTGGGAAGAAACCGGAGCACCCGGCGGAAACCCACGCCGTCACAGGGAGAACTTGCAAACTCCGCACAGGCAGTACCCAGAATCGAACCCAGGTCGCTGGAGCTGTGAGGCTGCGGTGCTAACCACTGCGCCACTGTGCCGCCCCTTGTTTCTTGCCTTGCCTTTATTTCAATGTTACAGTGCGATAAGCAGGATACAGTCAAACCTAAGCACAAGCTCTTCAGACAGTATCATTGCTTTAGTCGAATCATTCCTTGTTATTACATTCAAATCTCCCTATTTCCCTTAACTCTGATTGGTTATAGGTTTGTGCATTGCCTTGTACGGTGCATTACCCTCTTTTCTGTTTGAGTCACCCTCAGCGGTCTCAGCCCCTCCCAGTTTTTGGCCTGTGGTAAATGAGATTTCAAACTGCTAATTTTATCAATTGCTGAGGTGATCAGGGCCTTTGTCATCTACTAACTTAATCACACACACAGTATCATATGTCCCGATTGTCCTTAATGCTCATTTTTAAGTTAACTCCTTCTTTCCCATGTCTCAAACAGACCCAAGTCAAATACAATTAAAAAAGGTTAGGCCAGAAAATAACCACAGCTTTCAATTGCCAAGAATCATTGACCAATAAGAATAGTGAAGATGAACTGGAAATTTCAAATCTGTAGCTGGACAACAGAGGTTTCAAACATGATTTATTTTGTTTTCCCACTCGGGTGATTAGTTCTATCAAGCTGTCTGATATTCATATCATTTCATGGTTGCTGATTTTATGATTTAATCGAAGATGGTGGACAAAATTGCTCCTCATAAGCACACACATCCTGCCAGGCTTCCACCACCCTACCTGGAGAGCATTGCAAGTTGTACTCACTATTTGGACCCAGTTTTAAAACTCTGTCTCAGTGAATGGGTTTTGAGTGAGTTAAAATCTCACCCTTTGTGTCAAGAAACCTGCTATTAATCAATAACACCATTGCCTCCTTGTCCTGCAGTTATTGTTAAAGTTGAAATGGTACCGAGGGATTTTATTCACCCACCGCCCCGCAGGAGTGAGCAGTGAATTCCAGACCCTTACCACCCTCTGGGTGTAAAAAATACTCCGCGTCTCCCTGCTAATCCTTTTGCCAATTACTTTAAATCTATGCCCCCTGGTTATTATCCGCTCTGCTCAGGGAAATAGGTCCTTCCTATTCACTCTATCTAGGCCCCTCATAATTTTATACACCTCAATTCAATATGCCCTCAGCTTCCTCCGTTCCAAAGAAAACAACACCAGCTCTCCAATCTTTCGTCATAGCTAAAATTCTTCATTTCTGGCATCTTCTGATGCAATGTGCTATGCCATAGGCGATCGGCTAGTTTAGTTTTAGTTTTAGTTTTAGTTCTTGAACCTTTGTTTAAATGCTGTAATGTATGGTCACTGACAGACTATCTCACTGAGCTTCAGGTTCTGAGTGGGGGGTGGGGGGGGTGGGGGGTTGGGGGTTCTCCACTTCTTCTTCTTTGGCCTCCTTGTCTTGAGAGGCAATGAGTAAGCGCCTGGAGGTGGTCAGTGGTTTGTGAAGCAGCGCCTGGAGTGGCTATAAAGGCCAATTCTAGAGTGACAGACTCTTCCACAGGTGCTGCAGATAAAATTGGTTGTCAGGGCTGTTACACAGTTGGCTCTCTCCTTGCGCTTCTGTCTTTTTTCCTGCCAACTGCTAAGTCTCTTCGACTCGCCACGCATTAGCCCCGCCTTTATGGTTGCCCTGCAGCTCTGGCGATCTCTGGCAACTGACTCCCACGACTTGTGATCAATGTCACAGGACTTCATGTCGCATTTGCAGACGTCTTTAAAGCGGAGCCATGGACGGCCGGTGGGTCTGGTACCAGTAACGAGCTCGCTGTACAATGTGTCTTTGGGGATCCTGGCATCTTCCATGCGGCTCACATGGCCAAGCCATCTCAGGCGCCGCTGGCTTAGTAGGGTGTATATGCTGGGGATGTTGGCCGCCTCGAGGACTTCTGTGTTGGAGATACGGTCCTGCCACCTGATGCCAAGGATTCTCCGGAGGCAACGAAGATGGAATGAATTGAGACGTCGCTCTTGGCTGACGTACATTGTCCAGGCCTCGCTGCCGTAGTGCAAGGTACTGAGGACACAGGCTTGATACACTTGGACTTTTGTGTTCTGTGCCAGTGTGCCATTTTCCCACACTTTCTTGGCCAGTCTGGACATAGCAGAGGAAGCCTTTCCCATGCGCTTGTTTAATTCTGCATCGAGAGACAGGTTACTGGTGATAGTTGAGCCTAGGTAGGTGAACTCTTGAACCACTTCCAGAGTGTGATCGCTGATATTGATGGATGGAGCAGTTCTGACGTCCTGTCCTATGATGTTCGTTTTCTTGAGGCTGATGGTTAGGAGAAATTTGTTGCAGGCAGCAGCAAACCTGTCGATGATTCTCTGCAGACACTCTTCAGTGTGAGATGTTAATGCAGCATCGTTAGTAAAGAGGAGTTCCCTGATCAGGACTTTTCGTACTTTGGTCTTCGCTTTTAGACGGGCGAGGTTGAACAACCAGCCATCTGATCTTGTGTGGAGGAAAACTCCTTCTTCTGAGGACTTGAATGCATGTGAGAGCAGCAGGGAGAAGAAAATCCCAAACCGTATAGGTGCGAGAACACAGCCCTGTTTCACGCCACTCAGGACTGGAAAGGGGTCTGATGAGGCGCCGCTATGCCGAATTGTGCCTTTCATATTGTCATGGCATGAGATGATGATACTTAGTAGCTTTGGTGGGCATCCAATCTTTTCTAGTAGTCTGAAGAGACCACTTCTGCTGACGAGGTCAAAGGCTTTGGTGAGATCAATGAAATCAACGTAGAGGGGCATCTGTTATTCACGGCATTTCTCCTGTAGCTGGCGAAGGGAGAACAGCATGTCAATGGTGGATCTCTCTGCTCGAAAGCCACACTGTGCCTCAGGATAGACACGCTCAGCCAGCTTCTGGAGTCTGTTTAAAGCGACACGAGTGAAGACCTTCCCCACTATGCTGAGCAGGGAGATTCCATGGTAGTTGTTGCAGTCACCGCGGTCACCCTTGTTCTTATAGAGGGTGATGATATTGGCATTGCGCATGTCCTGTGGTACTGCTCCCTCCTCCCAGCACAGGCAAAGCAGTTCATGCAGAGCTGAGAGTATAGCAGGCTTGGCGCTCTTGATTATTTCAGGGGTAATGCCGTCCTTCCCAGGGGCTTTTCTGCTGGCTAGAGTATCAACGGCAGCACTGAGTTCCGACTTTGTTGGCTGTACGTCCAGCTCATCCATGACTGGCAGTGACTGGTTCTCCACAGATTGACAATTAGCCCAAGAGAAGTTTTAAAATAGAATGGTGTTTCCCATGCTGCCTCAGGCTGATCTATCCTGAGCTCAGAATGTAAGATCAGATTTGCGTTTTGTAAAACAGAATCTCAATAAATGACTTTTGATGTTCAGCTTAACAGGAGAGAGTTTAGCCTTTGGAGTTGGGACTGCACATCTTAATCAGCAGGAAGTGTTCCATTTGGAACAATATTGCATAGGATTCACAGAGCAGAAACAGGCCATTTGGCCCAACTAGTCCGTGCCAGTGTTTATATTCCACACGGGCCTCCTTCTTCTTTAAACACTCTCAGCATATGCTTCTGTTCTTTTCCCCTTCATGTGTTTATCTATCTTCCCCTAAATACTATTGACAAAAGAACCAGAGGCGACATAAGGAAATGAGTGGTTAGGATTTGGAATGCCCTGATTCAGTCGTTGCCTTCAACGGTGAATTGGATGATTTTTTTTTGTTCTTTCATGGGATGTGAACATTGCTGTCAAGACCAGTATTTGTTGAAGTTATGATAAACCTGTACAAAACACAGGTTTGGCTTCAGCTGGAGCATTGTGTCCAGTTCTGCGCACTACACTTTCCAAAGGATGTTCAGGTATTAGAGAGGATGTAGAAAATGTTCACGAGAATCTTTCAGGGATGAGGAACTTTGTTATGTGGTTGGAGGTTGAAGAGCTGGGTCTGTTCTCCTTAGGGAAGTGAAGTTTAAGAGGAGATTTGACAGACGTGTTCAAAATTAGATTGGAAAATAGTGAATGTAACTCCTTTATTCAAAAAGGGAGGGAGACAGAAAGCAGAAAACTACAGGCCAGTTAGCTTAACATCTGTCTTTGGTAAAATGTTAGAAGGTATTATTAAAGACGTTATAGCAGGGCATTTAGAAAAATTCAAGGTAATCAGGCAGAGTAAACATGATTTTGTGAAAGGGAAATCATGTTTAACCAATTTATTGGAGTTCTTTGAGGGAGTTACATGTGCTGTGGATAAAGGGGAACCGGTGGACGTATTGTACTTAGATTTCCAGAAGACATTTGATAAGGTGCCACATCAAAGGTAATTGCAGAAAATAAAAGCTCATAGTGTAGGGGATAACATATTGGTATGGATAGAAGATTGGTTAGCTAACAGGAAACAGAGAGTAGGCATAAATGGGTCATTTTCTGGTTAGCAAGATGTAATGAGTGGTGTGCCACAGGGATCTGTGCTGGGACCTTAATTTTTTACAATTTATATAAATGACTTGGATGAAGGGACCGAAGGTATGGTTGTTAAATAAGCTGATGACACAAAGATAGGTAGGAAAGTAACTTGTGAAGAAGATATAAGGATATAGATAGGTTAAGTGAGTGGGCAAAGACCTGGCAAATGGAGTATTATGTGGAAAAGTGTGAAATTATCCACTTTGGCAGGAAGAATATAAAAGCATATTATCTAAATGGTGAGAGATTGCAGAGCTCTGAGATGCAGAGGGATCTGGGTGTCCTAGTGCATGAATTGCAAAAGGTTATAATGCGGGTACAGCACGTAGTTAGGAAAGCGAATAGAATGTTATCGTTTATCACGAGGGGATTGAATATAAAAGTAGTGAGGTTATGCTTCAGCTATACAGGGCATTGATGAGACCACATCTGGAGTACTGTGTACAGTACTGGTCTCCTTATTTAAGGAAGGATGTAAATGCATTGGAGCCAGTACAGAAAAGGTTTACTAGACTGATACCTGGAATGGGTGGGCTGTCTTATGGGGAAAGACTGGACAGGTTAGGCTTGTATCTGCTGGAATTTAGAAGAGTAAGAGGCAACTTGATTGAAACATATAAGATCTTGAGGTGTCTTGACAGGGTGGATGTGGAAAGGATGTTTCCCCTTGTGGGAGAATCTAGAACTAGGGGTCACTGTTTAAAAATAAAGGATTGCCCATTTAAGACAGAGATGAGGAGAAATCTTTTCTGTCAGAGGGTTGTGAGTTTTTGGAATTCTCTTCCTCACAAGGTGGTGGAAGCAGAGTCTTTGAATATTTTAAAGGCAGAGGTAGATAGATTCTTGATAAGCAAGGGGGTGAAAGGTTATCAGGGGTAGGTGGAAATGTGGCGTAATCAGTTCAGCCATGAATGTATTGAAAGGCGGAGCAGGCTCGAGGGGCCGAGTGGCCTACTCCTGCTCCTAATTCATATGTTCGTAAAATCATAAGGGGTCTGGACAAAGTAGATAGAGAGAAACTGTTCCCATTGGCCAAAGGATCCACAGTCAGAGGACACCGATTTAAGGTGATTGGCAAAAGAAACAATGGCGACATAAGGCAAAGCTTTTTTACATAGCGAGTGGTTAGGATCTGGAATGCACTGCCTGAGAGTGTGGTGAAGGCAGATTCAATCGAGGCTTTCAAAAGCAAATTGGATAATTATCTGAAGAGAAAAAATTTACAGGTCTATGGAGAAAAGGCATGGGAGTGGGACTGGCAGAGTTGATCTTGCAGAGAGCCAGCACAGACACGATGGACCAAATGGCTGCTTTCTGTGCTGTAACCATTCTATGATTCTACGTTGCCAAGCTCTAATTGCCCTCGAGAAGGTGGTGGTGAGCTGCCTTCTTGAGCCGCTGCAGTCCATGTGGGGTAGCTACACCCACAGTGCTGTTAGGAAGGGAGTTCCAGGTTTTTTACCCAGTGGCAGTGAAGGAACAGCGATATAATCCCAAGTCAGGAGGGTCAGAGAGTCATAGGGTAGAGTCATTTACGGCACATCCAGTCCATGCCGGCTGTCTGTAAGAGCAACTCACCACACTCTCAGGCAGTGCATTCCAGATCTTAACCACTCGCTGCATAAAAAGGTTTTTCCTCATGTCACCATAGAGTGTGGATTGGAGGGGAACTTGCAAATGGTGTTCTCATGCGTCTGCTGCTCTTGTTTTTCTAGCTAGCAGAGATCGCGGGTTTGGAAAATGGTGTCAAAGGAAGCTTGGCAAGTTGTTGCTGTGCATCTTGTATGTGCATCGGTGGTGGAGGGAGTGAATGTTTAAGGTGGTGGATGGGGTGCCAATCAAGTGGGATACTTTCTCCTGGATGATATCGAGCTTTTTGATTGTTGTTGGAGCTGCAATCATCCAGGAAAGTGGAGAATATTCCATCACACTCCTGACTTGTGCCTTGTAGATGGTGGACAATGTTTGGGGAGACAGGAGGTGAGTTACTTGCTGCAGAATTCCCAGTCTCTGACCTGTTCTTGTAGCCACAGTACTTTATGTGGTTGGTCCAGTTCAGTTTCTGGTCAATAGTAACACCCAAGATGTTGATGGTGATGTTCAGTGATGGTACCTCCGTTGAATGTCCCCACATTTCCATTTCTGACTTTATGATGGAGGGAAGGTCATTGATGAAGCAGCAGAAGATTGTTGGACCTAGGAGACTACTCTGAGGAACTTCTGCAGTGATAGAACATAGAACATAGAACATTACAGCGCAGTACAGGCCCTTCGGCCCTCGATGTTGCGCCGACCTGTGAAACCATCTGACCTACACTATTCCATTTTCATCCATATGTCTATCCAATGACCACTTAAATGCCCTTAAAGTTGGCGAGTCTACTACTGTTGCAGGCAGGACGTTCCACGCCCCTACTACTCTCTGAGTAAAGAAACTACCTCTGACATCTGTCCTATATCTATCACCCCTCAGGTCCTGGGGCTTAGATGTATGGCCTCCAACAACCACAACCATCTTCCTTTGTGCTAGGTATGACTCCAACCAGTGGAGAATTTCCCCCGATTCCCATTAACTTCAATTTTGCTAGGGATCCTCGATGCCACACTTGGTTAAATGCTGCCTTGATGTCAAGGGCTGTCACTCTCATCTCACCTCCAGAATTCAGCACTTTTGTCCATGTTTGGATCAAGGCTGTAATGAGGTCTGGTGCTGAGGGGCCTGGAGGAACCCAAACTGAACATCGATAAGCAGGTTATTGCTGAGCAGGTGCCGTCTGATAGAACTGTCAATGACACCTTCCATCACCTAGTTTATGATTGAAAGCAGACTGATGGGGCGGTAATTGGCTGGAAAGGATTTGTCCTGCTTTTTGTGGACAGGTTATACCTGGGCAATTTTCCAATTTATCAGGTAGATGCCAGTGTTGTAGCTGTACTGGAATAGCTTGGCTAGGGGTGCAGCTAGTTCTGGAGCACAGGTCTTCAGTACTATTGCTGGAATGTTGTCAGGGCCCATAGCCTTTGCAGTATCCAATGCCTTCAGTCGTTTCTTGATATCACGTGGAGTGAATTGAATTGTCTGAAGATTGGTATCTGAGATGCTGGGGATCTCAGGAAGAGGCCGAGATCAATCATCCACTTAGCACTTCTGGCTGAAGATGGTTGTAAATGCTTCAGCCTTGTCTTCTGCACTGATGTGCTGGGCTCCCCCATCATTGAGGATGGTTGAGGATGGGGATATTTGTGGAGCATCCTCCTCCTGCTAGTTGCTTAATTGTCCACCACCATTCACAGCTGAATGTGGCAGGATTGCAGAGCTTAGATTTGATCCGTTGGTGTGGGATCACTTAGCCCTGTCTATTGCATGCTGCTTACACAGTTTAGCATGCAAGTTGTTCTGTGTTGTAGCTTCACCAGGCTGACACCTCATTTTTAGGCATGCCTGGTGCTGCTCCTGGCATGCTCTCTAGCACTCTTTGTTGAACCAGGGTTGATCCCCTGGCTTGATGACAATGATAAAGTGAGGAATATACCAGGCTATGAGGTCACACATTGTGGTTGAGTACCCTCATGCATGCCAGTTTTGAGCTGCTAGATCATTCTGAATCTAACCCATTTAGCACGGTGGTAGTGCCACACTACACGATGGATGGTATCCTCGGTTTGAAGACAGGACTTCATTTTCACAAGTATTGTGCAGTGGTCATTCATATCAATACAGTCATGGACAGATGCATCTGCGACAGGTAGATTGGTGAGGGCAAGGTCAAGCAGGTTTTTCCCTCTTGTTGGTTCTCTCATCACCTGCCGCTGGCCCAGCCTGGCAAATATCATGACTTGGCCTGCTTGGTCAGTAGTGCTGATACCAAGACACTATTGGTGATGAGCTTTGAAGTCCCCCACCCAGAGTACATTCTGTGCCCTTGCTACCCTCAGTGCTTCTTCCAAGTGGTGTTCAACATGGAGAAGGACTGATTCTTCAGCTGAGGGAGGGCAGAAGGTGGTAATCAGCAGGAAATGTTTGACCTGATGCCATGAGACTTCATGGGGTCTGGAGTCAACGTGAGGACTCCCAGAGCAACTCCCTCCTGATGGTTTACCACTGTGTCGCCACCTCTGGTGGATCTGTCATAAGATCAGAAGAATTAGGAGCAAGAGTAGGCCATTTGGCCCCTCGAGCCTTCTCGCTATTGAGTAAGATCATGGTTGATCTGATTGTGGTCTTATCTCCACTTCCTGCCTGCTCCCCATATCCCTTGACTCCCTTGTTGATCAAAAATCTGTCTAGCTCAGCCTTGAATATATTCAATGACCCAGCTTCCACTGTTCTCTAGGAAAGAGAATTCCAAAGTCTACCAACACTCTGAGAGAAAATATTCCTCCCCCATCACCATCTTAAATGGGAAACCCCTTATTTTTAAAATATGCCCCCTAGTTCTAGACTTCCCCATAAACATCCTCTCAGCATTCACCCTGTCAAGTCTCCTCAGAATCTGATATGTTTCAATAAGATCACCTCTCATTCATCTAAACTCCAATGAGTATAGGCCCAACCTGTTCCACATTTCCTCATGAAAATAACCCCTTCATCCCAGGAATCAGCCGAGTGAACCTTCTCTGAACTGCTTCCAATGCAATTATATCTTCCCTTAAGTAAGGAGACCAAAACTATACACAGTACTCCAGATACAGTCACACTAAGGCCCTGTGCAGCTGTAGCAACACTTCCCTACTTTTATACTCTATACCACTTGCAATAAAACATGAGAATCAATGCCAGTGGGGCAGGATATATCCTGTAATGGTGATGGAGGAGCCACAGACATTGGCTGTAAGATATGATTTGGTAAATATAACTATAGCCTGTGGGACAGCTCTCCCAATTTTGGCACAAGTCCCCAGTAAGGAGGACTTTACCATGTTGACTGGACAGGGTCTGCTATTGTCATTTCCATTGCCTTTGTCAATGTTGGATGGTCCATCCAATTTTTTTCTTATTCAACTTTTCTATAGCAGTTAGGTACAACTGAGGTTCTTGCTAGGCCATTTCAGAGGGCTGTTAAGAGTCAACCACATTGCTGTGGGTCTGGAGTCACATGCAGGACAGACTGGGTAAAGCCGGCAGATTTCCTTCCCTGAAGGGCATTAGTGAACCAACTGGGTTTTTATGACCATCCGGGAGTTTCATTGTCACCATTTCCGAGGCTAGCTTGTAATTTCAAATTAATTAATTAATTGAATTTAAATTCCACCGTGGTGGGATTTGAACTCATGTCCCCACAGCATTAGTCGGAGCCTCTGGATTACTAGTCCAGTAATATTACCACAAACTACCAGTCCCTGACTCAAGGGTATAATAATTGCAGGGATACAGGGAACAAGTGGGGGACTGGGACTAACTGGATTGCTCTTCGAAAGAGCTGGAACAGACTTGGTAAGCCTCCTTCTGTGCTTTACTGTTCTATGATTCGTGCACAAAACACACGCCATACACCACACAGCACACGTACCACATACTGCACAGCACACACAAGACACACCACGCATTGAACACACAGCCACACACCACTGACAGACCATACACCCATACAAGACACACACACCACACACTGCACCACATACACACAGACACACCACGCAACACACGCCACACACTGCACCACACACCACACACCACACACACACACCACACACACATACACACCACACACACACACACACACACCACGCACACACACACACCACGGCTGAAATGCTGCAGGTTCAATTTCCCCCTAACATAACAGCACTTGGCTCTGAACACTTTTGAAAGAATACTTCTTCTGTTTGTCAACTCCTGAACATCTGGATTTAACTTGCAGGTATGGTGGTAGAGACGAAGATCTTGAAACGATTGAAGTGCGAGTGCTATGATGTGGGGACTGTAGGCTTTTTTTGGCTGAACAATTTTCCTCATCCATATTTACCCTGTTCCCTGGGTGGATTTTTTTGAAGAAGTACTTCCCTTTTCAGTGTTTGGTTTCCCAGCTGCAGCCTTTGATTTGATTGCTCCGTTTCTGTAGATCTGTAAAATCACGTCTTTGCATCAAGTTTCACACAGAATGAGTTGGTAAAGTTTTTGCCGATGAAAAGTTAATCACATGTGTTTTATTTTTCTTGGCTGAATACTGGTTCTCAGTGTTCAAATGGAGATGTGCCCAGTAAATTAGTATTCCAGTCCTGACAATCCTGATCTGCAAGTTGCCTTTTTTTTTTTATCAAGAGCTACATTGCAAAGGTTTTAAAATGTGATCTGCTGACAAAAGCAACAAACACCATGTTGCATTGCTGTTGTCTTAATTTCTTAAAGAAATACTTGTAATCTTTTAACATTCATGTAGCCAAGTACGATTCCTTGATAATCACAGCCCCAGCTGCAAGAGATACAGCATTTACGAAGGCAAATGGTATGTTAGCTTTTGTTACAAAGGAATTAGAGTGTATAAGACTAAAGAAGTCTTACTACAATTATACAGAGCATTGATGAGGCCACAGCTGGAATACTGTGTGCACTTTTGGTCTCTTTACCTAAGGAAGAACACACTTGTCCTAGAGGGAGAGTAACAAAGGTTCAGTAGACCACTTCCTGGGATGAGGGGATTGTCCTATGGGGAGAGATTGAGTAGACTAGGCCTATATTCCCTGGAGTTTAGAAGAATGAAAGGTGATCTGATTGAAACCATAAAATTCTTAAGGGGCTTGATATGGTAGGAGCTGACAAAATATTTCCCCTGGCTGGGCAATCTAGAACATGGGGTAAAAGCAAAATACCGCGGATGCTGGAAATCTGAAACAAAAACAAGAAATGCTGGAATCACTCAGCAGGTCTGGCAGCATCTGTGGAAAGAGAAGCAGAGTTAACGTTTCGGGTCAGTGACCCTTCTCTAGAACATGGGGTCACAGCCTCAAAATAATGGGTCGACCATTTAGGACTGAGTTGAGGAGAAATTTCTTCACTCAAAGGGTTGTGAATCTTTGGAATTCCGTACCCCAGAGAACTTCGGATGTTCAGTTGTTGAGTATATTCAAGACAGAGGTCAATAATTGGGTACTAAGAGAATTAAGGATATAGGGATACTGTGGGAAAGTGGAGTTGAGGTAGAAGATTAGCATTGAATGATGTACCAGGCTTGAGAGGCCAAATAACCTATTCCAGCTCCTATTTCTTATGTTTTGTTTGGACTGTTGGTCCCACACAATCTTTATATGCAGTGTCTAAGTTTTGATTTGGGCAGGAGATTCTTTTGAAAGTAAAATCGTTGAGATCTTTAACTTTAATTCACATTCATGTGGCTAAAGGGAAGAAAACCAGCAATCAGGATGCTTCAGTTGATAGTCTGTTTAGTGTAATTTACCATTACAATTTAGCAAAGCCATGTGTGTGTGTGTGTCTGTGTGTGTTTTGGGGAGAGGATTTCTGTGTGACTACCGTGTCACCCAGTAGTAGCAGGTTTGCTTTTGCTGTCACTACGTAAGGTGGCAAATTCAAACCAATGAGTACATCATCACCAAAAAATGTAAACTGGCGGTCATAATTGAAAGCAGGGCCCAAATTTTTGCCCAGTTCTGGATTTAAATGAGAAAGTTGGGATCTATTCAGAGTGTGTTTCCAAAGTTGCTTTGTTTGCATTTAGTACAACTTCAAGTTTGTGGGGCCCAAGTATGGAAATAACTAAAAATCCAAGACTGAAGAAAGTTGACTGGATTCCATGTTCTGATTTGGAGATTAATTGGAAATTGGAAATGTAGCCTCCAATTGTGCCTCTGTGCTGCAGTCTCATTACACAGACCAGCTCGAACTAATTCTTTCTCAGAATCTCACAGTTGTGAAACTCCTGACTTCCCTCAGTCATATATTCAATTTACAGTCATCGGGCTTTTCTAAATCCAGTGTGTAACAATTCACCACTTCCTGATTTACATCCAACTTTTCTCAATCATCGAATCAGAGAATAGTTATAGCACCGAAGGAGGCCATTCGGCCTGTTGTGTCTGTGCTGGCTCTTTGAAGGAGCAATTTACCTAATGCCACTCCCCCGCCTTCTCCCCGTAACCCTGCACATTCTTCCTTTTCAGATAATAATAATCCAATTCCCTCTTGAATGCCTCTATTGAACCTGCCTCCACCGCACCCTCAGGCAGTGCTGTCCAGCTCCTAACCGCTCGCTGAATGAAAATGTTTTTCCTCATGTCGCCATTGCTTCTTTTGCCAGTTACCTTAAATCTGTTCCCTCTTGTTTGCGATCCTTCCACCAATGGTAACAGTTTCTCCCTATCTGTACTGCCTGAGCCCTCATGATTTTAAACACCTCTATAAAATCTTCTCTCAACCTTCTCTTCTCCAAGGAAAACAGTCCCAACTTCTCCAATCTATCTCGTGATTTTTTTCTGCACCCGCTCTAATGCCTTCATATCCTTCCTAAAGTGTGGTTCCCAGAACTGGATGCAATACTCCAGTTAAGGCGGAACCAGTGCTTTATACACATTTAACATAACTTCCTTGATTTTATACTCTAGCCCCTATTGATAAAGTCCAGGATTCTGAATGCTTTATTAACTGCTCTCTCAACTTGTCCTGGCACCTTCAATGATGTATGCACATATACACCCAGGTCCCTCTGCTCCTGCACCTCCTTTAGAATTGTACCCTTTATTTTATATTGTCTCTCCACATTTTTTCTACCAAAATAAATTACTTCACACTTCTCTGCATTAAATTTCATCTGCCACCTGTCTACCCATTCCACCACCCTATGTCTTTTTGAAGTTCTACACTATCCTCCTCACAGTTCACAATACTTCCAAGTTTTGTATCATCTGCAAATTTTGAAATTGTGCCCTGTACACCAAGGTCTAGGTCATTAATATATATCAGGAAAAACAAGGGTCCCAACAATGATCCCTGGGGAACACCACTACAAACCTTCCTCCAGTATGAAAAACAACCATTAACCACTATTCTCTTGTTTCGTGTCACTCAGCCAATTTCTTATCCATGTTGCTACCGTCCCTTTTATTCCATGGGCTTTAACTTTGCTGACAAGTCTATTGTGCGGCACTTTATCAGATGCTTTTGGGAAGTCCATGTACACCACATCAACAGCATTCCCCTCATCAACCATCTCTGTTACTTCATCAAAAATCTCAAGCAAGTTGGTTAAACACGATTTGTCCTTAACAAATCCATGCTGGCTTTCCTTAATGAACCTACATTTGCCCAAGTGACTATCAATTTTGTCCTGAATTATTGTTTCTCGAAGCTTCCCACCACCGAGTTTAAATTGACTGGCCTGTAATTGCTGGACTTATCTTTACACCCTTTTTTGAATAAGGGTTCATTTGCAATTCTCCAGTCCTCTGGCACCATCCCTGAGTCTAAGAAAGATTGGAAAATTATGGCCAGTGCCTCCGCAATTTCCACTCTCACTTTCCTCCGTATCTTTGGATGCATCTCATCCAGTCCTGGTGCCTCATCAACTTTAAGTACAGACAGCCTATCCAATACCTCCTCCTCTTCATCATCAATTTAAACCCTTCAAGTGTCTGAATTACCTCCTCTTTCAATATGATCTGGGCAGCATCTTCTTCCTTGGTAAAGACAGATGCAAAATATTAATTTAATATCTCAGCCTGTCTCCATGCATTAATCTCCTTTTTGGTCCCTAATTGGCCCCAGTCCTCCTTTCACTTAATCTTGGAGGTGTTGTTGGTCTTTCACCTTGCTTTTGCAATTGAAAAAGAATGTTTAATCAGAAGAAACTTAATTTAACTTATTGTAACTTAAAACATCCTTATATTAGAAATACTTTCAGACTATTTTATATAAATTGAAGGGAAGATACAGCCTTCACAACTCAAGATATTAAATTAACACATAAACGGCATCGGGTTTGCTAACAAATCCAGTGCATGTGTACAGAACATGTATCTTTGTCTTACCACATCACTAGATGAAATATGTAGAGCTGAGAGATAAATTGACTACCTTTCTCACGCAAAGCGCTGACATTGGGACTGAGATTCATGAACTCACCCTGTCCCACTCAAAGGATATTGTATATAAGTGATAGTTGAAAAATTTGTGGGGGAATGTGAGTGAGAGAGAGTAGAATACTACTTTATTATACAGCTGAATTTTACATTTCGACTTAATTATATATATTCATTATGATTTGACCAAGAGCTGAGCATCTTAGTGTACTTAGTGTGATGAATAAGCCAGAAAAGCAAGATGTTTCTGAACTCCTTAAATTTGGCCAGTTGAGTTTCACATGGACCTTCCTTCACTTTAGCTTTCGCCGGCTGTTCAGGATTTGTGCAATGGTGGATGTAACAACGAACCAGAGCTGCTTGAGAACCAATAACGCTAATAAGCTTAATCCAATCCTACCAGAGTTCAGAGACATCATTATTATCAACAAGGTTTTCTGAGTCTCCACAGATATTAAATGGGAAATGACCGAGACGATGCTAAGGAAAGATATAATTTGATATCCATCTTTTGAAAGGCATCAATAATCAAAGAAAACACATACCTTAAAGCAAAACTTGTAACATTCAAGCAAATACATGAGACTGCCCTGACTCTTAAAATCCTGTCATTTAAGTTAAATCTAAGTCACATTGATTTCTCACATAGAAAACCATTTTTCTGATCTGCCTTTTATTGTTGCTCAGCCAAGCAAAAATGTCTTTTTGGCAAGTTTGTGAAACATTAATAACTGTTTCTATAGTGATTGTCATAATGAACATGTAGTAGAATGCAAAACAAATTGGACAACGTGGAGCGCAAACTGAATTTGGTGAGGGAGAGGAAGTTAAAATCAAGGTCCAAGAGAAAGCAGGCTTTCAGAGTTAATGATAAACCATGCAAGGAGGGTTTGGGTTTAAGGTGAACAGGATAGCTTGGTCTTTGGCTTCAAAGTAGCTCTAAATATGACACTCCTGGTGATGGAAGCTCAGTCTGGTTCACTAATGGAAGCTGGAGGTTAGCATTCTTCCCACATGGCTCCAGATACCCTGAAAGGTAAAGGAGTGGTTGAACCTGAGTAAGCAGTGGGAGTCTTCCCAGTGGTTTCTGTTCATAGACTGCACAGTTTGTAGATAGCTAAATTCACCACTGCCTCTGCATACAAATGAGGTCCACAAGCCTTGTCACTGCTGGCTGTTACATAAATTCTCTGGCCTTTGGTAACTCTCCCTGTGAAGAGAGGTTATTCATTCCAGACTAGGTGATCAGATCTTCTAATAGCATGACTTGGAGACTCTCAGACATGGCAATCAATTTCCACACATTCAGATACTTAGCTGATCAAAAAGAGAAACATTTTTTAATGGTAGGGAAGGGAGGTAACAAGGTGAAGTGTTAAAGAGGGCAAGGGTGGAGTGATTGAAAGATTAGTCATTGATAGAACAGCCAGAACAAGCAATCATTTGGTGCGAGAAGAGTGGATAATGCATATGGGAATGTACAACTGGAGGAGATCACTCAAATAGGGTGAAATAAGACCATGAAGGGACTTAAAATGAGGATGAAGATGTGGAAGTCAATTTGCTATGGTACAGGGAGTGCTTGTCAAAGACAGGGTGAAGATGTGCAGGACTTCATGAGAAAGGACATGGGTCACAGAGTTGCAGATAATTTCTGGTCTCCACATTATTAAAGAGGCACTGGAGAAGATTCAAAAAATATTTACTAGAATGATACCAGAATTGAGCAGTTATAGCTCTCAGGAACAATTGAACAGGATGGACATCTTATCTAGAAAAATGAAGATTGAGGGCTGACCTGAGAGGGGAGTTTAAGATCATGAAAGGGTTTGATAGGGTAGACATAGAGTAGATGTTTACACTTGCATGGAGACCAGAACTAGGGGCCATAAATATAAGATAGTTACTAATAAATCCAATAGGGAATTCAGAAGAAACTTCTTTAACCAGAGAGTGGTAATAATATGGAACTTGCTACCACAAGGTGTAGTTGAGGCGACTAGCATAGATGCATTTAAGGGAAACTAGATAAGCACATGAGGGAGAAAGGAATAGAAGAATATGTTGATGAGGTTAGATGAAGGAGGGTGGGAGGAGGCTTGTGTGGAGCATAAACACTGGCACGGATCTGTTGGGTTGAATGGCCTGTTTCTGTCCTGTAAATACTATGTAGGTTGGAATTTGTAGAGGTGGAGAGGCCAGAAAGGAGAGTATTGGAGAAGTCCACCCTTGCAGTGATGAATAGATGTTCTGTTTTCTGTTTAATAGGTACAAAGTAATGTTTTGGACTTTGATTATTCCTTCCCTTCCCTATAATTTTCTGGAATTATCCTTCCCCTCCTTGAGATAATGTCTCATGTGGTTTATGGTTCCAGACACTTGTCGTTTTCTTATAACATTGTCAAATAGAAGTTCTTTATGTGGAAGCTTGGTCAAGGAGTAGAAGCCATCATTACTAATTAATTTTATTTATTTAGAGATACAGCACTGAAACAGGCCCTTCGGCCCACCGAGTCTGTGCCGACCAACAACCACCCATTTATACTAATCCCACATTAACCCCATATTCTCTACCACGTCCCCACCATTCTCCTACCACCTACCTACACTAGGGGCAATTTACAATGGCCAATTTACCTATCACCCTGCAGGTCTTTGGCGGTGGGAGGAAACCGGAGCACCCGGCGGAAACCCACGCAGACACAGGGAGAACTTGCAAACTCCACACAGGCAGTACCCAGAATTGAACCTGGGTCGCTGGAGCTGTGAGGCTGCGGTGCTAACCACTGCGCCACTGTGCCGCCCAATAATCTCAATCCTGGCCTCACATGGAGCTGCATTTTAAGATTCTGCTGCCGAGGTAGGCGGCGGGCGTAATTAAAATGCAGCCCGCGTGCACTGGGACCACGTCTCAGAGCTGCCGCGATTTCAAATGCGGTGGCTCATTGGAATGGCCTGCGATGACATGGAGGGGGCGGGCGACCTGTCACCAGCAACGGCATCTGGTGCATTTTTAAAGGGCTTGCAGCCCGAAAAAAGCTTTTAAATTTTTAAAGGTTCATTAACTTTAAAGTTTAGAAAATCAACGTACAAGTCTTCCCATGCATTCTCCCACTCATCACCCCCCACCCCCCCCCTCCAATGGCATATCACAATATTCCTGCCCTACTGCCCTTTTCCCCCCGGAATACAGATATAGAAAATTTGACTTCCCCTTCCCCCCCCCCCCCCCCCCACCCACCACCCTCTGCAAAGTTTGGCACCTTTGTCCTTTACTCCTTCCCATCACCTCCTTCCCGACCAATCCACAGCGTTTTAACCCTGTTGCCCTCCTCCCACACAGAGAAAATCACCTCCTCCCCCCTCCCCACAGGTGTCATGCTTCGTTTCCCCGAATGGGGATTCAAAGGCCCGGCATTGTCAGCCACCAGAATAAAGATTGAAACCTGCTGGCAGAATCGCTGTGGCCTGCATGGCAAGTAGGCGTTAACATATTTTAATGCGGGTCCCATCACCAAGCGGAGGGTGTCCCGTCACGAGGCCCCGCTGCCGTCGCCGCCGAGATTGGTACGGGTCCTGCCTCCGCTGGGGTTGGTGGTGGGCCTCCTCCGTTGTAATCTTCTTTGCACCCCCCACCCCCCCCGCCCGCCACTGTTCCTGACAGCGAAGAGGCTTTAAAATCCAGCCCATGATATCCACACACAGGCTTTCTTTGGAAAGTCACAAATGATCGAGAGTCAGAAACCTCTTCTTTTTCCTATCTTAGCCCTTTAGCAGAATAATTAAAGAAAAAAAAAGGAATATTTTTATTTCCATAGCACCTTTCATGACCTCAGGACATCCCAAAGTGCTTTACAGCAAATGAAATGTAGTCACTGTTGTAATGTAGGAAGCACAGCAGCCAATTTGCACAGAGCAAGCTTCCACAAACAGCAATGTTTCCAATACTCCAGATAATCTGTTTTAACGATGTTGTGTCAAGGGATAAATATTGGCCAGGACACCAGGAATAACTCCTCTATTCTTCTTTGAAATAGCACTGTGGGATCTTTTACATCCACCTGAGAGGACAGACAGGGCCTCGGGTTAATGCCTCATCTGAAAGATGGCACCTCTGACAGTGCAGCACTGGACTGTCTGCCTCGACTTCTGCACTGAAGTCTCTGGAGTGGGACTTGAACCCACAACCTCTGACTCAGATTCAAGAGTGATCCCACTGAGCCACAGCTGAAAGAAGCAGATTGTTATGACATCAATTCTGCCATGGTTAAGGTCAATAGCATTTTAATTCTTGTAAAGTAAAAATCATGTAGACAGATAGGTTATACCTGTTGAATAAATTTCACCAAGGATGGTGTAACCAATTCATGTCTGGCCTTAACCATCTTTATACTAGCTGATGAGGTAGTGCATCCTATGTCGTGGGAGGTATTATTGGGTTCCCACATTGGGATGATCCCACTGCACGTCACCCCAAAATTCAAAACCAGAGCTTCGGCTTCCATTTGTTGGGGCTGTCTGGAGTGTGGCTTGAATACTGTACCTTCCCATTCAGAGGTGGGAATTCTATCACTAAGCTCACTCCTGTAAGTGGGGGCAAGTAGATTTAAACTTGAAATTGTACTTGGAAAAGGTAGTTTTCTTAAAGTACAACCGAATTAATGATTTTAATGATGACAGGTGGCATTTAGTCTTGTGTAAGTTGTGTAGTTGTCGTTGGGCTTAAAATACCTGAAATATAGAATGAAAGATCAATGTGTTCAGTGTTTTCTAAATTAAGTCCATCTCTTGTTCCAACATGGCCAACATTTGTCACACAGCCATCACTTAAACCTAAATCAAGCCTTATATATTCCAGCAATTAAAAGAGCATATTTAACTGAAATCAGTTGCAGAATTATTGGTGTGTAATGAGAGCAATGGACCAATTTCAATTGAATTTACTTTAATCTGTTGCAGATATAACTTTTATGGACTAGAGACCATATGTATTGCCAGATGTAATCGGCAAGGTTCCTGTTAAAGTCTTGCTCCCAGATAGATTTCAAAGAGCTATTTTTGAAATCTGTGCTGAAAAGAGTATCCAGATGAAACTAATTTTGTGTTGGAACCTTCGGTTATTCTAAATTCATTAATGGAGTTTTGAAGCTGATTTTTTCCATATTTGCCAATAGCTTGAAGTAGAAATTTTACAAATCTTTATATTTTTATTTGTGGTACATCTAAATTCATTCTGAAGAGTTGCTGAGATTTTTCTGATTGCATTCTGAGCCCTGTGTAATGTGGGTCTGCAGCTGTAAATATTCACTGTCTGCTGTCATTCCTATTCTCATTACCTGTCAAGGCATCAAAAACATCACTCATATCTGTGAATAGTGAGACACCCATGATGATGAACATATAGCATCTCCATGCATGGAGTTAGTTTGAAAACCCCGTACCCAAAGTTAGCCAAAACTGACTCACCAGAGCTATGGTTTTAAGTGCATGCATTGTGAACTTGCCATTGAGTCTATGGAACTGGAGAAAAGTATCTATTCAGAAATTTTAAAAACTGGGTTAACTGGTGTTTCATTAATTTTGAAAGCAGCCATTTAATAGCTTCACATTTTCCTTGCAAGAATGTTTTGTTTCGTTGCTGTGATAGTTTTCTTTATGCCACATCACTTCGAATATACCCAAGTATCACAACTTTCGGTCATTGATGCCTTCACACTTTCTGACTGGCAAACTGAAACCGACAATAATAATAAGCTACTGGCAGCTCTGTTACTGAAATATTTCCTGTTATATAATTTGTACATTGGCGCCGCTCAGCAATTTGACTAATAATCGCTTTAAACCATTTCAATACATGTGCGACCCAGTATGAAATGCAGTCGTTACAGTCTGGTTGGAATGTAAAACTGTCTCTGATGCAAATGATAAGTGAAGCAGTGTGTTGCTCGACAACAGGTTTATATAATGGTGGCAGAGCCAAACGAGTTTTGCTTCTTACTTAAAGCACTTAATGATCCTATACAGGGCAGAGTGAGATAACATCTTTCACTAATATTTGGGGCTGGTGTTCTGCAACTTTCTGAATTTGCTTTTGGGACTGAGCTAAAATTTGCAGTGCCATTCCTTGGGAGATTAAATGTGTTGGGTAAAGTGCCCAATAATCCAGATTGTTCATGATCTGTGAGAATAAGTTTGGTGGGGCTAGTGGGCTTTTTTCAATCAATGTCGTCTTATGTCTCCACCTAATCATTTTAGACTGCATATATGGTATTGATACAAAGTGGTTTTGGGTATGCACAATGTAAGACTATCAATGGAACTCTGAAAACTATTAAATGCACTGAAACTTCGAGGAGGGAGAGACCTCCAGGGGTCTAATTACACTGGTATGAGTTTCCGATGACTGCTGTATAAATTCAGCTTTGTAATTGTGAATCTGACCTAGTTGCATGTGGAACATGAATTGGGTCACAAATATTCTACAGTGGAAAATGCTGAAATGCATCTGAGTGGGATGGTTGACCAAAACTACTGGGTTTGCACTTGTTTCTACACCTGCAGCTCAAAAGAGGGAGATTATGCCAGTTCTTTGAGGCACCATCATTTTGAGATGATATTTCTGCAAGCTTTAAATCTGAGCCTTGGCATGGAACGGAGATGGGAATGTTTGTTCAGCGACAGATGCTTTTTAGTAAGAATCAGTTTGTCTGGCAGAGGATAATATAGCCACTCCATAGATTTCTTGTTGCAAAGATAAACATAGAGCACAGTCATAACATGAACCTTGTTTTGAAATTCCTAGCTGCCATTTATTTTTTGGATTCAAATATCAGATATGAAATTTTGAGGTAGGTGGGGGAGGATGGAGCAGTGAAAAACTTGAGAAATGCACAAAAAAAACTATAGTGGTAAAATATAGCACTGATGGGTTATAAAAAGTGAGAGCCAAAGGGTAATTATATCCCCGTGCATGCTGAGTCATTTCAGTAGCTCTAATGACAATATATTACAGCTTGAAGATTGTGCTTGAAATTGCAGTTTTTCCTCAACTGTGATGTGAACAGGCAGTCATTTATTTTCTTCAAGTGCTGGTATTATTGACAGAAGAATAGTGAGACTTGAGTGCTGCAGCTATTCTTCAGAACAAGCTAGTTTAATTCTCAGCAGGTACAAATAGAGACTAGAAATCTGTACAAGTCCCAGTGTGTCTTTCATGCTCAGTCCATAGCGTAAGACCTGATTTTAACCCTGCTCACCTGTTGGGAATGGGGCAGGAAAAATAAGTCGCCCGCTTATCACAGAGTTCATGCCATGCTTCATGCCACCACCTTTTACCATGCAGTTTTGCTTGAAGGAAAGGCGCTTTCCACGGCAAGTGGGGACCCCATTAATATGTAAAAGTTGGGGTCCTATGTTGCAGTTTGGACCTGGCGTCATTTTAGTTCCCGCTTGCACAAGTTGCGCTCAACGCTGGACCGGCCTGTGAAATTTCGCTACGCACAGGAGTGGGATGAGATGTGGCCCTATCACCGTGCTAAATGGGACAGATTTCAAACAGATCTAGCACTGCAAAACTGGGCATCCATGAAGCGCTGTGGGCCATCAGCAGCAGCAGAATTGTACTCAACCACAATCTGTAACCTCATGGCCCTGCATATTCCCCACTCTACCATTACCATCAAACCGGGGGACCAACCCTGGTTCAAGGAAGAGTGCAGGAGCGCATGCCAGGAGCAGCAGCAGGCATACTTCAAAATGAGGTGTCAACCTGGTGAAGCGACAACCCAGAGCTACTTGTGTGCCAGATAGCATAAGCAGCATGCAATAGACAGAGCTAAGCGATCCCATACCAACGGATCAGATCTAAGCTCTGCAGTCGTGCGACATCCAGTCATGAATGGTGGTGGACAATTAAACAACTAACAGGAGGAGGTGGCTCCACAAATATCCCCATCCTCAATCATGGGGGAACCCAGCACATCAGTGCAACAAATAAGGCTGAAGCATTTGCAACAATCTTCAGCCAGATGTGCCAAGTTGATGATCCATCTGGGCCTCCTCCTGATCTCCCCAACATCACAGATGCCAGTCTTCAGCCAATCGATTCACTCCACGTGATATCAAGAAATGACTGAAGTCACTGGATACTGCAAAGGCTATGAGCCCTGACAACATTCCGGCAATAGTACTGAAGACCTGTGCTCCAGAACTTGCTGCGCCCCTAGCCAAGCTGTCCCAGTACAGCTACAACACTGGCATCTACCCGGCAATGTGGAAAATTGCCCAGGTATGTCCTGTACACAAAAAGTAGGACAAGTCCAACCCGGCCAATTACCGCCCTATCAGTCTACTCTCAATCATCAGTAAAGTGATGGAAGTTGTTGTCGATGGTACTATCATGCGGCACTTTCTTAGCAATAACCTGCTCACTGATGCTCAGTTTGGGTTCCGCCAGGTCCACTCAGCTCCAGACCTCATCACAGCCTTGGTTCAAACATGGACAAAAGAGCTGAACTCAATATGTAAGGTGAGAGTGACTGCCCTTGACATCAAGGTAGCATTTGACTGAATATGGCATCAAGGAGCCGTAGCAAAACTGGAGTCAATGGGAATCAGGGAGATAACTCTCTGCTGGTTGGAGTCATACCTAGTGCAAAGGAAGATGGTTGTGGTTGTTGGTGGTCAATCATCTGAGCTCCAGGACATCACTGCAGGAGTACCTCAGGGTAGTGTCCTAGGCCCAACCACCTTCAGTTGCTTCATCAATGACCTTCCTTCAATCATAAGGTCAGAAATGGGAATGTTCGCTGATGATTGCACAATGTTCAGCACCATTTGTGACTCCTCAGATACTGAAACAGTCTGTGTAGAAATGCAGCAAGACCTGGACAATATCCAGGCTTGGGCTGATAAGTGGCAAGTAACATTCACACCACAAAAGTACCAGGCAATGACCATCTCCAACAAGAGAGAATCTAACCATCTCCCCTTGACATTCAATGGCATTACGATCGCTGAATCCCCCACTATCAACATCTTGGAGGTTACCATTGACCAGAAACTGAACTACAGTAGCCATATAAATACTGTGGCTATAAGAGCAGGTCAGAGGCTAGGAATCCTGAGGCGAGTAACTCACCTTCTGACTCCCCAAAGCCTATCCACCATCTACAAGGCACAAGTCAGGAGTGTGATGGAATACACTCCGCTTGCCTGGATGGGTGCAGCTCCAACAACACTCAAGAAGCTCGACACCATGCAGGACAAAGCAGCCCGCTTGATTGGCACCCCATCCACAAACATTCACTCCCTCCACCACTGACGCACTTGCACTGCAGCAACTCACCAAGGCTCCTTAGACAACTCCTTCCAAACCCGTGACCTGTACCAACTAGAAGGACAAGGGCAGCAGATGCATGGGAACACCACCACCAGCAAGTTCCCCTCCAAGTCACACATCATCCTGACTTGGAACTATATTGCCGTTCCTTTACTGTCGCTGGGTCAAAATCCTGGAACTCCCTTCCTAACAGCACTTTGGTGTACCTATCCCACAGGGACTGCAGTGGTTCAAGAAGGCAGCTCATCACCACCTTCTCAGGGGCATTTAGGGATGGGCAATAAATGCAGGCCTGGCCAGCAACACCCACATCCCATGAACCGAATATAAAAAATAGACCCAGCAACATAATTGATTTTAATTTATTTATGGTTTCTGTGATCCACGTGAAGCAGTTGTGCTCTTCTGGGCTCCACAAGGAAACCTTGACCCTCGCCTGGCCTCAACCTTCGCTCCCCCTCCCCTCCCTTGATCAAGACCACCTCTGGATCCCCTCATCATGAGTTGCTTAAGTGCTGGCGACCATTCCCCAGGGTTCCCTTGCAACAGCCTCCTGCAGCCCAAAATCCTGGTCGCACCCAGAGGCCAAGCAAAAATTCCCAAAGGATTTCGGCAGGAATTCACAGAATCACAGAATTGTTACAGTGCAGAAGGAGGCCATTCAGCCCATCGTGTCTGCACCAGCTCTCTGAAAGAGCAATTCCCTCAGTTCCATTCTCCCACCTTCTCCCTGTAACCCTGCACATTCTTCCTTTTCATATAACTGTCTAATTCCCTTTTGAATGCTTGAACCTGCCTGCACCACACTCTCAGGCAGTGCATTCCAGACATTAACCACTCTCAAAGTGAAAAAGTTTTTCCTCACGTCACTTTTGCTTCTCTTACCAAATACTTTAAATCTGTGACCTCTCGTTCTTGATCCTTTCACGAGTGGGAACAGTTTCACTCTATCTACTCTGTCCAGCCCCCTCATTATTTTGAATACCTCTATCAAATCACCTCTCAGCCTTCTCTTCTCCAAGGAAAACAGCCCTAAGTTCTCCAATCAATCTTCATAACTGAAATTCCTCATCCCTGGAACCATTCTCGTGAATCTTTTCTGTACTCTCTCCAATACCCTCACGTCTTTCCTAAACTGCAGTGCTCAGAACTGGACACAAACTCCAGCGGAGTTGCACAACCATGGAACAGAGGTGTACGATTAAAATCGCCTGGGTGTCATGCAAACTAAGTCATGACTGCTTCCTGCCTGCTCAATGCATGCTCCAAGTTAAAATCAGAACTATAGTCTTTAGGACTTTGAAATTGCTCTGGGTCAGTATTTTACAGATATTAACAGCTATCCAAAAAAATACAATGCAATAATTTTCATAAAGACCCAGCCTCACCTCAGCAAATGGATTAGAAATAAAAAAATTATCAAGATGGTCTCAGTTCAGTGATTTATCCTGTGCTGCACTTTTTAAATTGAAACTAGCTGGTTTTTCATGTGTTAGACTTTAAAAATTCATGCTTAGATTAGTCAAGTCCTTTCATTTTGTCACAATTTGGATTGATGTTTTAAGCTGGAGAAAATTAATTTCAATGAAAGTTGGTACCAAATAATCTCTGGAGACATCACCAAATCAACTACTGTTGTTTAAGTAAGTATTCTTTTTGACTGTATTTTTTCAGGATTTTGTTAATATTTTACTTGTTTGTTCCTCTTGTTACAAGTGGTACAGTAAGTCTGAACCTTAAAAAAAGACGATTAATAATGTTGTTCATTACAAATTCACACCTGAATTTGAATTTGTGTGTATTGGAAGAGACCGAAACATTTTTAATGTATTGTTTTCTTTTATATTGATAGAACGACCCCGATCAGGAGACATACACAATATTGTCGCCATATGCTCGGGAGAACTGGCCTGCTGTCCATGATTGGGAGTTCACACAACTACCAATGTGGACAACTGCATTCCATGTGAGCAAACACATGTCTGGAAATGGTTTAAAGCATCAGACAAACTATTGATAGGTATTAGTGAATTGCCATTGCAATAACTGTGGGTCACACTGCTATGCATGATCTTTCATGCCCACCACCGCCCACTTCCCCATTTCCAGCCGGAGTCACTGGACGGCAATTAGCACAAATGGTCTTGCCTGGCTTTTCCTTTCACCCACTTTTTGTTCAAGGATATGATGGCCAGTTGTCACTCCTAACCCCTGGTCTGAGATCAGCTGACAGACTAGAGATTAAATCTTAAAACTTTCTAGTTGATATGTTTCACTTCAGTTCAGTTCAGTTCAGTTCCTGCATTACAACAGTGACCACATTTCAGAAGAAGTACTTCTTTGCCTGTGAAACACTTTGGGATATTCTGAAGTCGTGAAAGGCTCAAAATGCAAATCTTGCTTTTTTCTTTCCTTCACACTGAGCATAGTCTTTACTAACTGAGACCTTGGGGGAGCTAGGAAATTCCTACTGGCTATCTGCATTATGCAGTATTCTGGCCGTCAGTGCAGAGGAAACGTTCTGGGCCTATGCTAATGCTGCCCTGCAAAATCATGAGCATGTGATGCCTGGAGACACTCATTTATTTTTCCTGGGATCATAGAATCATAGAAGGTTTACAGCATAGAAAGAGGCCACTTGGCGAGTGTGTCTGCAATGGCCGAAAAATGAGCCACCCAGCCTAATCCCACTTTCCAGCATTTGATCCATACTCCTGCAGGTTACGGCACTTCAGGTGTACATGGAGGCACCTGTTAAATGAGATGTGGTTTTCTGTCTCTACCATCCTTTCAGGCAGTGAGTTCCAGACACACACCACCCTCTGGGTGAAAAATTATTTTCTCATCTCCCCTCTATTCCTTCTACCCTTTACTTTAAATCTATGCCCCCTAGTCACTGACCTGTCTGCTAACGTAAATAGGACATTCACCTCCACTCTATCCACAATTTCAATCAAATCTCCCCTCAGCCTCTTCTGTTCCAAGGAGAACAACCCCAGCCTATGCAATCTTTCCTCATTGCAATTTTCCAGTCCTGGCAGCATCCTTGTAAATCTCCTCTGTACCCTCTCTAGTGCAATAGCATCTTTTCTGTAATGAGGTGACCAGAACTGCACACAGTACTCATGTTGTGGCCTAACCAATGTTTTCTATACCAGCATAACCTCCATACTCTTATATTCTATGTCTCAACTAATAAAGGAAAGGATTCAAGGTGCCTTCTTAACCACCTTATTGACCTGTCCTGCAACCTTCAGGTATCTGAAAAAAATGTGATCTGACATCTCACAACAGCACAGGTGTGAGTCATTATTCAGCACGTGGGGAATTGTAAGCACAAACCTAGTGCACTATTCCATGCTGTAGTATTTATATATGTGTCTTAGGAAAGGACTTTCATACTTTAGGTCTATGATTCAAAAAGTGGAATTGTCAAATGGAAGACTGAGGGCTACTTAGGTTCTTGGATTAGAGAGAGAGTCATAGAGAGAGATACAGCACTGAAACGGGCCCTTCGGCCCACCAAGTCTGTGCCGACCAACAACCACCCATTTATACTAATCCTACATTTAATCCCATATTCCCTACCACATCCCCACCTTCCCTCAATTCTCCTACCACCGACCTACACTAGGGGCAATTTACAATGGCCAATTTACCTATCAACCTGCAAGTCTTTGGCTGTGGGAGGAAACTGGAGTACCCGGCAGAAACCCACGCTGTCACAGGGAGAACTTGCAAACTCTGCACAGGCAGTAGATTCTTCAGCATAATTTTAAACACTAGGTTTCTCATTGGAGTTACATTTTATTCTTGCAGATCCTTACAGGATCTCTCCTGAGAGATGATGGTAAACCTTTCTAAAATCACTGGCTCAGCCTCATGTAGAGTATTGTGTCCAATTCTGAGCACCACCCTTTAGGCTGACTGTCAAGGCCTGGGAGAGGATGCAAAGGAAATTTACCAGAATGGTACCAGGGGCGAGGGACCACGTAGATGGAGAGACTAGAGAAGCTAGGATTGTTCTCCTTTGAGCAGACAAGATTAAGGGGAGATTTAATGGAGGTGTTCAAAATTATGACGGGTTTTGATGGAGTATATAGCGAGAAACTGTTTTCGTTGGCAGGAGGCTCAGGAGCCAGACTGTACAGATTTAAGGTAATTTACAAAAGAAGCAGAGGAAGATCAGGATAATTTTTTTTATGCAGTGAGTTATTGTGATCTGGTATGCACTGCCTGAAAGAGTGGTGGAAGCAGATTCAATAGTAACTTATATATACTTGAAAAGGGAAAATATTGCAGGGCTGTGGAGAAAGAACGGGGGAGTAGGAATAATTGGATAGCTTTTTAAAGAGCCAGCACAGACATGATGGGCCAAATGGCCTCCTTCTGTGCTGTACGATTCTATGATTCTATGAGTATGTCAATGCTCCGCTATAACATTGCAACAGAGATGACATTTTTAATTGGCAAGTCACTGGTCGGAGTCAGAATTGCCTGAATGGATCACTCTAATCACGCTCCTGTCAAGCAGCCTGAAGTTTATTTTCTTGGTCCTGAAAAGATAGAGAATTGCAGAACCTGTAAAGAAGTCTTGTACTTTTTGAATGATAACCTTGCGAATAGCTCAGCAGGTACAGATTGAACATGTATTTAAGCAAAAAGGAACGCTCAATGCTCCCATGCTGCTAGGAATGATTCCTGCAACTCCCATGGTGCTAAGAATTGGTTTCCTAGGACTCCTAGCCTTTTCCTGCTTAATTATGTGATTCTTTCAGCCTGCTGTAAAAATAATTTTCTCAGTTGGCCATGAATAAAATACCCCCTTTCAGGTTCTGCAGTTTCCATCAGTAAGGTTAGCATTACTTCTGTTTTTGTGGGTGGAAGAGAGTTGTGAAAGCTTCTCTGTTCCAACATGTCATTGTGGTAAAACTTACTTTGATTTTAAAAAAAAATCAATTTCATGAAGTGGATTTAAGAATGGAACTGAAGGTTGGGTACAAATAGAAGGAGATTTACTTTGCTGCAGAACCATGCTACGTCTAACCTTGGAGGGCTTGATGCTGAAGTGGAAACTGTTCCATTTCTCAGCAGTAACATCCCTCACTTTAACAAGGTTCAAAATGAACCTTCTCAATGTAAACATTAGTTTAGCTTAACAACATTGAATTTATAATATTGACTCCTTTACTCTGATTCTTTAATTTACTCTGCCTGTACAGTGTCAGCTATGGCTTAGCTAGTAGCATTCGTGCTGCTATGTTAGAAGGTTGTAGGTTCAAGCCCTACTCCAGGAGTTGAGTATAAAACTCAAGGCTGATACTTCAGTACAGCACTGCGGTAGTGCTATTGCTTGGATGAGACATTTGACCAAGGTCCCATCTGCTCTCTTGGGTGGATATAAAAGATCCTATGGCACTATCTTGAACAAGGGTAGAGGAGTTATCCCTGGTGTCCTGGCCGATATTTATCTCTCAATCGGCGTCACAAAATCAGATTATCTGGTCATTATCACATTTCTGTTTGTGCGAGCTTCCTGTGTACAAATTGGCTGCTGCATTTCCTGCATTACAATAGTGACTGCACTTCAAAGTACTTCATTGGAAGTTAAGAGCTTTGGGACGTCCTGTGATCATGAACGGTGCTGTAGAAAAACAAATCTTTCTTTATGATAGTTGGAAGGCCACATATATTGGCCATGCCCAGTTGCCTTGCTTAACCCAGTGACCTAGTGTCTTGCTAGACAGTTAAAGGGGAATTAAGGATTAACTATGCAGTGTTTGTATGGAGTTATATGTAGGCCAAATAGGGGTGGCAGATTTCCTTCCCTGAAGGACATTCATGAACTGGGTGGGATTTAAGCTTTAATAGGCCACAAATTACTATATTTATTGAAACAAAAACAAGAAATGCTGGAATCACTCAGCAGGTCTGGCAGCATCTGTGGAAAGAGAAGCAGAGTTAACGTTTCGGTTTCCGATTCAGTTCAGTTTCCCTATTTACCATGGTGACATTTGAATTCTGGGTTGTCAATCAAATAACATAACCATTGTACCACCATATCTAAACTGCATGAATGAAAAATATTGCAATGCCACTTAATGCCTTGTAGTATTGTAGAAACAGATGTAAAGTCAGTTACAGCTGGTGAAGAGTGGTAGAGTTGGCAGTCTTGCCATGCTTTCCCTTCACATATGCCCACTCATTCGAGGGCAACAAACATCTACTTGCATAAGTAAATGACTGAGGGAAATCATTCAATCCATGAGCTTGAAATCATTTGTTCAGTTTATCCAACAGTGAACTGCACACGTTTGATGTTAATTAAGAACAGATTAGGTATTACTAGAGTGCCAGCATATATACTGTATTACATTTCAAACCACTTGATTGTAACGCATCATGATTCTAGAATTCATGCACCCCGAAAGAAATCCTTTGTTGAAGTATTTTCAACACTGCTCCAATAAGATAAATATACAACAAGAGATGAAAGATTGGAGTAAATCCAACTTCAGATTCAAGTTCAGCAGAAAGTTGAATGGGGAACACTAAAAGGAGAAGCAGAGCTGATGTGTGAGTTTGAAGACCTGTCACTCGGAAAACTCCCCGCATCCCCAGTGGGCAAAGGCACTGACTGGTGTAACACTATGCCACACACCGGAAGAACGCAGGTTCAGTGCTGAGTTAATAAAAGCAAAATACTGCAGAAGCTGGAAATCTGAAATAAAGACAGAAATTGCTGAAAATACTCAGCAGGTCTGGCAGCTTCTGTGGAGAGAGAAGAAGAGTTAACGTTTCAGGTCACTGACCTGAAATGTTAACTCTGCTTCTCAGTACTGAGTTACCTGATCTCAACTGGGACACAATTAGGATGTTATAATGGGCTAGGTATAGAGGGAAAAAAACACAGTCTGGGTTCCTGTACCTGATTGCTGAAAAATGCAGTTTTGTGGATACTGAGTGGGAAGATGATCGACCGCCACAGTTAAAAAGCCTACCAGTACTCACTTCACAAATAAAGTATTACCACTCTTGTAAGCACCCGATGCAGGAAGAGTCAATTCTTAGCAAAGGGGAGAAAATGGGAGAATCTTTCTTTTTAAAACACTGGCAATGGCAATCCATGTCCATGTTTAGACTGTCAGAAAACCAAACACATAGACATCACTACATTGGCAGGGCATTTGCTGCACATCGATCCTATAACTGCTGCTGAATAAGGCAAGAGTGCAATATACTAGAAATTTAATTGAGGAAATTGGGCTTCTAGAATGTGAATAATGAAGAGTTGAGTGAGTTACTGCAGCAAATTAAAGAATTCAAATATCACAGGTCAAAATCAAGAACTTAAATTTAGGATGAGGAGGTGGCATTCAAAAGCACATCACAGTGAAGACGTACAGGCAACCTGAGATACAGGGCCGGATTTTCAAAGTTCTTTAGGGGCGAGCATGCGTGTGGGCAAGGATTGAAGATCACATTTCCAGAAGACGTCTCTGGATTCTGACGCCTCTGGGACACGCTTCAGTTTTCAAAGTGAGGGAGTTGGGGAGGGAGTTGGGAACCTGCTCCCCTCCAATTAACCGATGGGCCAGGGAGGGTGAGAATGCAATTTTCAATCAGCAAATTGGTGAACCCGAACAGTTTGGTACATGTTTAGTGCACAGTTGTCGGGTTCAATGCAGAGAGGAGTTAAAGTCTTTCTTTATAATGTGAAATATCTCGGGACATGGGGGAGTGTGCGCATTACATCTCATTTGGCTGCATGGCCACTTTCCTACAGGATTATGCTGCTGGCCCTCCAAGGAGCTGCCTGCTCGCTCCGGCAAGGCAGCGGCAGGCCCCATCATGGTTGCCGTCTGCCTATGCCGCTCGCACTCTGCAGGCAGCTCCCACCCCCTGGAGACACTCGGCGTCACTAATTGGGCACCGAGCTCGCCTCCACCCCAATTAGATCATTTATAGTTCAAGATAGTGACGCAGATGCGGCATGTGGTCAGAACCCATAAATTATCCAGGCATCCGGTTCCCGACCCTGAATTGAAAATCAAGTCCATAGCATCAGTATGTACGGTATAGATGGGGTAGAAAGAACATTGTTGAAATCATGGCACTGAGAGGAATGCTGAGATTTAGTTAAGGAAAGAGTAGGGGAGCGGATTTCAATCCAGTTTCTAGGTTGGGTCAGTGACCCCTTTTCTGGCACTGTAGAGGAAACTTTACTCTCTGTCTAACCATGCTATACCTGACCTGGAAATTCTTCATGCTGGCATTGGATTCGCGAAACAGACATTGTTTCACTTCCTCAATGCTAATATCCCCCACCTCATGAGCACAAAACTCATAAAAAACAGTAAAACACAAATTTCGAGGGGGAATTCTGACATGGTCACTCACAGAAAAAAAAACATTTTTGCAATTGCCAAATTGCTTTTGAGTGTACAGCTTCAACTGGTGGTGTTTGATTCCAACATACGTCCCTCTCACTGATGATGAAAAATATCTTCCACACGAGCATGATAACTGTTTTCTGCCAGCCAGCCAATCTTTTATCCATGCTAATATGTTACCGCCTACACCATGAGCTCCTGCTTTGCGCCATAACCTTTTATGTGGCACCTTGTCAAATGCCTTCTGAAAATCCAAGTACAGTACATCAATGGTGGTCATAGCGCATGTTACTCCTTCAAAGAACACCAATAAATTGGTTAAACATGATTTCCTTTTCACAAAACCATGCTGACTATTCCCGATTACCTTGAGTTTTTCTAAGTGCCCAGCTATAGCCTCCTTAATGATCGATTCTAATACCTTCCCCACAACAGACGTAAAGCTAACTGGCCTATAGTTACCTGTTTTCCGCCTCCCCCCACAACTTCTTGAATAGAGGGGCTATATTTGTTACTTTCCAGTCTGATGGAACCTTTTCAGAATCTAGCGAATTTTGAAAAATTAACACCAATGCATCTACTACCTCATTAGCCACCTCTTCTAAGACCCTAGGATGAAGTCCATCAGGACCCAGGGACTTGTCAGCCCACAGCTCCATCAGTTTGCTCAGTACCGCTTCCCTGATGATTCTAATTTCACCAAGTTCCTTTCTTCCTTCTACCTCCTGATTTATAGCTATTACTGGAATGTGTTTTGTATCCTTTATAGTGAAGACAGAAGCAAAATATTTGTTCATTTCATCCGCTATTTTATTATTATTTACTATTAACTCCCCATTCTCATTCTCTAGAGGACCAACACTCACTTTACTTACTCTTTTCCTTTTTAAATGCCTGTAGAAACTCTTGCTATCTGTTTTTACATTTCTAGCTAACTTCCTCTCATACTCTAATTTCTTTCTCCTGATTAACCTTTTAGTCAGTCTCTGCCGTTCTTTATATTCTGACCAATCCTCATGACCTGGCACTCATCTTTGTGAAATTATATGCTATTTCCTTAAGTTTCATGCTTTCCTTAACTTCTTTAGTTAACCACGGATGGTTGGTCCTCACCTTAGAATTTTTCTTTATAGTAGGAATATAATTATCCTGAGTATTTTGAAATATCCCCTTAAATGTCTTCCATACAAGATTCTGAAAGAGCTTGACAGGGCTAACACTGAAAGGTTGTTTCCCCTGGCCAGGGAATCTAGAACACGGGGTCACAGTCTCAGGATAAGGGAATGATCATTTAGGACTGAGATGAAGGGAAATTTCTTCACTCAAAGGGTTGTGAATTTTTGGAATTCTCTACCCCAGAGGGTTCCGGATGCTTCATTGTCGAATATATTTAAGGCTGAGATAGACAGATGTTTGGTCTGTCAGTAAATCAAGGGGTATGGGGAGTGGGCAGGAAAGTAAAATTGAAGCCCAAGATCAGCCATGATCGTATTGAATGGCGGAGCAAGCTCGATGGGCCATATGGTCTACTCCTACTCCTATTTCTTATGTTCTTAGGTTTCTGGAAACCCATCTGTTCATAGAGGCATTTAGTAACCAACTTCATTGAGACTTTGCATCTATTGTCTTAAAGCTGTAGAACTGTATAATTTGCATTTTTCCCCTTCTGAAGCACAAATTAAAAGTTTGTATTGGGAACTGGTATTATTTTGAAAATCTGGTGCAGAGTCTCATGAGAAAAGAAGCCACAAAAACTAATAAACCCTCAATAATGGGGCCTCAAGTGCAGACACAAACATTGCAGTGTATTTGAGGGGCTACTCAATGTTTTGATGGTGCTCACAAGACCATCTTTAAGATATTGGAGCAGAGGCATTGCACTGCCAGTATGATGTTTTGAGAAGAAAAGTCATGATGTGGAGCCCTCCCCAGTGCAGTTTAGACTATCAATGGGTAAACCCTGATCCACAATTTTATCAACTGGTGGATGAATTTCTTTAATGCTGTCCTTACTGACTTGCCCAGTTCCATTCTCCATTAACTCTAGAGCTGATGATACAATGCACAGTGCCTATAGTGCTGATATACATCAAGCTCAGGCACCCTGCAAAAGGGCAGAAGACTGAAGATAAAATCCTCTTAGCGCTGTGTTTTCCTGGCATGTTAAAGTCTTTATCCTAAGCTTCAAATCATTCCATGGCCTCATTATCTGCTTTATCTCTTCCAGATATTTGGCCCTTTTTCCATTCTCTATTGTTCAGCCACCAACCTCATTCTTGTTCCCTGCTTGCTCCACCATCAGCTCCCTGAAACTGTAATATAATGCAATATAGGATCATTACTGATCTGAATATGTAAGTAGACTCTGAGCATCATCATAGCAAGTGATGTCATGTAAATCTGTACAGAACCTCATGGAAGAGTCGTAGTGGAAGCCTTAGATGTAAGACATGTGTAAATAAACTCCTGTTACTTTAACCCTCCGACTCATATATATATCTATCTACCTATCTATCTATCTATATTCTGTACTAAGTCAATAGTTACCAGAATATCATATTAACCACTACACTGCCATTCTCTGCAAATCCCTCCCTTGGCAACTCCATCTTTTCACTTCCTTGCTTCCCTTCAAATGTCTCCCAAATCGCTTCCTTTTTGGAGAACTGCTGTCTCCTTCTAACTTCTCTCTGCACTGTCCTGCTGGGGACTCACTTGCCCACCCCCTGTAAAGCCCTCTGAGATGGGGATCTGCATAGGAGGAGCACTATAGAGTTGCTATTTCCTACATCTTTCCTATTTTTGTTGGAAAGTTCTTTGTTATATGTTTTTATGATAAGGATAGGCTAAATTACAGGGGATATATCGAGGGTTAAGGCCACAGAAGATCTTAAGGCCCATCTTTGAGCGCACTTGAAACTGAATTTTCTGCTGGTGACAGTTATGCTCAGGACCATTTCCACAATGTGCCAGATATTGCTTTTATTAATGACTGAACATAACAGAGGATTAGAAGGATCAGTGAATAAGGAAGAAGCTGATTAGTAACATTTCTGTTCTTGGTGCTAGCTCAAGATGGAAACAATAGATAAGGTTTCATAAATGGGAACAAGAAGATATGAGATCCCTGCAGCAAACAGCTTGTTGGGATATAATGGGGGAAAAAAAAAATTTTGGAGTCCCTTCTCTGTCCCCCACAAAGAGCGTACAATGTGAATCAAACCCACAGTCTGAGGTGGGATTTTAGCCTTTGGGTCACACATGCCACTAGGTAAAGATTAAATTGTCTGTAGTATCCTAGAAAAGCAAATTGAATTATACATATTAATAAACTGTTTGGTTGCTTCCACAGTCCTGCATGTAATTCAAAACTGGGGTATGGGTTTTACTAAACATGAATGTTAAATCTAAGATGGCATTGTATAAAGTGCCAATACATTAGAAAGAATATGCATTTTTATCAAAATAAATACAGCTTGGACAAGTTTAAATCCTAGATTTGCCCCTGTCTGTACTATTACTCTAAGCTGGCCAAGAGTTACAATGTACTGGGTGGAAAATGGGGGAGGTATTTGTGATTTAGTTTACCCTCTTCACACTTTCTAATTCCCACGACCCTCCATCAGTTCTCAACAGCTGCTTCCCATCTCTTGCTTCAGTGACGACAGCAGGGCTGCCTGTACATGAACAGTGATTGACTGATGGAAGGTGAGTAAAGCATTCTCTTTTTTTTAAAACAAGAGAGTATAGGTGCATTTGACCAGCTCAAGGTAATGAATCCTATTAAGATAAGTAAAAATTAGAAGCAAAATTGCCTTGTGACAAAAAAAAAGTCTAAGAAAGAAATAATGTTGTGTTGAGTGAAACTTCTCATTTCTCTCTGTCCATCTCAACACATCTCCATTTGACATATAGCAATACAAGTCAGCCTATTATCAGCAGTGCAAACAAAGCCTCAGAAAATTGGTGCCAGATCAACGTGGGGTAAGGGGGCATGCTGTTTGGGAAACAAAAAATGGAAAGAAGGTAAGGTGCTTGTATTGCATTCTTCTTTTTTGAAGAGATTCTGGATGGAGGGAGTGATAGGTCCATTGTCTCTTCCACTGAGGGATAGATGGTCCCGTCATTGCAATGTTGCTCTGTATGTACTTAATGGGTTTCCAGTAGAAACAGGAGCTGTAATTGGGGGAAAATGGACACTCGTCACCATAAAGATTATTCTCTCTGAATGTCTTGTTCATTTTAAGTACTTTAGTTTCTTTTACATTGTAAATTGGACAGTCCTAAATGCAACCACATGTGAGTACATTTTATTGGGCTTTCTGTTACCGAATCAAAAATGCAACATCTTCACAAAAGTCTTTGCTTGAAATGTTTTATTGCTGTACAATCAAAAATAAAACTCCCCAAACTCTCACTTTGACTCCTGCCAGAAGAGGTTTGATTAGGTAACAGTGAATTTGACAGTGCGAGATTTTAGTGGGTTTTCAAAACACTGCTTCACTACCTTCACCTGAGCACTCCCATGGCCACTTGTGGGCTAACACCTAAGTACAGCCATGTGCATGTCTCACATATTACCTTATGAATGTGTGGCATATTATTCTGTTGCTTATTGAGATGCAAATGCCTGAAAACAGCAATGCTGACACAAAGCCCAGTCATTGCTTGTTATTACACTGTCTCAAACAGAGATAGGCACTTACTGATGCCACAGAAAACATCCTTACTGCATGTTGTTTGTGGGACTTCCAAGGCCTCAATTTTGTAAACCTACTTGCGTGACATTGCCTAAATACCAGTTCGAATGGCGTTATTTAAAAGAGATATCATAAAAATTATGGGCCCTTTCTCTGTGGGCGACTGTCTGCTCCAAGTTGGCAGTCTGCCAAAACGTTTTGTAGCCTGGATCCCAAAATGGTAAATGAGTTGATTCAGCCTGTTTCTCAGCTGTTCTGCACTGTGGTAAAGTTATAAAATACTTCAACAAGTTTTTGGTCCTTGGAGGTAATGAGCAAACTGGTGATAACAGTCTACAGCAAAGAAACCTTGGATTTCCACAATTACTGTTCTGTAGCCGCAGTGATATTTGATATCATGAGGTTCCTGCACCACTGTGCATTTCAACGTCTTATTTGAATGCGGTTTTCAGAATTATATTTTCTGTTTACCCATAATCTGCTGTTAGAAATTCTATCTACATAAGGCTTGATACTTCACCATGGGCGTAAACTGTGCTGAATATTACCAAGAAAACAGATTTCAGAGTTACATTGCAGTTTCCCTGCTCAAATAATGGCCCTGCCAATTTTATAACATTATTCTGAGGGAGATGAAATTTATAAAATTGCCAAGAAGGGCTGAATAGGGCTCTTTGTTAAAGGAGGTTTATTTTAAAATTGGAACAAAGCTCTGAGTGCTAAGTGCACATTTTGGTTTTAATTTTAAATGTTTTTATTAGGGAGGTGCTCATCAAGTCAAACAATATTTTCAAGATCCATCCCTCTCATTAGTCAGTAGTTAAATGTATTAAAATAAACATGCACTTGATATCTGTTTGACTGAATAAATTAACACTTTATACGATCTGGTCGATGGAATCATTCTGGGCTTTGACTATTTACCTGCCTAATATACTTTATCAGTATTCATAGAGCAAATGTCTGCAACCCTCTCTGCAAAGGTGCAGGAACATGTCACATGTGGCTTGTTGGGATGAAGGCACTCAAAGATTCCAGGGAGAATGGAAGCAGCAGTTGCAAGGCAGACAAGCTATAACAGTTTTTTTTATGTGACTTTGGCTATACACATATTTGGCAGTCTATTAACTTTGCTAACTAGGCACTTGGACTGGATAGTGGCCACCCATGGAAAAGAATTTCTCTGCCTGCACCGAGAGTAATTGGTTTTGGAAGGTTGTAATTACTTTCTAAATTGCTCAGACCTTGCACTTGGCACTGATGCTGCCCTTCATCTTATAATGTATCCCCTATTCTTCTTCTTATTGCATCATCTACTGTCTTGCCCACCCCACCCCCACTAATCAACTGCGGATTATCATTCAATAAACGGAGAATGATTATATTATAATCATTAATCCTTCTGTCAGGATGTCATCCTGCTTCAGCTGCATGGAATACACTGGCTTCACTGTCGTCCACCACTGGCAAAAGAAAATAATTGAGCCCTTATCCATCTGGACTGAAACACCTTCCTTTAAATCCTCGACTGTTTCATATTTCTAAAATCCCATGCCTGCCCTTTGAAGTTGTCTCTTCAACTCAACAATCCTCCTTCCCTCTCTATAAATGTAACATTTTCCCTTCCTCATGTTGTAGTAAATTAATTCAGAACAAAGGCATTTTTGTAACTACGGATGCAATTTAAAAAGATGGCAATTTAAAAAGATGCTTTTAAGATGAAACTTGAAACAGAATTATATCTATGGCAGCTCTTTAGTGAGGTTGACACTAGATCTTAGATCCTGCATTGTGCTCACGTAGGCCTTTAGCACTATAAAAGACACCATGCTTGTTCGCAATCCAGAAAGACAGTAGTACCTACTGAAATAAGAGGGTGCACTGAGCAAAGCCAAGAATATATATGTCATTGCTGGGCTTTTCATTTTTATGTGCAAACCTACATTAACAATTTTTATTGTTGCCACTTATTATTAAAGTAAGATGTCCTGTCAATAGCTACATCTCTTCCTATACAAAAGAAAAACATGTTATTTCCAATGTAGGTTTTAAAAGCCCATGTGACAGTATCCCTGGGCTACAGCAGGGTAACAATTACCAGGCCTCTTGCTTGTTACAATCTTGCAACCTCAGCTGGAAAGAGTGAGTGTGTGTGTGATGAGAATAAGATCACAAATAGTTCACTGATGTCAAGAACAAGGTTTACCCATTAAGAGACCCCCCCCCCCTTTCTCTAAACGACTGGAAGCTGCTGCTGTCTATGGAACTGTACCACTTCATATCGCTGCTTGCAGGAGAGGCGACATAAAGGAAGAGGATTGAAGGGACGGTAAAATCCATGTGAGCTGGCTACATTAGGCTAATTTTTCACCATGAAAATTCAGACCCAAAGATAACCCAGATAAAATCCTAAATAAAAAAAATAAACTTGCATTTCTATAGCACCTTGCACAACACCAATGAAGAACTTTTGAAGTGGAGTCACTGTTGTAATGCAGGAAATGTAGCAGCAAATTTACGCACAGAAGCTCCCACAAACAACAATGCCATAACAGCCAGATCATCTGTTTTTAGAGTGATAGAGAGATACAGCACTGAAACAGGCCCTTCGGCCCACAGAGTCTGTGCTAACCAACAACCACCCATTTATACTAATCCTACATTAATCCCATATTCCCTACCACATCCCCACCATTCTCCTACCACCTACCTACACTAGGGGCAATTTACAATGGCCAATTTATCTATCAACCTGCAAGTCTTTGGCTCTGGGAGGAAACTGGAGCACCCGGTGGAAACCCACACGGTCACAGGAAGAACTTGCAAACTCCGCACAGGCAGTACCCAGAACTGAACCTGGGTCGCTGGAGCTGTGAGGCTGTGGTGTTAACCACTGCGCCATTGTGCCACCCCATTGTGATGTTGATTGAAGGATAAATATTGTCCAGGACACCGGGGAGAACTCCCCTGCTTCTCTGCAAAATAGTGTCATGGGATCTTTTGTATTCACCTGAAAAAGCAGATAGGGCCTTGGTTTAACATCTCATCTGAGAGAGGGCAACTTCCAACAGTGCAGCACTCCCTCAGTACTGCACTGGAGTGTCAACCTTGAATTTTGTGCTCAAGTGTCTGGAGTGGGATTTAAACCCACAATTTTCTGATTCAGAGGCAATTGATCTAAGGCAGACACGGAATAGTAATAAATAAATTGGACACATCGTTGCTGATATAAAGTGGAGGGAGCTTTGTCTTTTTCTCCCTTCCCCTGATGGTCAATCATAAGAAAAGCCATTCTGTGCACAGATTATTTTCACTGGAACTTTACTCTCAATTCCAGAAACTTTATTCTGGAGATTCAAACAATGAGTTAACTATAGTTTACTGAGCCAGAATGTTGGATTATGCATTAGATATGAAAAATCTTTCACTTGCTAGCCAACTACAATTACCTCAAGTCTTTCTGTGCTCCCAACAGCTGCCAGGATTAAATTTGTTACAGTTGTTTCCATCTGCACCCGGCCATTATCTCATCTAATATGCAGCAAGGTGAGAGCTGTTAAGAGTTTTACCTGTGTGTTCATTCAAATTCAAAGCCACATGAGAACTGTATTATAACCAAGATATTTATTTTGGAATTACTAATTGTTAGTGTCAGCTGTGGCTCAGTGGGTAGCACTTGCACCTCGGAGTTAAAGGGTTGTGGGCTCATAGTCCCACTCTAGAACCTGAGCACAATAATCAAGGCTGACACTCCAGTGTGGTATTGAGGGAGTGCTGCACTGTTGGAAGTGTGTTTTTCAGATGAGACATTAAACCAAGACCCTGTCTGTTCTCTCAGGTAGATGTAAAAGATCCCATGACACCATGTCAAAGAGCAAGGATATTATCCCTGGTGTCCTGCCCAATATTAATCCCTCAATCAACAGTGCAAAAACAGATAATCTGCTTCTCATAACATTGTTGTTTGTGGGAGCTTGCTGTGCACAAAAATTGGCTGCTGTGTTTCCCAAATGACAACAGTGACTACACTTCAAAAGTACTTCATTGGCTTTAAAGCATCTTGGGACATCCTGTGGTCATGACGTTTCCCCTTGTGGGGTAATCTAGAACTAGGGGACACACTTTCAAAATAAGGGGTCTCCCATTAAAAATGGAGATGAGGAGAAATTTCTTCTCTCAAAGGGTTGCTAATCTTTGGAATTCTCTTCCCCAGAGAGCAGTGGAGGCTGGTTCATTGAATATATTCAAGGCTGAGCTAGACAGATTGTTGATCCATAAGGGTGTCAAGGGTTATGGGAGCAGGCAGGAAACTGGAGTTAAGGCCATGATCAGATCAGTCTAGATCTTATTGAAGAAATGTTGGAATGCTAGTTTGTTCCACATTCAATGTCTGGTGATCAATATCTATTTGGGTTAATTGGATTAGGGAGCAGTTCTATTGTCTCTCCAAGCAACTGTCTCTTAGTACGCAAATGTTTCCAGCCACTGCTGTGATTTCTTTAAGCAAGTATCTTTTCAGTCCAGCAACAGTTTAAGATTGATGTTCATATGATGAAATTAATGTGCCTCATTCGTGGCAGGTGGGGTCTTCATGACACCTCCACACCCAGCGGTATGAAATACGATTTCTAGAAGATCATTTCATTAAAAGACTAGAGAGAAGAGTAAGTACAGGAAAACACATGCATCTCTTGCATTCATTATCATTCATTCAGAAATCCTAAAAATATGTTACCGCCTGTCTTTCCTCTGTAGTATTGTTGCTTTAAACTGCCCTTTTTGGCATCCCAATAAACATGCGAATTTTGGGGAAGTTTTTCAGTTTGCACATTTCCATGACTGCCTAGCGTGTCTTTGTTCCTGTTGAGGTCTGCAGGGGGAAGGTTAGATTTAATTAGCCCTAAGTTGGAATTCTGCTCAGGAGAGTCAGTCGTGGGTCAGTAGTGTCGAACATTCCTTGTTCCAGTCCTACTCAGGGCCCCTCCCCCAACTCTTCTTCTGGTACATTGATGACAGTATCGGTGCTGTTTCCTGCTCCTGCCCTGAACTGGATAACTTTATCAACTTTGCTTCTACTTTCCACCCTTCTCTCACCTTTACATGGTCCATCTCCAACACTTCCCTTCCCTTCCTCAACTTCTCTGTCTCCATCTCTGGAGATAGGCTGTCTATAAATATTCATTATAACCCCACCAACTCCCACAGCTACTTCGACTACACTTCTTCACACCCTGCCTCCTGTAAGGACTCCATTCCATTCTCCCAGTTTCTCTGTCTCCGATGCATCTGCTCTGATGATGCTACCTTTCATGACAGCGCTTCTGATATGTCTTCCTTTTTCCTCAACCGAGGATTCCCCCCTAATTGTGGTTGACAGGGCCCTCAACCGTGTCCAGCCCATTTTCCGCACCTCTACCCTCACCCCTTCCCCTCCCTCCCAGAACCGCGACAGGGTTCCCCTCGTCCTCACTTTCCACCCCATCAGCTTCCATATCCAAAGGATCATCTTCCGCCATTTCCGCCACCTCCAGTGTGATGCCACTACCAAACGCATCTTCCCCTCCCTTCCCCTGTCAGCATTCCGAAGGGATTGTTCCCTCTCTGACACCCTGGTCCACTCCTCAATTACCCCCACCACCTTGTCCCCTTCCCACGGCACCTTCCCCTGCAATCGCAGGAGGTGTAATACCTGCCCATTTACCTCCTCTCTCCTCACTATCCAAGGCCCCAAACACTCCTTTCAGGTGAAGCATCAATTTACTTGTACTTCTTTCAATGTAGTATACTGTATTCGCTGCTCACAATGTGGACTCCTCTACACTGGGGAGACCAAATGCAGACTGGGTGATCGCTTTGCAGAACACCTCCGCTCAGTCCGAAAGCATGACCCCGAGCTTTCGGTTGATTGCCATTTCAACACCCCCCGCTCTTATACTCACATCTCTGTCCTGGGATTCCTGCAGTGTTCCAGTGAATATCAACGCAATCTCGAGGAACAGCATCTCATTTACCGATTAGGCACACGACAGCCTGCCGGACTGAACATTGAGTTCAATAATTTCAGAGCATGACGGGCCCCCCATTTTACTTTTATTTTTAGTAACTTTTTCCATTTTCTTTAAAAAAAAATTTGTTTGTGTTTATTTAATTTTATTTTATCTTAGGTTGCTCAGTTTGCCTACCCACAGTTTTTTTCATGTTTGTGCTTGTGACTGTTCAGTTTGCAATCCATTAACACCCTATCTGAACTAATGATTTGTCTTTCAACACACCATTAACACATTGTTTGCCTTTGCTCCACAACCTTCTGGTTGGTTATTCTCTGTGACCTTGTCCTATCCACACCTCTTTTGTTATCTCTTGCCCCAACCCCTGCTTTACTTGCTTAAAACCTTTCACATTTCTAATATCTGCTAGTTCTGAAGAAGGGTCACTGACCTGAAGTGTTAACTCTTCTTCTCTCTCCACAGATGCTGCCAGACCTGCTGAGTATTCCCAGAATTTCTTGTTTTTATTTCAGATTTCCAGCATCTGCAGTATTTTGCTTTTATTTACAGTAGTGGGTGGATCCATTCTGAACTCTCTTTCAGTGCTTTGATGAGTCACGCAAGGGCTTTTCATCATAGGGGATGGTTGGTTCCCTTTTCTCCTGACTGTGGGGGTGTGATCTCATTGGCCATTCTTAATATTTCTCTCCGGTACCTCTGCGGCACTACTAACTGGTGAACTACTGTCCATTCCTTGCTCTCAGGTCTATGAGGAGAACTCCATTTCCTCATCAGTACCTCATTCTTTAAATAATAACAATCAGGGACTCCCTCTGCTTCAATTTCAGACTGGGCAGCCTGTGCTAACTCTCTCAATACTGGGTCAGCTCGCTGAGCCTCAGCTAGGGAAGATTTATTTAACTCATTCCCTGGGTCTTCTAACTTTCCAAAGAAAATCTCAGACAAACAGACCTGGTCATCTGCCTACAGTGCCAATGTAGTGTCCTCTGGGGGAGCGGGTTTGATCATGACCTGATCCATTACACATTCAGTGAAACTGCAGGGGACCATCTCCTGCCACTGCCCTGTCTCTCTGACCTCCTGCGATCTCTCTTTCACTACTGGGGAAGCTACCACCTTCGCTCCCACCAGATCATTACCTAGGAGCAGGTCAACCCCGTCCACATGCAAACTAGGGACAATCCCTATGGTCACTGGTCCCGAAACTAGGTACAAGTACAGGCATACACTGTCCTCCAATACCATTCACCACCATTCTGGTGTTTACTGCACTCTCTGGGGGAAAGGTCAGGCCTTTTCCCAGTAAAAGGGATCTAGTGGCCCCTGTGTCCCTGAAGATTACTATGGGCTTGCTTGCCCCACTTGAGGGGTATGGGGTTACTCTCCCTTCAGAAACAAAACCCTGATAACCTTCAGGAATCCTATTAAATTTTCCTGCACCTACAGCAATATGTTTCCTGGGCCTTATTACTACTGCAGTAAAAGCCACAGTCTGTTCAGCTGTGCTTTCCATCAGGGTCCCTTCTCGTTCACTGAGCGGTTGTCCCGATTACCCTACAGACGTTCCCCGTAGTTTGCAGCAGTCAGCTCTTAGATGCCCTGTTTTATTACAATGGAACCACGCAGGTCTCCGGGTCTCACTCCTACTTACAGCACTATCCTGTTTTGGCTGGAGGAGGGCCCCCTGTGTCTCCTGAACAAAGAACAAAGAACAAAGAACAAAGAACAAAGAAAATTACAGCACACGAACAGGCCCTTCGGCCCTCCAAACCTGCGCCAATCCAGATCCTCTACCTAAACATGTCGCCTAGTTTCTAAGGGTCTGTATCTCTTTTCTTCCTGCCCATTCATGTATCTGTCTAGATACATCTTAAAAGACGCTATCGTGTTCGCATCTACCACCTCCGCTGGCAATGCATTCCAGGCACCCACCACCCTCTGCGTAAAGAACTTTCCACGCATATCCCCCCTAAACTTTTCCCCTCTCACTTTGAACTCGTGACCCCTAGTATTTGAATCCCCCACTCTGGGAAAAAGCTTCTTGCTATCCACCCTGTCTATACCTCTCATGATTTTGTACACCTCAATCAGGAGTCTTCTCTCTTGAGGTTTAAGCAGCTTCTTTGGATCTGGAAATTTGTGTGAGAGAGAGAGAGCCAGGGAGAGAGACCTTCCTTCTATTTTATCTTCAAAGCAATCTCTGTCTTCAAACTGTCCTGTGAGCACAATTCAAATCTCCAAGTTGGCCGCAGGTTAGTCATGTGACTAGATTTTTTAACAAACTCTCCTGCATTTTTTGTGGATTCTCCATCTTAGCAGACACCCTCAGTGGGGGATGGATGGAATGCTGGCTTGTTCCACATTCAATGTCTGGTGATCAAAATCCATTTGAGTTAATTGGATCAGGGAGCAGTTCTATTGTCTCTCCAGGCAACTGTCTCTTAGTATGCAAATGTTTCCAGCCACTGCTGTGATTTCTTTAAACAAGTCATCTTTTCATTCCAGCAACATTTTAAAATTAATGTTCATCTGACAAAATTAATATGCCTCATTTGTGGCAGGTGGGGTCTTCATGACAACGTGGGTCACCATGTTCTCAGAAAATAAGCTTTAAAAAGTTTAGAATTAAAATAATTCAAACCTGCAAAGTCCTTAAGGGTTGACATTCACATTTGGATTCTCCCCACATTTACATGTTGTGTAAATCTGAAGTCTCACACAGCTAAACAGCTGGCACGCACACTGAGAGAAACTTCCCACATCACCAGGGAACTTGAGTAAAAATAAAAATGATGGCATAAAAGAAGCAGGTCCCCAACTGAGTCAGTTACCTTCCAGTCACAGCCTCGTGTCTCAACCAGCCATGTGCAAACTCCAAGGGAGGCAACACTTTCAAATGCTTGGCTTTTGGAACTTCTGTCCTATTATAAAAAACAAATAAAATTGTGGGAGAGGAAATCATGCCAAACTTAACTTAGTTTCTGACAACTATCCATTCCATGTACTGTATGCTAATATAGGTTAGTCAGCATGCAACTGCACATATGAGAATAACACTATTACAACGCCTTGCATAGAACTGAGGATGCTGTGTGAAAACAGTAATAGAGGTTCCTAATATCCATCACTGATAATTATTATGCTAAATATATCTGTCTAAATTCCTGAAGCAGTTAAAATTAATTGTTAATACTTTTTCTGTGCACTTATCTAGATTCTTACCATGTTATGAGAACATTAGGTCAATTGATGCAGGATACTTAAACAGTACTAACTTACTGACCAATATGTTTGTTCTATGAATCATTAGCAACACTAATTACAAAACAGAGTAGGTTGAAACAATTTAATATTTATTTTATTCAATAAACTTGCGGTAAGAATGTTATATAGTTCTGCATGACTAACATAAAAAAATGGAATAGTTGCTTCAGAATGTATTATTATTCTCCCGAGGTGTATTTTTATTGGCATTGCTTTTCAGTTGTTGTGTTATGAAGTAGATTTTTTTATTTTCTTGCTGCAAAGGCTGGAAGGGACTGAATAATTCCACGGGAAGTTCATCAAACAAGTTGGTGTCAGGTAATGACCATCTGTGATCACAGAATCACAGAATTGTTACAGTGCAAAAGGAGGCCATTCAGCCCATTATGTTCGCACTGGCTCTTTGAAAGAGCAATTCCCTCAGTCTCAGTCCCCTGCCTTCTCCCCATAACCCTACACATTCTTCCTTTTCATATAACTGTCTAATTCCCTTTTGAATGCTTCAATTGAATCTGCCTCCACCGTACTCTCAGGCAGCGCATTCCAGAACTTAACCACTCACTGCGTGAAAAAGATTTTCCTCATATCACTTTTGCTTCCCTTACCGAATACTTTAAATCTGTGTCCTCTCGTTCTCAATCCTTTCATAAGTGGGAACAGTTTCTCTCTATCTACTCTGTCCATACCACTGAAGATTTTGAATACCTCTATCAAATCACCTCTCAGCCTTCTCTTCTCCAAGGAAAACAGTCCTAACTTCTCCAATCTATCTTCATAACTGAAATTTCTCATCCCTGAAATCATTCTCGTGAATCTCTTCTGTACTCTCTCCAATGCCCTCACTTCTTTCCTCAAGTGCAGTGTCCAAAGTTGGACGCAATACTCCAGCTGAGGACGAACTAGTGTCTTATACAAGTTCAACATAACTTCCTTGCTCTTGTACTCTTTGTCCCTATTAATAAAGTCCAGGATACTGTATGCTTTATTAACTGCCCTCTCAACCTGTCTTGCCACCTTCAATGACTTATGCACATATACACCCAGGTCTCTTTGCTCCTGAACCCCCTTTAGAATTGTACCCTTTATTTTATATTGTCTCTCCATGTTCTTCCCACCAAAATGAATCACCTCACATTTCTCCGCATTGAACTTCATCTGCCACCTGTCTGCCCATTCTACCAACTTGTCTCTGTCCTTTTGAAGTTCTACATTATCCTCCTCACAGTTTACAATGCTTCCAAGTTTTGTATCATTTGCAAACTTTGAAATTGTGACCTGTACACCAAGGTCTAGGTCATTAATATATATCAGGAAAAGCAAGGGTCCCAACAGTGATCCCTGGGGAACTCCACTACAAACCTTCCTCTAGCCCGAAAAACATCCTTTAACCACTACTCTTTGTTTCCTGTCACTCAGCTAATTTTGTATCCATGTTGTTACTGTCCCTTTTATTCCATGAGCTACAAGTTTGCACACAAGCCTATTGTGTGGCACTGTATCAAATGCCTTTTGAAAGTCCATGTACACCACATCAACAGCATTGCCCTCATCAATCCTCTCTGTTACCTCCTCAAAAAACTCCAGCAAGTTAGTCAAACATGATTTTCCCTTTAGAAATCCATGCTGGCTTTCTTTAATTAACTTGCATTTGTCTGTGTGACTATTGATTGTGTCTCGAATTATCTTTTCTCGAAGTTTTCCCACCAACTAAGTTAAACTGACTGGCCTATAGTTGTTCGGTTTATCTTTACACCCTTTTATCAACAAGGGTGTAATGTTTGCAATTCTCCAGTCCTCGTGCACCATCACTGAGTCTAAGGAAGACTGAAAAATTATGGCCAGTGCCTCTGCGATTTCCACCCTCACTTCCCTCAGTATCCTTGGATGTATTTCATCTGGCCCTGGTGTTTTATCCACTTTAAGTTCAGACAGTCTATCTAATACTTCCTCTTTATTAATTTTAAACCCCTCTAGTGTCTAACCTACCTCCTCTTTCAACATTGCCTGGGTTGCATCTTCTTCCTTGGTAATGACAGATGCATTAATATCGAGGTCAAAAAAGGGACATAGCACAGAAGTTTTCACATGTTTATATTACAACTATTACATCTTCTCCTTGACAACTATTCAGGATTTACAAGTGGCTCCAGACCAACCTATAAATCAAAGTCATCCACTATATGGTCTTAAGCTTTGTTACTTTTCATGGTCGTTTGTCATTCAGATCGTCATGTTTACAAAGGAACATTATGATGTATAAATATGCTGATATCTTCACTAAGTATTAATACAGTCAGCAGGTGTGCATGACTGGTCTCTGCTTGGGGGAGAGGGGAGAATAACGAATTTTATGAATCAGTTAAAATCTTGGCCTAGATTTTTTGGTCAGTGATGAAACAAGGGCACTCACTGCTGACCTCGAAGGAAGCATCTTTGAAAGATCCTGTGATGTCTGTGGCGAGAATTTTACTTCTCTCGTCATGCAGTGGATTGCAGTGTTGCTTCATGGGAATTCCCACTGTAGAGCTGCAGTGATGTCATCAAGCTGTCCAAGCAGCCAATCACATTAAAGAATTCTCACAAACAGCCAATCAAGAAATGAAAAGCACTAAAATCAAATCACTTTTTAAAATTTTACATGTAGCAAAAGAAATATTGGGACATATACATAGAGTGAGAAAAACTTTGAAAAAGTTATTATTTAAAAAGATTTATTTTCAAGAATCTGGTACTAAATCATAATGGAAACATTTAACAACACTCCACAAATATAAACTTTTCTTTTCAGGACCAGATCTGTGGTTCAGATCAATACTCAGATCACTATTAAAAACCCATTTACACCCAAGTGAAAAGGTGTAACTTCTTATGGAGTTTCTAACAGCGATGTCAGAGTGGGGAAGAGGAGTTTCTCACCACATTAACTGATTGCACTGATTTCTGATTCTGCAGCCTTTGGCGGAGCAGTAAGTGACAGACTGCAACATCAAGATTTCTGTAAAATAAAAGCAAAATACTGCAGATGCTGGAAATCTGAAAATAAAACAGGAAATGCTGGAAATACTCAGCAGGTCTGGCAGCATCTGTGGAGAGAGAAGCAGAGTTAATGTTTCAGGTCAGTGACCTTTCCTCAGAACATGGCACTTTTAATGAAATGAATAACCAGGAAGAAGAAAGGACTCGCATTTACACCTTGCCTCAACAAACCCTCAGGATCGTCCCAAAGCACTTTATAGCCAAGGAATTTCTTTTTTGATGTGCCATGTTCAACGTTCTGCCAAGCTGCATGGGTGCACAGCTGTGCAGCAATCTGGAATGTACTGCGCAGCAAACAAACTGACCATGCACAGCCAATGTTCCCTTTAAGATGCGCTAATACGCAGCCGTGCAGCAATTTGAAAGCGACTGTGCTGTGCAACAAGCAGGCCGCAGACAACAAAGAAAAATTCGAGGGAACGTTGACCTTGACTAATGTTATTTAAGCAAACATAACTGCCAATTTACACACAGTGCAATTCCACAAACAGAAAGGAGATAAATCACCAAATATTATGTTTTTGATACATTGATTGAAAGATAAATGTTGTCTCGAACACCAGGAGAACTTCCTGCTTTTCTTTGAATAGTGCCATTGGATCTTGATACTGCCATGAACAGACAAATGGAATTTCAGTTACTAAAATGCCCTTTATTCCCCTAGTTCCCAGTGGACAGGGTGTAACCCGTAGCATATTGCTGCTATTGGTAATGACTTCAGGTTGCGAGTAGTATTTCACAAATTCCCAAATGCCGGATTTATTTATTTATTTATATTTGTTTAGAGATACAGCACTGAAACAGGCCCTTCGACCCACCGGGTCTGTGCCGACCAACAACCACCCATTTATACTAACCCTACAGTAATCCCATATTCCCTATCACCCTACACTAGGGGCAATTTACAATGGCCAATTTACCTATCACCTGCAAGTATTTGGATGTGGGAGGAAACCGGAGCATCCGGCGAAAACCCACGCAGACACAGGGAGAACTTGCAAACTCCGCACAGGCAGTACCCAGAATCGAACCCGGGTCCCTTGAGCTGTGAGGCTGCGGTGCTAACCACTGCGCCACTGAGCAGGAGAAATCTGACAGCAGAATATGTCATGTCTCCATGTAACCACTCAATCAATTGGGGAATCTCTTCAGGATCCTTCAGACATTAATCCCCCACCATCTGGAACTTCCTCCGTCAGCATCTCTACCCTGTAATCTCCCTCCCTGCATGCAAAAGCCTCCTTGAGACCTGTCTCTTTGTCTGTGCTGTTGCCCTCTCTTGAGTGACATCCTATTCCTGCATCCTGCTCATTCTAGTTGCTCTTCTCTGCCTGTGAAGTGTTCTGAGTTGCCTCTGTGTAATGAACAGTGTAAAAAGGTAGGCTGTTGTTAAATTGTTCTTTGCCAAGGTTAACGTTTGTCCTGTCAGATTAATCCAGCCTTCACAAGGCTCCACTGTGATGTATGGTTATGGAAATCAAGCTACTCTCCTTTATTTTCAGACATTGTGACTGCTATTAATGCATTCCCGTTTACCCAAGAACAAAAATTAAAAAGATGAAACCTTTGTGGTTTCTATCTAAATGGATTGTGGTTTATAATTTAATTGTCACACTCGATCTTTCCATGATGGTATCATTCTCTGTGCCTCCTAATTAGTGTCTGTTTTATACAATGCTTTGATAGCAATCAAACAGAGGTAATTTAGATTTAATTCCCCATTTTATCTGCTGCATTTCTTTGCCATCATCACCTGCACCTGTCCTTTATTTGATTAGAACAGCAACTTGACTGATTCTGTGACTTCACTAATAAGAGCTGTACTTAATGGATGGAAAAACATGAAGGCCCTGGACTTTGGTCTACTACTAACAATAAGACTGTCAACGGTCGCTGTAATTACTGTCAAAAACTGGCAGCAACCTCTGGTGTCCGTACTTCTTCAGTTAAACATAGAGGTTGATATCCAAGATACCCTGCTCCTTCACAGGGTGCACTATTGTAGACTTTGCTGATGAAATCTGCACAGAAATCACTGTTAAAGGAGAAGAATAAGCTCATTGGCCACTATTGTCACTGTAAAGACCGATCTAAAACTTAAGTCTTGTTTAATCAAATGTAACTGACATTTTCAACAGCATAGTAAGTCATAATTACTGCTGAACAATCTTTCTGGCCCAGAAAATGTTTTACAAGTGTAGAGTCTCATTCCCTCAGATGAAAATTAATGTTGCAGATTTTAAATTTTTTTTTTGTGTTCTTCTATTGAAGTTTCTTTCTTACTACCAAGTGTATGTCTCAATTTTTATTTTGTTTTCTGTAAAATGATTTAAATGTGATTTATAGTTTCTGTTTTTTACTTCCTGCTTTGCGGTCTGTGAGGAACCTTCAATCTGATGGTTACTCAGACACCCTACTGATTCCCTGGCTCACAGATGTCACAGATCCCCTGTAGAGAGATGCCATGTACAAACTGATGCTGGAAATGAGGAAGTCTGCCCTGACAAGCCTGCAAAAAATTTGTGGGCACTTCTTCGGCACTGAATGTGAAATCTGAGTGATGGAGTTTTAATTTTCCTGGAGGTAGGGTGCTCCACGAAGACGCTTGGCTTATAGTCATCTGGGACTAGGCTTTGCAAATATCGGAACTGCAAGTTATCCAAGTTGAAGTGCAAGCAAATAGATGTTCACTTGTTCTGGCCAGTGAATGATCTTTAATGAATTGCTTAGTATGAACTACTGCGACATTCGTGCATTCTTCACAGAAGAAGAGAACAGTAGAAGAGCACGTCAGGAGCAGCACCAGGCATACCAAAAAGAAATGAGGTGCGAACCTGATGAAGTTACAACAAAGGCCTTCATGCATGCGAAACAGCGGAAGAAGAATGCTATAGATAGAGCTAAGCGATCCCACAATCAATAGATCAGATCTAAGCTCTGCAGTCTTGCCATATCCAGACATAAATGGTGGTGGACAATTAAACAACTAACTGGAGGAGGAGGGTCCAAAAACATCCCCATCCTCAATGATGGGGGAGTGCAGCACATCAGTGCAAAAGACAAGGCTGAAGCATTTGCAACCATCTTCAACCAAAAGTGCCGAGTTGATGATCCATCTCGTCTTCCTCCTGAGGTCTGTGCCATCATAGATGCCAGTCTTCATACAATTCAATTCGCTCCGCATGATATCAAGAAACAGCTGGGTACAGCAGAGGCAATGGGCCATAACAACATCCAGGCTGTACTACTGAAGACTTGTGCTCCAGAACTAGCTATGCCCCTAACCAAGTTGTTCCAGTACAGCTACAACACTGGCATCTACCCAGCAATGTGGAAATTTGCCCAGGTATGACCTGTCCACCAAAAGCAGGACAAATCCAATCTGGCCAATTACCGGCCCCTCAGTCTACTCTCAATCATCAGCAAAGTGATGGAAAGTATCATTGACAATGCTATTGAGCACCACTTAATCAGCAATAACCTGCTCACTGATGCTCAGTTTGGGCTCGGCCAGGTCTGCTCAGCTCCTGACCTCATTTCAGCCTTGGTCCAAACATGGACAAAAGAACTGAACTAAAGAGGTGAGGTGAGAGTGACTGCTCTTGACATCAAAGCAACATTTGACCGAGTATGATATCAAAAAGCAAAACTGGAGTCAATGAGAATTGACGGAAAACTCTCCACTGGTTGGAGTCATACCTAGCACAAAGGAGGATGGCTGTGGTTGTTGGACGCTGATCATCTCATCCCCAGGACATCACTGCAGAAGTTCCTCAGGGTAGTGTCCAATGCCCAACCATCTTCAGCTGCTTCATCAATGACCTTCCCTCCATTATAAGTTCAGAAGTGAGGATGTTCACTGATGATTGCACAATTCCATTCGTATCTCCTCAGATCCTGAAGCAGTCCTTGCCTGCATGCAGCAAGACCTGGACAACATTCAGACTTGAACGGATAAGTGGCAACTAACATTCATGCCACACAAGTGCCAGGCAATGACCATCTCCACCAAGACAGAATCTAATAATTTCCCTTGACAAACATGGCATTAACATCGCTGAATCCCCCACTATCAACATCCTGGGGGTTACCATTGACCAAAAACTTCTAACTAGATCAGCCATATAAATACTGTGGCTATAAGAGCAGGTCAGAGGCTGGGAGTTCTATGTTAAGTAACTCACCTCCTGATTCCCCAAAGCCTGTCCACCATCTACAAGGCACAAGTCAGGAGTGTGATGGAATACTCTCCACATGCCTGGATGGGTGGAGCTTCAACAATACTCAAGAAGCTCAACATCATCCAAGACAAAGCAAACTGCTTGATTGGCACCTCATTAACACCTTCAACATTCACTCCCTCCACCACTAGTGCAGTGTGGCAGCAGTATGCACTGCAGCAACTCACCAAGGCTCCTTCGACAGCACCTTCCAAACCCGTGACCTCTACCACCTAGAAGGACAAGGACAGCAGATGCATGGGAACACCACCACCTGCAAGTCCCCCTCCAAGCCGCACACCATCCTGACTTGGAACTATATCACTGTTCCTTCACTCTCACTGGGTCAAAATCCTGGAACTCACTTCCTAACAGCACTGTAGGTGTACCTATCCCACACAGACTCCAGCGGTTCAAGAAGGCAGCTCACCACCACCTTCTCGAGGGCAATTAAGGATGGGCAATAAATGCTGGCCTTGCCAGTGATGCTCACATCCCCTGAATGAATAGTTTTTTTTAATTACCACAATGGCCTGAAAAATACAACTGAGCTTCAGGTTTAATGAGCATTTACATGACCAGCTACCAGCCCATGATATGCTGCTTCACTATTTAAAATGAATGAAAATGAATAATAAGCTTTGCTTTTACCTTGGTTAAAATGTGCTGATTTTAAACTAAATATGCATATTTTATTGGCCTTGTTCCTTGAATGGATGCATAAGTCATGTAGTGTTGCAACTCTTCCTCGACTATATTCTCTGTCCCAGTCCCAGTTTCTGGAATAGACGTATGTAAATCACAACATCCATTGCACATACTCAGCAGAAGTGGATGAATTGTTAAGGGTTTGATTTTGAAAGTGCCCTGCTTAATATTTTCGCATCCTTGTAGTGCACACAATATTCAATTTGGTGATGTTCTTGCTGAGGCACAATGAGGCTCCACTATGTGAAGTCTAACCTTTAACAGCACAGGAGGATCCCTCAGTTTCTTAAAAACTATCCCAGACACGTTCTAGCTCCCTGGAACACTGTTCCTTTGTGGCAGATGTTTTCTTTGATATTTTTCCTTTTTTGTCATCATTTGAAATAATGCTGTAATCATTAATAAGCTTAAATGGCTCTAACGTTAATGGGTCAGCAAACTCAATGGCCTGGATTTCGTAGTCAGCAATGAAGTGACAATGCTCGCTGCTGCCCCAGAAGAAAGCTGCCCACAAAGATCTCGTGATCTCTGTGGCACGGATTTCCCCTTTTCCTGATGTTCATTTGAATCTGGTCAAGTGAATCTTCAGGTGTCCAGCAACAACGATGTCATCAAGCAGGGTAAGCAGCCAATCGCATTGAAGTCAGCACCACTGTGGATGCTAAATGGTGCATTGGTTGCACTGACCATTCACCTCTGGGACCAGAGCTGAAATCTAGCTGAGATTATTCAATCAAGTCTACATAGATTTCCTCTCTCTAATGGCTGTAACACCAGTGCTGGATAATCTGGAGATCCCAGTGAAATCAGTTCCACAGCATTAGTCTATCCATTATTCAGCACAAGATACCAACTCAATTAGTGAGATTTTAAGATTGGCTGGAGTGGGAAAAAGGAAACTTCACACTCTAAGGGGTGCTTTTCCCAGGTTGGAGTGGAGGTATATTGACAGGGAAATACAGAGAGGCTGCTATTATGTTCATGACCATGTTATGGAGCCTAAGGTGCTAGTTGCTAATAATAGATCCTAGACAATTTATTCCCTAGCACCAATCTCTCTATCACCAGTTTTATTTGGAATAATTAAATGGCAAATCTAGCTTAAAGAGCAGTGTTATCATGGTAAAATGCTTTGTAAAACTTTTTATTATATTTATACATAGTGGAGGCTACAATGACACAATCAGACACTATAAGGGGTGATTTTAATGCAGCCTGCCCATCAGTTGATATCAACTGGGAGATCTGCCTGCCTATGTTCCCTTTGTTCCCGCTATTTTCAATTTTCTCCTGCCCTTCTGAACAGATGAGAAGGACTCACACCAGAAACCACTGGAGTCCTTCTTTAAATATGCAGATATTTAATATGCAGGTCAGCTGCTGAATCCCGCTGGTTTTGGGCAGGCAACTAACCAGGAGCATACAAATGAGGTGATGCAGTTTGAATCAGCCAAGCTGCTGAGGTCAGGGAGGGCTTCATCGCTCACCTCAGCCCCTGCCCACCGAGTCACATCCTGAGTTAAAATCAAGGCTTTTAATTTGTCAGGGTGCACTGTAATGCAAAAAAACTGTCACATTGAACACAGCATTGCTGCAACTTTCAAAACAGGAAGTTTTCTGTTCAAGTAGGAGGTGCATTTGCATGAAAACTCCCCGTCTCTCCTGAACTGGTTGCCTCTTGCTGGAGTGTGGATGTGGGAAATCCTTCAGTAGCTTACTCAAATCTCCTTTTCATTTGGGAGCCTGACAGTGCATGTTGTCATGTTATGGGGAATAATGAAGCCAAGACCTTGTGATCCCAAACAGTTAAAAACAGCATCAAGTCAAAAAATACAAACAGCGTAAAGGTGATCAGAGCAGGTCATTGGATGGTTTGGAGCAGGAACCGTGGCCGCTAATTGTTTGTTGTATTGCCTTTCCTAGCTCGGGGGTACTGTTCTACTATTCTGATAGATTTCTATTCGTAATAGAAATCAGTCTAATGATGCAACTGTGTCATCCTTGACTCAAATCTATGTCATGGAAACAGTACATTTATCAAAGCAAACTATTCCAACTCATTACTAAGTTGCTAAGAGGCTTTTTATGTTTCCACTGAACACTGATTATAATCACAGACTAATTACTATAATACCAGTTAAGAATAAGGAATGTAAATAGCAAAATTTAAATCTCACATCTGAATACTCTATTATTATTGAAAATAAGCACAATGAGATGGGAGCTTTCCTCTTTACCAGCTTCCTTGTCTATCAGGGATCATTTGACGCATTAAATGAGGAAAATTATAGCTTAAAGGGAAGGGAATTAATTTACCTGTGATAAAGAGTAGGTGTAAATAGCATCAAGAAAATCTGAATATACTAACATGAACATCGAGGACTTGGCTTCATATGATGATTCCCTGATTGGTTAGTTCCTAATATTGTGGCTGTGTTTAGTACATTGGTGAAATATTTGTTGGTGCCAAAATTTCAGTGTTGGTAATTTTAGGTGTCTGTGGTGGGCAAGAACTTCCACCTGCCTCACGGATGCATGTGCCTCAAACCTGGATTCAGAGGCTTTTCTGTATTGTGATGGGAATCCACATATTTTCTGGAGCTCCCTCCTTGGTAGATGAGTGACGCAGTGGTTAGCACTGCAGCTTCATAGCTCCAGTGACCCAGGTTCGGTTCTGGGTCCTGCCTGTGTGGAGTTTGCAAGTTCTCCCTGTGACCGTGTGGGTTTCTGCCGGGTGTTCTGGTTTCCTCCCACTGCCAAAGACTCGCAGGTTGATAGGTAAATTGGCCATTGTAGATTGCCTGTAGCGTAGGTAGGTGGTGGGGATGTGGTAGGGAATATGGGATTAGTGTAGGATTAGTATAAATGGGTGATTGTTGGTCGGCACAGATTTTTTGTTTATTTCCAAAATATACTTTATTCATAAAAATCTGTAAAAATTACATTCCCAAACAGTTAAAAACAGCATCAAGTCAAAAAATACAAACAGCGTAAAGGTGATCAGTTTCCTTCTGTACAATCATGAGTTGCCTCACAACCCTTCCATTTCATTGTCATGCCATATACATTTTTACATTTACAGCAGGCAAAATTTTCCCAATACAGTTCAAGGGGTTTCTCATGGATCCAGCCCCTCAGTTCAGCTTGGTGGGGGGACCTCGGCACAGATTTTTTTTTTTTTATTTCCAAAATATACTTTATTCATAAAAATCTGTAAAAATTACATTGCCAAACAGTTTCCAAACAGCACCAAAAAATACAAACATTGCAAGGGGGATCAGTTTCCTTAAATACTGTCATGAGTTTCTTCCCAACCCTTCCGTTTCACAATTGTCATGTCAATTACAGTTTTACATTTACAGCAATTGAGAATATTAACGATACAGTTCGAGGGGTTTCCCATGGATCCAGCCCCTCAGTCCAGCTTGGTGGGGGAACCTTACACTGTGGTCTTTCCCCATTGAGCCTTTGCTGCGGCTGCCCCAAGCTTTAGTGTGTCCCTCAGCACGTAGTCCTGGACCTTGGAATGTGCCAGTCTGCAACATTCGGTGGTGGACAACTCTTTGCGCTGGAAGACCAGCAAGTTTCGGGCAGACCAAAGGGCGTCTTTCACCGAATTGATCGTCCTCCAGCAGCAGTTGATGTTTGTCTCGGTGTGCGTCCCTGGGAACAGCCCGTAGAGCACAGACTCCTGTGTTACAGAGCTGCTTGGGATGAACCTTGACAAAAACCACTGCATCTCTTTCCACACCTGCTTTGCAAAGGCACATTCCAGGAGGAGGTGGGCGACCGTCTCTTCCCCACCACAGCCAACGCGGGGGCACTGTGCGGAGGGGGCGAGACTTCGGGTGTGCATGAAGGATCTGACGGGGAGGGCCCTTCTCACCACCAGCCAAGCTACGTCTTGGTGCTTGTTTGAACGTTCTGGTGATGAGGCATTCCGCCAAATGACTTTGACGGTCTGCTCGGGGAACCATCCGACAGGATCCACCGTTTCCTTTTCCCGTAGGGCCTTGAGGACATTCCGTGCAGACCACTGCCTGATGGACCGGTGGTCAAAGGTGTTTTTCCGCAGAAACTGCTCCACGAAGGATAGGTGGTACGGCGCTGCCCAACTGCACGGTGCGTTCCGTGGCAATGTGACCAGGCCCATCCTTCGCAACACCGGGGACAGATAGAACCTCAGCACGTAGTGACACTTGGAGTTTGCGTACTGGGGATCTACACATAGCTTGATGCAGCCGCACACGAAGGTGGTCATCAGGATGAGGGCCACATTGGGTACATTTTTCCCGCCCATGTCCAGAGATTTGAACATCGTGTCCCTCCGGACCCGGTCCATTTTAGATCCCCAGACGAAGCGGAAAATGGCTCGGGTGACTGCCACGGCGCAGGAGTGGGGTATGGGCCAGACCTGCGCCACGTAGAGCAACAACGTGAGCGCCTCGCACCTGATGACCAGGTTCTTACCCACAATGGAGAGAGATCGCTGCCCCCACATGCCCAACTTTTGTCGTACCTTGGCTACTCGCTCCTCCCATGTCTTGGTGCACGCCCCGGCCCTTCCGAACCATATCCCCAGCACCTTCAGGTAATCTGACCTGACGGTGAAGGGGACAAAGGATCGGTCAGCCCAGTTCCCAAAGAACATGGCCTCGCTCTTGCCGTGGTTGACTTTGGCTCCTCGGCACAGATTTTTTTTATTTCCAAAATATACTTTATTCATAAAAATCTGTAAAAATTACATTGCCAAACAGTTTCCAAACAGCACGAAAAAATACAAACATTGCAAAAGAGATCAGTTTCTTTCAATAATGTCATGAGTTTCTTCCCAACCCTTCCGTTTCACAATTGTCATGTCAATTACAGTTTTACATTTACAGCAACTGAGAATATTAACGATACAGTTCGAGGGGCTTCCCATGGTTCCAGCCCCTCAGTCCAGCTTGGTGGGGGAACCTTACACTGTGGTCTTTCCCCATTGAGCCTTTGCTGCGGCTGCCCCAAGCTTTAGTGCGTCCCTCAGCACGTAGTCCTGGACCTTGGAATGTGCCAGTCTGCAACATTCGGTGGTGGACAACTCTTTGCGCTGGAAGACCAGCAAGTTTCGGGCAGACCAAAGGGCGTCTTTCACCGAATTGATAGTCCTCCAGCAGCAGTTGATGTTTGTCTCGGTGTGCGTCCCTGGGAACAGCCCGTAGAGCACAGACTCCTGTGTTACAGAGCTGCTTGGGATGAACCTTGAGAAAAACCACTGCATCTCTTTCCACACCTGCTTTGCAAAGGCACATTCCAGGAGGAGGTGGGCGACCGTCTCTTCCCCACCACAGCCAACGCGGGGGCACTGTGCGGAGGGGGCGAGACTTCGGGTGTGCATGAAGGACCTGACGGGGAGGGCCCTTCTCACCACCAGCCAAGCTACGTCTTGGTGCTTGTTTGAAAGTTCTGGTGATGAGGCATTCCGCCAAATGACTTTGACGGTCTGCTCGGGGAACCATCCGACAGGATCCACCGTTTCCTTTTCCCGTAGGACCTTGAGGACATTCCGTGCAGACCACTGCCTGATGGACCGGTGGTCAAAGGTGTTTTTCCGCAGAAACTGCTCCACGAAGGATAGGTGGTACGGCGCCGTCCAACTGCATGGTGCGTTCCGCGGCAATGTGACCAGGCCCATCCTTCGCAACACCGGGGACAGATAGAACCTCAGCACGTAGTGACACTTGGAGTTTGCGTACTGGGGATCTACACATAGCTTGATGCAGCCGCACACGAAGGTGGTCATCAGGATGAGGGCCACGTTGGGTACATTTTTCCCGCCCATGTCCAGAGATTTGAACATCGTGTCCCTCCGGACCCGGTCCATTTTAGATCCCCAGACGAAGCGGAAAATGGCTCGGGTGACTGCCACGGCGCAGGAGTGGGGTATGGGCCAGACCTGCGCCACGTAGAGCAACAACGTGAGCGCCTCGCACCTGATGACCAGGTTCTTACCCACAATGGAGAGAGATCGCTGCCCCCACATGCCCAACTTTTGTCGTACCTTGGCTACTCGCTCCTCCCATGTTTTGGTGCACGCCCCGGCCCTTCCGAACCATATCCCCAGCACCTTCAGGTAATCTGACCTGACGGTGAAGGGGACAAAGGATCGGTCAGCCCAGTTCCCAAAGAACATGGCCTCGCTCTTGCCGTGGTTGACTTTGGCTCCTCGGCACAGATTTTTTTTATTTCCAAAATATACTTTATTCATAAAAATCTGTAAAAATTACATTGCCAAACAGTTTCCAAACAGCACGAAAAAATACAAACATTGCAAAAGAGATCAGTTTCTTTCAATAATGTCATGAGTTTCTTCCCAACCCTTCCGTTTCACAATTGTCATGTCAATTACAGTTTTACATTTACAGCAACTGAGAATATTAACGATACAGTTCGAGGGGCTTCCCATGGTTCCAGCCCCTCAGTCCAGCTTGGTGGGGGAACCTTACACTGTGGTCTTTCCCCATTGAGCCTTTGCTGCGGCTGCCCCAAGCTTTAGTGCGTCCCTCAGCACGTAGTCCTGGACCTTGGAATGTGCCAGTCTGCAACATTCGGTGGTGGACAACTCTTTGCGCTGGAAGACCAGCAAGTTTCGGGCAGACCAAAGGGCGTCTTTCACCGAATTGATAGTCCTCCAGCAGCAGTTGATGTTTGTCTCGGTGTGCGTCCCTGGGAACAGCCCGTAGAGCACAGACTCCTGTGTTACAGAGCTGCTTGGGATGAACCTTGAGAAAAACCACTGCATCTCTTTCCACACCTGCTTTGCAAAGGCACATTCCAGGAGGAGGTGGGCGACCGTCTCTTCCCCACCACAGCCAACGCGGGGGCACTGTGCGGAGGGGGCGAGACTTCGGGTGTGCATGAAGGACCTGACGGGGAGGGCCCTTCTCACCACCAGCCAAGCTACGTCTTGGTGCTTGTTTGAAAGTTCTGGTGATGAGGCATTCCGCCAAATGACTTTGACGGTCTGCTCGGGGAACCATCCGACAGGATCCACCGTTTCCTTTTCCCGTAGGGCCTTGAGGACATTCCGTGCAGACCACTGCCTGATGGACCGGTGGTCAAAGGTGTTTTTCCGCAGAAACTGCTCCACGAAGGATAGGTGGTACGGCGCCGTCCAACTGCATGGTGCGTTCCGCGGCAATGTGACCAGGCCCATCCTTCGCAACACCGGGGACAGATAGAACCTCAGCACGTAGTGACACTTGGAGTTTGCGTACTGGGGATCTACACATAGCTTGATGCAGCCGCACACGAAGGTGGTCATCAGGATGAGGGCCACGTTGGGTACATTTTTCCCGCCCATGTCCAGAGATTTGAACATCGTGTCCCTCCGGACCCGGTCCATTTTAGATCCCCAGACGAAGCGGAAAATGGCTCGGGTGACTGCCACGGCGCAGGAGTGGGGTATGGGCCAGACCTGCGCCACGTAGAGCAACAACGTGAGCGCCTCGCACCTGATGACCAGGTTCTTACCCACAATGGAGAGAGATCGCTGCCCCCACATGCCCAACTTTTGTCGTACCTTGGCTACTCGCTCCTCCCATGTTTTGGTGCACGCCCCGGCCCTTCCGAACCATATCCCCAGCACCTTCAGGTAATCTGACCTGACGGTGAAGGGGACAAAGGATCGGTCAGCCCAGTTCCCAAAGAACATGGCCTCGCTCTTGCCGTGGTTAACTTTGGCTCCCGAGGCCAGTTCGAACTGGTCGCAGATGCTCATCAGTCTGCGCACGGACAGCGGATCCGAGCAGAAGACGGCCACGTCATCCATGTACAGGGAGATTCGTGGGCCGAAGGGCCTGTTTCAGTGCTGTATCTCTCTATGAATCTATGGAAGGGATTTCTCTCCAGCAGCAAAATAGAACTTTCTGGTTAAGCTGGTTTCAGAAATGCAGTCTATCGAAACTGAATTTTAAATCCTCCCTGATGGTATTAGCATTGCCGGATGCCAGGAATGTACTGGCATACTTTGTGCTCATGGTTAGGTGAGAAAACTGAGGAGCTTGTATTGCATGAATGCTTCCCTCATTTGCATAGTATCATAATACAGCGATGATGAATTTCTGTTGGGTGGGGATTTGGCACATACAGGTTCTGCTGCTAATCCTTTGCTGGACTGATGAGAAAGAGCTCCAATTAGCTGCACAGGGTTTCAGAGTTTTGCAGCTGTAATATATTTGGCTGATCAATACTTTTGTCCCTCAATTATTAGTTGTTTAATAACCATTCAGGGGCTATCCTCCTTGGGGAATCAGGCAAATTGAGGTGGCTTGATGATGGGAGACTAGAACTGAATTGATCCTCTGTGGCTGACTGAAGAAGGTGTGCAAATTTTACCAACAGCCTTAGTCACTGACAGAACTTCAAGACGTAAATTTGGGCTTGATAAAGAGTCATAGAGTCATAGAATTATCCAGCACAGAAATAGGCCCTTCGGCCCATCGTGTCTGTGCTGGCCTATCTATTCTAATCCCATTTTCCAGCACTTGGCCCGTCGCCTTGTATGCTATGGTGTTTCGAGTGTTCTTCTAAATACCTCTTAAATGTTGTGAGTGTTCCTGCCTCTACCACATCTTCAGGCAGTGTGTTCCAGATTCCAACCACACTCTGGGTCCAAAAGATTTTTCCTCAAATCCCCTCTAAACCTCCTGCCCCTTACCTTAAATCCATGCCCTCTGGTTATTGACCCCTTCGCTAAGGGAAAAGGCTTCTTCCTATCTATCCTATCAATGCCCCTCATAATTTTGTATACCTCAATCAGGTCACCCCTCAGCCTTCTCTGCTCTAAGGAAAACAACCCAAGCCTATCCAGTCTCTCTTCATAGCTGAAATGCTCCAGCCTAGTGCAATCACATCCTTCCTGTAGTGTGGTGCCCAGAACTGTACACAGTGCTCCAGCTGTCGCCTAACTAGCGTTTTATACAGATCCATCATAACCTCCCTGCTCTTATATTCTATGCCTCAGCTAATAAAGGCAAGTATCCCATATGCCTTCCTAACCACCTTATCTACCTGTGCTGCTGCCTTCAGTGATCTATGGACAACTACACCAAGGTGCCTCTGACCGTCTAAACCTCCGAGGGTCCTACCGTCCATTATGTATTCCCTTGCCTTGTTAGTCCTCCCAAGATGCATCACCTCACACTTCTCAGGATTAAATTCCATTTGTCACTGTTCTGCCCATCTTAACAGCCCATCTATATCGCCCTGTAATCTAAGGCTTTCCTCATCACTATTTACAACACCACCAATTTTCGTGTCATCTGCGAACTTACTGATCATACCTCCTATATTCATGTCTAAATCATTAATGTACACTACAAACAGCAAGGGTCCCAGCACCGATTCCTGTGGTACACCACTGGTCACAGGCTTCCACTCGATAAAACAACCCTCGACCATCACCCTCTGCCTCCTGCCACTAAGCTAATTTTGGATCCAATTTGTCAAATTGCCCTGGATCCCATGGGCTCTTACCTTCTAACCAATCTCCCATGCGGGACCTTATCAAAAGCCTTACTGAAGTCTATGCAGACTACATCAACTGCTTTACCCTCATCTACACATCCCGTCACCTCCTCGAAAAATTCAGTCAAGTTAGTTAGACATGATCTCCCCGTGACAAAGCCGTGCTGACTATCCCTGATTAATCTCTGCCTCTCCGAGTGGAGACTAATCCTGTCCCTCTGAATTTTTTCCAATAGTTTCCCTATTTTTTGAAAATTTGTGTCAGAGCCCCTGCTATCACCTCCCTTGCCTCACATAACAGCCTGGGATACATCTCATTTGGGCCTGGAGATTTATCCACTTTTAAGCCCGTTAAAACAGCTAATACTTCCTCTCTTTCAATGCTAATTTGTTCAAGTATATCACAATCCCCCTCCCTGATCTCGACACCTACATCGTCCTTCTCCATAGTGAACACAAATGAAAAGTAATCATTTAAAACCTCACCTATGTCCTCCGGCTTCAAACACAGATTGCCACTTTGGTCCCTAATGGGCCCCACTCTTTCCCTGGTTATCCTCTTGCCCTTAATATACTTATAAAACGCCTTGGGATTTTCCTTTATCTTGCCTGCCAGTGTTTTCTCATGTCCCCTCTTCGCTTTCCTAATTACTTTTTTAAGTAGCCCCCTACATTTTCTATACTCTTCTAGGGCCTCCGTTGTTTTCAGTGCTCTGAATGTGCCATAAGCCTCCTTTTTTTCCTGATCCAATCCTCTATATCCCTTGACATCCAGGGTTCCCTGGACTTGTTGGTTCTTCCCTTCACCTTAACGGGAACATGTTGGCCCTGAACCCTCACTATTTCCTTTTTGAAAGACTCCCACTGGTCTGATGTAGACTTTCCTACAAGTAGCTGCTCCCAGACCACTTTGGCCAGATCCTGTTTTATCATATTGAAATCGGCCTTCCCCCAATTCAGTACCTTTATTTCCGGTCCATCTTTGTCCTTTTCCATAATTACCTTAAATCTTAGAGTTATGGTCACTATCCCCGAATTGCTCCCCTGCTGACACTTCTACCACTTGTCCAGCTTCATTCCCTAGGATTAGGTCCAATACTGCCCCTTCTCTTGTAGGACTTTCTACGTGCTGACTCAAAAAGCTCTCCTGTATGCACTGTAAGAATTCCACCCCCTTTAAGCCTTTCAACAATTTATGGGGAAGCTTATTAGTACTCTGTGTTGGTAAGCTGTACAATATTAGTCGACTAAACTCTCGCAGTAACTCTGTGTACTCTTGGTCCCTGAGCCTTGCCTATTGTCAGCCTAAGTTTTCTGGGTATTGGTGATTGTGTTTACAGTGGAGACATTTTATTGCAGAAATTCCAAGCTCTTTTTGGCATTGTTTCAGTGATAATTGGGCCAGTAGTTCTTTTTGGGAGCAAAATTGGGTGTAAGCCAATGTTGGCATTCCAGCCCAAAGTTGACCCCTCACCCTGCCCCCACTCTGCCCCACCCCACATTCCACCAATGAAACCAGTGCCTTCCCTCTCTCTTTCCACACCTTTGAATAAAGAAACAATCATTCAATCCAGTAGAATATAACACACCAGCCCGCTTTGCTCCTACACCATGGTGCCAATAATTATCACTTGATTGAACAAATCAGCGCCAGCTTTTACAGGCTGACTCCATCAATTACAAAGCATGACCGACGTATCGATTGCGGAGGCGAAATTAGTCACTAACAGCAATGTGAAGCTGGCTCGTAGTGAGTCAGCAGGCCTAAGACACTGCGCTGGTTTTTATTTTCCATTGACTTGGAAAATATCAAGATTTTTAATTTCAAACCAAGTAATAGCAACTGTGAGATTAGGAAATTAGTCTCTAAAAAGAGCTTTCAAAATCGTTCTGTGAACTTCGGTGGAAAGAAGCTTGAGCGCAGTGAAGATTCATCTGCCAGTTTGCTATGAGCCCGTTTCACCCTCCTAGCATGGACCAATTTCATTCCCTATATTTTAAGACAACAAAATCTGAAGTGAACACAAACCAACCTACTCTTTCCTAAAACCGTACTTCCCCTGGAAAGCTACACATGACTTTCTATTAAACCACTTCTCGTTGCTGTACCAAAGGGTCAAGGGACTGAGGTGATGCTCGTCTCAAGGCAGCTTGCTCTTTCAGGGAGCTGCTGCTAGCTGCATCCCTCGAACTTGTTCTCAGGTCAGTCTGCTGTTACCTCTTATGTGTCACAGGCACAGGCTTTTGACTGGTGAGGCTGAAGGCCTGACACATGCTGTTCTCCTGAGAGACGGTCCTATCAGGGCTACCCCAGACATGGCCACTCTGCTGGGCCCTGGGTCTGTATCACCACTGATCAGTGGGGTGACTGGTCTTATTTTAACAGTCCTGAGAAACAGCAGGTTGCCTCTCTTCGCTCCGTTACTTCCACCAAATTGTGTTTCCACAGAAGTGGAGACACAGACTGGGGCAAAGGACACCTGCTCCTGCTAATACATAAGGAACCCCATTCTGCTTCTGTGGAAAGAGGGAATTTTGGCTGCTTCATAGCACAGGCCACTCACACAGGGCAATATATTTCCATCAAACTAACAGGGCTAGGTCTTATGGGCCCCACTGAGGTGAGGTTGGAGGTGGGGAGGGGGGGGGACATAGAATCGCATTGGGTAGCGGGGGGCGGAGAGCCCATCACCACCCCATCGCTAGGCAATTTTGCCAGGGGCGGGATAGGCTGCCGATGGCCTTCCTGCCCAGAGGCCAATTGTAAGGATGTAACCAGTGGCGGGATTAGCCTCCGCCACGTGGGGCAGGCACCTTGTAAAATGACGTGCCCTCCCTTCGGGTTGGGGTGGGAGGTCCCTCCTTTGTGGGCAATCTGTGGCCCACAGATGACTCCCGCCGGCAAAACCTGCAACTTCACGGACCTCACCGCCCCTCCCCCCCACCCCCCCCCCCCCACTTTCATGGATTTCATGCCCACCCCTGCCGGAGCCTTCCAGACTGGACCCAGTAACCCTGCCTCACTTACCGGAGGTCCAGGGTTCCAGCACTGGGTCTGGGTCCAAGGCTTCTGCAGCACTGGCAGTGGCCACTACTCCCTCTTGCGCTTCTAATACTGCTGAGTGGCCGGCCGGCAGCTCTTGGAGGTGGGATCCCCGTCTTTAAAAGGGATGGGATCCTGACGCGAAACACTTAGCCTTGAAACCACCGAAGGATCGCACTGGGAGGGGGCACAAAAAGGCCGAAGTGGGGTCCCCCCCACCTTTTTGGCCCGGCACCAGAAGCCCCTCCTCCTCACTGCTGAGGTTGGCTGTTATGTTTTTTTTAAGGATTGCACAAATAAGCCTTTAGAGATTAAAAACAAAAAATATTGTGGGGTTCAAAAACAGTCCCAAGATGGGAGATGTCGCATGAAGTAATTATGAGGTGCTTTCAGCTCAAGATCAGAGAAAGTGACTCAGAGTACTTATCAATCTAGCTCCACTGATTGACAGTCATCAACAGGCTGAGCATCCTGGGATCGCTAATTATTTCTTGAAGGTTGCATCAAAACAAACTCAACATTCCTGTACCTTATTATGAGCTTTCAATCTTCTGCTACCTTGCAAGGAAAGTAACTGTCTTGCAGATCTGTGATGCAACTGTTAATAGCCAACTGAAAAATCCATCAGCATACAGTCTAGGAATTGAATCAAAAGATTCAGAGTTGAACAGACCCATTAACATGTCTTCTTATTATTTTACGCTTTTAGTTGCTTTCCATATGCAAGTGTACTTAGCCTAAAATAAGATTTTGAACTAATATCTTAACAGTATTTTCCAGCAATAAATATTCATTTCTAAAACTGAAACATAAAAACATAAACATGTCTGCCACAGTCTTGGTAATTAAAGGTATCTTTAGGGTTGTGCCCCGCAATTGCTCTTTTGGATAATTATTTAGCTCTAAGAAGTAGAAATTGATGTGCATTGTCCCTGTTTCTCTGGTGTAACACATGCACAAAGTGGGATGGCCTGTAAACAATTTTTTTAAGTTTTGGGGCAGATGCTTTTGTCTGAAATGTTCTTGTTGTTTGAGCAGAAATAGAACCTGATTAGAAATAAACTGATTTTTGGTTAGTAATATAGGAGCAGGAGTAGGCCATTCAGCCCATCAAGCCTGCTCTGCCATTCGATACGATCATGGCTGATCATCCACTTCAATGCCTTTTTCCCCACACTATCCTAATATCCCTTTATGTCATTGGTATTTAGAAATCTGTCAATCTCTGCTTTAAACATACTCAATGACAGAGCTTCCACAGCCCTCTGGGGTATATAGAACATAGAACATAGAACATTACAGCGCAGTACAGGCCCTTCGGCCCTCGATGTTGCGCCGACCTGTGAAACCATCTGACCTAAACTATTCCATTTTCATCCATATGTCTATCCAATAGAATTCCAAAGATTTACAACACTCTCAGTAAAGAAATTTCTCCTCATCTCTGTCCAGCGGGAGATAGAGGAGCAGATATGTAGACAGATTTTGGAAAGATGTAAAAGCAACAGGGTTGTAGTGGTGGGTGATTTTAACTTCCCCTGTATTGACTTGGACTCACTTAGTGCTAGGGGCTTGGATGGGGCAGAATTTGTAAGCAGCATCCAGGAGGGCTTCTTGAAACAATATGTCGATAGTTCAACTAGGGAAGGGGCCGTACTGGACCTGGTATTGGGGAATGAGCCTGGTCAGGTGGTCAAAGTCTCAGTAGGGGAGTATTTCGGGAACAGTGACCATAATTCTGTAAGTTTTAAGGTACTTGTGGATAAGGATAAGAGTAGTCCTCGGGTGAAGGTGCTAAATTGGGGGAAGGCAAATTATAACAATATTAGGCAGGAACTGAAGAATTTAGTTGGGGGCGGCTGTTAGAGGGTAAATCAACATCTGACATGTGGGAGTCTTTCAAACGTCAGTTGATTAGAATCCAGGACTGGCATGTTCCTGTGAGGATGAAGGATAGGTTGGGAAGTTTCGGGAACCTTGGATAACGAAGGATATTATGAGCCTAGTCAAAAAGAAAAAGGAAGCATTCGTAAGGGCCAGAAGGCTGGGAACAGACGAAACCCTTGAGGAATATAAAGAAAGTAGGAAGGAACTTAGGCAAGGAGTCAGGAGGGCTAAAAGGGGTCATGAAAAGTCAATGGCAACCAGGATTAAGGAGAATCCCAAGGCTTTTTATCTGTAAATAAAGAGCAAGAGGGTAACCAGGGAAAGGGTTGGCCCACTCAAGGACAGAGGAGGGAATCTATGTGTGGAGACAGAGGAAATGGGTGAGGTACTAAATGAATACTTTGCATCTTTTCACCAAAGAGAAGGACTTGGTGGATGATGACAGCAGGGAAGGGTGTGTAGATCGTCTGTGTCATGTCGATATCAAAAAGGAGGAGGTGTTGGGCGTCCTGAAAAACATTAAGGTAGGTAAGTCCCCAGGGCCCGATGGGATCTACCCCAGAATACTGAGGGAGGCAAGGGAGGAAATTGCTGGGGCCTTGACAGAAATATTTGTATCCTCATTGACTACAGGTGAGGTCCCAGAGGACTGGAGAATAGCCAAAGTTATTCCTTTGTTTAAGAAGGGTAGCAAGGATAATCAAGGAAATTACAGGCCGGTGAGCCTTACGTCAGTGGTAGGGAAATTATTGGAGAAGATTCTTCAGGACAAGATTTACTCCCATTTGGAAACAAATGGACTTATTAGCGAGAGGCAGCATGATTTTGTGAAGGGGAGGTCGTGTCTCACTAACTTGATTGAATTTTTTGAGGAAGTACCTTAAAACTTACCGAATTATTGTCACTGTTCCCGAAATGCTCCCCTACTGAAACTTTGACCACCTGGCCGGGCTCATTCCCCAATACCAGGTCCAGTACGGCCCCATCCCTAGTTGGACTATCGACATATTGTTTCAAGAAGCCCTCCTGGACGCTCCTTACAAATTCTGCCCCATCCAAGCCCCGAGCACTAAGTGAGTCCCAGTCAATACAGGGGAAGTTAAAATCGCCCACCACTACAACCCTGTTACCTTTACATCTTTCCAAAATCTGTCTACATATCTGCTCCTCTATCTCCCGCTGGCTGTTGGGAGGCCTGTAGTAAACACCCAACATCGTGACTGCACCCCTCCTATTCCTGAGCTCCACCCATATTGCCTCGCTGCACGACCCCTCCGAGGTGTCCTCCCGCAGTACAGCTGTGATATTCTCCTTAACAAATAATGCAACACCCCCACCCCTTTTACATCCCCCTCTATCCCGCCTGAAGCTTCTAAATCCTGGAACATTTAGCTGCCAATCCTGTCCTTCCCTCAACCAAGTCTCTGTAATAGCAACAACATCATAGTTCCAAGTACTAATCCAAGCTCTAAGTTCATCTGCCTTATCTATTATACTTCTTGCATTGAAACAAATGCACTGCAGACCACCAGTCCAGCTGTGCTCAGCAACATCTCCTTGCCTGCTCTTCCTCTCAGTCTTACTGGCCTTATTTACTAGTTCCCCCTCATTTATTTCACTTGCTGTCCTACTGCTCTGGTTCCCACCCCCCTGCCACACTAGTTTAAACCCTCCCGTGTGACGCTAGCAAACCTCGCAGCCAGGATATTTGTGCCCCTTCAGTTTAGATGCAACCCGTCCTTCTTGTACAGGTCCCATCTGTCCCTGAAGAGATCCCAATGGTCCAGATATCTGAAACCCTCCCTTCTACACCAGCTGTTCAGCCACGTGTTTAGCTGCACTATCCTCCTGTTTCTAGCCTCACAGGCACGTGCCACAGGAAGTAATCCCGAGATTACAACCCTAGAGGTCCTGTCTTTTTTCCCCGATCTCTTTTCATAGGACAGTCCCGCCATCCCGGGAACAAGTCTGGTGAACCTTCATTGCACTCCCTCTATGGCAATAATATCCTTCCAAGGTAAGGGGACCAAAACTGCACACAGTATTACAGGTGCGGTCTAACCAAGGTTCTATACAATTGAAGCAAGATTGCTCCTTTTAAAACCTCCTGCGATCTGTTTTGGCAATATCATGGTGAAAGTACATTTCCACGACTACCTTTGATTGAATGGATCCTCATCTTTATAGGAACAACTCCTGCTTGTGGCTGCAACCTGCTCATCCCATTCACAAAAAGTTGTAGATGGTGAATTGCTATAGTTGACATAACAGCAAACTCCACAGCTAAGGGAATGTGGGCTTTCATTTCAAAGGGGAAAGCTGAACAAACAGTTTTGATTTAATTACTTCATATAGAAGGTGGCGATTGTGTGGAAGAGGTGGCCTGAGAAGATAATGAAGATGGAAAAGTGTCAATAAATTCAAGAGTGACAAAAGGTTATTGAGGGGTCTAATTAGTGAGCTTCCATATGATATTTTTTAAACTTTGGACTGGCAAGCTGGGCCCAAATGGTCCTGTATGTTAATATATTCTTGTACTTTCATTTCCTTACACAAATATATCTGAAAGAAGTGAAATACAAATACTCTGATTTCGTTTAGCATTACTTGGGCAGAAATCAGTGTCAAAATTAAGCATAATCCTAGCAATAGACACTAAATCCATAAAGTTTGTTTTCTCCTGAAGCAGATATTTTATTTATTATTGAGAATTAAGTACTCCAGTTTCAATCCATTTTCTCTCTATTTTTCAGCATTTCCCAAGTACGGTTCTTGTTAATGCCTGTTTGAATTGACATTGAGATTGTCACTGCAGTCTGGGAATTATATTTCTTCTAAGCATGTCCTGGAATTCCTCCTTCTCTCTCCCTCCCCATCCTCTCCCCACTCTCTTCACCCTGTCCCTCTCTCCCCCATCTCCACCCCCCCATCTTTCCCTCATTCCTCTCTCCATCATGGGAAAACCCACTCCCTGCTTTGTACTTTCGCATACCAGCACAGCTGAGATCAGGAACTAAGCAGTGCGGGGGTTGGAAATCATGGGTGTAAGTAACTTCCCATCGTTCTATAGCTTTGCTTTGACATGCAAAGATGCTGCGGTACTCAACTTCTTTTGTGCAAATTTTTTTTCTGATTATTTCTGTGATTTTCAGTTTAAAATATACATTTCTCTGAGTTAAGAAACAAGTGAAAACTTGCTGCGTCTCAATCCTGAACAATGTTAGTGTTAATAAGTTCTGTTAATGGATGTTAATTACCTAGTAGTTGAAGGTAATAGGTGAACAGTTGATGGTGTTGATTATATATACATCTGAGTACAATTAACTCCTAATGAGGAGCCAGCCCCAGCACTGGCTGGGTGTTGTTAGGAGAGTAGAAGTAAGCTATGTGGCAAGCAATAAACAGTCTCCACCAAAGCATCCTAGTCTCAGTGTCTTCCTCACAAACAGGCTTGGAAGTTTCTCTAACAAGCAAATGGGATGCATGCACTCATTACCATTGACTGCGTTTCTCCTGGTGCTGGGCAGTTCGCTGGTGCTGTCTGAGTGGCTGTCAGTAAAAGCTCTTTCCTTTTTTATGCTTCATCAGGCATGCCCAATGGATGATTTTGAAAACATTTTTAATTGCAGAGTTAAGGAGGGTATGAGTGTCCCCTTGAAATAAAGAAGGAACCTAGAAAAATGTGCTAACATTTAGCAAATGAGCTCTCTGCTGTTTCAGAGTGTAGCCTCCAATTGCCTTGTCACTAGGGACCACTCAGCTAACAGTTTATAGTTCAATGGCACATGAAGTGACCCTTCCATGCCTTGTTCTGTAGCTGGATAATTAGACAGCTACAGCCACGGGGTTCTTTACAACAGGCACTTATGATCAGTTAACAGGAGATTGCTCTGAACTGCTTGGTTTTTCTTTCTCCTGAGATGGTGAGCTCTGCAGGATGTTTCAGCAGCCCAATCAAGGTCCAACAATATCAGCAAATTTTGAATCTCAACTAAAACTAGGAGTTGGAATCTAATGCTCTAACGCTCTTGCAACTAAATGGACCATGACTGAAGTTTAACATACGACCAGGTGAAGACCCCCTGGTCCATCCAGCCTGGCCCACGCAATTGTGATACCTTGTTTATCATAAAATACACACTCTCCAACCCACCGGAAACTGTGATCTCCTGGGAGAGATGAAAAACCAGATCAAAACCCAGGCCAATTTGGGAAATAAATCTGGGAAATTCCTCTCGGACTCATCTAGGTGATTGAAACTCGTTCAGGAGATCACGCTGGCCGTGAATTCCCTCAAGTACCTACCTTTTGTAAGAAGCGACGCTCGCCCCAACCAGAAACCGGTCTAGCTCCCATATGAAGGAATTCAGCAAATTGGCATCCACCGCACAAATCAACAGCCTCTTCCAGAGTTTCACTGGGAAATGAACCACCTCATGACATTTAATCAGGGTTCAAAGCAGTCTGTAGCAGTACAAAACTGATCCTCAATGGGTGACACAGTAAGAATTATTAGAGTGATTCTGCTTTACCAGATCATAAGTATAACAGGGTTATTATATCTTAATTACATAGAATGCACAGAAACAGGCCATTCGGCCCAACTAATTCATGCCAGCGTTTATGGCTCCACGTGAGCCTCCTCCCACCTCATTTCATCTCACCCTATCAGTATAACCTTCTATTTCTTTCCCTCTCACATGTTTATCCAGCTTCCCCTTAATCGCTCAATGCTATTCGCCTCAACTACTCATTGTGGTAGCAGGTAAAGGCCTGCTATCCGACCCGAACCCGATGGGACCAGACGACATGTGTCGGGGTTGGGTCACACTTCCAGGTCCGGCATTCAGGCTCGGCTCGGCTCGGGTCGGGCTGGATCGGACACGCTTTATCACCACCTCAGGTAAGTGACTCTAATGTTAATTTACTTTTTGGACTTTAAAGGTGGCTTTGTTATAGTTATTTTAAGCTTGTAAGGAACAAAGTGAAAAATGGAAGGTAGGTTAACTGATGGTCGGGTCGGGCGCGGGAAAAAATGGAAGGACTGGGGCTGGGTCGGGCTCGGGTGGGGTTCTGTCGGGCTTGGGTCGGGTCTCATTTGCAGACCCGAGCAGGCCTTTAGTAGCAGGTTCCACATTCTCACCACTCTCTGGGTAAACATTTTTATATTAAAATTCAGCACAAGAAGTATTAAATATAAAACAAATTAATTTTTTGGTTCTGAATTGCATTTCTATCTCCCCCTAACTAAAAATTGGGAACATCTATCTCTAATTGTTTCTGTGCAGGAATTTCGGCCTGATGTTTGGAACATAGTGAAGGAGGTGTTTCAGTCCAGGTATAATTTTCCCCTACTATTCCAGTGTGATATTTCTCACATTTATTTCTCCCTACAGCCTTTCTGAGAAAGAATATAGGATTAGGGTCAATTTGTACCAAATCAAAAGGTGGTTTTGTGAGGTGTATTAATTTCATTGGGAACTGCAATGAAATAAACCATGCTAATTTCATCGAAAAGCCTTAGGATGTCTGAGATTGCACATTTTCTTTAGCTAAGTCTAAATGCCATGAAAACCCGAATAATAAATGAGGAGTTTAAATTACTCAAGTCATTTTTTACAGCTTTAATTGAAGGTGCTATATTTCACTGCACAGTAATTAAATTGCAGTGAAGATAGATTATGTGCATTGGCAAAACCTCTGTGTGAAGGTTCTGCTTTGTCCTCATTCCTTGGTTCTGTATAATGTCTGATGAAGAGACAGTGGAAATAGCAGCTGTTACTCTGGAGAAAGCTGTTCCAATGATAATGTTAAATGGCATCGTAACAAAATCCCTGCTATCTATAAAGCATCCATAACAATGCCAATGACAGAAAACTAAGAACTTGGAGTCATTTCATTCCAGTACAGTTCTGAGGCTGATCTTGTAGCCGCACAGTGAATAGATCAGTGATCAGTACGATGCTATGGGACTGAAGGAGAATTGGGGATTCAAGGACAGAGCTCTTTCTGTGAAGTATTTCATCTGAGCCTTTACAATCACAAATGTTTATCAATACGGTTTATTTTTAACATGGTTCGATTTTGTGGCTTCACAAAGCAAAACAAAAATTGGGTATTCACATCAATCTCTTGACTGCTAAAAGTATCAGAAAATGAAACAAATTAGTTACAGAACACATGTCTGCCAGCTGCGGTATACATCTGTCCTAATTAGTACCTTGATTAGTATCTCCAACAATTGACTTCATACTCATTTATGAGGTTGAGTTCATTTCTCGAATAAAATAAATATCAGGCGGTTGGCAGTCATGTTTTGAGAATAGGCTGATGGAGTGAAGTGTTTCCTGTGGGCAAAATTAGGATTGGGAATCTCTTGGATACCAACTGTAAACTCTGATGACATTTACCAATCCTTATATTCTACTGTACTATAATTAAATGCAGTAAATATTGAGATAAAGATTGGGCCTCATTAAAGAAAAATCTTTCGGGAACTGTGTGGAGTTTGCAAGTTCTCCCTGTGACTGCGTGGGTTTCCTCCGGGTGCTCCGGTTTCCTCCCACAGCCAAAAGACTTGCAGGTTGATCGGTAAATTGGCCATTATAAATTGCCCCTAGTATAGGTAGGTGGTAGGGGAATATAGGGACAGGTGAAGATGTGGTAGGGAATATGGGATTAGTGTAGGATTAGTATAAATGGGTGGTTAATGGTCGGCACAGACTCGGTGGGCCGAAGGGCCTGTTTCAGTGCTGTATCTCTAAATCTAAATCAAATCAAAACTCACACTGCTTTGTCCATCTGACAGCCACTGAGAAATCCCCTAGCCTCTGGCATTTTTTACAGCAATCCAAACTTTCAATTTACTCAAGTTTCATGGCACACTTTGTTGCTCCTTTACAACGTAGAAACAATTCCTCATTTTTGCTGAGTATTGAGCCATATGCTGGATTAAGGGAGGTTAGGAGATGGTTTGCACAAAGCCATCGTCAGTGTCCTCCTTAAATTACATGTTCCTGTTTTTAAATAAAAGAAGGATGTAAGCATTGTTAAAACGTACCGTACACAATAGCAATGTCACAAGTTCAGATTTCCTGCAGTTACCTTCTTGGTTTCAATGGTGTCACTCTCTTCTCTAAGTGGTTTGCACATCTTAGTTTTATCAGAGTTGACTCACTATCCAATGTGTACTTGTGCAATAATGTGACTCAGGAGCAGCATACTATCATTCTTGACCTGAACCAGACATGAACATTTTTCACAAATGCATTTCTTAAATCTCCCCAAAGTAAATGTTTTGTGAATCATTAAGCTGCTTTATTTCACAGGGGAGTATGAGCATACAGAGCAGCAGTTATGAACAGATTCACTTATTTCAACAGTATAATTTATCTTGCAAAATGCTACAAAAAAAGAACACGCACAATTCCCCACATCAGTAGGTTATCCTACTTGACTTAAACCATCTTCTAACATTTACATACGAACATACGAATTAGGAGCAGAAGTAGGCCATTCGGCCCCTCGAGCCTGCCGTGCCATTCAATTAGATCATGATTGATCGGTTTGTGTCTCAAATTCCACACTCCCATCTACCCCCGATAATCTTTGATTCCCTTGCCTGACAAGAATCTAACTACCCCGCCTTAAAAATATTCAATGACCCTGCCTCCACCACCTTCTGAGGGAGAATTCCAAAGTTGCACAACCCTCAGAGAAAAAAATTCTCATCTCTGTCCTAAAAGGGCGACCCCTAAATTTAAAACAGTGCCCCTAGTTATTTCAAACCTCTTCACTCTGTAAAGGTGTTAACAACTTCTCCTTTAACAATGTTTTAGTGCCCCTGCCCTTCCTGTTTTAAAAAAAACAAGTTTCCCTTTTTCTGTCCTTTTTAAGCACCTTCAGAGATCAAAGGGCAATCAGAGATCAAAGGGCAATTCCATCATAATGAGGGTGAGGGCCTCTTTGATCATTTAGGCAAGTTGCCAAAGAGTTTAGGGGTAGAATTTCCATTTTGGACGCAATTGGTGATTCTGGCCCATTTTGAAAAGTCTTTTCTCTCTCAAATTTCTGCTTAAAATTATTTGCATATCAACAAACACAAAAATCTGCCATGGACCAGAGCAGTCAGACAATGTTACAAATGTCATTATCAAAAAAATTGCTTTCAAAAAAAAAAATCCTTGATATATTTAACAGTGGTAACTTGGTGCAGTTTGTTTAATACAGCTGAAAATGGGTTTATCACAAAAAATAAGCATTCTTAATCACAGTGTAATCACCATCTGTGAGTAACCTGATTTTAATTGATTGAACCGTTTTTTAAAATCATATAGACCATTTGCTACGTATATTGGGATACAGTAGTCAGTTCCTTAGTAAGTATAACATAAAATTCAGAGGTTTTTTAAATGCACCAATTGGAGTCCTTGCACCCAAAATTTTCAGCTTGATTTTTGGAGCCTCTTCAAAGGTCTGCAAACAAGTGCCCACTAGCGGAAACTCCCAGCAGTGATTAATTGACCCTCAGGGGTCGCGGGGGGGTGCAGGTGGTTGGGGGGGGTTGGGGGGTGTGACAAGTTTTGTGAGCAGGGCCTGCTTCTAGCACCTTTTTTTAAAATTGGTGCAAAAGGTAACTCAATTGTGCTAAGTGCAATTTGCGCTTAAAATTCCACGATCTTTTCACAGAATTGTCACAGTGCAGAAGGAGGCCATTCGGCCCATCGTGTCTGCACCAGCTTTCCGAGAGAGCACTTCACTCAGTTCCATTCCCCCGCCTTTTCCCCGTAACCTGCACATTCTTTCTTTTCAGATAACAGTCCAATTCCCGTTTGAATGCTTCAATTGAGCCGGCCTCCACCACATTCTCAGGTAGTGCATTCCAGACTTTAACCACTCGCTGCGTGAAAATGTTTTTCCTCATATCACTTTTGCTTCTCTTACCAAATACTTTAAATCTGTGTCCTCTTGTTCTCGACTCTTTCAGGAGTTGGAACAGTTTCTCTCGATCTACTCTGTCCAGACCCCTCATGATTTTGAATACCTCTATCAAATCACCTCTCAGCCTTCTCTTCTCCAAGGAAAACAGTCCTAACTTCTCCAATCTATCTTCATAACTGAAATTCCTCATCCCTGGAACCATTCTCGTGAATCTTTTCTGTACTCTCTCCAATGCCCTCACATCTTTCCTCAAGTGTGGCGTTCAGAATTGAATGCAATACTCCAGCTGAGGCCGAACTAGTCTCTTGTACAAGTTCAACATAACTTCCTTGCTCTTGTACTCTATGCCCCTATTAATAAAGCCCAGGATACTGTATGCTTTATCAACTGCTCTCTCAATCTGTCCTTCCACCTTCAATGACTTATGCACATATACACCCAGGTCTCTCTGCTCCTGAACCCCCTTTAGAATTGTACCCTTCATTTTATATTGTCTCTCCATGTTCTTCCTGCCAAAATGAATCACTTTGCATTTCTCTGCATTGAATTTCATTTGCCACCTGTCTCCCCATTCCACCAACTTGTCTATGTCCTTTTGAAGTTCTACACTATCTTCTTCACAATTCACAATGCTTCCAAGTTTCGTATCATGTGCAAACTTTGAAATTGTGCCTTGTACACCAAGGTCTAGGTCATTAATATATATCAGGAAAAGCAAGGGTCCCAACACTGATCCCTGGGGAACACCACTACAAACCTTCAACCAGCCTGAAAAACATCTATTAACCACTACTCTTTGTTTCCTGTCACTCAGCCAATTTCGTATCCATGTTGCTACGGTCCCTTTTATTCCATGAGCTGTAAGTTTGCTCACATGTCTGTTGTGTGGCATTGTATCAAATACCTTTTGAAAGTCCATGTACACCACATCAACAGCAATGCCCTCATCAACCCAAGTTTGCGCTGGTTATGACAATATCGTGGGAATCGCAACTACAAAATCAGCAACTGTACAAAACTCCAGATCGTGTTTAGTCTCCAGTACAAAGCAACTCTTCTTTGGCCTCCTTATCTCGAGAGACAATGGTTAAGCGCCTGGAGGTGGTCAGTGGTGTGTGGAGCAGCGCCTGGAGTGGCTATAAAGGCCAATTCTAGAGTGACAGGCTCTTCCACAGGTGCTGCAGAAAAATTTGTTTGTCGGGGCTGTTACACAGTTGGCTCTCCCCTTGCGATTTTGTCTTTTTTCCTGCCAACTGCTAAGTCTCTTCAACTCGCCACACTTTAGCCCCGCCTTTATGGCTGCCCGCCAGCTCTGGCGAACGCTGGCAACTGACTCCCATGACTTGTGATCAGTGTCACAGGACTTCATGTCGCATTTGCAGACGTCTTTAAAGCAGAGACATGGATGGCCGGTGGGTCTGATACCAGTGGCGAACTCGCTGTACAATGTGTCTTTGGGGACAAAACAACTACTATTTAACATATCAACTATCTTTCATTTAAGTGGCTTTTAATAAGTTGGGGAAATACACTTTGTTTTAAATTTTCAAACAGTTCTGTGAAAAACCGGTGAAAAACATCCTGTTACCTTCCTTTGGAATTTGAAGACAAATTTTCTTCATTGAACTCTGAACTTTAACATAGTTCTTAGAGTTTTAGCCACAGAATTCTCTATTTCAGTTTCTTTTCACAGCGATAGGGACACAGCTTTATTTGTACTCACTTTAAAGCCTAATTGATGAGTATTAATTAGTTATTTGGATTCATCCTTTTTTTTATATTCATTCACAGGATGTGTGTGTTACTGACAAGGCCAGCATTTATCACCCATTCATAATTGTCCTTGAGAAGGTGGTGATGAGTTGCCTTTGTGAATACAATTGAATGCCTTGCTACACCATTTCAGAGGGCTGTTGAGAGTCAAACACATTGCTGTGGGCCTGGAGTCACATGTAGGCCAGACCAAGTAAGGATGGCAGATTTCCTTCCCTAAAGGACATTAAAGAACCAGTTGGGGTTTTATTAAAATCCAGTAGGTTCATAGTCACTGTTACTCATACTAGCTTTTTTATTCTAGATTTATTTAATTAAATTTAAATGTCCCAGCTAGTGCAATGGTGGTGGGATTTGAGCTTATGTCTCCAATCATTAGTCCAGGATCAATAGTTCAGTAATATAAGCACCATGCTACTGTACCCCATTATCAGATGTATGAACTGGAAATAAGTCATTGATGCATTGTGTTTATGCTGACATTTCGTGAGAACAGTACCAAACAAACCTCACAGCTTTCGAAGAAGGGTCACTGACCCGAAACGTTAACTCTGCTTCTCTTTTCACAGATGCTGCCAGACCCGTTGAGTGGTTCCAGCATTTCTTGTTTTTATCTCACAGCTTTCCTTCCTCCCCAAAGCCTTGTATCATTTCTGCTTTAAACAATATCCACCTTTCCCTTAAAAGATGCAATGGCCTGAGCTTCAACTACTTCCTGTTTTAAAATATTCCATACTCTTAATAATTTTCTGCTTGAAAAATTTCTCCAAACCCTTCTCCTCACTCTATTAGTGACAACTATACATTGTTAATCACCCTTTCATGGTCTTCCCAACCAGAGAAGATAGTCTTTCACCCTTCACTCTATCCTAAAACTTTATAATTTAAAAAAAAACCTCTATTATATTTCCTCTTAACCTACTTTGTTTCAGTAAAAATAGACCCAGTAACTCAAATCATAACTATAGCTTCTCAACCCCGGTATCAAAGTTTGGAATCCACAGCAAATTCCTACATGCAAATGCTTCCTCACTTTGTTAAAATAATCTCAGACTTGCCTTCCTTCAGCCCAGGCTAGAAAGAACATTGACAAGGACCTGAAGGATTACAGCTATTGAGTATTTTCAATTATTCTGAGAGACAGATGAGTAGAAAGACAATGGGGGTGCTCCTTGATTCAATTAACAAGATTGATCTGGGCAATAGTAATGATCAAAGGACACCGACTGCCTTTTGAATTTGTAAGAGACAAAACTCCACCCACCGCCGAGTATGTTTGGGAGGCTCTGAAATCCAACAACCCTCCCAGAAGGCGCTGTTTCAAACAAAGAGATAGTCCCATGACCTACTTGCTGGCCAGACTGGGACCTTTTGAATTGTGCCACACAGAAAAGACAGACTGCAAGTTGAGAACCAAGGAGGAAGGTCTCCCCCTCTCTCTGTCTCTCTCTCAAGCAAAGTCCCAGGAACCCACGGTAGCAGCTTAAGCCTCAAGACAGAGGACCTCTTCAGCCTTCTGGTACCAGAGAAGCAAGCTTGAAATTGTGCACTGGGCCCCAGCAAGAACTCCAAGACCTGAACTTCAATTGAGGGCATTGTATCAAGGACTTGACCATCCAGTAACCAAATTCTATTTATTACCAACTCTATTTCAACACCCCCTTCAATTCTTTCTCCCTCTCTGTATCTATTTGTGTGTGTGTTTCTCTCGTGTGCATGTGAGCGTGGTTGCGTCACATATTTTAGTAGTTTTAACCGAGTTACAGTGTTAAGGCTAATAAACTTACATCTTTCTTGTTTAAACCTAAGAAGGCCTGTCTGATTGGTTCATTTGCAATTACAATTAGAGAGCAGTGAGCAAAGACTCACTGAGGTGAAGCTAAAATCAATGTGTTTTAAAAGATAAACCCTGTTACGGCCAAACCAGGAAAGGGGCAAGAGGGGAGCCTGAGACCCCTTCCTCACCTGGTCATAACAAATTATTAATAAACTTATTTGCTAGTTTAGTGTATAAACCATGGTCTGATGGAGCAGTGATTCTGCCACTTTCTGAGGTCTAAATGATGAATAGATGGATTGTGACATATTCAGTAAGGTAAGTACAATGATGAAGATTTCTGTTTGTATTCTGGGTTCGTTGTTTACCAGATATTGGGCATACCAAGGCATTCTCCTGTTCATAGTGAATGGGGGCTTGCTTGCTGGTGTGCAGGAGAGAAACATCTGACTAAGAGTCCCAAAATGTAACAGTACAAATCAGCTGCATTAGCACCTGAAGAAGAAAGGAGAGATCATGTTTTGTGTGACCCCCTTCATCAGCATATTTGAGATGATGCTCTTTTCTTTCACTGTAGGGGGAAAATGCCTCTGTAAAAATGAATATTATGCATAAGTATCAAAGTATTGATAAAATATTGAGAGTTTTTTTGGCCTGAAGTAGGTAGGAAACCAGAATTGTAGATATAGGGAACAGAGGGCTTTGGTGGCCCAGACCTTAGAGAATATATTTGTGGTTTACTAATAGTAGATTTGAAGTTCAGTTGCACATAAATGGGCACTTGCTAGATGGATAGAGCTTTCCTCAATTGTCTGTCTAAAGGATGAAAGCAAAGAAAAACACTTGCATATTAAAAATATCATATTGAATTGGTAAGACACATACTGGATCCATTCTAACTGCCTCTCTGAGGATTATTGAACTCGAAAATGTTTTGATTTGGTTTGGAGACCACATTGTAAATTGTGAGAGTTGGAAGAAAGTCCAACACCTAGACTGTTATGGTTTTCTGGTCAAGTCATATTTAAACTTGATTCATCTTGAAATGGTACTGAACATTACATGAAAATTGGACAGCTGTGTCCAATAGGTGGCAGCATATTTGTAATATCATTCACAGACTCATCAGCTAAAATGTATTGTTCCAATGCGAGCACAGGCTTGTGTTATTACAATATATTTATTTTAATATGTTGTCATATTTTAGGAAGATATTGCATAAGTTCGACAAGGTAACCAGATCTCTGACAGTTTTGATTTCATTGTTCTTCTTCTTTGGCCTCCTTGTCTCGAGAGACAATGGATACACGCCTAGAGGTGGTCAGTGGTTTGTGGAGCAGCGCCTGGAGTGGCTATAAAGGCCAATTCTCGAGTGACAGACTCTTCCACAGGCACTGCAGATAACATTGGCTGTCGGGGCTGTTACACAGTTGGCTCTGTCCACTTAAATGCCCTTAAAATTCTGGGAGACAGTTCTCCATATTTTCTATATCTATCATGTGTTCCTGACAACCATGTCCCTTTTCACTTTTGATGTTTCTCTGAATAGATACTTTGGTGAAGGGAAAGCAGTTTCCAAGGATATCATGCAGGCAGCATATACCTAAGAAAAACCTGCATCTGTTAGTTCCAATGTAATTTCAAGGCCTTTGCTGGCAAATTACATATTTATGTCATGTGATAGTGTGAGGTTTTTTTTTTACTGGGATATAACCCACTGATGGAACAAGTTCCTTTACTTCTAATGAGCTGGGGAAATTTCATCTCAAAGTTTTACTGGAATTTTCTTTGAGTTATATAACATGAATACCATTGCATGGTGAGAGCAATAAGGTCGAGTAAGATGATTTATGGTTTACACCATGTGAATTGCTCTGAAAAGAGCAGTTGTTTTCTTGAAAGAGTTCTTAGAAGAATTGTTAACGCTCAACATTTTGGACAGCACGCTGTCTGCCTATCTTCTGGAGAAAAGACTGGATCTGTGGAAAAGATGGGTTTATATGTGGGGGAGGATGGGCGTGTGGGCGGGATCTAGCTGCTGATTGGTCAGGCTTAGTGAGTCTGTGATAGGTCGGTACATGTCACTGTTTTTGCTGCTGACTGGTCGGCTTGCGTTCCATGATTGGTCAGTATAGCATGGACCTATCTTTTCTTTGCTCATATCATTCTTCAAACACAATTCAATCAGCTGGTGCCTTGGTGGTGACATTTTGTAGGAAGCTTTATTCAATTACAAAGAGCCCTGTTGATGATAGATATACTCACTGCCTCTAACACTTTAAGGCATGTTCTTCCATCTAGTTAACATGATTTTCTTCCTGAACATGGGTGTTCTGAAGTACTGTGTCATACCTTCAGGCTATTCCAAATGAAATGACTTCTGCAATTATATGGATTGTTTCATTGGCTTAATGCCATTGGAGAAAAGAAATCCTATCTATCTGTATATCTGTCTATCTATATTTTTTTCATTCATTCTTGGGAAGTGAGCATCGCTGGCAAGGCCAGCATTTGTTACCCATCCCTAATTGACCTTAAGCAGGTGGTGGTGAGCTGCCTTCTTGAACCGTTGCAGTCAATGTGGTGTAGGGACACCCACAGTGCTGTTAGGGAGGGAGTTCCAGGATTCTGACCCAGCGACAGTAAAGGAACGGTGATTATATTTCCAGGTCAGGATGGTGTGTGGCTTGGAGGGGAATTTGCAGGTGGTGGTGTTCCCATGCTTCTGCTGCCCTTATTTTTCTGGGTAGTAGAGGTCACAGGTGTTGTCAAAGGAATCTTGGTGAGTTGCTGCAGTGCATCTTATAGATGGTACACTGCTGCTACTTTGTGTCAGTGGTGGAAGGAGTGAATGTTGAAGGTGATGGATGGGGTGCATTCAAGTGGCTGCTTTGTCCTGGATGGTGTTGAGCTGAGGCCCTAAGCACTGGAACTCCCTCTCTAAATCTCTCCGCCATGCTTCCAATCTTTCCCCCTTTAAGACGCTGTTTAAAATCTACCCCTTTGACCAAGCTCTGGGGCACCTCTAATAATAGAGTACAAAAGCAAGGAAGTTATGGTGAACCTTTATAAACACTGGTTCGGCCTCAACTGGAGTAATGTGTCCAATTCTGGACACTATACTTTAGTAAGGATGTAAAGGAATCAGAGTGGGTGCAGAAAGGATTTACAGGAATGGTGCCAGGGATGAAAGACTTCAGTTATGTGGATAGATTGGAGAAACTAGGGCTGTGTTTCTTAGACAAGGTTGAAAGGAGATTTGATAGAGATATTCAAAATCATGCGGGGTCTGGACAGAGTAGATAGGGAGAAACTGTTTCCAATGATGGAAGGGTTGAAAACCAAAGGGCACTAATTTAAGGTGATTGGTAAAAGGATCAATGGCAACATGAGGAAAAGCCTTTTTAAGCAGCATGTGTTTAGGATCTGGAATGCACTGCCTGAGAGTTTAGTGGAGGCAGATTCAATCATACAAATGTACAAATTAGGCGCAGAAGTAGGCCATTCAGCCCCTCGAGCCTGCTCTACTATTCAATAAGATCATGGCTGATGTGTTTGTGTCTCAAATTCCACACTCCCATCTACCCCCAATAACCTTTGATTCCCTTGCCTAACAAGAATCTATCTACCTTCACCTTAAAAATATTCAATGACCCCGCCTCCACCACCTTCTGAGGCAGAGAGTTCCAAAGTTGCACAATCCTCTGAGAGAAAAAATTTCTCCTCATCTCTGAACTAAAAGGCAACCCCTAATTTTAAAACCATGCCCCCTAGTTCTGGACTCCCCCACAAGCGGAAACATCTTTCCACATCCACCTTGTCAAGACCCTTCAGGATCTTATAAACTTCAATCAAGTCTCCCCTCTCTCTTCTAAACTCCAGTGAAAACAAGTCCGGTCTGTTCAAACTTTTCTCATAAAACAACACGCTCATTCCAGGTATCAATCTAGTAAATCTCCCCTGAACTACCTCCAACACATTTACATCCTTCCTTAAAAAGGAGACCAAAACTGCACACAGTATTCAAGATGTAGTCTCACCAATGCTTTGTGTAACTGAAGCATAATATCCTTACTTTTATTTTCAATTCCTCTCGTAACATTCCATTAGCCTTCTTTATGAGTTGATGTACCTGCATGCTAACTTTTTGTGACTCCTGCACTAGAACACCTAGATCCCTCTGCACCTCGAAATTCTACAGTCATTCTTCATTTAAGTAATACTCTGCTTTTTTATTCTGCCTGCCAAAGTGAACAACTTCACATTTTCCCACATTATACTCCATCTTCCATTCACTCAACCTATCTATATTGGTCTGCAACCTCCTTATGACTGCTTCACAACATACTTTCCTACCTATCTTTGTGTCATCTGCAAATTTAGCTGCCATGCCATCGCTTCCCTCATCTAAGTCATTGATGTAACTTGTAAAAAGTTGAGGCCCCAGCACAGACCCCTGCGGGACTCCACTCATCACATCCTGCCAATCAGAAAAGGATGGCATGGGAATGGGATACAGAGTGGAGATACGGTAGGGGGTGATGCTCAGTCAAATATAGAAGAGAAACTAAATGAGTATGGAAGGCAGAGCAAATATAGACCTGTTAAGGCACAAGGGAAAAATACAAGGTTGGATTGCATCTATTTTAATGCAGGGAGTCTTATTAGTAAGACCAATGAATTGAGGGTGTTGATTAGCACATGGGATTATGATATTGTTGCTATCACAGCGATATGTTTGAGGGAGGGGCAGGACTGGCAGCTCAATATTCCAGGGTATAGAATCTTCAGGTGTGACAGGAGAGGAGATAAAAGAGGAGGTGGCATTGCACTGTTGATCAAGGAGTCAATTACTGCAGTAAGGAGGGATGATATCTCAGAAGGTTCTTCAAATGAGGCCATATGGGTAGAACTTAAAAACAAAAAGGGGGCAATCACTTGGCTGGGAGTGTACGACAGGCCTCCAAACAGTCAGGGAGAGATAGAGGAGCAGATATGTAGGCAAATCTCAGAGAGGTGTAAAAATAATAGGGTAATAATAGTAGGGGATTTCAACTTACCTAATATCAACTGGGATAATCTTAGTGCAAAAGGCTTAAAGGGGGCGGAATTCTTAAAACGCATACAGGAGAGCTTTTTGAGACAGTACGTAGAAAGTCCTACAAGAGAAGGGGCAGTATTGGACCTAATCCTAGGGAATGAAGCTGGACAAGTGGTAGAAGTGTCAGTGGGGGAGCATTTTGGGGAAATTGACCATAACTCTAAGATTTAAGGTAGTTATGGAAAAGGACAAAGACGGGCCAGAAATAAAGGTACTGAATTGGGGGAAGGCCGATTTCAATATGATAAAACAGGATCTGTCCAGAGTGGACTGGGAGTGTTACTTGTAGGAAAGTCTACATCAGACCAGTGAGAGTCATTCAAAGAGGAAATAGTGAGGGTTCAGAGCCAACATGTACACGTTAAGGTGAAGGATAGAACCAACAAGTCCAGGGAACCCTGAATGTCAAGGGATGTAGAGGATTGGATCAGGAAAAAAAAGGAGGCTTATGGCAGATTCAGAGCGCTGAAAACAGCGGAGGCCCTAGAGGAGTATAGAAAGTGTAGTGGGGTATTAAAAAAGTAATTAGGAGAGCGAAGAGGGGATATGAAAAAACACTGGCGGTCAAGATAAAGGAAAATCCTAATGCGTTTTATAAGTATATTAAGGGCAAGAGGAAAACCAGGGAAAGAGTGGGGCCCATTAGGGACCAAAGCGGCAATCTGTTGGTGGAGCTGGAGGACATAGGTGAGGTTTTAAATGATTACTTTGTGTCTGTGTTCACTATGGAGAGGGACAATGTAGGTGTAGAGATCAGGGAGGGGGATTGTGATATACTTGAAAAAATTAGCTGTTTTAGCAGGCTTAAAAGTGGATAAATCCCCAGGCCCAGATGAGATGTATCCCAGGCTGTTATGTGAGGCAAGGGAGGTGATAGCAAGGGCTCTGACACAAATTTTCAAATCCGCTCTGGCCACAGGAGAGGTACCAGAGGACTGGAGGACAGCGAATGTGGTGCCATTGTTCAAGAAGCGTAGCAGGGATAAACCAGGTAATTACAGGCTGGTAAGTCTAACATCAGTGGTTGGGAAAATATTGAAAAAATTCTGAGAGACAGAATTAATCTCCACTTGGAGAAGCAGGGATAGTCAGCATGGCTTTGTCAGGGTGAAATCATGTGTAACTAACTTGATTGAATTTTCCGAGGCGGTGACTAGATGTGTAGATGAGGGTAAAGCAGTTGATGTAGTCTACATGGACTTCAGTAAGGCTTTTGATAAGGTCCCACATGGGAGATTGGTTAAGAAGGTAAGAGCCCATGGGATCCAGGGCAATTTGGCAAATTGGATCCAAAATTGGCTTAGTGGCAGGAAACAGAGGGTGATGGTCGAGGGTTGTTTTTGCGAGTGGAAGCCTGTGACCAGTGGTGTACTACAGGGATCAGTGCGGGGACCCTTGCTGTTTGTAGTGTACATTAATGATTTAGACGTGAATATAGGAGGTATGATCAGTAAGTTTGCAGGTGACATGAAAATTGGTGGTGTTGTAAATAGTTTAGTTTAGTTTAGTTTAGAGATACAGCACTGAAACAGGCCCTTCGGCCCACCGAGTCTGTGCCAACCATCAACCACCCATTTATACTAATCCTACACGAATCCCATATTCCAATATCATCCCCACCGTTCCCTATATATTTCCCTACCACCTACCTGTACTCGGGGCAATTTATAATGGCCAATTAACCTACCAACCTGCAAGTCTTTGGCATGTGGGAGGAAACCGGAGCACCCGGAGGAAACCCACGCAGACACAGGGAGAACTTGCAAACTCCGCACAGGCAGTACCCAGAATCGAACCCGGGTCCCTGGAGCTGTGAGGCTGCAGTGCTAACCACTGCGCCACTGTGCCGCCATAGTGATGAGGAAAGCCTTAGGAAGTACAGAAGGTCAGAGGGATCTTGGTGTACTTGTCCATTGATCACTGAAGGCAGCAGCACAGGTAGATAAGGTGATTAGGAAGGCATATGGGATACTTACCTTTATCAGCCGAGGCATAGAATATAAGAGCAGGGAGGTTATGATGGAGCTGTATAAAGCACTAGTTAGTCCACAGCTGGAGTACTGTGTACAGTTCGGGGCACCACACTATAGGAAGGATGTAGTTGCACTGGAGAGGGTGCAGAGGAGATTCACCAGGATGTTGCCTGGGCTGGAGCATTTCAGCTATGAAGAGAGATTGAAAAGGCTAGGGTTGTTTTCCTTAGAGCAGAGAAGGCTGAGGGCGGACATGATTGAGGTGTCCAAAGTTATGAGGGGTATTGATAGGTTAGATAGGAAGAAACTTTTCCCCTTAGCGGAGGGGTCAATAACCGGGGGCATAGATTTAAGGTAAGGGGCAGAAGGTTTAGAGGGGATTTGAGGAAACATTTTTTCACCCAGAGGGTGGTTGGAATCTGGAACACGCTGCCTGAAGAGGTGGTAGAGGCAGGAATCCTCACAACATTTAAGAAGTATTTAGATGAGCACTTGAAATGCCATAGCATACAAGGCTACGGGCCAACTGCTGGAAAATGGGATTAGAATAGTTAGGTGCTTGATGGCCGACACAGACAAGATGGGCCGAAGGGCCTATTTCTGTGCTGTATAACTCTGTGACTCTATGACTCATTTATACATACTCTCAGTTTTTTGCCAGCCAGCCAGCCAATCTTCTACCCATGCTAATATGTTATCCCCGAAACTATGAGCTCCTACTTTGTGGCACCTTGTCAAATGCCTTCTCGGAGTCCAATTACAGTACGTCAACAGGCTTCCCCTTTATCCACAGCACATGTTACTCCTTCAAAGAACTCCAACAAATTGGTTAAACATGATTTCCCTTTCACAAAACCATGCTGACTATTCCCGATTACCTTGAGTTTTTCTAAGTGCCCAGCTACAACCTCCTTAATGGTTGATTCTAACACCTTTCCTACAACGGACATCAAGCTAACTGGTCTATAGTTACCCGTTTTCCGTCTCTCCCTCTTCTTGAATAGAGGGGTTATATTTGCAATTCCAGTTTGAAGGAACCTTTCCAGAATCTAGCGGATTTTGAAAAATTAACACCAACACATCTACTACCTCATTAGCCACCTCTTTTAAGACCCTAGGTTGAAGTCCATCAGGACCCAGGGACTTGTCAGTCCGCAGCTTCATTAGTTTGGTCAGTACCACTTCTCTGGTGATTGTAATTTCACCATGTTCCTCTCTTCCTTCCACCTCCTGATTTACAGCTATTACTGGAATGTTTTCTGTATCCTCTGTAGTAAAGACAGAAGCAAAATATTTGTTCATTTCAACCGCCATTTCCTTATTATCTACTATTAGCTCCCCATTCTCACTCTCTAGAGGAGCAACACTCACTTTACTTACTCTTTTCCTTTTTAAATACCTGTAGAAACTCTTGCTATCCACTTTTACATTTCTAGCTAGCTTCCTCTCATACTCTAATTTCCTTCTCCTGATTAACCCTTTAGTCATTCTCTGCCGTTCTTTATATTCTGACCAATCATCTGAAATGCCACTCATCTTTGTGCAATTATATGCCTTTTCCTTAAGTTTGATGTTTTTTTAAACTTTTTTTTTAGAGATACAGCACTGAAACAGGCCCTTCGGCCCACCGAGTCTGTGCCGACCATCAACCACCCATGTTTTATACTAATCCTACACTAATCCCATATTCCTACCACATCCCCACCTGTCCCTATATTTCCCTACCACCAACCTATACTAGGGGCAATTTATAATGGCCAATTAACCTATCAACCTGCAAGTCTTTGGCATGTGGGAGGAAACCGGAGCACCCGGAGGAAACCCACGCAGACACAGGGAGAACTTGCAAACTCCACACAGGCAGTACCCAGAATTGAACCAGGGTCACTGGAGCTGTGAGGCTGTGGTGCTAACCACTGCGCCGCCCCCTAACTAACTTCTTTAGTTAACCCTGGATGGTGGGTCCTCCCCTTAGAATTTTTCTTTATAGTAGGAATATACCTATTCTGAGTATTCTGAAATATCCCCTTAAATGTCTGCCACTGCTTCTCTATTGATCTATCTCCAAGCCTAGTAACCCAGTTCACTCCAGCGAGCTCAGCTTTCACGCCCACACAGTTGCCCTTATTTAAGTTTAAAATAATAGTCTTCGACCCACTCATCTCTCTTTCAAACTGGATGTAAAATTCAATCATATTGTGGTCGCTGCTGTCTAGAGGTGCCTTTACTCTGAGGTTATTAATTAATCCTGTCACAATACACAATAACAAGTCTAATATAACCTGTTCTCTGGCTGGTTCCAGAACGTGCTGCTCTTAGAGACTATCACAAAAGCATTCTATGATGTGGCTTTCAAGATGGAATTATCTGAATAGAAAAGGCTAGCTGAGTTGCTCTTGCAGAAAGCGGTCATGGACACAACAGGTTGAATGGCCTCCTACTGTGCTGTAATCATTCCATGATTCTATCTCTTTATGTGGCTCGGTGCCAAATTTTGTTTGATGATGCTCCTGCAAAGTGCCTTGGGACATTTTACTAAATTAAAGGTGTTATATAAAAGCAAGTTACTGTTGTTTTGACAGCATAGTGTTTAAGAACGTGTTGTCAAAAGAATGATTGGAAGACATAACGTCCCCGATTGTAACTCTGGGTGGGTTTTGGGCAGGTTGAGGCGGGGTGGGGGTCAGAGTGACGTGACCTGGAGTTGCTGGGGTCAGGTGATGGTTATTTTAACAGCCGGGCCTCATTACCACACTGTCGCCAGTCCAATTCCCACCCAGAATGGTAGAATGCCAACGTTAAGTAAATTGCACAGCCTGAGGGCTGCTCGCTGACACTAGTTAGGTGATCTCGCTGGACATCTTGCCTTCAAGATGTCTGCGGCAGGGTGGCCAAAACTTTCCTTGTTGTGTCTGGAGGAGCATCTGCTCCCTTTGGCCCCACGAAGCAAAGAAAGACGTGAACCTTAGTGGGTTCTTCTGAAGCTGATCCTCTTCCATTTCGCATTGGCATGTTGGCCTGAGTTAAAATTCAGTCAGTTCCCGGTGTTATCACCAAATGCAAAGCAGGACCCCGCTGGCTTTGTGCCTTTGTCCTTGTAGCCTGTTCAGGAAAACAGTTTAAAATCACAGACAACATTATCCTGCTGTCTCCAGGGAGGGTAAACAAATTGGAGCATTTTAACCGCCCAACCTTCTGCTAGTTTCTGCCTGGTGGGCAGGGTTAAAATTCCCTGGAGTTTAGAAGAATGAGAGATGATCTAATTGAAACACATAACATTCTTAAGCGGCTTAATAGGGTAGGTGCTGAGAAAATGTTTCCCCTGGTTGGGGAATCTAGAACACAGGGTCACAGGCTCAGAATAAGGGGTTGACCATTTAGGACTGAGATGAGGAGAGATTTCTTCACTCAGAGGTTTGTGAATCTTTGGAATTCTCTACCCCAGAGAGCTGTGGCTGCTTAGTCATTGAGTATATTCAAGACTACTAGAAAAGATTGGATGCCCACCAAAGCTACTAAGTATCATCACCTCATTCCATGACAATATGAAAGGCACAATTCAACATGGTGGCTCCTCCTCAGAGCCCTTTCCTATCCTGAGTGGCGTGAAACAGGGCTGTGTTCTCGCACCCACACTTTTTGGGATTTTCTTCTCCCTGCTGCTTTCACATGCGTTCAAGTCCTCTGAAGAAGGAATTTTCCTCCACACAAGATCAGGGGGCAGGTTGTTCAACCTTGCCCGTCTAAGAGCGAAGTCCAAAGTACGGAAAGTCCTCATCAGGGAACTCCTCTTTGCTGACGATGCTGCTTTAACATCTCACACTGAAGAGTGCCTGCAGAGTCTCATCGACAGGTTTGCGGCTGCCTGCAATGAATTTGGCCTAACCATCAGCCTCAAGAAAACAAACATCATGGGGCAGGATGTCAGAAATGCTCCATCCATCAATATTGGCGACCACGCTCTGGAAGTGGTTCAAGAGTTCACCTACCTAGGCTCAACTATCACCAGTAACCTGTCTCCAGATGCAGAAATCAACAAGCGCATGGGAAAGGCTTCCACTGCTATGTCCAGACTGGCCAAAAGAGTGTGGGAAAATGGCGCACTGACACGGAACACAAAAGTCCGAGTGTATCAGGCCTGTGTCCTCAGTACCTTGCTCTATGGCAGCGAGGCCTGGACAACGTATGTCAGCCAAGAGTGACGTCTCAATTCATTCCATCTTCGCTGCCTCCGGAGAATACTTGGCATCAGGTGGCAGGACCGTATCTCCAACACAGAAGTCCTCGAGGCGGCCAACATCCCCAGCTTGTACACACTACTGAGTCAGCGTCGCTTGAGATGGCTTGGCCATGTGAGCCGCATGGAAGATGGCAGGATCCCCAAAGACACATTGTACAGCGAGCTCGCCACTGGTATCAGACCCACCGGCCGTCTATATCTCCGCTATAAAGACGTCTGCAAACGCGACATGAAATCCTGTGACATTGATCACAAGTCGTGGGAGTCAGTTGCCAGCGTTCGCCAGAGCTGGCGGGCAGCCATAAAGACGGGGCTAAAATGTGGCGAGTCGAAGAGACTTAGTAGTTGGCAGGAAAAAAGACAGAGGCGCAAGGGGAGAGCCAACTGTGCAACAGCCCCGACAAACAAATTTCTCTGCAGCACCTGTGGAAAAGCCTGTCACTCTAGAATTGGCCTTTATAGCCACTCCAGGCGCTGCTTCACAAACCACTGACCACCTCCAGGCGCGTATCCATTGTCTCTCGAGATAAGGAGGCCCAAAAGAAAAGAAAAAGAAAGAATATTCAAGACAGGGGTCAATAGGTTTTTGGACTCAAAGGGAATTAAAGGGTGTCGGGATTCTGTGAGAAGGTGGAGTTGAGGTAGAAAAATTGCCATGTTCTTATTGAATAGAGGAACAGGCTTGGAGGGCCAAATGGCCTACTCCAGCTCCTATTCTCATGTTCTTATGTTCTAAATCTCCTCCTAAAGATGTCTCCTGGATTTTATTTGAACCCAGTTCCTTGCTTGTAGCAGATGGGGTGTGACTGTTTATTTCTCATCTATCCTTAGAAAATCAATACTCAAGGCACACCATAAGTAAACAGTGTATGAAAATTACTTGATAAAATTTTTCATTCACAATAAGTAGGCTAAGCCAATGTGTCTTGGAAGTCATGGAATCTGGTGTACAGTTTGCAAGTATGTTTGTTAATATTTTCAACTATGTGATCATTAAGAACAAAGAACAGTACAGCACAGGAACAGGCCATTCGGCCCTCCAAGCCTGCGCCGACCTTGATGCCTGCCGAAACTAAAACCTTCTGCACCTCCGGGGTCCGTATCCCTCCATTCCCATTCTATTCATGTATTTGTCAAGATGCCTCTTAAACGTCGCTATCGCACCTGCTTCCACCACCTCCCCCAGCAGCACTCACCACCCTCTGTGTAAAGAACTTGCCTCGCACATCCCCTCTAAACTTTGCCCCTCTCACCTTAAACCTACGTCCCCTAGTAACTGACTCTTCCACCCTGGGAAAAAGCTTCTGACTATCCACTCTGTCCATGCCGCTTATAACTTTGTAAACCTCTATCATGTCGCCCCTCCACCTCCGTCGTTCCAGTGAAAACAATCCGAGTTTATCCAATCTCTCCTCATAGCTAATGCCCTCCAGACCAGGCAACATCCTGGTAAACCTCTTCTGTACCCTCTCCAAAGCCTCTACGTCCTTCTGGTAGTGTGGCGACTAGAATTGCACGCAATATTCTAAGTTTGGCCTAACTAAAGTTCTGTACAGCTGCAGCATGACTTGTCAATTTTTATACTCTATGCCCCGACCAATGAAGGCAAACGTGCCGTATGCCTTCTTGACTACCTTATCCACCTGCGTTGCCGCTTTCAGTGACCTGTGGACCTGTACGCCCAGATCTCTCTGCCTGTCAATACTCCTAAGGGTTCTGCCATTTACTGTATACTTCCCACCTGCATTAGACCTTCCAAAATGCATTACCTCACATTTGTCCGGATTAAACTCCATCTGCCATTTCTCCGCCCAAGTCTCCAACCGATCTATTTCCTGCTGTATCCTCTGACAATCCTCATCACTATCCACAGCTCCGCCAACCTTTGTGTCATCCGCAAACTTACTAATCAGACCAGCTACATTTTCCTCCAAATCATTTATATATCCTACAAACAGCAAAGGTCCCAGCACTGATCCCTGTGGAGCACCATTAGTCACATCCCTCCATTCAGAAAAGCACCCTTCCACTGCTACCCTCTGTCTTCTATGACTGAGCCAGTTCTGTATCCATCTTGCCAGCTCCCCTCTGATCCCATGTGACTTCACCTTTTGTATCAGTCTGCCATGAGGGGCCTTGTCAAAGGCTTTACTGAAGTCCATATAGATAACATCCACTGCCCTTCCTTCATCAATCATCTCCGTCACTTCCTCAAAAAACTCAATCAAATTCGTGAGACATGACCTCTCCTTCACAAAACTATGCTGCCTCTCGCTAATAAGTTCGTTTGTTTCCAAATGGGAGTAAATCCTGTCCCGAAGAATCCTCTCTAATAATTTCCCTACCATTGACGTAAGGCTCACCGGCCTGTAATTTCCTGGATTATCCTTGCTACCCTTCTTAAACAAAGGAACAACATTGGCTATTCTCCAGTCCTCTGGGACCTCACCTGTAGCCAATGAGGATGCAAAGATTTCTGTCAAGGCCCCAGCAATTTCTTCCCTTGCCTCCCTCAGTATTCTGGGGTAGATCCCATCAGGCCCTGGGGACTTATCTACCTTAATGCTTTGCAAGACACCCGACACCTGCTCCTTTTTGATAATGAGATGACTGAGACTATCTACACTCCCTTCCGTCGGCTCATCATCCACCAAGTCCTTTTCTTTGGTGAATACTGATGCAAAGTACTCATTTAGTACCTCACCCATTTCCTCTGGCTCCACACATAGATTCCCTTCTCTGTCCTTGAGTGGGCCAACCCTTTCCCTAGTTACCCTCTTGCTCTTTATATACGTATAAAAAGCATTGGGATTTTCCTTAATCCTGTTTGCCATTGACTTTTCATGACCCCTTTTAGCCCTCCTGACTCCTTGCTTAAGTTCCTTCCTACTGTCTTTATATTCCTCAAGGGATTCGTCTGTTCCCAGCCTTCCAGCCCTTACGAATGCTTCCTTTTTCTTTTTGACTAGGCTCACAATACCCCGCATTATCCAAGGTTCCCAAAACTTGCCAAACTTATCCTTCTTCCTCACAGGAACATGCCGGTCCTGGATTGTAATCAACTGACCTTTGAAAGACTCCCACATGTCAGATGTTGATTTACCCTCAAACAGCCGCCCCCAATCTAAATTCTTCAGTTCCTGCCTAATATTGTTATAATTAGCCTTCCCCCAATTTAGCACCTTCACCTGACGACTACTCTTATCCTTATCCACAAGTACCTTAAAACTTATGGAATTATGGTCACTGTTCCCGAAATGCTCCCCTACTGACACTTTGACCACCTGGCCGGGCTCATTCCCCAATACCAGGTCCAGTATGGCCTCATCCCTCGTTGGACTATCTACATATTGTTTCAAGAAGCCCTCCTGGATGCTCCTTACAAATTCTGCCCCATCCAAGCCCCTCGCACTAAGTGAGTCCCAGTCAATATAGGGGAAGTTAAAATCAGCCACCACTACAACCCTGTTACCTTTACATCTTTCCAAAATCTGTCTACATATCTGCTCCTCTACCTCCCGCTGGCTGTTGGGAGGCCTGTAGAAAACCTCCAACATCGTGACTGCACCCTTCCTATTCCTGAGCTCCACCCATATTGCCTCACTGCAAGACCCCTCCGAGGTGTCCTCCCGCAGTACAGCTGTGATATTCTCCTTCATCAGTAATGCAACTCCCCCACCCCTTTTACATCCCCCTCTATCCCGCCTGAAGCTTCTCAATCCTGGAACATTTAGCTGCCAATCCTGTCCTTCCCTCAACCAAGTCTCTGTAATAGCAACAACATCATAGTTCCAAGTACTAATCCAAGCTCTAAGTTCATCTGCCTTACTGATTCAAGTTTTTCTGATTCATTCAGGAGTATTCAGTTTTCTTCCATGTTTTCGAACAATATATTGTTTTTCTATCTTTTAGTCTTGCACCATTTACTGGGATAGCAGCCATCAACCTGCCGGCCCCTGCAACCAGCTGCTTGGAGGTATATGAAAGCACTTGACTTGTTTGACCACTGTTTGACCAGTGAAATGATCACTGTCAGGACTCTAGTCTACACACACACAGTACAGTACCGTATAGTAGAGTCCTGACAGTGATCATGTTATATTTTTTATATAAATACTGTATATTTTATAATAATTAATCACTCAGGACCTTCCTGGTCTCTGCATCTCAGATGCTCACTGGATAAACTTGCAGCAAGTATTTCAACCTGTAAAGCAGGAGTTTAGGTAATGTATAATTATATTTTCTGAGCCTTCGGACAATTGCTGTGTTTATTTTAAGCAATACAGATACTGGTACAATGTGGCACAACCTGTCTGGGCTCAACTCCATGGGTTTCTGTTTAACCCATGACCAAACAATCACTGACATCGTGGCTCCAATCTTCATCTTTTTAAACAACCTTTCAAGTCCAATTAATACTGTGTGTGTGTGTCCAACTGGGACCCAGCCCGACCCGGACCAGGCCTAACCCAACCCAAGCCTGAAAGCCAGACCCGGAGAAGCGACCCGACCCGAACCTGACACATGTCGTCAGGTCCCGTCGAGTTCGGGTCGGGTAGCAGGCCTTTAACATCGATGCCACACATGTACAAATGCTTTGCCTCACACACTTGGGCTGGATTTTAAGAGCCCGCTGTTGCTCCTGGCAGCAAGCTTATAAAATGGCGGGCCGCAGGCCAAACCGCGGCGGCTCATTTAAATAGCGGGACCGACCCGCCTAACCCGCAATAACGTGGAGGGGGCAGGCTGTCTGTTGCCGGCAATGGCGTCAGCTGCCGTGTGCAGGTGCCTTGTGCCATTTATAAATGGCAGTCATCCCTGCCGGCAAATTTGAATTTTTAAAGTGAATCCCCCCAAAATTTACAAAATAAACTTGTAATGCCCCTTTCTAACCCCTCAATAAAAATTACAGTAAGTTTTTTCCTTTCCCCCCAAAACACTTACCTTTGAATTCTGACCTTACCCCCTGCCCAGATTGCACACAGTTGAAAGTTCATCCGTTCCCATCATCCCCTACACTTCTTCTTCTTCTTCTTTGGCCTCCTTGTCTCGAGAGACAATGGGTAAGCGCCTGGAGGTTTGTGAGGCAATGCCTGGAGTGGTGATAAAGGCCAACTCTAGAGTGACAGACTCTTCCACAGCTGCTGCAGAGAAAATTGGTTGTCAGGGCTGTTTCGCAGTTGGCTCTCTCCTTGCGCTTCTGTCTTTTTAAATATTTAAATCCAGGTCATGTCGTCCAGCGGAGTGGGGAGGCTGCCACAGAGCCTCGCTATTGCAGGGAGGTTTGGGCTGGGCCTCTGCTGCAACCATCTCCCGGCCCTGCCCGCCACGGAGCCTGACGTTGTGGGCTAGGTAAAATCCAGCCTGTCATTTTAGACCCTCTTCGCAAACAAAAAGCTCACCAATAAGGGGAAGAAGTCAGGACTCATCATTGGCTTCAAGAAGAACAAGATTATACCCATTTTATTGGGTAGAGCAGCAAAAGATGAAAGAAAATAGAAGCTACTGGGCATTGACGGTGGAAGTAATAGCCAAGTTGTAGAGCCACAAAGTATTCCAGAGAAAGGAGAATGCAAGGAAGAGGTGAACAGACACCTTACTCTGGCTGTTCGTGCTGTTAGTTGACTGGGGAAATTGCACCATGTGATGTGAAAAAGACAGTACATGAGGCTAGTATCCAGTTAACAGTTCTCTACGATGCTGGTAACATAACACTGATAAAGTCACAGGAGCTGAATGGTTTGGAACATGTTACATAAGCCGGATATTGAGTGTTATCTGGGAGGACAGAGTGAAAAACACTGAAGTAATGAGGGGGAGTTCAGTTACAATGTATTACAACAAGAAGGTTAGAATAGACAGGGAAAACATGCCATTTGGCTGAAAATCATTACCCTTGGAAAATAATAAAATTGGTTCCCAAAGAGAAATGGTGAAAACTGAGAGCATGGCAAAATGCACATTAGGTTTGAGATTCCAATAACCAAAGTTGATTAATCTTGTTAGAAATAGATAAATTTTGAAGTTATGGTTTTGTATCGTTTTTCATTATGTCATTGCAACTTTAGGATGAAATGTGCAAGAGTAAATATCAAATAATTCAATCACCTTAGTCTACTTTTTTCTCTTTCAAACAAGCTGCTCCCCACATCCCGAGAACTGTAAACTGCATTTACCTCCCCGGCTTTGGAAGAAGTACAGCAAAAGTAAATTCTTATCAGTTTGTGTAAAGCCCAAAAAGACCAATGAGATCTTAATCAGAAATAAAGGCATTGGAAAAAAAAACATTCCTTTTGTCATTTGGTCCTGTCTGTTGCTGACTAACAACCTAAGCATCTCACAGCACTAGATTCACTGAATCACAAGCATTTAGGAGATTATCACAACTTTACACATTTCAAGCTTTTAAGCCATTGGTCTGAAGGGAGTAGTGAGTGCCTGTGGGGAAAATTGCTTTTGCCCTCCCTGCTGGCTTGCTTTGTCCCACAGCTCAGCCTGTCAGTCTTTGATTGCTTCTGAAACCACAAAACACTGCTGCCAAATTTTATAGACAGAAAACTGTCTGCAAGAATGGGGGTCTTTGTGCTCAGAGGCACTGCAGTCTCTGGCAGCTCTGGGACTCTGGTTCAGACAAGCATTGATTTATTCTGCAGTCGAGGTTAACTGTCAAGCTACCAAACAATTTGTGTGCTCTTCTTTAAATTTGGCACTACCAAGTGACATTGCAGAGTATTACAGAAAATGAATTATTTTACAGGTTTATGAATCATAATGCTGTGCTCCAATTCCAAAAAACTGAACAGGTGCTTTTGCATCTTTGGCTCCTTCTTATGCATTTTATGTTATCTAGTTGTCAGTCCATTCTGAAATGCTACTGATTATATCCACATACCTTATTACCAGGCAGATTTGAAGGACACAGGTGGACTTAGGCGGCATTTAAATGCATCAAAATTAAATATGGATTATACAGTGAAGGATAACTCAGAATCAGAGGGTTACTAATGGCGCAATGTAACATGACTAACAAAGATTTCATCAATACATCTCGATAATGGTAAGTAAATCACTTTGGTGCGCTCTGTTGGGTAGTCTTTCGGATGAGACATTAAACCGAGGCCCTGTCTGCTCTCTCAGGTGGATGTACAAGATCCCATGGCACTATTCTGAAGAAGAGCAAGGGAGTTCTCCCCCATGTCCTGACCAACATTTATCTCTCAAACAACCTCACAAAAACAGATTATCTGGTCATTATCACATTGCTGTTTGTGGGAGCTTGCTGTGCGCAAATTGGCTGCCATGTTTCCTACATTACAACAGTAACTACATTTCAAAAGTGCACCATTGTGCTTTGGGATGTCCTAAGGTCATGAAAGGTGCTATATAAATACAAGATTTTCTTTTTTCTTTATACTTCACTTCGATTGAAGCAAACATTCATCCACACTAAATTTCTCATTGGAGAAACTATTCTCATGTATCTTTTATTCAAAGCACTGCTGATCTTTCTCTGCACCTTCATTGTATCAATATTGTAGCATCCCCTTGACTAATATGTAATACAATATTTTTACACTTTGCGAAACTGACCTTGTCGAGTTCTTATGCTGGATTTGTTTTAGGTTCTTTAAATTCCCAAAATTAAATGATAAAGGAATAGATTTAACAAGCTGTTGATAGGTGCAGTATGTAAGGCGTATTTTAAAAGAACTTTGTGTGGAGCTGCTCTAAGATGTCTACAATCTCCATTTTGCAGGTTGACTGACTGTTCCTTGCCTTGTTTTGGGTGGCACTAGTTAATCGATATATTGTCGGACACTGATAATAAAGGGACAGCCTAGAATTGTGTTTACTTGAACTGATAGGAAACATTAGCACTTACTGAAAACACAGAATGTCTATAAATGTTCAAATTACAGACCAGGCATAAAGCATTTGTAACCATGTAGTGTATAAAAACAGTAGAGTATAAGCCCAAAACATTGATCTGATACTGTACAAAATTTGGGTCAGCCCCCACCCTGAGTCCTGCATTTTGTTCTGGTCATCAATGCTCTGGAACCACTGTAAAGGTGCAAGGCTCAGGGAGATAGCTATGAGGAAAAATTTGAACCCTTTAGCTTTAGAGGGGGTGAAGGAGAGGGGATCTTGCAATGCTATATAGGGAACTAAGTGGAAAAGGCTGGAGCACTATTTTAAGTTAAGCAATGATGGCAGTACAAGTGCCTGAGTTACAAATTTCCTTTTTCCACTTGTCCACCTAGTAATTGCTTATTGATTTCAAATCATGTTTGAATATTGATTGTTTGATTAGGGATTATTTTTAACATTGGGATTTATAAAATCATTAATATGGTAACCTTCCACTGCCACTAGATGTCCCTGAGGCAATGTAAAACTGGTTATCAGAATACAGCCAGGGTGATGGAGCGACAAAGAATCAGAATGTAAGTTTGAAGCAATTTTCCTTGGATTATTGTAAGGAAAAAAGGTTGGAATTTTTATTTCCCAATTGCCAGATTCTCATCAGCACCCAACTCTCTCAGACCAGCACCAAACCCTGATCTCTCTCTCCCCTTCCCAACTGCCAGGCTCCAACTACCCAGTCACCAAGCTCTTGCCAGGAGAGATGCGGAGGCTGCTGTACGTGCTTAGGTCAGTGTTTATAGTGAAAAGATGAGGAAGGATTTCCCTGCAAAGAGTATTTTTTTTTTCCAGTTGGGAGTTTGGGTATAACTTATATAGCTATTACTTAGAGTCAACCTTTGTTCAGGCAAAGTGATAGTCCTGTTCTTGAGTGGGACTCTCCAGAGCATGTGCCATTCCCCCTGTTTGAGGAACTAAGCATGTAGCCTAGTAGCTGGGGACATTTTTGATGGTTTGCAAGAATGTGAAGAAGGAAGCAGTGCAGGTTTTGTGTAAAAGGCCAGCAGCGGGCTGGAACATTTTTTTCAAGCAGGAGCACTCTACAGGATGCCATCGGAAGCCATAATTTACTTTTCAAAACTTTCTGTCAAATTTACAAATGTATTAAACCTAAAGGGGGACATAATATGGGAAATCAGGGAGTTATAGAGTAATTATGGTACGGAAGAAGACCGATTGGCCCATCGAGTCCATGCCGACTCTCCGCGGAGCAACCCAGTCAGTCCCACTTCCCCACTCAATCCCCATAGCCTTGCAAGTTTATTTTCCTAAAATGCCCATCCAACTTCCTTTTGAAATTATTCATTGTCTCCATTTCCACCACCCTCGTAGGCAGCAAGTTCCATGTCAGTACCACTCGCTGCGTAAGAAAGTTCTTTCTCACATCTCCTCTGCCTCTTGCCCAAAACCTTAAATCTGTATCCCCTAGTCCTTGTACCATCAGTTAATGGGAACAGCTTTTTTTTGTTTACCTTATCTAAACCTGTCATAATCTTGTACATTTCTATCAAATTTTCCCTCAATCTCCTTTGCTCCAAGGAGAACTACCCCAGCTTCTCCAACCTAACCTTGTAGCTAAACTCCCTCATTTCTAGAACCATTCTGGTAAATCTCTGCACCCTCCCAAGGATCCCTACCTCCTTCCTAAAGTGTGGTGCCCAGAACTGGATGAATACTCTAGTTGAGGCCTAACCTTATGAAGGTTCAGCATAACTTCCATGCTTTTGAACTCGATACCTCTATTTATGAGGCCCAGGATCACATATGCTTTGCTAAATACTCCTTCAATATGTCCTACCACCTTCAAAGATCTATGCACATAAACCCCCAGGTCCCTCCATCCCTGCACTCTCTTTAGAACTATGCCATGTAGTCTATATTGCCTTTCCCAATCCCTTCTGCCAAAATGCATCACTTCCCACTTCTCTGTATTAAATTCCATCTGCCACAGCTGCCCATTGTGCTAGCCTATCTATGTCCTGCTGCAGTTAATTGGTATCATCTTCACTGTCTGCCACTCCCCCCAAGTTTGGTATCATCGGCAAATTTTGGACATGTTACTCTATATGCCAATATCCAAGTCATTTATATATATCAAAAAAGCAGTGGTCCTAGCACTGACCCTTGTGGAATACCACTGTCTACCATCCTCCAGTCTGAAAAACCACCGTTATCCACAATTTGCTGTTATCTCTCCTTAAACCAATTTTTTATCCAAGCTGACACTGACCCTCCTTTTCCATGATGCTCAATTTTGTTATCCAGCCTTTTATGTGATACCATATAGACAACATCCACAACTGACAAAAGAAGTTAAGGATTGCATTAGGTCAAAGGAAGTGGCTTATAAGGTTGCCAGAAAAAGTGGTAAGCCCAAGGATTGGGAGCAATTTAGAGTCCAACAAAGGAGGACCAAGAAACTAATAAAGAAAGGGAAAAAGGATTATGAATGTAAGCTAGCGAGAAACATAAAGGCAGACCGTAAAATCTTCTTTAGGTATGTGAAAAGGAAATGATTAGCCAGGTCGAATGTGGGGTCATTGCAGGCAGAGACAGGAGAGTTTGTGGTGGAGAATGGGGAAATGAAGAGACTAAACAATTACTTTGTGTCTGTCTTCACGGAGGAAGACACAGAAAATCTCCCAGAAATACTAGGGAACCAAGGGACTTGTAAAAATGGGGAACTGAAAGTAATTAGTATCAATAAAGAGGTAATACTTGAAACATTAATTGGATTGAAATTTGATAAATCCCCTGGACCATATGAGCTACATCCCACATTGTTGAAGGAGGTGGCTATAGCGATAATGGATGCATTGGTGGCTATCTTACAAAATTCTATAGATTCTGGAAGGGATCCTGCAGACAGGGAAGTAGCAAATGTAACCCCACTATTTAAGAAGGGAGCGAGAGAGAAAATGGAGAACTACAGACCTGTTTGTTTGATGTCAGTAGTAGGGAAAATGTTAGAATCTATTATAAAGGATGAGATAACTAGACACTTGGAAAATAATGATATGATTGGGCAGAGTCAACCATGGACTTGTGAAAGGGAAATCATGTTTGACAAACCTGTTGGAGTTTTTTGAGGATGTTACTTGTAGCATAGATAAAGGAGAGCCAGTGGATGGTGTATTTAGATTATCAGAAGGCTTTTGACAAGGTCCCACACAGGAGGTTAGGAAACAAAATTAGAGCTCATGAGATTGGGGGTAATATACTGGTATGGATTGAGAATAGATTAACAAACAGAAAGCAGAGATTGGGAATAAATGGGTCATTCTCAGAATGTCACTAGTGGGATACTGCAAGGATCAGTGCTGGGGCCACAGCTGTTTACAATCTATATAAATTATCTGGATTTGGGGACCAATTGTAATATTTCCAAATTTGCAGATGACACAAAACTAGGAGGGAATATAAGTTGTGAGGAGGATCCAAGGAGGCTTCAAGGGGATTTGGACAGGCTAAGTGAATGGACAAGAACATGGCAGATGGAATATAGTGTGAATAAGTGTGAAGTGATCCAGTTGGGTAGAAAAAAAACAGAAAGGCAGATTATTTCTTAAATGGTGAGAGGTTGGGGAGTGTTGATATCCAAAGAGACCTGGGTGCCCTTGTTCATGAGTGACTAAAAGCTAGTATGCAGGTACAGCAAGTAATTAAGAAGGCAAATTCTATGTTGGCCTTCATTGCAAGGGGATTTGAGTACAGGAGTAAAGATGTCTTGCTTCAATTGTATAAAGCCTTGGTGAGATCGCACCTGGAGTATTGTGTACAGTTTTGGTCTCCTTATCTAAGGAAGGATATACCTGCCATAGAGGGAGTGCAACGGAGGTTCACCAGACTCAGCAGTAGCATGGCAGGATTGTCTTATGAGGCGAGATTTCAGAAACTGGGCCTGTATTCTCTAGAATTTCGAAGAATGAGAAGTGGTCTTATTGAAACTTACAAAATTCTTACAGGGCGTGACAGGGTAGATGTGAATCGGATGTTTCCTCTGGCTGGTGAGTCTAGAACAAGGGGAAACAGACTCAGAATAAGGGGCAGGCCAGTTAAGACTGAGATGAGGAGGAATTTCTTTACTCAGAGGGTGGTGAATCTATGGAATTCTCTACCGCAGAGGGCTGTAGAAGCTCAATCATTGAGCATGTTCAAGACAGAAATAGATAGATTTCGGAATACAACGACATCAGGGGATTTGGGGATAGTGGGGAAAAATGGGGTCGAGGTAGATGATCAGCCATGTTCTGTTTGAATGGTGGAGCAGATTTGTCGGGCTGAATGGCTTACTCTCCTATTTCCTATGATCTTATGATTCCCTTCATCAACCTTCTCTGTTACTTCATCAATTAGGTTTGTCAAGCATGATCTGCCTTTTACAAATCTCTCGTTGATTAGCTCAAACCTCTCTAGGTGCCTGTTGATTTTTTTGCCTGATTATTGTTTCTGAAACCTTACCCACCACTGATGTTAAACTGACCAGACTGTCGTTACGAGGAATGTCCTTACACCCTTTCTTGAATAAGGGTGTCATATTTGCCAATCTCCAATCCTCTAGCACCTCCCCGGATCTGGGGAAGATTGGAAGATTATATCAAGCCCTTCCACTATCTCCACTCCATTTCCTTTAGCAACCTGGAATGCAAGCCATCTGCACCAGGCGGCTTATCCACTCTAGGCATAGCCAGCCTTTCCAGTGTATCTTTCGTATCAATTTTCACCCCATCCATTACCTCCAGCATCTCCTCTTCTACTGATATTTTATCAGCATCCTCTTCTTTAGTAAACACTGATACAAAGTATTCATTAAGTATTCTATCCTTGCCCTGCACCTCTAAGAATGTATCACCTGCTTTGTGCCTAAAAAGCCCCACGCTGCCTCTTACTACCTGCTTACTATTTACATGCCGGTAGAAGATGTCCGTTTTCACTTTTCTGTTAACTCCCATTCTATTCTCATAATCTCTCTTTTCCAGTCTTATTTTCCTCTTCACCTCGCCTCTCAACTTATTGCATTCAGCCGTCTTCTTGCTGAAGAATTCACCTGACTTGCATCGTGCATCCTTTTTTGTTTCATCATATTCTCTATCTCCATCGTCATCCAAGGAGCCCTAACCTTTTGCCCTGTTTGGAACGTACCTAGCCTGTACCTGAAACATTTCCTCCTTAAAGATCACCCATTGTTCCATTATAGCTTTTCCTGTGTTATGACCAGGTGAGGAAGGGGTCTCAGGCTCCCCTCTGGCCCCTTTCTTGGTTTGGCCATACAGGGTTTAACTTTTAAAGCACAGTGTTTTAACTTAATGCCTCAGTGAGTTCTTGCTCACTGATCTCTAATCGTAAATGTAATTGAATCTGGGAGCACTCCCATTGTTTCTCTGTGCAACTGTCTCTCGGGATGCAAATGTGCAGCCATGTTTTAGCTGTTCAGCTCTGTGTTCCTTTTAAACCAGTTATATTCACTGTGCAGTAAAAAAGTTCAAGTAGTGTTCCATATGACAAAATTAATGTTTCCATTTGGCAGGTGTGGTTTCTGTCACACCTGTCAATCTTTAGTGCCATTATATCCTGGCAAGATCCCCTTTTATTCCATTGAAGTTAGCCCTCTTCCAATTTAAAAGTTCTACTTTAGATTGTTCCTTGTTCTTCTCCATTGCTAATCTAAATCTTATGATACAATGATCACTCTGAGCCAAATGCTCCTCCACTGACACTTGGTCCTCTTGACCCACCTCATTTCCCAGTCTGAGATCCAGCAATGCCTCCTTCCTAGCTGGACTGAGAACAGACTTGTCAAGGAAATTCTCCTGAACACATTTCAGAAATTCCTTCCCTTCCTTTCCCTTTACCCTAATACTATCCCAATCAATATTTGGTAATTAATGTCCCCCAATATCACCACTCTATAGTTCTTGCACATCTCTGTGATTTACCTGCAGATTTGCTCCTTTATATTCCTCTCACTATTTGGAGGCCTATAGAATACTCCCAGCAGTGTGATCACCCCTTGTTTGCTTCTCAACTCTAACCAAATCTAGAAATCTGTCAATCTCTGCTTTAAACATACTCAATGACTGAGCTTCCACATCCCTCCAGGGTAGAGAATTCCAAAGATTCACAACCCTCTGAGTAAATAAATTTCTCCTCATCTGTGTCCTAAATGGCTTGCCCCTTACTTTGAAATTATGTCCCTGGTTCTAGACTCCCCAACCAGGGGAAACATCTTAGCTGCATCTACCCTGTCTATCCTTTTAAGTATTTTGTAGATTTCAATGAGATCACCTCTCATTCTTCGAAACTCTAGAGAATACAGGCCCAGTTTCCCCAATTTTTCTTCATAGGACAGACCCACTATCCCGGGAACAAGTCTGGTGAACCTTCGTTGCACTCCCTCTCTGGCAATAATATCCTTCCTAAGGTAAAGGGACTAAAACTGCACACAGTACTCCAGCTGCAGTCTAACCAAGGTTCTATACAATTGAAACAAGACTTCACTACTCCTGGACTCAAATCCTCTTGTGATAAAGGCTAACATACCATTAGCCTTCTTAATTGCTTACTGCACGCACGTATTAGCTTTCAGTGACTTATTGACAAGGACACCCAGGTCTCTTTGTACATCTATACTTTCTAATCTCTTACCATTTAAGAAATACTCTGCACATCTATTCCTCCTACCAAAGTGGATAACCTCACATTTTTCCACTTATATTCCATCTGCCATGTTCTTGCCCACTCACTAAGTCTGTCGAAATCTGAGGCCCTATCTGCCCTCTCAGGTGGATGCAAAAGGTGGATAGCATAACGCTATCTTGAAGAAGAGCAGGGAAGTTGGTCCCTGTGTCCTGGCCAATATTTATTCCTTAATCAACATCATTAAAAATTGATTATTTGGTCACTATCACAAAGCTGATTGTGGGAGCTTGCTGTGTGCAAATTGGCTGCCACATGTCAACAGAGACTGCTCTTCAAAAGTGCTTCATTGGCTGTAAAACATTTTGGAACATCCTGAGGTTGTTCAAGGCACTATATAAGTGCAAATCTTTCTTTCTTTCTTTGTGTTGCTGTGTACTTCATGGCCACAAAACATTACTTCATGATATTATGATTTTATTCTTTTGTGGAAATTGCCTATGTGATTATGTTACTTTTCCACCAGTGGTTGCTCTATAGCCCCTAGCGGCAGGATTTTTCCCGAGCTTTGGGACCCTGATGTTGGGATGAACTGGAGGTCCCGAGCCCACACTTACCGGCAGTGAGACAGCCTTCTAATTGGCCGACTCTACGCTCGCTGTCCAATTCAGGGCCGTGGGCTGTCTCCCACTGGTGCCAGCAAATCAGAGGGTCAGCAGCTATAGAGTCTCAGCAACCTCACTGGGAGAGGTGGGCATGGCTGAGGCAGCTCGGGAATCGAGAGGGCTCAGAGGTAAGTAAAAAAATATAAATCTGAGAGGCCGAGCACGCAGGCCTCTCCGGATGGCCCAGTGGAGCTGAAGGGAGTGGGGTGGTGGGGTGACGAGAGTCTTAGGCCTTTGCTGCCTGCGGCTCCCTCTTTCGGGCATTTGGGGCATGAAGACACCAGCTCCAATGGCCCCTGGACGGCCAGAGGGAGACTGCCTCCGGCAAGCAGGCGACCTCCCCATGTGACTGGGGTGTGGTAACCACTGCACCTCTGGCAATATGCTGGCAGGCCTGCGAATCCTGCCTAATAAGGCCTTTAAATATTTAAACTGGCTGCCTGCCTCCGTTCGGCAAGCAGCCACTCTGCATCAGGTCCCAGCACTGGGGAACTCCCCCAGTGGCGGGACTGTGTCAGGGAGCCTTCCTGACATGGCTTCACATATCTTCCTGGCCCCACTCTGCCTCTCAGCCTGCTACCCCAGTGCCGGGAAAATCCTGCCCGATGTGTTCCAAATACCATCTCAGCTAACCTGCAGAAAAGCTCCTGTGCTCCGACCAATCCAACTTCACTGTTTCCCAAATTGCCAACCCTTTTACTGTTTCCATTATTCTCCTTGCATTGCCCCAGATGCTCTCTCATTCCTCAAAAACAAAACTTTGTCATTGCTTTTTTTGTTGTTTGAATGTTCCAACTGAGTTCACATTGACTGAGTGACATTGTTTTCAGAAAATAATATCTCTAAGTGTAAAGTATTTACTTCTTAAGTTACATTTACATCATGGACATCAATGTTGATAAATCTCTCTTCTTTTAAGATTTTTTTCAGTTACTAAGGAATTTTATTTCGGCCACACGACGCAATTGTTTGTCTGAAATTTTCCATCTTAGACCTTGGGCTATCAACACTGCTGTAGAATTGTGTTGCTGGCCATGCCTGTTGTTATTACTATATACAAATAATTTGATCTGCTATTTTATTTTAATGTACTTTCCCTCTTGACTGAAGTTTTTTTTTGTGGAATTTGCCATAGCCCACTAAGGGTATGGTTTATGGCATTGAATGCTCTCTGGTACCTTCCTCAAATGACTGTACAACATGATAAAGTAAAGCAGATTATTATTACTGTTACGACTGAGGTGGGAGGAGTGCGCTGTTAATTCAGTCCCACTTCGCCACCAGTCACAGCATATCAATAAATTTTCCCAGCTACTGAAAAACAGCCAATAACATACTCTGTTTGTCCCCCAGAATAAAGCACACCAACAAGGTTTCTTTAATCAACAACAAAATTAACTATTTATTAATAAACTAAGTCCTAACCAATAATGAGATAAATCTATATATGAGAAGCTCCTTATTTCCCTTGTCCTCACGCACACACACAGCTATTCAAAAAAACGGTTAGCCAGGGAAACGGATTTTGGTTTACAGCTGTTCCATAGGAATAAAAGGAATAATAAAATAATTTAGTTTGTCACGTTCTGGTAGGAAGTTCTTCAGTTTGGTTAGGTGGCCCAGAGTTGAATAGTCAGATGCCACTCAAAGTCTCAACAGTCTGTGATGGGTAGGCATTCAAGGTAATTTAACTGTAGCAGGCTTCACATAGGTCTTCCATCAGGGGTGTCGCAGCAGCAGGATAGCAGTAGAAGGTTTCTTCAGATTTCAGGATTTCTTAGCACAAAGGAGGCAACAGGAACCACACTTGATGCAGGGATTCTTCTCAAGATATGCAGGATTCCTTTACAGAGAGCTAACACTTTTTCTGGGTCTTCTTCTCTGATCTCCAAGCAGATCAAAAAACCAAATTTCAAATGCCTGCTCTTTGTCCAACTCACTGGCTTTTTAAAAGGTCCAAAGTGAAAGCAAAACCTGAACAGGTCACATGTCCAGACAGAGAGTCTCCCTTGGCATTCAAAAAAGCTCTGAGGATGTCAAACCCCTTCCTGGTTTTCTTGAAATTGCCTGTTTTCTTATTCTCGTGTACACGTTCAGTTTCCTTTCAAATCATCCAAAAATTTCAACTATTTGCAGGTGTCAATGTCCACTGAAAAATCCTTTTTCAGTTTTTTAAAAACATAGAGAATTCTAAGTTTTAATACAAAAACTAAAAACCCTGTAACACTACACAGTTACATAGGAAAGTCAGACCAGAACACACTAACAGAAATTAGTTAAATAGAAGCAAATTAAAATAGTGACCAGGAAAAACATCTTTATTGAAACAAATTGTAAAAGGCTGGGAATAATCTACTGTAAAAAAAAGTAATGAGATTCCTCTCAATCAATGCCATTTGGGATAGTGAATGTATCATACATATTTGAATTTAAGGTGAACTGTGTATAATACAGACCCTCTGAAATTCCGTCCCAAAAACACAAACACCAATGACTCTCATAAAATTAGAGTTAATGTCAATGTTAAAAAAAAATCATCTTTAGTGTTGGCTGGATTCCAGGTGCCAATTCTCATTCTGACCTTTTCTCATTTCAACCGGTACATTCCAATCCACTGTTGCTCCAATTCTCCAGCACAGTTGATATTTAACACTCCCTCCAGACACCAGTCTGGGGTCCCACTGCTGACTTTTAAATCTCCATTCACTGTAACTATCCTGCTGGCCTGTCTCTGTGTTTAAATCAGCAGTGAACACTTGGACTGAAGTCTCGGGTTGGGAGGAAAAGTTGGCATTTAAATATCACAGCACAGGAGCAGCAGCTGACAGGAATAACTGACAGTAATAGCTGGTTAGAATGTGCTTGGTGTGGTATTGCTGCCACGTCCACTGTCTCTAGGAGAAACAGACCAGGACGGGAACCTGCAGGAGGTTTTGACACATATAAATCTACATCCTTACTTTCCAACCCCGTCAGCGGTGTGCACTTCTAGTCTTGTATGCAAATATGTGCAGTTCTGGAAGTTGTGTTCTGATGGGATGAATAAGCTTCACTCATTTTTTTTAAATACTAAAGGAGGATTTGAACACCAAACTTAAAAGTCCAACAAGTATTTTTTTTTGCCTTGTGCTTGATAAGCACTGTACGTCAATATGCTGAATAATCCCATGTGTCCTGCCAGCTTGCAATGTATAATGTTCAACTATGCATAATTATTGTTCTTATTTGTTCGTGGGATGTGGGCATCACTGGCTAGGCCAGCATTTATTGTCCATTCCTAATTGCCCTTGAGAAGGTGGTGGGGAGCTGCCTTCTTGAACCGCTACAGTCCTTGGGGTGTAGGTACCTCAACAGTGCTGTTAGGAAGGGAGTTCCAGGATTTAGACCCAGCGGCAGTGAAGGAATTGCGATATAGTTCTAAGTCAATTATAGAGAAATTATTACTGGACATCTGACACAATATTTCTATTAAAAGATACCTGGACATGCACCTGAGGTGCTGTAACCTGCGGGGCTAAGGAACAGGTGCTGGAAGGTGGGATTAGTTTGGGCAGATAGTTTATTTGGCCGGCGCAGACACGATGGGTTGAATGGTCTCCTGTGCTGTACTTTTTCTATGGTTCTATATAGCATTGACCTGGATTTTGCAGTTAGCAGTGAAGAAACAGCCCTCGCCATTCATCACGCTGACAGCTGCCCACAGACTTTTCCTGGGCTTTTGAGCGGTATTTAGAGATCCTTTCCAGTGCGGCACCCTCTGCAGGAGATTTGTAGCATGTGTGAGAAGACCAAGCAACAGTGCATCTCTTCAACCAATCAGATTGAAGAACCCTCACTGAGCCACGTAGAGAGTCTAAGGAAGGAAATGTAAATTTGAAAATTTAATTCAATCATGCACAGAAAGTGAAATAAAGAGAGGGAACGAAAAATGGGATTGAGAAAGAGATAAAAAACAGAATGAAAAAGTTTTAAAAATATACTTTTTAAAACAATTTCCAAGAATATTTAAATTCTGAAGCAATGAGACTCCACACTTTTAAAATTAAATTTTCAGGACCAGAGAAGTTGCTTGGCAATAATTAAGATTTGTCATGCCATTAAAAATTTATTTGCACCAGTTTAGTGGGTATCTATTGGGTAAGTACCATATTTCACACTAGAGGCCTGCTACCCGACCCGAACCCAATGGGACCCGATGATGTGTCGAGTTCAGGTCGGGTCGGGCCCATCTTCAGGATACGGCGTTCGGGCTCAGGTCGGGTTGGTCCGAGTCCAGGTTGAGGCGGATGGATCGGGCCGGACACACACGATAAGTGCCCTGCTGGGAAGTATTGAAATTTAAAATATTTACCTGAGCTGAGAGTCCGCGACAAAACTGAGTGTGCGCAGTGAGCGACTGACGTCACGATGACGTCATCAAGCATGCACTGCAGCTTCGTGGCGCTTCCCAGTCAGAAGATAAGTAAAGGGATGGTCAGGTCGGGTCGAGTGGGGTCGGGTTCAGGTTGAGTCGGACGCAGGGCAAAATTGGAGGGACTCGGGCTGGGTCAGGCTCGGGTCCACGGTGGTTTGGTCGGGTTCTTTTTTCTCGACCTGTGCAGGCCTCTACTTCACACCCTTTGGCCTGGATTTTAAGCACCCGCCACCAGGAGTGGCGGCAGGTGTAAAAAATTGGCTGCGGGCCGGTGCCATCAAGCAGCCACGATATTCCGCATGGTGGCTCATTTAAATACCATGGTGCTCTCCCCCCAGGTGGAGTAATGGGCTTTCCAATGCTGGCAAAGGCATCAGCTGCCTGTGCGCAGATGCTGGCACCAATTTTAAAGCACAGTCAGCCCCGCCGATTAATTTAAATATATAAAGGGAACCACTCCTGCCCACTGTTGAATTGAAAATTTTAACATTCCTTTCCCACCTCCAATAATAATAAAATTAAGTCTCTGCCCAACGCCCCCGCCCTGAGAAAAACACTTACCTTACAAATATGACCTTTCCCCTGCAAACTGAACAAAGGTCACAGTTCAACCCTTCCCACCATCCCTTACACTAATGATGATAATTTGACCCCGTTCCCCCCCTGCACTAAAACTCTTACATTCCCCCCTTCCCCACCAGTGTGGTGCCTGCTTTCCCCAGATGGCGAAGTGAAGGCACGGGAGTGTCAAACCCCGCTCTGAAGATCGTGCGGGCCCGTAAGATGGTAGGTAAGTGTATTTTAATTTATTCATTTTATTAATTAACATATTGAAATCCAGGTCCCTTTGCCGAGCGGCAGGGTGGGGTGGGTGCCGCCAAGGAGCCTCACCGCCACCGGGAGGATTGGGTCCAGCATGCCCGGCATCGTGCTCCGTGACGGGCCTCTGCTGGAACGATTCCGACAGCCCCCACCACGGAGCCTGATGTTGGGAGCCCTGTAAAATCCAGCCCTGCATGTGTTTTAAGGCTGAATCTTTCAGCGTAGCGAAGCTTGTGGAGGAGTCGGGCAAATCGGACAGCAACGTCTGGATTTCCACATTTAACTGAACATGTGCTGTCCTATTTACTCCATATTAACGGTGAGCACTGACAGCCTCAATATTATTCCCAGTACTAAATCTGGCCAATGTGTTTTCATTGCTCCTAGTGATATGTTGGGTAAAGGCAATACCTCCTTGGTGAAATGCTACACAGAACAAAATGCTCCAGGTTTTAATAGTCAGTGTTGAGTTAACTGATTCGACCTGGAATGATATTAAAACAGAAAGTGCTGGAAACAGCAGGTCTGGCAACATCTGTGAAGAGAGAAACAGAGTTAACGTTTTAGGTTGGATATGACTCTTCAGAATCGGAATGATTGTATGTTTTCTACAACTGGATTAAATGCTTCTGAGCTAAAGAACAGAAAAGTCAGCGAGATTGTCCAGTCTTGAGTGGTAGTCAGTGAGTCTGGGTTGGAAGTTCATGTGCGTGGATGTTGGATGTTGGCTGCCCTCTCAGATTGAATTTGTTGGCTAGATTCACACATGGAGTATGGTCAATTTGGGTTCGGCACCAGAGTGTACCCATGGAATAATACGTCAGTAAAGGACAGTGCCTTCAGGAAGGAGAATGAACAAAAAACTTTTTTGAAAACTAAATATGTACTGAAATAGTTAATCAATGTTTGTTATGAATGCATATATATTACATATATACAAGAGGGTGAATGGCCTTCTCCTGTTCTTATGTTCCTGCGTCTGTGATAGCTCCATAAACCACTGACCACCTCTAGGTGTTTACCCATTGTCTCTTGAGACAAGGAGGGCAAAGAAGATATCAATAATCCTCCCTGCCATATTTTCAGCTTTTTTAATAATATAGTGATAAGTGCAGTTTTGAAAATGCATTAGAAAAGACTTCTTTGGGGAAAAGTTGATTTTAAAAAAATCACTATCCATGTGGCTAAAAACTGAGTTGTGTAAGAAAATTCCTGATGGTGTTGGCTGTGCATGGAACAACGTCCTTTGAAGATTTTCAGAATTCAACATGTGCATTTGGAGCTGAGACCCGCTTAGATACGCATTGATGGTAACTGTGCTTTCTACAGTAAATATTTGCCTATCTGTCTGACCTGGGAAACTCCCACAAGGCTTAAAGGTCATACTTCACCAAATAGACAGAAATGGGCCTGATTTTAACTCTGTCTGAATGGGTTTTGAGTGTGTTTAAATCAGGCCGCATTCAGCTGCACGGAGATTCTGGTATACATACTGGTCCATTGCTGTGATATTTCCCATCCCTTTGGATAAACCGGAGACCAGACAACCTGTAACAGTTTTATCCAGGTTTTTTTTTGTAGCTTGACCTTTTTGATGGACACAAGAATATCATATAACCATATCTAATTTTTAAAAATCACAAGGATTAGACACCGGCACTGAGGTATTTTTTAGGTTCGAAAACAGGAGGATGTCCTGTGTATACATTAATAAATTAAAAGGAGCTAAAGCTGATTCCAACATACAGGAAAAAGCATGCAAATAATATTTGTTTATATCCAATGTGGTTATTTATAACAGAAAATGCTGGAAACACTCAGCAGGTCTGGCAACATCTGTGGAGAGAGAAACATTTCAGGTCTGTGACAGGTCACTGAGGATTGTAAAGAAATTTCACTCCTCCCTGATGGCTTCTCCTCCTCTGACACTGGGTTACTCCAGATCCATTGAAACATTGAAACATAGAAAATAGGAGCAGGAGTAGGCCATTTGGCCCTTCGAGCCTGCTCCGCCATTCATTATGATCATGGCTGATCATCCAACTCAGTAGCCTGTTCCGGCTTTCCCCCCATACCTTTGGATCCCTTTAGACCCAAGAGCTATATCTAACTCCTTTTTGAAAACATTCAATGTTTTGGCCTCAACTGCTTTCTGTGGTAGCGAATTTCACAGGTTCACCACTCTCTGGGTGAAGAAATTGCTCCTCATCTCAGTACTAAAAGGTTTACTCCGTATCCTTAGACTCTGACCCCTGGTTCTGGACTCCCCCACCATCGGGAACATCCTTCCTGCATCTACCCTGTCAAGTCCTGTTAGAATTTTATAGGTTTCTATGAGATCCCCCCTCACGCTTCTGACCTCCAGCGAATATAATCCTAACCAACTCAATCTCTCCTCATATGTCAGTCCCGCCATCCCAGGAAACAGTCTGGAAAACCTTCGCTGCACTCCCTCTATAGCAAGAACATCCCTCCTCAGATAAGGAGACCAAAACTGCACACAATATTCCAGGTGTGGCCTCACCAAGGCCCTGTATAATTGCAGCAAGACATCCCTGCTCCTGTACTCGACTCCTCTCGCTATGAAGGCCAACATACCATTTGCCTTTTTTACCGCCTGTTGCAGTTGCATGCTTACCTTCAGCGACTGGTGTACGAGAACACCCAGGTCTCGCTGCATATTCCCCTCTCTCAGTTTATAGCCATTCAGATAAAAACCTGCCATCCTGTTTTTTCTACCAAAGTGGATAACCTCACATTTATCCACATTATACTGCATCTGCCATGCATTAGCCCACTCACTCAATTTGTCCAAATCACCCTGAAGCCTCTCTGCATCCTCCTCACAACTCACCCGCCCACCCAGTTTTGTGTCATCTGCAAATTTGGAGATATTACATTTAGTTCCCTCATCTAAATCATGAATATATATTGTGAATAGCTGGGGTCCTAGCACCAATCCCTGCGGTACCCCACGAGTCACTGCCTGCCATTCGGAAAAAGACCCATTTATCCCTATTCTTTGTTTCCTGACCGCCAACCAATTTTCTATCCATCGCAATACATTACCCCCAATCCCATGTGTTTTAATTTTACATGCTAATCTCTTATGTGGGACTTTGTCGAAAGCCTTCTGAAAGTCCAAATAAACCACATCCACTGGCTCCCCCTCATCAACTCTACTAGTTACATCCTCGAAGAATTCTAGTAGATTTGTCAAGCATGATTTCCCTTTCGTAAATCCATGCTGACTCTGCCCAATTCTACCACTGTTCTCCAAGTGCTCTGCTATAAAATCTTTGATCATGGACTCTAGAAGTTTCCCCACTACCGACGTCAGGCTGACTGGTCTATAATTCCCTGCTTTCTCTCTACCGCCCTTTTTAAATAGTGGAGTTACATTAGCTACCCTCCAATCTGTAGGAACTGTTTCAGAGTCTATAGAATCTTGGAAGATGACCACCAATGCATCCACTATTTCTAGGGCCACTTCCTTAAGTACTCTGGGATTTATCGGCCTTCAATCCCATCAATTTCCCCACCACCATTTCTCTACTAATACTGATTTCTTTCAGTTCCTCTCTCTCACTAAGCCCTATGTTCCCCAACATTTCTGGTATGATTATTGTGTCCTCCTTTGTGAAGAAAGAACCAAAATATGCATTTAGTTGGTCAATCATTTCTTTATTCCCCATAATAAATTCCCTTGTTTCTGACTGTAAGGGACCTACATTTGTCTTCACCAATCTTTTTCTCTTCACATACCTATAGAAACTTTTACAGTCAGTTTGTATGTTCCCTGCAAGCTTGCTCTTGTACTCTTTTTTCCCCTTCTTAATCAATCCCTTGGTCCTCCTTTGCTAAATTCTAAACTGCTCCCAATCCTCAGGTCTGTTATTTTTCCTGGCAAATTTATATGCCTCTTCCTTTGATCTAATGCTATCTCTAATTTCCCTTGTAAGCCATGGTTTGGCTACCTTTCCCTTTTTACTTTTGTGCCCGAAAGGGATAAACAATTGTTGCAGTTCATCCCCAACAAACTTTTTTCCACTGCACCTCTGCCTCAGGAATTACCTTCCCCCTTGACACCTTCCTCCCCATTTTTAATCACCTCTTCAAAACCCTGTCTTTCACTATGCTTCAACCACCTTGTTCAATGTAAATTGTTTTTTCTTCTGAATGTAATTTACTTTAGGTAAGGAATGCTATATAATTATATAATGGAAGTTGTTCTGTTGGAGGAAGCTAATGACTGTCCTGACTAATAGCCGACTATTAATAAAGAATTAACTATCTGAAATGCGTCAAGGTATAAACTAAATTCAAAAAGCTAAACAGGATATATGTTTAAAGACTTGTTTTTAACACTTTGTGCTTAATGCATAAATGCTAAGTTATCTGGAAAAAACACTTTCTAATTTTCCCACAATGTGGGGCACTGCTTTGCCTGCTGCAGAACTACTGGATTAATTTGCTTTTCAGTAGTTCTCAGCACTGATCCATCTTTTTATTTTTTATTTCGAGATACAGCACTGAAACAGGCCCTTCGGCCCACCGAGTCTGTGCCGACCATCAACCACCCATTTATACTAATCCTACACTAATCCCATATTCCTGCCACATCCCCACCTGTCCCTATATTTCCCTGCCACCTACCTATACTAGGGGCAATTTATAATGGCCAATTTACCTACCAACCTGCAAGTCTTTTGGCTTGTGGGAGGAAACCGGAGCACCCGGAGAAAACCCACGCAGACACAGGGAGAACTTGCAAACTCCACACAGGCAGTACCCAGAATTGAACCCGGGTCGGTGGAGCTGTGAGGCTGCAGTGCTAACCACTGCGCCACTGTGCCGCCCCACTGTCTGGCCCACCTTCCAGTGGCATTTTCTAGATGGACAGGAGATGGGGTTTGGAACTGGACATCATTAGAGTGTTAAAACCTTTTTGATTGTACAAAATTCTGCAGGAAATTGGGGCGAGTACTTCTTCCATCAACTCCTTCCAAGCAGATGTCCCAACAGAGATGGGACTGGTGGGATGATATTATCTGCTGGAATTCCTACCAGTTCTGCCTTCCTTGCCCCCAGTGGTACGTACACCTGCATGAAGCACATCAGGATGTGATCCTGGTGAAACTGAAGCCCAATGTCTTGTCAAAGATCAGTTGCCTCCAGCAATTGATTGGTGCCGGGGAAGCAGCAAATACAAAATTGGAATTGTAAATTTTCTTTGAAGACCTCCAGCAAGGTGCTGCAAGTAAATCCCTTCTCCACATGGGAATTGGCAATTGCATCAAGAATGATGTTGGTGACCACCAAACATTGGCTGATACCTCGAACCTTGAGATTTAAAAGAAAGCCAGGGACACATCCTTGGGCCAGCGGAAGCACCACCCGACCTCAGCTCTACCCTCAGGAATGTGCCACAATGGTTTCCAGCCTAACCATTCTGCCCATAATTAGATGGGCACCCTTGGTGCTTTTCTGTATCTCCAACAATGTTTTGGTACCAGGTGATAAAAGGATATGAAAACTGCCCAGTCCCATCCCAGAACTGGTTTTTAAGTGCAACAATATCAGGAGGTTTCTTTTGGGCCTCCTTATCTCGAGAGACAATGGATGTTACACAGAGTTATTCATACATGACAGCTTATACTCCATCTGCCTTTAAAAGATCAGCAGAAATGGTCAGGATGCCTGGCAAGCTATGTACAAATAAAACTGACAATTATTTTTGCCAATCCAATTATGAGACTCCGAGAAGTGATGACAGAAATAGAGTGAGGGAAAGGAGCAAATCGATAACCACACAAAGTAGTGGAGATGGAAAGATAAAGCAGTGAGCAACAGAGCAGCATGGCATAGAGACATGGAGGTTACCATGCACAATGGTAAAGGCACAAAGCGGCACATTGACACCCAGTCTGGCAATGCCTCAATTTTAAAATTCTCAACCTTGTTTCAAATCCCTCCATGGCCTCACCCCTCCCTATCTCTGTAACCTCCGCCAGGCCGACAACCCTCCAAGATTTTGGTGCTCCTCCAATCCTGACCTCTCGTGCATCTCCAATTTTAATCGCTCTACCATTGGTGACCGTGCCTTCAGCTGCCTAGGCCCTAAACTCTAGAATCCCTTGTCTAAACCTCTTCACTCCCCCACCTCTCTTTCTGCCTTTAAGACACCCCTTAAACCTTACCTCTTTGACCAAGCTTTCGGTCAACTGGCCTAACATCATCTTATATGGCTTGGTGTCAAATTTTGTTTGATAAAACTCTTGTGGAGCACTTTGGGTCATTTTACTCCATTAAAGGTGCTATATAAATGCAAGTTTTTGTTGTTGTTGGTAGCCACATACAGACAGGTAAATAAACATAGCGAGGCAGCGAGGACACAAGCATAATGAAAGATAATGACAGCAATATACTTCAAGGTCTAAACTAAATGGACACAGACAGGAAGAAAGAGATAGATGCAACTGCAAATTTGAACTATTTGAAAATGCAGAGTCATCAGCAATTTCTGGATTTCTTGAGCATTGATACATTGCTTGTGTTGAAACCCAGGAGGTGCAATTGAACAAAGTCAAGGAAGCAAATCAACTGGAATTGCATGTACTGACCATTAAGCTACACATCTGAATATCGTGCAGGATGTAGAACAGGCAATATTGCCTGTTTGGCAGCACCCTCCCCCCACCCCCCCCCAAAATGTCCAATTTCGTTCCCTGTCTCCAGCGTTGTATTTCAGTGATTTTTTTTAATTTCCAGAATATACTTTATTCATAAAAATCTGTAAAAATTACATTACCAGTTTCAAACAGCACCGAGTCAAAAAATACAAGCAGTGCAAAGGAGGTCCGTTTGCTTCATTACAATCATGAGTTGCCTCACAACCCTTCCATTTCACATTTGTCATGCCAATTACATTTTTACATTTTACAGCAAATGAAAATTTTCCCGATACAGTTCGAGGGGTTTCCCATGGATCCAGCCCCTCAGTTCAGCTTGGTGGGGGGACCTTACACAGTGATCTTTCCCCATTGAGCCATTGCTGCGGCTGCCCCAAGCTTTAGTGCGTCCCTCAGCACATAGTCCTGGACCTTGGAATGTGCCAGTCTGCAACATTCGGTGGTGGACAACTCTTTGCGCTGGAAGATCAGCAAGTTTCGGTCAGACCAAAGGGCGTCTTTCATCGAGTTGATAGTTCTCCGGCAGCAGTTGATGTTTGTCTCGGTGTGTGATGTCTGTCATTTCTGCTGCAGTGATTTGCCCTGTTTACACAGCACTCCTCACAATGTGACTGACACTGGAAGGCATTCTTAAATATGTGCTGACATCAACAACTCATCACATCAACAGATATCACATCACAACTAACTGGAGAAGTGTAAACTGGTGGGAAAGTTGAACAGGCAGTGACTTTACCCAGAATTTGCAGCAGATAGCACCCAAAATGGTAACCAAACACAATGAAATTTGCAGATTTCATGTTACCATCTCACTTAATGTACTACATATGCTTCCAGTGCGCCAAAATTAATTCTAAAAATAGAGTGACTTATGAAATAATCTCCATCTGTGCCTGTGCGCCACATGCATGTGTCCACAGCCCCTGGGCATATGTAAGGATTTTTTCTTTCATTTGAGAGTAACAGACAGAGTTTCAAAACATTTTGAGCCAGTTTTGCAGACTGTGAGAAACCTTTCTATGAGAAAATAAATTAAACTGATGAGACTTCACCAACTGGACTTTAAAGTGCTGAGGTTGAAGATTTCAAGATTTTAGCTGGAATTCTGGCACAGTCAGTGCCAGCAGTGAGCTATATATGGAGCTGCCTCTTGCGTGTCAACGAATGGGCAGCCTCTTAATGGAAACAGTTACTCATTTGTATTCTTGTACCTTCCACTTTGAAACACTGCTGGTTTATAGGAACCATTTAGGTTGGAATTACTGCTTTATAGCCACGATTCATAGGCAATTTATCATAATTGGATTAGCAGATGTAAGTACTTTAAACAAAAATAATAGTCAGAGCTTTACTTGCTTGTAGCTTGGCAAGCACTCTGACCATTTGCGCTGATGTTCTGAAGGCAGATGATGTATAAGCCATGCAGTCGTATGAATAGATTCTGTGTAACTTCCTGATACGTTGCACTTTAAAACCAGTTCTAGGATGGCACTGAGATGTTTTTATACCCTCATCATCTGGTCCCAAGGCATTGTTGGGAATGAATGAATGACATTAGTTATCCTATAACCATTATTTGGAAGTGTGTCAACTGGGAGAACAAGACAAACCTTTGTGACTTGGGTGAATCTGTTCTGGAAATCTATGTTGATCAGTTTTTACTGAATTTGGTCCCAGCAGGGCAGGGCAGAGGAGGGGAAATTGGCTGAAGATCCTTATGAACAAAACATCCACATGGTACGTTTCAGTTGCAAGATCTCACAGATAAAAGTTTGATGGTCAATGCTACTGTATTGTTATTTGCAGCACATTTTCTGCGGCCCTTAATGAGTTAAGTGTGCGATAGTGCCACAGCCTTTCTGTTTACAATGTCAGTGCAGCTGTTGTCTATGTGCAGTGACTGGAGGCTGGCCAATACTATTTACTGCACTCACTGGGCTTGAAAGTGGAAAGATCACATTCTGTCGCCAGCTCAGTAACCTGAGGACCTCCTTTTGATAAATGAGCCAGAAGCACATCTGTACGCAACTGTGGCAAGCTGCTACCCAGCAGGCCTCATCCTCTTGTGCATCTTTTCTTTCAAACAGGGTGAAATGGAAATGAGTGAATCAATTAGCACCGTGCATTAGCAGAAAATGCCAAGTTTTATCCTTTCAGCCAACCCCACGTTCCCCACAACCCTCCCGCCGACACCAACCGGAATCAATGTACTTTATCAGCTGTATCTGATGAACTACAATCAGTTTGACATCTTCCTGTTCAACCTCTTTTGGATAGCAAAAGTGCCATCCAAGGCTAAAATATGCACATCTGCATTTTTGCAGCCTTGAAAGAAATAAGAGGATTTTACTGTATCAATAGGGCAAGCCATGAAAATGTGGAATAGGAAGTGCTGCTGTGCACCACAGTTGCTGAAATGAAGAAAGTTATAGAGGAAACACCAGACAGTATTGGCTCTACATCCAGGCCTCTCATTTGTTGGAGAAATATAGCAGAGCCTAGAAAATTTCCTTAAGTCGGCATGGCAAGTGGCCCGACATTCATTTCTTCAAATGGATGAGCTGCCTGTGGAGGCATGACTGGTACCGGAAACTCACACAATTAGTGCTATTGAGGTGTGGTGTGGGTGAAGGTGGTGGTGTAGTGGTAATGTCACTGGACTAATAATGCCGAGGTCTAGCTAGTGCTCTGGGGTCATGGTTCAAATCCCACCATGGTAGTTGGTAAAGTGTGAATTCACTTAATAAATCTGGAATTTAAAAAAAAGGCTAGTTTCATAGTGACCGTGAATCAATTGTTGTCAAAGCCCACCTGGTTCACTAATGTCCTTTAGTGAAGGAAATCTGCTGTCCTTACCTGGCCTGGCCTCCATGTGACTCCAGACCCACAGCAATGTGGTCAATGCTTAACTTCCCTCTGAAATGGCCAAGCAAGCAATTGAGTTCAAGGGCAATAAATACTGGCCTAGCCAATGATGCCCACATCCCACAAACAAATGAAAAAGAAAAGGCCTGAGGCTCAATTTCAGGCAAATCTTGTGCCTCCTGATTCAGGTCCATGTTGAGGCTACATTGCCAAAACTGGACACTGATAAGAGTACTGTGTATTTAAAATGAAAACCTGAATAATATGCAGCATGTTATATAAACCCCTGATGCATCTTGACAGGGTGGATGTGGAAAGGATGTTTCTCCCTTGTGGGAGAATCTAGAGCTAGAGGTCACTGTTTAAAAATAAGGGGTCACCCATTTAAGACAGAGGTGAGGAGAAGTTTGTTTTTCTCTCAGAGGGTCGTGAGTCTTTGGAACTCTCTTCCTCAAAAGGTAGTGGCAGCAGAGTCTTTAAATATTTTTAAGGCAGAGGTAAATAGATTCTTGATAAGTAAGCAGGTGAAAGGTTATCAGGGGTAGGCGGAAATGTGGAGTTGAGGTTACAATCACATCAGCCATGATCTTAATGAATAGCGGAGCAGGCTCGAGGGACCGAGTGGCCAACTCCTGCTCCTAATTTGTATGTTTGTATATTTTCCTCTATAAATTTAGTTAACTATGCACACTATGAATTTGTTACCGTGCATAATAGTGTTTACAATATTTAATATATACCTTGAAATTCTATCAATTGTCTCCAGCTTTATCAAAAGCTCCTTGTCCTTAACCTCTGTTCCTTTTCCCTTCAAAACCCATGTCATTAATCCTCTCTTGAACGGGACCAACCCTAATCCTCCATTCTCTCCAGCAACAGTTAACCACTTCCTCCTTCACTAGTATCTCTTTCTCCACCTTTGTTTCTTAGCTCCGTCACTTTCTTCTTTTCTCTCTTTCCTCCCTTAGTTTCATCTTTCTCCCTCCCTCACAGTTAACTCTCTTTTCTCCGACACTTTTCTTCTCTCGTTCCCTTTACTTTTTGATATTCATTGTTCTCCCTTATTCATTTTTGCTTCATCAACACTTTTCACTCCCTACAACAAGGAGTTGTCACTTCAGTAATATCATTGGGATGATGAAGGAGTTAGACTGGTGCTCTCAATCAGCCAGGAATTAGGACGATGAAGCAACTAAGGGTTTGGAAAATTGACACGTTGTCTTTCACTAAATGTTGGTCACGATTGTCCTAACTTAAACTTGAACTCATCCAAAACTCTGCTGCCCATATCCTAACTTGTACCAAGTCACGTTCACCTGTCACTCCTGTGCTCGCTGACCTACATTGGTTGCAGGTTGAGCAATGCCTTGATTTTAAAATTTTCATTCTTGTTTTCAAATCTCTCCATGGCCTCACCCCTCCCTATCTCTGTAATCTCCTCCAAGATACCTGAGCTCCTCCAATTCTAACCTCTTGTGCTTCCCGATTTTAATTCTCTGTTTGCCTTCAGTTGGCCTAAGTTCTGGAATTCCCTCCCTGAACCTCTCTGCCTCTCTACCTCTCTTTCCTCCTTTAAGATGCTCCCTAAAATATACCTTTTTGGTCAAGCTTTTGGTCATCTGCCCTAATATCTCTTTATGTGGCTTGGTGTCAAATTTTGTTTGCCAATGCTCCTGTGAAGTGCCTTGGGACATTTTACTAAGTTAAAGGCTCTATATAAGTACACGTTGTTGTTGTTGTTGTTGTTGTTGATTACCAGTGATCTCATTCACTGGTAGAAAAATAATTTGTTCTAGAAAGGTTAGCAGAACTCAGGGTTGATCAATCACTGGGCCCTGATGATATGCACCCTAGGCTGTAGAAGGAGCCCAGACAGGAGATTGTAGAGGCTCTGATCACAAGGCAATACTACTAGTAGGCAATCCTATTAAATGGCAAACAGACTCCATGGCTTTGAATCTAGAGGTAAACAATACAATATAAAAACATGGAGTATATGTGAACATGTATAACACTTCAGTTCGTGTATAGTTTTGGAGAAAAGTTAAAAGTTTCTTCAGTAGATCTGAGAAGGTTAGTGGGTGACCTGCTAGAAGCCTTTAAGATTATGAAAGGCTATGATAAGGTTAATAGTGGATAGCAACATGGTTAATAAGGGGGCATAACTTTAAGATAATCAAAAAAATTGATAGGGGATGTAGATTACACTTCCTCACACCCTGCTTCCTGTAAGGACCCCATTCCATTCTTCCAGATTCTCCTTCTCCGTCTTATTGCCTCTGACGATGCAACCTTCCATACTAACATTTCTGATATGTCTTCCTTTTCCCTCAACCAAGGATTCTCTGCCAAGGTGGTTGACAAGGCCTCAGACCATGTTCAACTATTTCATGCATTTTTTCTCTCACCTCTTCCCCTCCCTTCCAAGACCATGATAACGTTGCCCTTGTCCTCACATTCCACCCACCAGCCTCTGTATGCAACAGATCATCCTCTGCTATTTCTGCCACCTCCAGCTGATGCCACCACCAAACACGTCTTCCCCTCCTCTTTCAGCATTCCAAAGGGACCGTTCTTTCTGCGATACCCTGGTCCACTCCACAAGCACCCCCAACACCCTCCCTCCCACGGCACCTTTCCATGCAAATGCAAGACTTGCAACACCTGCCCTTTTACCTCCTCTCTATTTACTTTGCAAGGCCCCAAACGCTCCTTCCAGGTGAAACAGTAATTTATTATCAGTTTAGAATACTGTATTCACTACACTGGGGAGACCAAATGCAGATTGGGTGATCATTTTGCGGAACACCTCTGTTCAGTCCACAAGTATGACTCCGAGCTTCCAGCCACCAGTCATTTTAACTCTCCACCTTGCTCCCACTTTTTTTTTCCAAAACTATACTTTATTCGTAAAAATCTGTAAAAAATACATTACAAAATAGTGCAAAGCAGTTCCAAGTAGACATTCCAGAAAGTGCAAAATGTATCAGTTTTCTTCTATACAGAACGTGAGTTGCCTCACAACCCTTCCATTCCATTTTGCATGCAATGTACATTTGCATCACACAGCAAAACCATATTTTAATGCATACAGCCCGAAGGGTTTTACACAGGTTCCAGCCCCTTGGTTCACTATGGCGGGAAGATCTTACACTTTCCCCATTGAGCCTTTGCGGCATCTGCCCCAAGCATTAATGCATCCCTCAGCACATAGTCCTGGACCTTGGAATGTGCCAGTCTGCAAAACTCGGTCGTGGACAACTATTTGCTCTGGAAGACAAGCAAGTTTCGGGCAGACCAAAGAACATCTTTCACCGAATTAATGATCCTCCAGCAGCAGTTGATGTTTATCTCGGTGTGCATCCCTGGGAACAGCCTGTACAGCACAGACTCCTGCGTTACAGAACTGCTTGGGATGAACCTCGACAAAAAACACTGCATCTCTTTTCACACCTGCTTTGCAAAGGCACATTCCAGAAGGAGGTGGGCAACAGTCTCTTCCCCACCGCAGCCACCTCGAGGGCAGCGAGCAGTGGTGAGATTCCGGGCGTGCAGAAAGGATCTGACGGGGAGGGCCCTTCTCACCACCAGCCAAGCTACGTCTTGGTGCTTGTTTGAACATTTTGGTGATGAGGCATTCCGCCAAATGACTTTGGCAGTCTGCTCGGGGAACCATCTGACAGGATCCACCATCTCCTTTTCCCGTAGGGCCTTCAGGACATTCCGTGCAGACCACTGCCTGATGGATTGGTGGTCAAAGGTGTTTTCCCACAGAAACTTTCCCACAAAGGATAAGTGGTACGGCACGGTCCAACTGGATGGAGCGTTCCACGGCAATGTGACCAGACCCATCCTTCGCAACACCGGGGACAGATAGACCTTCAGCATATAGTGACACTTGGTGTTGGCATACTGGGGCTCTACGCACAGCTTGATGCAGCCATACATGAAGGTGGTCATCAGGATGAGGGCGATGTTGGGTACATTTTCCCGCCCTTATCCAGAGGTTTGAACATCGTGTCCCTCCGGACCTGGTCAATTTTAGATCTCCAGATAAAGCGGAAAATGGCTCGGGTGACCGCCACTGTGCAGGAGTGGGGTATGGGCCAGACCTGTGCCACATACAGCAACAATGTGAGCGCCTCGCACCTGATGACCAGGTTCTTACCCACAATGGAGAGAGATCGCTGCTCCCACATGCTCAGATTATGTTGTACCCTGGCTACTCGCTCCTTCCGGATTTGATTTTTATTTATTTTATTTATTTAGAGATACAGTACTGAAACAGGCCCTTCGGCCCACCGAATCGTGCCGACCAACAACCACCCATTTATACTAACACTACAGTAATCCCATATTCCCTACCACCTACCTACACTAGGGGCAATTTACAACAGCCAATTTACCTATCAACCTGCAAGTCTTTGGCTGTGGCGCATGCCCCAGCCCTTCCGAACCATATCCCCAGCACCTTCAGATAGTCTGACCCAACAATGAAGGGGACAAGGGATCGGTCGGCCCAGTTCCCAAAGAACATGGCCTCACTCTTGCCGTGGTTAACTTTGGCTCCCGAGACCAGTTCGAACTGGTCGCAGATGCTCATCAGTCTGTGAACGGACAGCGGATCCGAGCAGAAGACGGCGACGTCGTCCATGTACAGGGAGGTTTTAACCTGAGTGCCTCCGCTGCCTGGGATTGTCACCCCTCTTATGCCCGCATCCTTCCTAATGGATTCAGCAAAAGGTTTGATACAGCAAACAAACAAGACAGGGAAGAGAGGACAGCCCTGTCTGACTCCAGATTGGATCGGGAAACTTTCTGATTCCCACCCATTGATTGAAACTGCGCTACTGATGTTTGTGTAGAGCAGTTTGATCCAATTGCAGATTCCCTCCCCAAACCCCATTTTGGAAAGCACATCCATCATGTAGGTCTGCGATATGCTGTCAAAAGCCTTCTCCTGGTCCAGGCTGATGAGGCAGGTGTCCACCCTCCTGTCCCGTACATAGGCGATCGTATCCCTGAGTAGCGCGAGACTATCAGAGATCTTCCTGCCAGGTACAGTGCAGGTCTGGTCAGGGTGAATCACCAACTCCAGAGCAGACTTTACCTGACTGGCGATGACTTTGGACAGAATCTTGTAGTCAACATCAAGCAGTGAGATGGGCCGCCAATTTCTGATTTCTGCCCTCTCCCCCTTCCGCTTGTAGATGAGGGTGATGATGCCTTTCCTCATGGATTCTGACATGCTGCCGGCCAGGAGCATACTCTCGTATACTTCCAGCAGATCTGGGCTGACCCAGTCCCACACAGCCGAATACAACTCAACCGGTAAGCCGTCGCTTCTGGGAGTTTTATTCATCTCGAAGGACCTGACAGCGTTTGTCAGCTCATCCAGTGTTAGTGGTTTGTCCAGACTCTCCCTCATGCTGTCATCTAAGACCTCCGTGATAGATGACAGGATGGACTGGGAAGCTGTGCTGTCCGTGGGCTTCACGTTGCACAGCCAGAAAAAAGGATTTGCTGGTCCCTAGTATGTTGGACTGCAAAGACGTTACCGAGCCGTCCTCTTCCTTCAGGCTGCTGATCACCTCGCTCACACTCTGACCTTTCTGTCCTTTGCCTCCTGCAGTTTTACAATGCAAACTTGAGGAACAGCGACTCTTCTTTTGACTGGGCACTTTACAGTCTTCCCGACTCAACACTGAGTTCAACAATTTTAGTTTGGAACCTCTCCCTCCATTTTATTTCCTTTTTCTTTCTTTCTTTTGTTTTTCTGTTTTGCTTTCAGATGGCAGCTATTCATGATTCTGCCATTTACAATTCCTTTGGACTTTTCCAATTCAGGTCACAGACCTGAAACGTGAACTCTGTTTCTCTCTCCACAGATGCTGCCTGACCTGCCGAATATTTCCAGCATTTTCTGTTTTTGCTTCCATTACCACTCCTTGTACCATGAATCCTTTTGTCATTCAATCTCTTCTGCCCTCCACCCTATCACAAACCTTCTCTTTTGCTCTTTCTCCCCCCTCCCCTCTTCTACTTGCGCAAAACCTATTATATATCTAACCTTTCCCAGTTCTGATGAAAGGTCATCAACCCAAAACATTAACTCTTTTTCTTTTTCCATAGTTGCCACCCGTCCTGCAGAGTATTTCCAGCAATTTCTGTTTTTATTTCAGATTTCCAGCACCCACATTATCTTGCTTTTGTGTTAATGATTTTGGATGTTTTAGAATATTCCTTAGGTGATATAGCCAGAAAACTGAAAAATAAATGATGATAAGGGAATTACAATCCTAAGGATAGGCTCGTGGGTTGTACTACAGCGGACATGAAAGATTATCTGCCAGCTCCTTTTTACTTAATGAGGTTTAATTACCTGTGGTATTGCAGTCGGTGCTGAGTAGTGCAAACTGTAACCCGACACCAGTTAGCAGTGATTAAGTGTACAAGGTAATTGCACTTTAACAAAGTGCGAACTACTGAATGAACAACTGTTTCTGCCCAAAGTACCTGACATGCTTAACATGCTCAAAGCGAAGACTTTATAATTGACTGTGATTGAAATGGAAACTGGTTAGGGCTTTTTGCCCGAATTAAATGATTGCCTTATTTAAGTATGGACAGTTTAGCTAGTGGGGAGTGTATGATGCTTTAAATACATTTATTTTTCCCGCCCACATTTATCTCTCTATAGTTATTTCCAGCTGGCCAATTTCTTTCCCCCAAATTCATCACCTTTCTGTGCTAATGGAGCCAGTTGGGGTTTGAACTATCTGGATCTATGACTCTAACATCTTTTATTAAGTAGCACTTGTGCCCAGTATACAAGGAGGGGGTAGGAAAGGAGTGGCCTTTAAAACATTTATGACAGAGTATGAGAACAAACAACAACTTACCTTCTTTGAGAAAAAATTGAATATTGAAATGAATGGGAAATATTTGTCGGTCAGATATGAGTTCAACTTCCAGATAAAACTCGTAGCCTTAGATTACACCAATATATCCTTGAACTTTAGGTAAAACTCTTTAAATGTTACCTGAGATGTCAACTTGGAAATAAACTGTGCTGCAGCACACACACTACAATGGTAGCATTGGCCTGAAGCAGCTTTGCTTTGTGACAACACTGCAGTTATGGTGTTAAGTCTAACCTGACACCAGAGCAATGCAGACTGACTCCCAGACGGGAGCAGTCTTGTACCTCTCACTTAGGATTTAGCTTGGGTTTGCTTACACAAGTTACACTGCACAAGTTTATCAAAGCTGTGTAGTGGTACTGAATTTTGAAGTGTGATTGCACTGTGTTGGGATCAACTGCTCTGCAGTTGGGTGTTGAAGAGTTTGATTGAGCTGATCAACTTCATCCATAGAGTGCCACATTATCAGCTGTTTACAGAAAAAAAGTGATGTAAAATTAGAGACAGTATCCACTTCTGATACCCTGAATGAATTTCATAGACAAACAAATCAATTACTGCCAGCAACAGGTTAAAAATGAAAAGAAAATTGGAATCCCATACTATTTTTACCTCTCTCATTCTCCTCCCGCTTTTGTGCCCCTTCACTCTGTGTACAATTCCTTAACCAATTACTTCTCCCTTGTGCAAGTGTCTGATATCTAGTCCATGAGAGAAGGAGAGAAAGCAAGAGAGAGGTCAAAGCCAGGGGAAGCACAAGGAGTCTGAGAAGACAAATATAGCAAAATAGCAAGCCACAAATGCTGTATGTGTTTCTTCGGTAACCAAGGAAAGTAATGGGAACAGGTTCATTCAAACATATGTACAAGCTGGAACAGCAGTGAAAAGATAAATGGATGAGGAGTAAATATTGAGTACATTAAGAGAAAGCTTTCCCTTCCTACTTCTCAACTGTTTTGAATACTTTGATAAGTTTTCCTGTGGAATTGATCTTTTTGCTTACTCTATCCTCTCTGGTATAAAAATGAACATAACACAATATACATTGGCATTTCAGTGTCTATATTAAACTGCTGAGTGACTACAAGAAGGAAATGGGGTTGTAAGTTATGAAGAGCCGCAGAACCTGATAGGCTTTCACAGGGGAAAATTGAGAGGGGACATGATCCAGGTTTTAAAATGGTAAGTGCAAGTGATGATGTAGATTCAAGAGGGCTACTTTAATACAGACTGTGAATGCACACCTACAGGATGTGAACATAAAATATACAAGCCTCCAACAAAATATGAGGTTGAAAGGAAATCTTTTCCATGTTGGGCTAAAATTGATGTCAGTAAGAATTGGGTGAAACTGCTCCACTGATTGGAGTCATACCTAGCACAAAGGAAGATGGTTGTGGTTGTTAGAGGACAGTCATCTCCGGTCCAGGCCATTGCTGCAGGAGTTCCTCAGGGTCGTGTCCTGGGCCCAACCATCTTCAGCTACTTCAACAATGACCTTTGATCCATCATAAGATCGGAATTGGGGATGTTCGCTGATGATTGCACAGTGTTCAGTTCTATTCACAACTCCTCAGATAATGAAGTAGTCCATGCCTACGAGCAGCAACAGCTGGAAAACATTCAGGCTTGGCTGATAAGTGGCAAGTAGCATTCATGCCACACAAATGCCAGGCAATGACCATCTTCAATGAGAGAGAATCTAACCCACTCCCCTTGATGTGGAGGGGAGGCAGAAAACAGGTAATTATAGGTCAGTTAGCTTTGTCTGTCGTGGGGAAGGTGTTAGAATCGATCATTAAGGAGGCTATAGCTGGGCACTTAGAAAAACTTAAGGTAATCGGGAATAGTCGCATTGTTTTGTGAAAGGGAAATCATGGTTAACCAATTTATTGGAGATCTTTGAAGGAGCAGCAGGAGAAGGTAGCGACTCTTCGGTGGGTGAGTGAAGGCATCAGGAGCTGTGTTTTAAAAGTAAGTACTTACTGTTTTACTTACTGTTTTCCTTGTCTTTGAGTTTCTTTTGGCGCCGGAGGAACCGGAAGCTGGTCGGCAGCGAGGACTCCTGGGTAGGTATTTTCCTTAAAGGTGCGGAGCTCCGTGGACTCGGCCTCATTTCCCGGCGGAGCAGCAGGAGAAGGTAGCGACTCTTCGGTGGGTGAGTGAAGGCATCAGGAGCTGTGTTTTAAAAGTAAGTACTTACTGTTTTACTTACTGTTTTCCTTGTCTTTGAGTTTCTTTTGGCGCCGGAGGAACCGGAAGCTGGTCGGCAGCGAGGACTCCTGGGTAGGTATTTTCCTTAAAGGTGCGGAGCTCCGTGGACTCGGCCTCATTTCCCGGCGGAGCAGCAGGAGAAGGTAGCGACTCTTCGGTGGGTGAGTGAAGGCATCAGGAGCTGTGTTTTAAAAGTAAGTACTTACTGTTTTACTTACTGTTTTCCTTGTCTTTGAGTTTCTTTTGGCGCCGGAGGAACCGGAAGCTGGTCGGCAGCGAGGACTCCTGGGTAGGTATTTTCCTTAAAGGTGCGGAGCTGAGTAAACCCGAACCACTACACATGTAGTGTCTCCCACCCATCCTCCTCCTCTAACCTAATAATAAGACCCTTTTTACCCTCCTCCTCTAACCAAAAAGGACTGAGCAGGTAAGCTATTTACTGTTTTTGTTAATATCTATAGTTGTACTTAACTAAGGGGTAATTGAATAAAAGAAATGGCAGCCAGTGTAGTGTATTGCTCCTCCTGCAGAATGTTCGAGGTGAGGGAAACCTCCGGTGGCCCTGCCGACTTCACCTGCTGGAAGTGCATCCGTCTCCAGCTCCTATCAGACCGTGTTAGGGAATTGGAGCTGGAGCTGGATGAACTGAGGATCATTCGGGAAGCTGAGGGGTTGATAGATAGAAGCTACACGGAGGTCGTTACTCCACAAATCAAAGGCAGCTGGGTAACAGTTAGAGGTGGGAAGAGGTCAGTGCAGGGATCTCCTGTGGTCGTTCCCCTCAACAACAAGTATACAGTTTTAGATACTGTTGGGGGGGACGGCCTATCGGGGGCAGGCTGCAGTGACCGGGCCTCTGGCACGGGGTCCTGCACTGTGGCTCAGAAGGGAAGGAGGGAGAATGGGAGAGCACTAGTCATCGGGGACTCGATGGTGAGGAGTACGGACAGGCGGTTCTGTGGGCGCAGGCGAGACGCACGGATGGTTTGTTGCCTCCCTGGTGCCAGGGTCCGTGATGTTTGTGATCGCGTCTTCAGGATCCTTAAAGGGGAGGGGGAGCAGCCAGAGGTCGTGGTGCACATTGGCACCAACGACGTAGGAAGGAAGGGTGGCACAGATGTTAGAAGTGAGTTTAGGGAGTTAGGCTGGAAGCTGAAAGCTCGGACGGACAGAGTTGTTATCTCTGGTTTGTTGCCGGCGCCACGTGATAGTGAGGCTAGGAATAGGGAGAGAGCACAGCTGAACACGTGGCTGCAGGAATGGTGTAGGAGGGAGGGCTTCCAGTTCTTGGATAATTGGACTGCATTCTGGGGAAGATGGGACCTGTTCAAACAGGACGGGCTGCATCTGAACCAGAGGGGCACCAATATCCTGGGAGGGAGGTTTGCTAGTACTGTTCGGGAGGGTTTAAACTAGTTTGGGAGGGGGATGGGAACCGGACTTGTAATCCAGGGACCAGTGGGTCCACTCAGAAAGACAAAGAGTGTAGTGAGGTATTGGGGAAGGTAGCACTGTCACAGAGGACAGATGGGCACGGAGAAGGGTTAAAGTGCGTATACTTCAACGCAAGAAGCATCAGGAATAAGGTGAGTGAATTGAAGGCGTGGATGGGCACTTGGGACTACGATGTTGTGGCCATCACTGAAACGTGGATAGGTGAGGGGGAGGAATGGTTTTTGGAGGTACCTGGTTATAGATGTTTTCATAAGATTAGGAATGGTGGTAAAAGAGGTGGGGGGGTGGCATTGTTAGTTAGAAATAGTGTAACAACTGCTGAAAGAATTTTCGAGGAGGATCTGCCGACTGAGGCACTGTGGGTTGAGGTCAGGAACAGGAAAGGAGCAGTCACCTTGATGGGAGTTTTCTATAGGCCCCCCAATAGCAGCAGGGAGGTGGAAGAGCAGATTGGGAAACAGATTTTGGAAAGGAGCAGAAGTCACAGGGTAGTAATTATGGGGGATTTCAACTTCCCAAATATTGATTGGCAACTCTTTAGATCGAATAGTTTGGATGGGGTAGTGTTTGTGCAGTATGTCCAGGAAGCTTTTCTGACTCAGTATGTAGACTGCCCGACCAGAGGGGAGGCAATATTGGATTTGGTACTAGGTAATGAACCAGGGCAAGTGATAGAGCTGTTGGTGGGCGAGCACTTTGGAGATAGTGATCACAATTCTGTAGCATTCACTGTGGTAATGGAGAGGGATAGGTATGTGCAACAGGGCAAGGTTTACAATTGGGGGAAGGGTAGATATGATGCTGTCAGGCAGGAACTGAGGAGCATAAGTTGGGAGCATATGCTGGCAGGGAAGGGCACGGTCGAAATGTGGAACTTTTTCAAGGAGCAGATAGTAGGGGCCATTGATAAGCATGTCCCTGTCAGACAGGGAAGGGATGGTCATGTGAGGGAACCGTGGTTGACAAGAGAGGTTGAGAGTCTTGTTAGGAAGAAGAAGGATGCGTATATAAAGTTGAGGAAAAAGGGCACAGGCATAGCTCTGGAGGGATACAAGATGGCCAGGAAGGATCTGAAGAAAGGGATTAGGAGAGCTAAGAGAGGGCATGAAAAATGCTTGGCGGGTAGGATAAAAGAAAACCCCAAGGCCTTTTACGCGTATGTCAGAAATATGAGGATGACTAGGGGGACCGTAGGTCCGGTCAAGGACAATAGCGGGAGACTGTGTGTTGAGCCGGAAGAGATAAGTGAGGTTTTGAATGAGTACTTCTCTTCGGTATTTACGAATGAGAAGGGGTGTATTACTGAAGAGGACGGTGGGAAGCAGACTGGTAAGCTCGAGGAAGTGCTCGTTAGGAGGGAAGATGTGTTGGGGTTTTTGAATAACTTGAAGATAGACAAGTCTCCCGGGCCTGACGGGGTATATCCAAGGATGTTATGGGAAGCAAGGGATGAAATTGCAGAGCCGCTGGCAATGATCTTTTCATCTTCTCTGCTGACGGGGGTGGTACCAGGTGATTGGAGGGTGGCAAATGTTGTGCCCCTGTTCAAGAAAGGGAATAGGAACAACCCTGGGAATTACAGGCCAGTTAGTCTTACTTCGGTGGTAGGCAAGTTGATGGAAAAGGTGCTGAGGGATAGGATTTCTGAGCATCTGGAAAGACACTGCTTGATTCGGGACAGTCAGCACGGTTTTGTGAGGGGTAGGTCTTGCCTCACAAGCCTGATTGAATTCTTTGAGCAGGTGACCAAGCAAGTGGATGAGGGTAAACCAGTGGATGTGGTGTACATGGATTTTAGTAAGGCATTTGATAAGGTCCCCCATGGTAGACTTATGGAGAAAGTCAGGAGGCATGGGATAGTGGGGAATGTGGCCAGTTGGATTAAGAATTGGCTAACTGATAGAAGGCAGAGAGTGGTCTTAGATGGTAAATACTCAGCCTGGAGCCCAGTTACCAGTGGCGTGCCGCAGGGATCAGTTCTGGGTCCTCTCCTGTTTGTGATTTTTATTAACGACTTGGATGAGGAAGTCGAAGGGTGGGTCAGTAAATTTGCAGATGATACAAAGGTTGGTGGAGTTGTGGATACCGAGGAGGGCTATTGTCGTCTGCAAAGGGACTTGGATAGGTTGCAGTGCTGGGCTGAAAAGTGGCAGATGGAGTTTAACCCTGAAAAGTGTGAGGTCGTCCATTTTGGAAGGACAAACATGAATGCAAAATACTGGGTTAACGGTAGGGTTCTTGGGCATGTGGAGGAGCAGAGAGACCTTGGGGTCTATGTGCATAGATCATTGAAAGTTGCAACTCAAGTGGATAGGGCTGTGAAGAAGGCATATGGGGTGTTAGCGTTCATTAGCAGAGGGATTGAATTTAAGAGCCGTGAGGTGATGATGCAGCTGTACAGGACCTTGGTAAGGCCTCATTTGGAGTACTGTGTGCAGTTCTGGTCGCCTCATTTTAGGAAGGATGTGGAAGCCTTGGAGAGGGTGCAGAGGAGATTTACCAGGATGTTGCCTGGAATGGAGAATAAGTCTTACGAGGAAAGGCTGAACATTCTAGGCCTCTTCTCATTAGAACGGAGAAGGATGAGGGGTGACATGATAGAGGTTTATAAGATGATCAGGGGAATAGATAGGGTAGACAGTCAGAAACTTTTTCCCCGGGTGGAGCAAAGCGTTACAAGGGGTCATAAATTTAAGGTGAAGGGTGGGAGATATAAGGGGGATGTCAGGGGAAGGTTCTTTACCCAGAGAGTGGTCGAGGCATGGAATGCCTTGCCCGGGGAAGTTGTTGAGTCAGAAACTTTAGGGACTTTCAAAAGGCTTTTGGATAGGTATATGGATAAAGGAGAATGATGGGGTATAGATTAAATTGTCCTTGACAGAGGACAAAGGATCGGCACAACATTGTGGGCCGAAGGGCCTGTTCTGTGCTGTATGTTCTATGTTCTATGTTCTATGAGTAACATGTGCCATAGATAAAGGGGAGCCCATTGACATACTGGACTTGGAATTCCAGAAGGCATTTGACAAGGTGTCACATAAAAGTTTATTGTGCAAAGTAGGAGCTCATGGTGCAGTGGGTAACATATTAGCATGGATAGAAGATTGGCTGGCTGGCAGAAAACAGAGAGTATGCATAAATGGGTCCTTTTCTGATTGGCAGGATGTGACAAGTGGAGTCCCGAAGGGGTCTGTGCTGGGGCCTCAACTTTTTACAATTTATATCAATGACTTAGATGAGGGGAGCAATGGCAGGGTAGCTAAATTTGCAGATGACGCAAAGATAACTAGGAAAGTATGTTGTGAAGAGGACATAAAGAGCTTGCAGACCGATATAGATCGGTTGAGTGAGTAGGCAAAAATCTGGCAGATGGAGTATAATGTGGGAAAATGTGAAGTTGTTCACTTTGGCAGGAAGAATAAAAAAGCAGAGTATTACTTAAATGGAGAATGACTGCAGAATTCCAAGATGCAGAGGGATCTAGGTGTTCTTGTGCAGGGGTCACAAAAAGTTAGTATACAGGTACAGCAAGTAATAAAGAAGGCTAATGGAATGCTATCCTTTATTACGAGAGGAATTGAAAATAAAAGTAAGGATGTTATGCTTCAGTTATACAGGGCATTGGTGAGACCACATCTCAAATACTGTGTGCAATTTTGGTCTCCTTATTTAAGGAAGGATGTAAATGCATTGGAGGCGGTTCAGAAGAGATTTACTAGATTGATACCTGGAATGAGCAGGTTGTCCTATGAGAAAAGGTTGGACAGACTGGGTTTGTTTCCACTGGAGTTTGAGTGAGGGGAGACTTGATTGAAGTATATAAGATCCTGAAGGGTCTTGACAAGGTGGATGTGGAAAGGATGTTTCCTCTTCTGGGGGAGCCCAGAACTAGGGGGCACTGTTTTAAAATTAGGAATCATCCTTTTAGGACAGAAATTAGGAGAATTTTTTTCTCTTAGAGGGTTGTGCAACTTTGGAACTCTCTGCCTCAGAAGGTGGTGGAGGCGGGGTCATTGAATATTTTTAAGGTGGAGGTAGATAGATTCTTGTTAGGCAAGGGAATCAAAGGTTATTGGGGGTAGATGGGAGTGTGGAATTTGAGACACAAACAGATCAGCCATGATCTTGTTGAATGGCAGAGCAGGCTCGAGGGCCCGAATGGCCTACTTCTGCTCCTAATTCGTATGTTTGTATTACTATTGCTGAATACCCCAACATCAGCATCCTGGGGGTCACCAGTGACCAGAAGCTTAGCTGGACCAGCCACGCATACACTGTAGCTACAAAAGCAGGTCAGAGGCTGGGTATTCTGTGGTAAGTGATTCTTTTTTATTTATTTATTTATTTAGAGATACAGCACTGTAACAGGCCCTTCGGCCCACCGAGTCTGTGCCGACTAACAACCATCCATTTATATTAACCCTACAGTGATCCCATATTCACTACCACCTACCTACACTAGGGGCAATTTACAATGGCCAATTTACCTATCACCTGCAAGTCTTTGGCTGTGGGAGGAAACCGGAGCACCCGGCGGAAACCCACGCGGTCACAGGGAGAACTTGCAAACTCCGCACAGGCAGTACCCCAGAATTGAACCCAGCTCCCTGGAGCTGTGAGGCTGTGGTGCTAACCACTGCGCCACTGTGCCGCCATCTCCTTTCATCGTCTACAAGGCCCTGCCAGCAAGGCCCACATTCCATGAATGAATTAAAAAACCTCTATTTAACATATGCGTCTTTTTCAACCTTATTTTTGCTCTAGTCTTTATTCCTTGGATCATGGTGATTGTCTTCATTACAACAGTGACTACTCTTCAATACTATTAAGTTGGTTATGAAGCACTTTGGGACATCCTGAGGATGTGAAAGGCATTATATAAATACAAGCCATTCCTTTTTTTCCTTTCCTTATCCATATTACTCCTGGTAGGAATGTTTTTAACAGGTACCTTATCCATTTTGTATTTAAGATCTGCCACAGTTGATCTGCTTGGTTTGCCATTTTTTTTCTAATCAATTCATGTTGGAGTTCAAAGCAGTTGATCTGGTCCTTTTTGACCCCAGTGAAGTGAGTTACTTCAACTTTTTCTTTACCTTTTTTAATGTGAACTTAATTAGCTTCTCGTTACTATTTCTCAATAGTTGTCCTACCTTTCAGTCGCAAACTTGTTTTATTGCCTTCTTGCTTCCCAGGACAGACTGAAAAAGAATGCCTCATCAAAATCTGAGAGCACAAGAGTCAGAATTTTACTTTGATGAGAAGAAGCTGCTTCTGACGAATGCTTCATGAAGAAGGATAAATAACTAAGACTGAATGTACTATCAGGTATAACAGTCCCTCATATCCTGGGACAGTGGAATCTGATGTTGGTCAAGGATGGAGAATGTAGGCTGCAGTGTAATGTAAATGTATTGTGGAGTTTCTGTTGATCTACCTCTGGGACAGTGATACTTTTCAGAATATTTCTTAGATGATTAAGTGGGTGTGGTGCAGTCCTTAATAGAAGAGACTGTACACGTTCTGAGTAATGAACATGCTTGAAGGGCTGAATATGTTTATATCATTCCAATCTTATGTTTTTATAGATAAACATACTTGTTGGAACAGATCACGAATAACCTCAATACTGCTATAAACCCAACCCATGAAGCTAAGTGATACAGTTCAACAACAAAGGCTATTTATGTACTTTTTTAAACTTCTAGGCAAACGTACTCTTGGAGCCAGTTCATTGTAATTAATCTCTACTTACAGGATGTGACACTGATAGATCAGTTTGTTACTGCTTATATTTTTGATGGAAAATTGAGACTACTTGCTGCTTCAAAGCAGTTCTCGATGTATAAAATTCTACAATAAGTTTTTAAAAAATTACATTCATAGAGTCATTTACGGCACAGAAGGAGGCCATTCGGCCCATCGAGTCCATGCCGGTTCTCCACAGAGCAATCCAGTCAGTCCCACTCTCCCCGCTTGATCCCCGGAGCCCTGCAAGTTTATTTCCTTCAAGTGCCCATCCGATTTCCTCTTGAAGTCATTGATTATCACTGCTTCCACCACCCTCGTGGGCAGCGAGTTGCAGGACATTACCACTTGCTGCGTAAAAATGTTCTTCCTCATATTCTCCCAAAACCTTTAATCTGTGTCCACTATTCCTTCTACTAACAGTTAATGGGAAGTTTTTCCTTGTCTAACTTATCTAAGCCTGTCATTATCTTGTACACCTCTACCAAATCTCCCCTCAATCTCCTTTGCTCCAGGGAGAACAACCCCAGCTTTTCCAACCTAACATTGTAACTAAAATCCCTCATCCCCGGATCCATTCTGGTAAATCTCCTCTGCACCCTCTCAAGGACCTTCACATCTTTCCGAAAGTGTGGTGACCAGAACTGGACACAATGCTCTCGTTGGGGCCTAACCAGAGCTTTATAAAGGTTTCGCATAACTTCCTTGCTTTTGTACTCTATGCCTCTATTTATGAAGCCCAAGATCCCATATGCTCTGCAAACCACTCTCTCAATGTGTCCTGCCACCTTCAAAGATCTATGCACATGCACCCCGAAAACGCACCCCCCCGGGTCCTTCTGTTCCTGCACACTCTTTAGAACTGCACCATTACATCTATATTACTTCACCCTATTCCTTCTCAAGCTCAGTTTGTAACTCTTCCAAGTTTGCTATCATTGGCAAATTTTGAAATTCTACCCTGTATTCCAAGATCCAAGTCATTTATATGTAGCAAAATAATCAGTGGTCCTAGCACTGACCCTTGGGGAACACCACTGTCTACCATCCTCCAGTCTGAAAAACAACCATTTACTACAACTTGCTGTTTTCTGTCCTTGAGGCAATTTTTTAAAAATCCAATTGGACACTGAGCCTCAACTTTGTTAACCAGTCTTTTATATGGTACTTTGTCAAATGCTTTCTTAAAATCCCTATAGATAACATCCACCATATTCCCTTCATGAGCCTTCTCTGTTACTTCATCAAAAAATTCAATTAGATTAGTCAAGTATGATCTGCCTTTTACAAATCTATTAAATTAGAAACCTATAAAATTCTAACAGGACTTGACAGGGTAGATGCAGGAAGGATGTTCCCGATGGTGGGGGAGTCCAGAACCAGGGGTCCCATAGTCTCAGGATATGGGGTAAACCTTTCAGGACTGAGATGAGGAGAAATTACTTCACCCAGAGAGTGGTGAGCCTGTGGAATTTGCTACCACAGCAAGCAGTTGAGGCCAAAACATTGTATGTTTTCAAGAAGGAGTTAGATATAGCTCTTGGGTCTCAAGGGATCAAAGGGTATGGGGCGAAAGATGGAACAGGTTATTGAGTTGGATGATCAGCCATGATCATAATGAATGGTGGAGCAGGCTCGAAGGGCCAAATGACCTACTCCTATTTTCTATGTTTCTATGTAAATTCCCCAGTTGTTATGGTGGGATGTGAACTCAAATCAGCAGATTATTATTCCAGGCCACTAGGCTACTAGCCCAATTACATAACCACTATGCTACCATAACCAGATGGTATACAGTTATTTTTGGTAAATGTTGTAAGTCTTCTTTAGGTCACATTGATTTAATAAGTTGAATCTCAGCCATGTCCTTTATGTTATCTATTCAATTTAATATTATCAAGTGGAACATTTGGTTATAATGTAATAATTTATCTTTGGCAGTAAGCTGATGACAGAGATGTTGGATGTTGAACTGGTGAACAATGTATGTTTGTAATTGTCAGAGTTTAAAAAGTACAATTTGCCCTTCACTTTGGAAATCACTTTAATTCCAAATCCAGTCTAGTTTAAAAAAAAATGATGTATTTTACCAGTAGCTTGATCCTTTATTAATGAGACAAGCTGTACGGGTTTTTTTTTCCAGTCCCTTAAGTATACTGTGAGTTTAAACTGGCTGTATAACTGCACTGAGATGTTCAAAGAGTTGTTAATTTGTGTCTTTCAGTACTAAGGCCAATTCATCAACAACCCCAAGTTTTCAGAATATATTGAGTTCCGAACTGGTTCCGACTCCAATGGGTTCCCGTCAACCTTTTGTTCGTTAGAATGGCAATGATGTTTCTGTGGACTCACCCCCATTGCAAACTCCAATTTCAGATTGAAGTCGCTATGAAATGACTTATTTATGTACAATCATTCCCCATTTTGCTTTCAGTGAACCATTTCTAATCTCTTTGTTTCGTTTCGATGAAGGGACCCACTAGCTGCACAATATACAACAACAATTTGTATTTGTAAAGCGCCTTCAACATAATAAAATGTCCCAAGGTGCTTCACAGGGACAATGTAAAATAAAATATGACACCGAGGCACATAAGGAGATATTAAGGCAGATGACCAAAAACTTGGACAAAGAGGTAGGTTTTAAGGAGTGTCTTAAAGGAGGAAAGCGAGGTGGAGAGACAGCGAGGTGTAGGGTGGGAATTCCAGAGCTTGGGGCCTAGGCAACTGAAGGCACGGCCACATTGAAGGAATGATTAAAATTGGGGATGCTCAACAGGCCAGAATTAGAGGAGCATAGATATCTTGGAGCGTTGTGGGGTTGGAGGAGATGACAAAGATAGGGAGGGGAGAGACCATAGAGGGATTTGAAAACAAGGATGATAACTTTAAAATCAAGGCCTTGTTTAACTGGGAGCCAATGCGGGTCAGTGAACACAGGGGTGATAGCTGAACGGAATTTGGTGCAAGTTGGAACAAGGGCAGCAGAGCATTTGATGAGCTCTAGATACAAATGTTTTAGCAAATGCTGCAATTTTTGCAAAAAGCAGCACTGTATCTAATGTCTCAAAAATTAAGGGGGGAAATTCAGCAAGTGGACCTTAAAAATCAAACAATAGATTCAGAATTTTATTCAGCTTGGCCAAGTTGTGCTGGACTTTAGGGCTGTTTGTGTTCTAGACTTCAGTCCACTCGAGACTGAATTAAATTGTTCAAATTCATTCTTACAGTTGAGAGGAAATCTGATTCGAAATAGGATACCAGGAAATAAAAATTGAATTGAAACTTCTGTGAGTTCAATAGAAAAGAAAGTTGAAGGAGGTGTAAAACGCACTTCTGATTTGCATTTTCCTTGTAGTTAAAATGACAGGCAGTCTTTCCTGAAGACGGTTGCCCTTTGAACACTAAGTGCTGTTGGTATCAGTGGTGGAATTGGCTCCAAGGAGATACGGAGAACTACAAAGGAGCCAAATCAATATCCGTAGAAATGAATCCTTTAAGCCAGATACTTTAGCAACTCTACCATTTAAGCTGAGTGTGTTAGAGGACAACTTTTTCTCATGTAAACTGTAGCTCAGTTGGTAGCACTTGAGACTCTGCATCTAGATTTAAGTCCCATTTCAGGGCCTGAGTGCAAGCAAATCTATGCTGACACTCCAGTGCAGTACTGAAGGAATGGTGCACTGTCAGAAGTACTGTATCTGCCTGCTCAGGTGGATGTAAATGATCCCATGGCACAATTTCAAAGAAGAGCAGGGGAGTTATCCCCAGTGTCCTGGCCAATATTTAACCCTCGATCAACATAAAAAAAAACAGATTATCTGGTCATTATCACATTGCTGTTTGTGGGAGCTTGCTGTGTGCAAATTGTCAGCCACATTTCCTACATTACAACTGTAACTACACTTCAAAAGTACTTCATTGACTGTAAACTGCTTTGAGATGTCTGGTGGCAGTAAAAAGCATGATATAAATGGAAGTTTTTTTTTGTATTAAGCTTGCTGGCATTTTTAAAAAGCTTTTATTGCTTTCAATAGACATATCTCATCCAGATGCCACTGGATCATCAATGAGATCAGAAACTGTTCCTGGTTTAGCTTGTAAATACAAGTCAAAATGATTGTTGTTATGACGTAACCATGTTAATCTTTACGGTTCTGGCACTCAATAGGCTGTGCTGATATTCAGCCCAATAAGACAAGTAATTTTTTTTGAAAACTTCACCTCAATTTAAAAATGCATACTGTGAGGTGGGAAGCTGGCAAATAAAATATAATGTTTAAAAGTTTCGAAAGGAAGAAGAATGATTAGAATAGATCTGTCAAAGAAAAAGATGAAAGATTATCCTATATGAAATAGAACAGCTACATTGAAACAAATAAAGGGAGAGATAGAATACAGAATGACAGAATAAATAAAGCTTTTTTTTATATTTATTTAAAATGGTTTCTAACCGTTGATTTCAATAATAAATTATAAGAATAAAGCTGTTGTTGGTAAGCAGATTTATTGATATGAAAGCTTTTAAATATTGACTGGCTTAGGGAAGCAGGAATTTTCCTGAGCTTGTCTGAGTTATGGTGTAATTCAATAAGTAATCATGTCAGCAAATGTTAAATCAAATCATAATGAAAATGCGATGCACCACTCAAAGGCAAAACTATCTTCAGCACAAATTTCCTGCTCGTGTTGAAGGTAGTTCTTGTGTAACTGTTTAGATTTTAAAATAGATATTGGTGCTTGCATTTGTTCCTAAAAATCATTCTTTACAACCAAAGAGCTGAGCATCAAAATAGAGTGGCACCAAAAAATGATAAATCCAACTCTTTGGCACACTTTAAGCTACCAGCCACCTGCTGAAAGCAATCAGCTACTCTGAAATCTTTTTAATGAACACTAAGTAATAAAAATGACACCTAGATTAACCAGCCATCTGTTACAGCCAGACATTTCAGGTCAGTCGCAAGCGTGACCTATTTTAAATCAAGTCTCCACGTTTCTAGTGTTGCTGAAATTATGCTTTCTGCCTGAGTAAGATGGGAGATCTTGGTACAGATGTGAGGTGATATCAGTCCCATCTGACTGTTTTAATCTGTTTTTTTTTCAAGTTGCTCTCTGAGTACGATCTCAATGTTTTCTGCTTCCTGCACCATTGAATAAATATCACGCACATAGACACATTGATAAGAGTATCCTAATCTAATATATCTAAAATTACTCTAAAGAATAAATGTGCAGAACACTAATTGCTCAAACAATTTGTGCCTGTTATTTTATTGAACGGTTTTGTTAATTAAATATTTCTTGTTTTTTGAAATACTTTGTACAGGGATTTGATTTGCCATGAACTGTAACAAAAGTGATGTTTGCGGTTAGTGTCAAAATCAATTGCATTTTTGGATCCCAACATTCTGTAATTCGAACAATTCAACAACAACAACTTATATTAATATGGCACCTTTAAAGTAATAAAATGTCCCAAGGCGCTTCACAGGATCATTATAAAGAAAGATTTGATACTGAGCCACATAAAGCAATATTAGGGCAGATAGCCAAAAGCCTGGTGTCATGAAATCGTGTTATGCTGAATGATGATTTTTAATTCAACGGTTGGAGACCTAAATTAAACTTTTAAAAAGGCAAGCTGGAACCCTACATTCAACTTTTAAAAATCTGGCAGCTAAGATGGCCATCACAATTTACATTGAAATACCTCACATTCCAAGACATCGAACTGGAGACGCATATCTAAGTAGCTCTCATCCAGAACAATGGCTTGAACAGTTGAGTAAATTATCTGGTATCGCCCTCATTAGCAAGACATTCAAAGCCATCTTGGAGCATTCACACTAATGGAGACGAACCTCCAGGGGGTAAACACTGAAACAATAAGACCTGACAGAGATTTGGGATTGCTAGACCTAGACCCCATTAATGTGAAAAGAAAATACACTGAGAGAATCATGTGACAATCTCCCCAGTCTGTGTGCAAAACTTGGAGTTTCTGTTACACACAGCAGACAAGCTTTGAGAGCTAATCAGTGCAGGACCTCTCTAGGTATAGTATCAGCTTTGAACCCAGTCCAAGTATATCATTGCTACAGACAGAGACCCCAGGGAGAAAGCTACCTACATCACTGTCTCCAAGCAAACCCTGAACCAAAGGGGCCACTTCTACCAGACACGAATGTCAGGATCATGACGTAAGCTGGAAGACAACTGAATTACCAGACCCCACAGACTGTATATTATTTTTATTTGTTCTGGATGCTAATCCAACCAAACTTTTCTTCATCACTCTGTAAACTATTTTTGTGTGTGCGATTCTCATGTGTGTGTGTGTGTGTGTGTGTGAAAGTTAGAGTATGGTTTATTATTTTTAATTAGATTGGGCTTTTATTTTAAGTACAATAAACTAACCTATTTCTTGTTTAAACTCAAGAAAACCTGTCCAATTGGTTCTTTCATGATCGTAGCACATAAAGGGTTAAACATTTGGGCGGCGCAGTGGTTAGCACCGCAGCCTCACAGCTCCAGCGACCTGGGTTCAATTCTGGGTACTGCCTGTGTGGAGTTTGCAAGTTCTCCCTGTGTCTGCGTGGGTTTCCTCCGGGTGCTCCGGTTTCCTCCCACATGCCAAAGACTTGCTGGTTGAAAGGTTAATTGGCCATTATAAATTGCCCCTAGTATAGGTAGGTGGTAGGGAAATGTGGGGACAGGTAGGAATATGGAATTAGTGTAGGATTAGTATAAATGGGTGGTTGATGGTCGGCACAGACTCGGTGGGCCGAAGGGCCTGTTTCAGCGCTGTATCACTAAAACTAAAACTAAAAACTTACTGAATTGGTACGTACATCCGCTGTTTGAAAAGGAATAAACCCTGTTGCAGTCAAACAAGAGGAAGGACAAGAGGGGAGCCTTGCAACCCCTCCTCACCTGATCGTAACACTGGTCAAAGAGGTAGGTTTTAAGGATTCTGCTAAAGGAGGAAAGGGATGCAGATGTTTGGAGTGGGTGGGGGGGGGGGGGGGGAGGAATTCCAGAGCTTAGGGCCCAGACAACTGAAGGCATAGCAACCAATGGTGGAGCAATTAAAATCGGGGATGCTGAAGAGACCAGAAATAGATGAGCGCAGATACCTCGGAAGGTTGCAGGGCTGGAGGAAATTGCAGAGATAGGCGGGGGTGAGGCCTGGGGGGATTTGAAATTCAAAATTGGACTCTCTAATATTAGACAATGTGCAACTGGAGGGCAGAAGAGGGATAGTTACCAAAAGTCAGCTAGATTAGTCAGATATACCTGACCATTAGGGAACCTGCAACAGAATACAATTGGTTGACCAGGCAATAAGAGACATACACTGTCATTAGACCACCAGCGAACTGGGCACATTGTCCCCACTAAACTGTCAGTGGATCAATTTATACAAAGACCATTGAATGGAGATAACCATTAGACTGCCAGATAATGGTGAATAGTGGCTTATTGATTATAGTGCTTTCAGTAATGTATCAAGCTACCTGGGTGGAACATTTGGCAGGTGCCCGGGACGGCTGGGGTTGGCAATCCTGGTTTAATTGCAGCAGTCTGTTTAGGCTCTTCAGTCAATAGTATCTAACTTGTGCTTGCCTACGTGACAAAGGAAGTATTCTGGCAGCAGGCAGCGCTGAGATAGATAAGAGGGAGGAAAGAAATCTAATTTGCAAGAATTGCATTAAAAAAAACACAATAGTTGTGAATTTGTAAGTAATCAGCATTCACTATACAGTTGTAGCTCAACCAGGACTAAATCCTTATTGTAAGGATCCCTCAATATTCTCACAGGATTGTAGTGAACATTTTCCTGATCCGGCTCCTTCTGAGGAGGGCTAACTCATAAATGTTAATATGTCCCTTTTTCAATTAACATTTGTTATAATTATGAAATATGGCTTGAGTTTGGACTTTCTTCTCCCCCAAGGATACTGGAAGCACTCTCGTGAAATTGTTGAAAATGTCAATTGACTCTTTACTGTACTAAGTATAATTTGTTACATTATTCACAGCCTTTTGCTGGGCTCAAGAGCTTTTGGAAGTTAACATAGTGAAAAATAATTCGTTAACTACGCTGTAAATCAACCGAGTATGTTGGTGTCCAATTGGTATGTCAGTGATGAGTTTGTAAAGCCAGAAGAAACAGTTCTCAAGTGCATTGGAGGAGATGGTATTGTATCTGCACTCTGCAGATCCTGTGGGATAGAACAGATGAAAACAATTTTTCACAGGAGCACACAATATCCAAATGTTATTTCTTCCATGATTTTCCAAAAGTTTTGGCCTAGTATTGGATAGATTAGATTGAAAGGTTATGTTTGAGAAATGCAAAATTCATTATTTAATCAAATGTCTGTTTCTCTATTGGTCGTGTTGTCTATCTTTCTGTTGGTGTAATGTCTCTGATTTGTCTGTCTGCCAGTCTATATGTCCATCACTTTTCTATCTTATAACGTGTCTGTGTCTGTCTATCTACAGAAAATGCTGGAAATATTCAGCAGGTCAGGCAGTATTTGTGGTGAGAGAAACAGAGTTAACATTTCAGGTCAATGATCTTTCATCAGAACTGGGAGAAGTTAGAGATGTAACAGGTTTTAAACAAGTACAGAACCAGGGAAAATAGGGGAGGGAAGAAAAAAGGTCTGTGTTAGGATGGAAGGCAAAAAGATGATGGTGCAAGGCAAAAGGGGGGTGGTAATAGGACAAGTAAAGAATCAAAAGATAGGTCTAGGGCAGCTTCAAATAGCAACAGCAAAACTATTATCACCACCACTTCCTTCAAGTAAAAGGTGTTGCTATGCGTACCCGCATGGGTCCTACATATGCCTGTCTTTTTGTGGGATATGTCGAACATTCCTTGTTCCAGTCCTACTCAGGCCCCCTCCCCCAACTCTTTCTCCAGTACATCGGTGCCATTTCCTGCTCCCGCCCGGAATTGGAAAACTTTATCAACTTTGCTTCTAATTTCCACTCTTCTCTCACCTTTTCATGGTCCATCTCCAACACTTCCCTTCCCTTCCTCGACTTCTCTGTCTCCATCTCTGGGGATAGGCTGTCTACTAATATTCATTCTAATCTCACCGATTCCCACAGCTACCGCGACTACACTTCTTCACACCCTGCCTCCTGTAAGGACTCCATTCCATTCTCCCAGTTTCTCCATCTCTGATGCATCTGCTCTAATGATGCAACCTTCCATGACAGCGCTTCTGATATGTCTTCCTTTTTCCTCAACCGAGGATTCCCCCCCACTGTTGTTGACAGGGCTCTCAACTGTGTCTGGCCCATTTCCCACATCTCTATCCTCACCCCTTCCCCTCCCATCCCAGAACTGCGAGAGGGTTCCCCCTGTCTTCACTTTCCACCCCACTAGCCTCCACATCCAAAGGATCATCCTCCGCCATTTCCGCCACCTCCAGCGTGATGCCACTACCATACGCATCGTCCCCTCCCCTCCCCTGTCAGCATTCCAAAGGGATTGTTCCCTCCACGACACCCTGGTCCACTCCTCCATTACCCTCATCATCTCATCCCCTTTCCACAACACCTTCCCTTACAATCGCAGGAGGTGTAATACCTGCCCATTTACCTCCTTTCTCCTCACTATCCAAGGCCCCAAACACTCCTTTCAGGTGAAGCAGCAATTTACTTGTACTTCTTTCAATGTAGTATACTTGTATTCGCTGCTCACAATGTGGTCTCCTCTACACTGGGTGGACCAAACGCAGACTGGGTGACCGCTTTGTGGAATACCTCCGCTCAGTCCGAAAGCATGACCCCAAGCTTCTGGTTGCTGGCCATTTCAACACTCCCCCCTGCTCTCATGCCTATATCTCTGTCCTGGGATTGCTGCAGTGTTCCAGTGAACATCAACGCAAGCTCGAGGAACAGTATTTAATTTACTGATTAGGCATGCTACAGCCTGCCGGACTGAACATTGAGTTCAATAATTTCAGAGCCCCCCTTTTTATTTTTATTTTTCGTTCTTTTTTCTTTTTTCTTTTTTACGTGTTTATTTTATTTTAGTTTGTTTAGTTTGTTTCTACTGTGCCTACCTACTGCTTTTTTCATGTTTGTGCTTGGGGCCAGGCTGTTCAGTTTTCTGTCCATTAACACCCTATCTGTACTAATGCTTTGTCTTTCACCACACCATTAACATACCATTTGCCTTTGCTCCATGACCTTCTGGTCGGTTATTCTCTGTGACCTTGTCCTATCAATAACTTCTCTTTTGTTATCTCTTGCCCCACCCCTGCTTTACTTGCTTAAAACCTATTACATTTCTAATATTTGCCAGTTCTGATGAAGGGTCACTGACCTGAAACGTTAACACTGCTTCTCTCTCCACAGATGCTGCCGGACCTGCTGAGTATTTCCAGCATTTCTTGTTTTTATTATCGCCACCTGCTGTCTTAAAAAATGGGAGCAGTGGTTATGAACTGAAGTTATTGAAATCCATGTTGAATCCAGAAGGTGGTCACATGTTGAATCAAAAGGGGTAAATATTGGCCAGAACATTGGGGAGAATTCCCCTGGCTCTTCAAAAATCAGTCATGGGATCTTTCATGTCCACCTGAGAGGACAAACTGGGACTCGATTTTATGTCTCATCCCAAAAATAGCACCTCCAACAATGTGGCAGTCCCTCAGTAGTGCACTGGAAGATCAGCCTAGATTTTGTGCTCAGTTTAAAGTGCATGGGAAACTCAATGTTTAAAGCTCAATTAAAAACGTAATCTTGTACAAAGGAAAGCATCATGCTAAAGAAGTGCAATATTTTTTTTTTAGAGATACAGCACTGAAACAGGCCCTTTGGCCCACCGAGTCTGTGCCGACCAACAACCACCCATTTATACTAACCCTACAATACTCTCATATTCCCTACCTACACTAGGGGCAATTTACAATGCCAATTTACCTATCAACCTGCAAATCTTTGGCGGTGGGAGGAAACCAGAGTACCCAGCGGAAACCCACGCGGGCACATGGAGAACTTGCAAACTCCGCACAGGTAGTACCCAGAATTGAACCCAGGTCCCTGGAGCTGTGAGGCTGCGGTGCTAACCACTGCACCACTGTGCCGCCCGTTTATTATGTCTCCCGATTTTTAGACTGGATTTTGGATACTTTTTGAGTATATACTGCATATGCAGTGATAAATCTTGCCTCCTAAAGATCTTATATTGAGTTAAAGAATGGTGATTATCTGATCTTTGTCCTACATGCTAGCAACCTGTGATTGATAGAACAGGCCTGAAACTAGAAAAGTAATTCTGTATTCCCCTGTAAACCCATCTGTCTCTAAACAGAAAACAAATCCTTCTGCAAGCTCCCAAGTCCAATCAGTATAAAACTACGTGGAGACCTGATTTGGTGAAATTAATTATCTGAGTGGTGAAAAACTCAGCTCTCCCACTAAATTAATCTGCATGACTTTTAATCTGCATGCATCATTATGTAGAATGTTGTCAGTGAGACGGAGTCAAGAGAGGAAGCATGAAAAAGTGGAGACAAGAGCCTGTGGGGTAACAGAAAAATCTTAGCAGCTCCTGATGAAATCCCAGGGCACTCATTAATGTTTCATGGTCCTCTAAATTATTGCCTCTTCTGCTACAGTCCTCATCTGTCTCTTTAAATAGGCACCATAATAACCATTGGACCAGAAACATGCCTAACAAATCTTCCCCTCCCCTTCTAAAATTCCTTTCATTACAGAATCATACTGTAAAATGCTTAATTCTCACGAGCTGTTGATTGAGTTCCTCTGTTCACCCCCTCCCCCCCTCAAACCCCTGGCCCCCCACACCTCCCCCAGTAGATGGAGGTCCTAGTAAGGGAGATTACTAGGGGCTGCAATGTCGATAAATCACACAAATGTTATCAAATCTTAATGACTTCAAAAACCACCAGTACCTCTGCAACTTGGTGAGTTATTGCTTTGGGACAGCATCAGACATTACAGGTTGTGTAGTCATAGCATTTAATGCATGGTTACTGAAACGCATTTATGCAAAGCTGATCCTTTGCGTGCGCTTTCATGGAATGTCAATTGACACATGATGCTGAGTATGATAGAATGTAGTTCAAGCTAATAGGGCTTCCTGCAGACTTGTCATTTATGGATCAACAGTTCTTTTCAAGAGCTTCCTTCTCCTTGTTATTCATTATTTTTTTTTCTTGAAATACTAGTTTGACATTCAGATTCCTTTATGATTAAGCACTAACCTGGAAAAAAATGAAGGAGGGGCATGATTTAATGAAAATATTGAAAGCAATAGAAGTATTTCTTAAAGTTGCACGTTTCCAAAAAACTGTTGTTAAATTCTATGCTACTCATTCCCCCCTCAAATTATTCAGCTTTCCCATGCATACACAGAAGATGCAATACCTGCCATTTTCCCTCTCCCATTCTCACCTTCCAGGGCCCCAAACACTCCTTACAGGTGAAACAACGATTTACTTGCACTTCCTTCAGTTTAGTATACTGCATTCATGGCTCACGATGCAGTCTCCTCTATATTGATTGATTAACCGCTTTGCAGAACACCTCCATTCAGTTCGCACGCATGACCCCCAAGCTTGCAATTGCCTGTCATTTTAAGTCTATGCCCCACTACCACTCTGACCTCTATGTCCTCGGCCTCCTACAATGTTCCAATAAAGCTCAATGTAAGCTCGAGGAACAGCACCTCATCTTTCAATTGGACACTTTACAGCCTTCTGGACTCAACATTTGACTTCAATAATTTCAGATCAGAACCTCTGACCCCATTTATTTCAGATGGCAGTTGTTGATGACGATTCTGCTATTTCCATTTACACCTCCTCTAACCCATCTTTTGTTTCATTTCTTGTCCCATTACCATCTGCTTTTGGCTTGCGCCACCATCCCTTTTGTTATTTAATCTCTCCTCCCTTCCACCCTATCACAGACCCTCCCCTTGTGTTCTGCCATTTCCCCTTCCCATGCCTTTGTACTTGATTAAAACCTATTACATCTCTAATGTTTCCAGTTCTGATGAAAGGTTATTGACCTGAAACATTGGAACTCTGTTTCTCTCTCCACAGACACTGCCTGACCTGTTGAGTATTTCCAGCATTTACTGTTTTATTTCAGATTTCCAGCATCCGCATATTTTACTTTCTTTCCAAATAATCATGTTGATTTAATAGTTTTTGAAGATATTAAAGTGGAACGTTTGTTGGATTGAATTTATATTGATTGCTTTTTATTTCATTCTGCTAAAACACCTTTTGGGTGATCAGGATCAAAATCCAATTCAGGCAGTTGGACAGTAAAGAAAATGAAGTATCAAAATAAAGTGAGCTACGTAAGATGCTTCTACTGAGGGCTATCAATCCAAATAATTTTTTAATTTTTTCAGAATTATTTGATACTGCATTGATATTGAATCACTGAAGTAGACACTGAAAGCATATTTGGCACTATATCTTTTGTTAGCTTACTACACGATTGCATGATTTGGGGTATCACCAAGTTCATGCAGGGCAGGGAAATCCCACCTTTGCTGTTTGACTTGTGCTGTTTGCTGATCTCAGCAGAGGCAGTAGGATTGCTGCAATTGGCTGTGCAGAAAAGGAAGGAAACCAGCCCAGACTCTACTCTTGCTCCTGATTGCTATCCAGAGCTGTTGGAAATGCATATATGAGGACAGTGCTGCACTATATGACTGCCCCAGATACCATAAAATATCAGATCACTTCTTCAATACTTGACAATCACAATCAGGGATCGGGGGTGGAGAATATGGGGCCCACATAGAAACTATTGCAGGGATCCCACATCTATTGATCCACTTTTCTCAAATAGTATATTTGTGGATTGAGATGGGTCAAATGTCAGTTTTTCTGCCATAGGCATGTAAGTTACACAGTGAAGCCTCATTAAATAAATTTCAATACAATTTTGAGGTATGTTTACTTCAATGTGCTAACGTTGGTGAAAAGAAGTCTGAGTATAAAGTGGCGTTCAAAGAGAGAAAATATATTCCATCCTGTGGATACTGAGATACTTTACCCCAACCCTCATTGAAACTGAGGCAGTACCTGCTGTTCTGATAGGGAAGGAGGAAGTCAAGCTCTGAACAATAAGCGACATATAGACAGTTTGATTTTTTCAATTGGCTTCAAGTACAAGGAGAGATACCAACCCGAACAGATCATGCATTCCAGGCATCTTTATGCTCATTGGGAATGTTGGAAACAATGGGGCATTGAGTGCCAGCATCTATATTATGGAGTCATGAGGCTTTATCTGATGTGGTTCTGATGTATGTAGGGAACTAACAGCTTGTGTTCTGTCATGCAATGTGTTCATTTAAGCACTGAAAAAAAATTACTTAAATTAGGTGGTGGAGATAAAATTCAGTTGGAGTGCACAGTGGCGCAGTGGTTAGCACCGCAGCCTCACAGCTCCAGGGACCCGGGTTCGATTCCGGGTACTGCCTGTGTGGAGTTTGCAAGTTCTCCCTGTGTCTGCGTGAGTTTTCTCCGGGTGCTCCGGTTTCCTCCCACAAGCCAAAAGACTTGCAGGTTGACAGGTAAATTGGCCATTATAAATTGTCACTAGTATAGGTAGGTGGTAGGGAAATATAGGGACAGGTGGGGATGTTTGGTAGGAATATGGGATTAGTGTAGGATTAGTATAAATGGGTGGTTGATGTTCGGCACAGACTCGGTGGGCCGAAGGGCCTGTTTCAGTGCTGTATCTCTAATCTAATCTAATCATAATCTAATACCCTCAAAGTATCCAATGACTATGACATGAGAAGACCCTTTCCACATTTTGAGTCCTTTCTCATTTGATTGGACTGATAATGAATAGCCATTATCTCTGTTTTTCACTTATTTTGGTGCTTCTTTAGCTGTTGGAACCATTTAGCTGCTTTGCCGTTTTGACTTAAAGGTATTTACTGAAAGATATTTCATTGTATGCTGGCTGCGTTTGACTTTGAGTTTCCCTTTGTATTTCCACACCATGATGAATGGAAATCACCATGCTCAACAGAGGAATTTGCAAGTAATCGACTAGGTCCCACCCTTACACTGCCTTCCACATTTACAGGACATGTCAAAAGAAATCCACATGTAGATATTATGATTCTCCAAGGAGGCCATTGTAGAAGCTCAGTCATTATGTTCAAGACAGAGAGCGATAGATTTCTAGATATTCAAGATATCAAGGGATATGGGGATAGTGCGGGAAAATGACGTTAAGGTAGAAGATTGGCCATTATCTAGTTGAATGGCAGAGCAGGCTCGAAGGGCCGAATGGCCTATTCCTGCTCCTATTTCCTATGTTCTTATGTTCCTATCATGCAGCTCATAGAATCATGCTTACCTGGGCCATTTAATTAACTCTTTCCCTGTGGAAGACCCAGCAACACAAAAACCCCTCCACTTGAACACCTGGAAGAGCAAGGGAATAACATACTTTGGAATGTTGGTAATAGGACATCCTTGGAAACTCAGCCTGAATGACAAGATGTTGCAATGTGTCATATTGCACTGCTGCAGTATACAGTTCTGCATGAGGAAGGGAGTAAGTTAAGAGACAAACAATGGAAAAAAGTTATGAGCCATGAGCCTGGGGGAACTATCAATTGCACACTCCCCTACTCCCTGTATTACTCTCATCCCCAAATTCCCAGGGCTTGCTGTTCACTAAGGAATATTTGGATAAATACTTTTGTACACTTTGGTTTGTTGTACACATGTGACCTCTGATGTCATGATATGTAATTACAGGCATTTTGGTTCAGCTATCTTAGGCACCACATGGAACATGGGGTGGAATTTTATGCTGTCCTCTGCAGCAGGTTTGGAGGTGGGGAGAGCATAAAATCGGATGGGATGGTGATGGTGATGGTGGGGGGAGTGGGGGGGTCCCGCCATCATCCCACCTCCACCGAAATTTATCTGGGACGTGAAGGGCTGTGAATGGTCTTCCCACCCTGCTGCCTATTGAGGCCCTTAACTGGGTAATTATCCCCCAATTAAGAGCCTCATTTCACCCCAGCCGCAATTACTCTTGCGGCAGGAGATCCTCTCGCCGCATGGGAAGCACGGTAGGAGAAACTGTGCGGGCTGCTTCCAGGCTCTGGGGTGGGGGAGGGGGTTGCTAGTTAAAAGGTATTCAGTGCCTGAACGAGAGACCCGGCATCAGGAAGGGGGGCCTGCTGACAGCCACCCCCACCCTCGTTGGCGACTCCTCTTACCCCCTCCCCTGCGACCACCAACACACGAGACCCCTCCCACCCTAACCTACCCGATGCCTGGCTCCAGCGATGCTCCTTGGCCTCCAGGACGGTCACCTCCAGCAGCAGCCACCATCTCCACGGTGGCGGTGCAGCTGCTGGCCTCTGATTGGCCAGCAGCTGTCCAAGGTGGGGACCTCCCACGACAGGGTCCTAAATCCTATGGAAGGCTCACCTTCTCCACTTAAGTGCCTGATTGGCAGTAAATTCAGCAGACCTTCCTGAAAAGAGGTGATGTGGGGAATCTCACCGTCAGTTTCTCCCAACATCAAGAACCCCGCCGCCAGAATAAAATTCCCCCCATGGTGTCAGAAGTCAGTAACCGGGATTTGGGAAGCGTTTGACAGCTGTAAGACAGTGGCAGATGTGCAAAACATCAGAGAATAATTAGGCCCGGTGAAGTTCTAGCAGGGAAAGTTTTAGTTTGGAAAAAACTCTGTCTGCAACTTTGCACAAGACATCGACAGCTGGGTAAGGCATTATGGTTTTGAATATTCCAGTACCTGCTCCAATGGACATGAAGGGAGATTTGAGATGGAATTGGCAATTCTTCCAGTCTCAATGGCAGAATCAGGAGATTGCCACAGAGTTGGACAAGAAACCCAAACAGATAAGAATAGCAACTCTGTTATCATTGATGGGGAAGGAGTGTTAAAAGCTCTATTGCACCCTCGATGGGAAAAAAAAGCAAGACTTGTCAGATTTTGGAAGCCTTGAAGTCCCACTTTAACCTCTCACCTAATGTTATTTGTGAATGCTATGTGTTCAACATTAGAGCTCAGGAAGAGAGGCAGTCCAAGTCTTCCAAGCAAAAGTCAATGATGAAAAGAAAAGATAACTTTCAGAACGGTCGGCGGAAAGATCAAGGTCAGAGTACTGGATATAAATACTGTGGGGGACACTACAAGAAGGAAAAGGAAGCATGTCCTGTGTGGGGAAATCAGTGCTCAAACTGCAAGAAGCTGAACTTTGCATGCAAGTGTTTTGCTGGAAAGAAGAAAAGCAAGCCTGTAAAGACGGTTGATGGAGAGATGTCGGACGATGATTCTGACGAATTGCTCTACACCCTAGAACATGTTGGTGCCATCAAGTCTTGAGGTAGAAAGTGGTTTGTGGCTGTTGGAATGATGACTGCAGAAGGAGAGCATCAAGCTGATGTGAGGTGTCAGGTAGACACTGGTTCCACATGCAACATCATGAGCTTCGCAGACTTGTGTGAAATTGCTCAAGATGGTGACCTGAATATGAAGCTCTACGCTAGAACGATGCTCACCCAAGAGGACAAACTAGGCTGAGAGTCCAATGCAATGGGAAGAAAGAAGAACTTCAGTTCCAGATAGTGGACACTAAGCAAACTCCCATCATCTCGGCTGAAACAAGTCAAAACTTGGACTGATAACCCTCCATGTAACAGGAGAAATTTGCAACATTTCGCATGACACCAAGTCATTGACTGCTGAACAAATTCCAACAGTAGATGGTCTCCTATAGTTAGTGGAGAAACTCAAACTTGTTAAAATGAGTCCCTATTAAAAAGAATTAAATTGTTAATCTTATGTAGAGGCTTGACTGTATTCTGATGTACAAAAAAACACTACAAAAAATTTTTTTCAGATTACTTGTACTGTCCTGTGTAATGCTGTTAACTGTTGGTGGTTTAGACAGAATACTTCCTGAGGTTGAGGACTCTGTAGAGATAACAAAGAGCAATGCCTTCTGTATGTATTTCTTACATAATTTTCAATTAACAATGTTCTATTATTTAACCTGATATAAATCTGCATCAACATCTTTCTTCCTTTCCAAACATAGGGGAATGTTCCATTCCTCTTGCCCTGACTCTCGTCACGTGGTAAATTCTATTATATGTGCCGATATACAATGATTTCTATATCGGAGTTCAATTGGAGAGTTCCTCTAATGTCTTTCCCGTTCCCCATAGTAATTCAAATATTTTTCAGCATCCTCACTTAAACTCATAACTTCCAACTGCCATAATCACAAAGTTACTGAATCTCTATCTCTCTCTGGAATATTTGATAAAGAAACACAAACAAGAAAGCAAGGATGGTGATCTGCCAGCTCCATTGGTCAAGCACTATATTGACCCAGAGAATTGGTAATTTGAGATCCAGGGTTGGTTATATTGTGCCTTGTGTTAGAAGGATGTTAGTTCTCAGTTGGACTGCTCAATGGAATGGCCTGAATGTGAGACATTCTTGGCCAGGGCTTTCCTCTTATGCATTTGTCTGCCAACAATTTTCCCTCCGTTTCTATTAATGAATGGGAAAATTGCAGAGGTGAAAAATTTGACTTCTGTCCTTGGCGAGAGAGGGAAGCATCTTCCCAGGATAACATGCTTCATTTGAACTTTGTGTCCTGTTGCCCAATTAAATAACTGATAATTTAAAGAGTGGAAGGATTAATGACCTTCATTGTCCTAATGTTGCAGCTAAATGCAATTGTCCCAATGCAAATGGCAAACTTCAAATATCTCAATAAGAAAATATATTCCGTGGTGTGACATGTACCATGTAGATCAGAAAAAAATCTAAGTTTGACTGATGGTCCCTGGTGAGTTAACTATGCTCAGCCAGGATCTAATCTTCAGCAACCTCACTAGAAGTTCATTTATTTGGTTGATCAAGAAGTATAGGATTGGGTTCAGCTGTAATGGCCCTTATAGTAACTCTGACTCTCACTGTCTCAGAGCCTGCATAAAGAATGGCTACTTGGACAAGAAAAGCTACCACTGTCAGTGATGCAGTACTTCGAATAAGTTGCTATCCACTGAACAAGAAAGATAATTGGAGAAAGCCAGTGGGAAACTAGAAGAGTGTGTAAGTGCGAATGGGTGAGTGATTGAACGAGGAATACAAAATCTTTTGACAACTAGTGGGTAGGGGGTGCCACTGAAGTCTAATCAATATGTGTTTGAAACTCTGCTAACCTATGACTGAGATACTATGGTTGAATATTTACTTATTTACTTAACTGACTCGCAGTGAACAAATCGGTCAGAAAGTTGTGGGGAATCTGCGATTCGAGATTTCCCTACACCCTGTGGAGTTTTAACTCCACAGTTTACTAGTGATGTCACTGATCAGTTCCCTGCCCAGAGACCTAGCTTAATTGACGGGGAGGGGGGTTGACTGGGGGTGGGAGTCTGACCTGGGGTGTGTGAGGGGGGGTTGGTGGGGTGTCGCTTGAGAAAGGGAAGAGGAAGAAGGGTCAACCGGAGGGGTAGGAGTGTGGGGAGGAGGGGGCAGGATGGAGGTGTTGATTGGAGCGGGGATTGGGAGCATATGCTCTGGGTTCAGTTACTGAGCAGCATTCCTAATGCAAAGTATGGAACTTGTCTTGAAGCAAGAGCTTTGGCGAATATATGATAAGCTGCTGAAGGAGTAATCTGTCACTTATTCCCATAATGCACGAAGACTAAAGAAAAACACATTTCGACTGTACTTTTACCTGAATTACTTGACAGATGTTATCTGTTGTTTCAGATGCCATCATGACACCGCTTTATTGTTAGAATGACATTATAATTTGAAATAGGAACCAATTTTATGCAAATCAATTGCTTTTGTCCCTAAATTAGTTAACTAGAAATTTTGAAGGCGCCAAGAAACCACTCACTCATACTTTGGCACATGTGCAGCATATCCTATCAGTGAAAGAAATTTGAGATCAAGGAACTTTTGAACAGGATATGCATTTTCTATTTTAATTACCATGGAAATTATAACCTACTTTCATACAAACTCCACTGGAAAGGTAATGTTTAATCAAAAGAGTTGTAATAATATCCTTAATTTTGAGTTTTCTTTTTCAGAGGAGCATGTGGATGGATTGCACACTGAGCAGGATACCGTGTACAATCTGCTGGGACTGAGCAAAGTGCAAGACAACAGTCACTTCCCTGCTCTGCACCGCCATATCAGGGAACAGTAAGTGGCAGAGTTTTCTTTGGTTTGGATTTTCTTTGTTTTTTCACAAGCAAAGTGGAAGTGAAAAGAACATTGGCATGAAATCAAGTTTTTACGTTGCATTGATCTGGAAATTCAGGACAGATTTTCCACTTTCAAAGATCAAGCATCCAAAACGGGTGCACAGCTGCAGCCACATGCTGAACCTGAGGTTCTGTGTGAATCAAAATCATTACTTAGTTCCATTAAAATAAGCTCCCTGTGCACTGGCTGGCAGTCATTTTTGTCTAGGCTGCATTAGGAAGAAATATTTACAAGTGATGAAGAGGTCTGTGTTTGTTTTTCTCTTTGTGCCCTTTTGGAAATTGAGAGAACCAGATATTTCAATCTCCATTGTTGCTGCATTCTACATTTTGCAAAACCTGCCATATTAAAGAAACAGCTGGAAAACTCAGGCAAGGTGCATAGTCCACTATTGTATTCAAGAGGATGTCTGTTATTGGCGTGTTTGAGTCTGTCTCTCAGTTGAAACTGCTCTTGCCTTTGAATCATAAATTTCTGTGTTCAAGTTCCACTCCAGGGTTTGAGCACAAAAATCGAGGCTGACACTCCAGTGCAGTACTGAGGGAGTGCTGCACTGTCAGAGGTGTTTCCTCTTTGGAAACATTAAACCAAGGCCCCATTTACCTGTTTGAGTGGATGTAAAAAATCCCATGGCACTATTTTGAAGAACTGAGTTCTACCCAGTGTCCTGTCCAATATTTATTCCTCAATCAACATCACAAAGACAGATTGTCTATTCAATATCACATCGCTGTTTGTGGGAGCTTTTTGTGCAAAGATTGGCTGCTGTCTTTTCTACATTACAACAGTGACTACACTTCAAATGTTCTTTATTGGCTGTAAAGCACTTTGAGATGTCTGGCAGTTGTGAAAAGTGCTATCGAAATAGAAGTCTTTTTTTCTTTAAACGATATTCTCTTTCATCAATAGGAGAGAAACGACCTAAGCCGCAAGGTGCTAGAATACACCTGTACTGCAGCAAATGGGAATAATCTTGAATCATAGTCTGTAAGTAATGCATTTCAAGATGGTTCACTGAATATCCTATCCTTCACATAGGCGTTATTTATAGGGATCAGAAAATTCTATTCCTGCTGGATATCTGAATGGGCATGCTGTTCCTCTTCAATTACTTTGGTCATGCCCACATTTCAAATATTCCTGGCGCTACATCAAGATCAACTGTACGGATCAGAAGCTTCCCCGGAAAGAAACAAATTATTGGATTGGGAGTGATAGTAGTTTAGAAACTGACCTTAAAAGATAAAACAGCCAGGATCGCATATCTCTTCTACACCAATAAATTTACACACTGCCCAAAGTTCTCAGAATGAGTTACAACACAGCGGTATTCCAGGGCAAGACTTGGGGGTCCCCTTGAAAGCTTATTCGAGCACAATGACATCGCAACCATGTTTATGATGATACAATACATAGTAAAATTCAGCTCTCTGTTTCATCTCATGCCAGGTCTCGGTCCAAGTTTTGCAGGTTGATGTGATCATACAATAATTGATTTATGATACAATTATTGATACAATTATTTGAAATTCATATTTCTAGGCCTGCATTTCGATAATAGTCAAAACCTTTGAACTTCTGAAGAGGGACATAAAATGTACGGTAGCATATTGGCTGGCCATTGTACACCCCATCCAATTTTCCTTAAAGGCAAATGCTGTAAATGGAAAGGTATCTAATGGATGGTTGATTCACTACTGCTCCTTTATCATTACCACCGCAGTTGAAAGTTTCGGCCTCTTTTACTCGCCCTGCCCTATTTCTATAAGCTCCTCCAGCCTTACTTCCGTCTGAGATCTCTCTGACTTCTTGTGCATGTCTGGTTCCATCGCTCCACCATTGACGGCCATACCTTCAGCTGCCTCGGCCCTAAGTTCTGGAATTCCCTCCCTAAACCTCTCTACCTCTCTCTCCTCCTTTAAGACTCTCCTTAAAACCGATCTCTTTGACCAAACTTTTGGTCACCTGCACTAATATCTCCTTATGTTTATTTGTTAATTGCCCCTGTGATGTGTCTTACTACAGTAAAGGTGCCATATAAATGCAAGTTGTTGTTGATACTAGAATGAGTATAATATGTTACCTTTTTAACTTCAATAAGAATTACAAATGAGAAAAGAAGTGTGCATTGTACCCGTAATGTAAACGTGAGGTAAAAGTAAGGTGCAATAAATAATTTGCTCTGTGTATATCCAACACCACCAGTAAGGTGATCTTCCCTTGGGCTCAGCTATAACAGCCCTCCTCATACTGCAGACCATTAATAGAGTCATAGAGAAATATACAGCACTGAAACAGGCCCTTTGGCCCACTGAGTCTGTGCTGACCATCAACCACCCTTTTATACTAATCCTGCATTAATCCCGGACCACATCCCCTCAATTCTCCTACCACCTACCTACACTGGGGGCAATTTACAATAGCCAATTTACCTATCAACCTGCAAGTCTTTGGTTGTGGGAGGAAACCAGAACACCTGGCGGAAACCCACGCAGTCACTGGGAGAACTTGCAAACTCCGCACAGGCAGTACCCAGAACTGAACCTGGGTCGCTGGAGCTGTGAGGCTGCAGTGCTAACCACTGTGCCACCCTTAATACCCACTATCTAAGCCAAATAATGGTTTCTTGTGTAAGACGGGCTGAAAATATTGTGCCCTGGACTGGTCGGATTCCAGCAAAGGTTAGGCCCAGATTGAAGTTTCCTGATCAACCTTCTTTAAAGTGTGGCAGAATTATAATCTCTTTGATATGAGCAAGTGTAAAAACCCCAAGAGAAGATTCTTGGGTGTAAATCCTCTTCAATGGGGGCAAAACTAATTTCAAACGGATGCAAATTGAGTGCTCGGTTGAACACCTAGCTTGAGGGAACAAAGACACCTTTTTGTTTGGAGTCGGGCCACTCCCATACTTCATTTGATTAGATTGAGTTCGGACTGAATTGAGCAACTCAACTCCTTGCATCGACAGTTGTGTGTAATAGTAATTATTTCATCAGCTCCGACATTAATCCTTGGATTCATTTACACAATTCCTACTGCAACACTGCAAAGTACCTATATTTGTGAATATCTGTCTGTTTAAACACCTATTTTCATCAGGGAATGGCTCTGCTTTCATTTGCTGCTGTGTAATAAATAGGCTGACACAGGCATTTTGTACTGCTGTTGAAATCTTGAGCTGATAAGATTTGAACTGCTTATACCCTGTGTACATAAAGCTCAGTCTTCCCAACCACCAAGGACCTTCTGCAGATAAGATTCAATCTACATACTGCAACGATGTATATTGTGAAGGAGGGGAGTACTGGCGGCGTAGTGGTATTGTCACTGGACTAGTAACCCAGAGACCCAGGTATTGCTCTGGGGACATGGGTTTGAATCCCACCACAGCAGAAAGGTGGAATTTGAATTCAATTAATAAATCTGGATTTAAAAGCTAGTCTAATGATGGCCATGAAACCATTGTCGATTGTTGTAAAAACCCATCTGGTTCGCTAATGTCCTTTAGGGAAGGAAATCTGCTGTCCTTACATGGTCTGGCCTACATGTGACTCTCGACTCACAACCATGTGGTTGACTCTTACATACCCTTGAAATGGCCACTCAGTCAAGGGCAGTTAGGGATAGGTAATAAATGCTGGCCTGGCCTGCGATGCCTACATCCCATGAATGAATAAAAAAATAATAATAACAGGAGTCATTGCACCAGGAAACAAGACAGGCCTGATTTTAAATGGGGGCCAATTTTCAGTCGCTGAGTTTTAATGTTGGTTTAAAACTTTGCCGTTCTTGGAACAAAAGAGGCCCCAGGATATTTTAACTCATGGGTCTTGTTTAAATGCTGCCAGCTGGGATTCCACCCAAAACAGGCAGGAATTTATTAAGAAGAGGCCACCTGACCCGCAGATAAATCCATAGGATTGGCTGCTGGGCTGGACCATCCCAAGAGGGTCCCTGTAATCGAGGGAGGCAACAAGATCACATCAGGGAGGGCTAAGATCTCCTTAAGCGGCTCAGGATCACACCTAGGAAGATAGGAACAGGAGGCGACTATTTAGACCCTTGAGTCTGTTCCACCACTCAATGAGATCATGGCTGATCTGTGACCGCACTCCACATACTCACATTTGCCTCATATCCGTTAATACTTGGTTAACAAAAATCTATTAGTCTCAGTTTTAAAATGAGCAATTGATCTAGCATCAATTGCCTTTTGTGGAAAAGAGTTCCACACTTCCTTTATCCTTTGCATATCCTTTGTGTTTCCTAATTTCACTCTGAAAGCTCTGGCTCTAAATTTTAGACTATGCCCCAGTCCTGGACTCTCCAACCAGCAGAAATAGTTTCTCCCAACTTACTCTATCTGTTCCCCTTAATATCTGAAAACTTCAATCAAATCACCACTTAACTGTCTAAATTCCGGGGAATACATCCCTAATTTGTGTAATCTCTCTTCAAAGCTTAACCCTTAGAATCCAGATATCATTCTGGTAAATCTGCATTGCACTCCCTCTAAGGTGCTGCTCCACCAGCTGCTCCTGCCCCCACATGTCAAAGAAATTTCAGACTTGCCTTCACGAGCCTCTGCTTCCAGGATCTGCTCCCACGCTATGCTGGCCTGGAAGGAAGTTGTTGTTTTCCCATTCTACTCTCCTTGTAAATAGCGAGATCAGGACCCAACAACTACCTACCACCTGCCAGCTTCGGATGGGTGTCCTTGCCACCGCTTTAACCTCTTGGTTAGAATATTTTGGTGAGTTGCTACAGTGCACCCTGTAGATAGTAGACACTGTTTGCCAGCGATGGAGGGAGTGGGCGGCTTTTGACAGTTATAGAACGGGTAAATTATCTTTCCTACATTACAACAGTGACTACCCCTCGAAAGTGCTTCATTGGCTGCAAACTGCTTTGGGACATCCTGAAGTCATGAAAGGTGCTATAGAAATGCAAGTTTTTTTAAAAACCAATATCATCCCTTTTATTTCCAGATTTATTAAGGCAAATCCAAATCTCCGGCTACCATGAGTGGGATTTGAACTCCCTGGATTAGAGGTTCGGGTGTCTGGATTATCAGTCCAGTAACATAAGCACTAAACTACTGTAACTGACAGAGATGAGCAGAAGAATTTGAGAGAGCAAGATTATAATGGCTGAAGGTTTTGCCACTGATAGTGGAACAGAGGAAGGGGGAGGGAGAGCACAATAAATTGGGGTTTGAAGGTGAGGAGTAAAATTTAGTTAGGACATAGATTATGAGGTACTAGCTGGGCTGCAGAGGTAGGATATTGTAAGGGCATGGAAGGATATGTAAGTGAAGATGAGGGTATTGAAAGTGCTGGTAGATAGGTTCCAAGCCTTTACTTGCTGCTAATTTCCAGTTTCCAGTGAGTCTGGCAAATGGGTTTGGTACATATGATTGCTGAATGTGTGTTGTGTGCGTGTACATGTGGGTACCCAGTCTGTAGTCAAAAAAAAGGACGAAAACAGATGTTGAGAAGACCATAAAATTTGATGGGACACAGATGATCTAATTATAATCTAATGTTAGTCAGAAGATGTATTTTTAAACTTTGAAGTGATTTTATGTTTTCTATACATTAGTGCCAGCTTGCCATATGGAAAAATGAGACGGCTGGTCGATGTTAGAAGAATGCACATATATAGAGACTCTGTGAGCATTTGTTAATTGCTGCTGTGTGCACCTGCACAGACCTTTCATCCAGTATGTGGTGGTATTACAGAAACCGGTCTATTGGTGTGCTGTTTTCTCAGTGTGGTCACCATTAAATTATTCTTATTGTTTTTCTATCCGTCTGCCGCTAAGTTTTTTTATGTGGGTGTGTGTCCATTAAGACGGGTGGGAATAAAAAGATTCATGGAGACATCTGCAGAGACAAAGAGAGGTATACTTTCCAACTGGCACTGTTCCCATATGAACACTTGTGCACTCATATTAAATTCCTCAGCGGCCCTTTTTTTTAAGCCCAGTAATAATTTCCATAGTATTGAGATATAGCGAGGCACATAATTGGGCATCCTTGGTGGCTTATTGAGTCTCTGGGTGAACAAAGCAAATTTGTACTTAAATGCAGAATTCTGAACATGAAGATCAGATTAATATTTTCAGATTTTACTAATTTTCCTCATTTGAAAAAACCATTAAGCCCCATTTTTATCTTCTTGTGCTTTCTTGTACCCCAAAGAGATCTTAAAAGACATCATCAGAAAAAGGTGATTGAAACTTCCACCAACACGACTGCAAGATAAAAAGTGCAAAGAACTTCTTAAAACTTTGTTCAGCAGTTTGAATGTGTTATTTCAGTGAAGTGCAATCCACACCAATCTGTATAATTATTTGTGCACAATTTTCCAACAATAACCAGTCCTTTCATTCATTGCAATTGGAGATTTTATTTGAGGTTCTACTTTGTAGTTAGCCAGTAGAGGATGCTGAAGTTCAACTTGAGGTAGGACCTGTGATGATTGGCTCTCGTTCCCCTTAGCTTGGCATTGCTTGGCGTTCATAGTCTCTCATAGAATAGTTCCAGCACAGAAGGAGGCCATTTGGCCCCTTGCATCCGTGCTGGTTCTCTGAAAGAGCAATTTAGCTAGTCCCACTGCCTTGTCCTTTCCTGGTAGCGCTGCAAATTATTTCTCTTTAGGAGCTTATCCAAATCCTTTTTGAAAGCCATGATTGAATCTACCTGCACCACACCCTCAGGCAGTGCTTTCCTGACCCTAACCACTCGCTGCATAAAAAAGTTTTTCCTCATGTCGCCTTTCGTTCTTTTGCCATTCACCTTAAATCGGTGACCTCTGGTTCTTGATCGTTCTGCAAATGGAACAATTTCTCTCTATTTACTCTGTCTAGACCCCTCATGATTTTGAACACCTCGATCAAATCTCCTCTCAACCTTCTCTTCTTTAAGGGGAACAGTCCCAGCTTCTCCAATCTATCTGTGTTCTGCCCTATGGTCAGGTCAGGAACACCAGTTCACTAAATGCAAACATCAGCCAAATCTGGGATTTAAGCAAAAGTGTGTCCCAGCTATGAGAGACTGACTGACAAAGACAGTGTGGTGATCATTTTAATATTTATCGGTGGGTGACAAACGGACGTTTGCGGATTGTACACCAGTTTTACACTTGGTCAATGTTACTCAGGTGAAAATGGGCAGCCAGTTCATGCCCGACAAAAAAACAATTAAATTACCCCGAGTCAACGAAACTTTCACCTTCTTAATTGCAAAGTTAATTTGCTTAACTATATTGTGCTGATTGTGCTATTGTACAGTGTAGCTAAAGTGAGCTGTTTGAATTCAGAGTGAATGAGCAGGTGAATTCTTGTAGGTATGTAACCAAGTTGTGCCATTAAGATTCTTTTTGAATGATGAGAAGCACTGATAAAGGGGTTTTTTGCTGAGAAGGTGAAAATGAGTTTGGCTTAAATCCAGCCAGAAGTCATGGTTTATATGGAAAACAGTAAGATGGACGGTTTGGAGAGGGTGCTGAGGATCAAGTTTTAAACTAAAGTGAAAAACCTAAAGGACAATAATCTCAGGATTGCTCCTGGTGCTGTGCACATGGCGAGTAAGCGGGAAAGCAGAGCAGATACGTCGACAATAATTATTTCAGATTTCCAGCATCCGCAGTATTTTGCTTTTATTACAGATATGTCAACACATGGTCAGATGTGTAGATGGGAGATTTTTCAAAAGTCCTGGTCATTGGGATAAGTCTTTGGGTAGGAGGAAGCTGAGCAAGTGGTTAAGACTGGATGCAAATGTTCTTGAAGAGAAGATGTTAGATTTTGGAAGAGAAATTAAATGAATAAGGCAGTGGAGAGGATCAAATATGGAGGATGCATGATGGAGATAAAAAAGATACAAATGCTTGGTGTTCTGGTACACAGCAGGACCTGGTACTGAATAGCTGAAGTGTAGACACTGAGAAAGCAGGGAAATTTACAAAGTGGCGGGATTTGACTACACAGGGAAATAATTAAAAATAAGTAAACATATCATTTTAGGGAGTAAGGAAAACTGATACATCAACATTTTAATTGGGATAGAGGACATGAAGAGATGGTTTGACAGAGCGGTTTAAATTATGCAGGAAAGGACCGGAGTAGGTATAAACAGGCAGTTTCCAGTGATTGAAGTCTAGAATGAGGGAGCATGATATTAAATGTAGAGGGTTTAGGGCAGTGAGCAAGAGAAAATTTTTTACGCAGAATGTGAGGCTGTAAAATGCACTTATTACAAGACTTGGTGATTGAAGCAGAGACCAGGTCAACACTTAAGAGTAGATTGAATAGATGGTTGAAGGAAAGGCTAATAAATGGATACGGGAACAAAATGAGCACATGGGATTCGGATTTCCACTGATGCAAAGGATAAGCACCAGAACAGACTGGTTGGGCCTGTTGCTGTGTCGTAATATCTATATAATTCTATGAATGCTATAATCTTAGGATTACAGGGTGAGACCTGGAGGCCCCAGTTGGAGATGGAAGCTATAATACAGGCATCAGAGATCAGCATATATAATGAACAGGTTAGATAAACAGACGGGGACATAGATTACTTCATAGAGACAGAAAAGACAAACTAGGAGGAGGGTAGAACTGTATCTGAAAGAGAACTCGTTTATAGCAGAGATGGGCCTATCATGATACATTTTGGGAGGAAGAACATGGAGAGACAATATAGAATAAAGGGTATAAATTCTAAAAGGGGTGCAGGAGCAGAGAGACCTGGGGGTATATGTGCACAAATCATTGAAGATGGCAGAGAAGGTTGAGAAAGTGGTTTATAAGGCATGCAAGATGCTGGACCTTATAAATAGAGACATAGAGTACAAAAGCAAGGAGGTTATGCTGAACTTGTATAAAACACTGGTTCGGCCTCAACTGGAGTATTGTGTCAAATTCTGGGCACCACATTTTAGGAAGGATGTGAAGGCATCAGAGAGAGTGCAGAAAAGATTTACAAGAATAGTTTCAGGGATGAGGGACTTCAGATAAGAGGATAGATCAGAGAAGCTGCAGATGTTCTCCTTAGAGAAGAGAAGGTTGAGAGGAGATTTGATAGAGATGTTCAAAATCATGAGGGGTCTGTTGTTCCCATTGGCAAATGGTTGAGAACCAGAGGACACTAATTTAAGTTGAATGGCAAAAGAATCAAAGGTGACAGGAGGAAAAACATTTTTACGCAGTGAATGGTTAGGATCTGAAATGCACTGTCTGTGGTGGAGGCAGATTCAACTGTGGCTTTCAAAAGAGAATTAGATAATTATCTGAATAGAAATAATTTTCAGGGCTACGGGGAAAAGGCAGGGGAGTGGAATTAGGTGAGTTGCTCTTGTAGAGAGCCAGCATAGACATGATGGGCTGACTGGCCTCCTTCTCTGCTGTAGCTATTTTATGATTCTATTCTATGATTCTATGATCTGATTGGGGTCCAGATGAGGGAGAGGGATGAGAGGTATCAAGGAAAAAACCAACTCTGATGTCTGATTCAATCCAGCAGATTATGAGGAGGGACTGGATTAAAGACTTGGTATATAAATAAGGGAACTGTGTGCAGGGTCAGACCCAGTTGTTATAAGTAACTTCAATTTACCAGGGTTGGGAAATAGATTGGGAAATCTATAGATGGCTCCACAGTAGTAAAAACATGATCCTGTGTCATGATACTGGATTGAGAAACCCACGAGGGCAAGAGATGCTTTTGGACCTGGTATTAAATAACAACCAGAAAATGTTAAAGCAAGTCCAAGTCAGAGAACACATATGGTGAACTTTAAGGCCAGATTTTCCTAAATTACAATCGTGACTACATTTCAAAAGCAGTTCACTGGCTGTAAAGCTCTTTGGGATGTCCAGTGGTCATGAAAGCTGCTATATAAATGCAGTTTCTTTCTTTTTTCAAAAGAAAATGAAATATGCAACTTTAGAAAGGCAGATATTGAGGATTGAGGGCAAACTGAGGAGGCTGGACTGGACATTAGCAGGGATTAGAGCACTATTAGAGGAGTGCACATAGAAGAAAAGTGGGCCATATTTAGAGATCCCATAGCTGTATACAGACCACTGGGAAGAAGGGAAAGACTGATCTGTGCAACATTGGAGCTAATGTGGGGAATAAGCTGCAGTGTACCTGCATTCAAAAATAACAGGTGTTGACCAGTCCTTATTGTTTTGGAGAGGACTGGGATGCATTCAGCTCACCTTATTCCAGGGGAACTGCTGGGAAGAGGAGGACCCTTAAAGGATAATTGGTATGTTTACAAGGATTTCAGATAATTAGATTGTGATATGCAAACTGAATGTTTTTACACAATTTCTACTTTTCGTTTTTTCTCCATTTATTTATCTTTCCACGTCTATTATTTGTCCAACCACCACTCTTCATCCTTCATGTTTGGAAGGTAGGATTCTCTGTCAGTATCATCAATGCGAGTCTGTGATGGGGAATAATGTGTGTGTCTACAGGGCAAGGCAGGCCCTGCCAGTATTTATTCTACTCAGGATACAGCACTTTATTATCATGAAATCCTCCATAAGATGTTTTGAAATTACAGCATAAGATAAAAGGTGCACTTAATATATTAACCAGAAATTCATCTTTCCATCATTTTAGCAGATGTAATAACCCACTTAGACTAAATAGAGTTTCCAATGAATGCATTAAGCATCCAGACCTATTATTTTATAGCATAATTTCACAGGCCACAGAGCTAAAAAAGGTTCATAGTCATAGAGTCATAATGGTACAGAAGGAGGCTATGCAACCCATTGAGTCCGTGCTGGCTCTCTGTAGAGCAAAACAATTAGTCCCATTCCCTGGCTCTATCCCTGTTGCCCTGTGAGCTTATTTCCCTTAGGTCCCTCAAGTGGGTGTAGAATTAAATTAAATTATGGTTGTCTTTCGTATGGTTCCCGTGATGGTAAGTTTCTGAACTTAACTGGGCTAGAAGAGGAAAGGACCAAGCAGAGACAAAGCATTTGACAATGAAGAGATGAAGTTGGAGTGGATCAATCAATGACACTCTTCCCCAATCTTCTAACTGTGGTAAAAACAGCAATGACAGAGACCTAAGAACCTAGCTTCAATTGTTGTATAATTCAATGCAATAACACTCCCAGTCTGACGAAAGACTAGGTGCTTATTGTGCAAATGCAATTACTAATCTCTTACTGTTCAACCAATAAGAAACTGCAGAATGTGCTTCACAGATCAATGAAATAAGACACCTTTAATCACAAGATGTTCAATATCTGTCTCTGCACGGTCTCTGTTTAAATTTTGCTTTTCTCGTGTCATTATATTAAGTTTCTGAGACAGCTCATATATTTAACTTCTTGCAATGTATAATTCTTCCTCTATTTCCCTTTATCTCTTTTAAATGCCTGGAGTATAAGGTCAGCTTTGTTCTGTAAAGGTTGATCCAGTTCCACATTCTCCTTTTCCTTACAATTTAATATCTACTTCATAATTCACATACAGTATGAACAGCTGTCCCCGGATATAATGAAATGTTATAATGCCATGCGAGATTTCCTTCTAAAAGGATTCAGTTACAGTTGACAACAACTTGCATTAATATAGTGCTTTTAATGTAGTAAAATGTCCCAAGACACTCCACAGGAGCATTATCAAACAAAATTTGACACTGAGCCACATAAGGCTTGGTCAAAGAGCTAGGTTTTAAGGAATGTCTTAAAGGAGGATAGAGAGATAGAGAGGAGGAGACATTTAGGGAGGGAATTCCAGAGCTTAGGGCCTAGGCAACTGAAGGAATGGCTGTCAATAATGGAACGATTAAAATCAGGGATGCTCAAGAGCCCTGAATTAGAGGAAGCACAGATATCTCAAAGGGTTGTGGGTCTGGAGGAGTTTACAGAGATAGGGAGGGGTGAGGCCATGGAGGGATTTGAAAATAAGGATGATAATTTTAAAATTGAGGCATTGCCACACCAGGAGCCAATGTAAGTCAGCGAGCACGGGGATGATGGGTGAACAGGACTTGGTGCGAGTAAAGACAGAGGCAGCGGCTTTTTGGATGAAGTTTATTGAGGATGGAAGATGGGAGGCCGACCAAGAGAGGATTGGAATAGTCAAGTCTGGAGGTAACAAGAGTGTAGATGAGGGTTTCAGCAACAGATGAGCTGAGGCAGAGGCAGAGACAGGCAATGTTAAAGAGGTGTGAATAGGGGGTTAGTGACGGCGTGAGTAAGTGGTCAGAAGCTCAATTTGGGGTCAAATATGACACCGAGGTTGCGAAGAGACTGGTTTAATCTCAGACTGTTGCCAGGGAGAGGAATGGAGTCGATAGCCAGGGAACCGAGTTTGTGGTGGCGAACAAGGACAGTACTTTCCCCGTCCTGGAAAAAATGGGAGGGGGCCCAGGCAACATCGGGAATGGCACCCCCTGCCATTTTGTTTGCTTCACCCAACTCTGTGCAGTGTGCAGATGAGAAATAGGAGGGGGCCGAGGATAGATCCTTGGAGTTACCAGAGTTAACGATGGGAGCGGGAAGAGAAGCCATTGCAGGTGATTCTCTGGCTACAGTTTGATGGGTAAGAACGGAACCAGGCATGGGCAGTCCCACCCAGCTGGACAACAGAGGGGAAGCATTGGAGGAGGATGGTGTAGTCAGTCATGTCAAAGGCTGCAGACAGGTCGAGAAGGATGAGGAGGGACAGTTTACTATGGTCACAGACACAAAGGATGTCATTTGTGACTTTGGCAACGACCATTTCGTATCATGGCAGGGGCGGAAACCTGATTGGAGGAATTCAAATGTGGAGTTGCGAGTAAGATGGGAACGGATTTGGGAGGTGACAACGTGTTCAAGGACTTTGGAGAGGAAAAGAAGGTTGAAGATGAGGCAGTAGTTTGCAAGGAAAGAGGGGTCAGGGTGGGATTTTTGAGGAGAGAGGTGATGACGGCTGATTTGAAGAGGAGGTAACTGAGGAGAGGGAACTGTTAACAATATCAGCCAAAATGGGGACCAGGAGGGGTAGTTGAGTGGTCAGCAGTTTATTTATTTAGTGATACAGCACTGAAACAGGCCCTTCAGCCCACTGAGTCTGTGCTGACCATCAACCACCCAGTTATACTAATCCTACATTAATCCCACTACCCTCTCACATCCCCACCTTCCCCGACCACCTATCGACATTAGGGGCAATTTATAATGGCCAATTTACTTATCAACCTGCAAGCCTTTGGCTGTGTGAGGAAACTGGAGCACCCAGTGAAAACCCACACAGTCACAGGGAAAACTTACAAACTCCACACAGGCAGTACCCAGAATTGAACCTGGGTCGCCGGAGCTGTGAGGCTGTGGTGCTAACCACGGTGCCACCCCAATTAATTTCTTGACGCTATTAATGCTAATAGGGTCAAGAAAGCAAGAGGTGGGTCACATGGAGAAGCTGAGCTCAGAGAGGGCATGAGGGGAGATAGGAGAGAAACTAGAGAAAAGTGCGAGTTCAGGGCTGAATTAATCAAACTGACTGTAATTCTTTATTGTTAAGTTTATTAAAGAAAGCAGAACCTCAGGCATAAAGTAACTGTAACACACTCATAGCCGTGTCTGCATTCACAGGGAAGTATTTGATATGAACGAACAGTTTAATGTCGCTTTCCTCTTTTAAAACCTAGTCTTTTTGATGTGGTTTCTCTGATATTTTGTATGATTTATATCACGTTCATTTTTTTCTCAGATTATTTGACCTTGTTGTACTTTGAACAGATTTTTACTTTTATGGGTTTGATTCGTTGTCCGATAAGAAAATGAAGGCTCGTTTGTGGAAATCGTGCAAAATTATGATTGCAGCAGTGCACTTGAACTGCATTACAATGAGCTTAGGGGAGCATTAAATTAATTCTTCCAGTTAAGGATGAAAACAGAACATGTTGGAAATACACAACAAGTTAATGAGACTCTGAAAGTGAGGGACTGGTTAGCATTTCAGGTGAAACCTCTATTTGATGGCCCTCAGCATTTCATCAGAATTCTAATCCAGAAAGTAAATTTTTTTATATTTAGAGATACAGCACTGAAACAGGCCCTTCGGCCCACCAAGTCTGTGCTGACCAACAACCACCCATTTATACTAACCCTACAGTAATCCCATATTCCCTAGCACCTACCTACACTAGGGGCAATTTATAATGGCCAATTTACCTATCAACCTGCAAGTCTTTGACTGTGGGAGGAAACCAGAGCACCTGGCGAAAACCCACGCAGTCACAGGGAGAACTTGCAAACTCCGCACAGGCAGTACCCAGAATTGAACCCGGGTCCCTGGAGCTGTGAGGCTGCGATGCTAACCACTGCGCCACTGTGCCGCCCTAGTTTTTTTTTCAGTTACTGTATAATAGTATATTTTATCTTTATTTCCAGTTTCTAGCATTCACAATTTTTCCTTTAATCGCTTCCCATTAGAGCTTCATGTTAATAAATGATACCAGAGAAATCTTTGGCAGAGAGGCACAACAGGCATCGTGGGTTATGATATTTCCTTGACATTGGGACCACAATGGTCTTTCCCTGTCCTGTACATTCCTATCTTTCTGCACCTGTGATGGAACTTTCTCTGGGACCTACACAAAACTGTAGCAAGAAACTTGTAATAAAGAAATTTGTTACAATGGATTTTATTTTGAAAATATGAGAAAATCTTTACGAAACCATATCTAAGAATGTGAAGCTTTAACTGTCCAGAAATCTATATACTTGAGCACCATAATCTTCACAACTGATCAACATTTATATACCACTCTGAGCAGTAAGAACATCCAAGTCCAGCATTTATTTTATGGTAAAAACCAAAAATGCTGGAAACATTCAGCAACTCAGGCAACATCTGTGGAGAGAGAAAAGCAGAATTAATAACCTGAAACTTTAACTCTATTTCTCTCCAAAGACACGTTTTAGTTCAGATTTCCAGCATCCACAATATTTTAATAAAAGCAAAATACTGCAGATGCTGGAAATCTGAAATAAAAACAGAATGTGCTAGAAATACTCAGCAGATCTGGCAGCATCTGTGGAGAGAGAAACAGAGTTCACGTTTCAGGTCTGTGACCTTTCATCAGAACTGGCAAAGGTTCGAAAATAATTAGGTTTTAAACAAGTGATGTGGGGGGATGGGAGGGGGAGGTAGTAGGTGGAGGGTGGTTTGGTGGGGAAGAGAACAAAATTGGATACAAAATTGGCTGAGTGACAGGAAACAAAGAGTAGTGGTTAATGGATGTTTTTCAGGCTGGAGGAAGGTTTGTAGTGGAGTTCCCCAGTGGTTAGTGTTGGGACCCTTGCTTTTCCTGATATATATTAATGACCTAGACTTAGTGTACAGGGCACAATTTCAAAGTCTTCAGATGATACGAAACTTGGAAGCATTGTGAACTGTGAGGAGGATAGTGTAGAACTTCAAAAGGACATAGACAAGTTGGTGGAATGGGCAGACAGGTGGCAGATGATGTTCAATGCAGAGAAATGTGAAGTCATTCATTTTGGCAGGAAGAACATGGAGACAATATAAAATAAAGGGTACAATTCTAAAGGGGGTGCAGGAGCAGAGGGACCTGGGTGTATATGTGCACAAGTCATTGAAGGTAGCAGGACAGGTTGAGAGAGCAGTTAATAAAGCATACAGTATCCTGGGCTTTATTAATAGGGGCATAGAGTACAAGAGCAAGGAAGTTATGTTGAACTTGTATAAGACATGAGTTCAGCTTGTGATTGCATTGGAGAGGGTGCAGAGGAGATTCACCAGGATAGGGCAAGAGGGGAGGAGAACCAAATGCTTTTTATTTTGGTTAAACAACATTTACTGAGTTAAGAGAAATCCTCTTTTATGATCAATTCCAGGGTGAGGATCTTCAAATGATGAAATCTCTTCCTCTTCTGGCAGAGCACAGTTGAGTGGAATCAATGGCTTTTGTATTGCTTTTTCCTGGAAGGGACCGCATTGATTTCAAATATCACAACTTACTGCATGATGTGCTCTGAATAAATTACTTGAAGCAATGCCATGGATTTGCAATCCCTTGTGTTAAATATGGACAAGACACATAAATAAAAAGAGGGTTAAATTAATGGTTTCCCATCATCACTGTACATTCTGTATAAACCCTACTCTTAGATAAATAACATAAAATGTTGGAATTACACACAGGACTGTTATATGAACGTGAACATCAGTTTAAAGGGCTTCTGATGATCGATCTAACGATGAGTGAAATGTTGTATATTTTGAGTTTGCATAAAAAGGGAAACAAGGGAGGAATAATCTGCTGAAATAAACCACATACTATGTATGTGTGGGCGGGGATTTGTGTTTTTTTTACATAATATAGTACTTCATGTTTAATGCAGGTTTTAAAAAATTAAATTTGCATTAAAATTTAATAACTTGGTAGTAGCCAATATAGAGAAATATGAATTGTAAAATATTTTCAATCTTCAAGAAGTATACATCATCACATGAGCTAATATATTCTGATTTAAAGAGTGTACAATCAATTTTTAATACTGTTTTATTTTTATATTTATTTAATTGAAAAATCACGTGGGGGCACAGCTCCTTTCTGCTACACTGTGTAATAAGAGAACTGATGATAATCATGCAAACAAGTGACTTATACTATTAAAGAAACTCTACTTGGATAAATCTTCCACTTTTCAATTAAAAAAATGTAAATGCCACTTACGCACAGCAGGTCAGTTCACATCAAGAAGAGAATGAGAGGTAAATGTTTTGTATGTGACTTCCCCGAGATTCTGGCTGAAGTGTTGTCTATTTCCAGCATCTTCTGCTTTTTATTTCATTTTTTTAGCAACTATCATTTTTCTTTTTGTATCTATTGCTCTGCATTGTCCTACGATCATCACAGTTTGTAGATTAGGGCTGTGACTGTAAACCACAAACAAGACAGACCTCAAAAATGAAAGAATAAAAATACCATTTAATGTCTCAGGAAAACTATTGGTACCTATTTTTAGCTGCCTGTCAGGCCAGCATGGCAGCAACACCTATATCCCGGGAATTAACTTGAATTAACTGTAAACTTGAGGTCATCCAAAACTCTGCCGCCCATGTCTTAACTCGCACCGAGTCCCGTTTGCCTATCATCCCTGTGTTTGCTGACCTACATTGCTTCCCAGTCAAGCAACGTCTTGATTTTAAACTTCACATCCTTGTTTTCAAATTCTTCCATGGCCTCAACCCTCTCTACCTCTGTAATCTCCTCCAGCCCCACAACCCCTACAACCCTCCAAGATATCTGCACTCCTCTAATTCTGGTCTCTTGTGCATCCCTGATTTTAATCGCTCCATCATTGGTAGCTGTGCCTTCAGTTGCCTAGGCCCCGAGCTCTGTAATACCCTCCCAGAACCTCTCTGCCTCTCCATCTCACTTTCCTCCTTTAAGACACTTCATAAAAACCTACCTCTTTAACCAAGCTTTTGGTCATCTGAACTAATATCTCCTTTTTTGGCTCAGTGCCATACTTTGTTTTATAATGCTTCTATAAATCGCCTTGGGACATTTTATTACATTAAAGGCACTATATAAATATATGTTGTTGTTGTAAAATAATCTGTGGGATTTTGAGCCCCTTGTTATGGCGAGCTGTTGGCGCTCATTGAGAGCTCAGCAGCTCATCTGAATTATGCTGGGAACGCCCAAACTTGGAAATGGTTCAGGAATTCCGATACTGGCTTTGGGTGGGCAGCCTCACTGCTCACTCAACCTCACACCAGCTTTGGGCGGATGTTAAAATTGCCCCTTTGAAGTTGAGCCACAAAAAGAATGTCATGGGTGGAAGTCATGTCCAGAGATTCAATGACACTGCAAAGGAGCATTCCGAAAGTACGTGAGGGTTGAAAGCTACGGAAAATATGTCAATCACCATTTTCAATGAAGTGGGCTGGGTTAATGTAACTGGAGAGAACTCTGTACATTTTGGGTTTCGTGGAGTTAAACGACTTACGGAATTAAATGGGAGGTACAGGACCACAATCTGCTACCATTACATTTAACATGCTATTAACCATCCTTAACTGACTTTTACAGTTTATTGAAACCATTTGATTTGCTTGTACATGGACATTACCAATAATGACTTGGGCAATGGTAGAACTGTGGGAATCATTAAAAAGCAGTAGTCGCATTGAAAGGTTCAGTGAATGTCATATACCTTTGCTCACAAAACTCATGTGGTTTATGTCTGTTGTTTCAAATGGTTGCCGGATTTTGTTTTATCATGTATATCAGAATATTATCAGCGTGAGTGTTTTCTGATGGAGAGGGTTATTCTGGTTGGGGGGGTTGTTAAAGCTTTACAGTCTTGTTGCATGATGCTGCTTGTATTGGAGGTGTAAGGGGAGGCTGGTGTACGGGGATCATGGGATACTTGACATAACTTAGGTTCCTGCCGCCTGCTAGATACCCGAATTATATAAATAGCCTAAGAATCCTATGAATAGGATAATCAAGAGGTTGAAGAGGTGAATAATATAACCAAGGCAGGATGAGATCAGGGAAGGCAATAGATGGGAGATGATGTAATTAGGAAACAGTTTATCAAGTAAACCTCCTGTAAAACTGTATAAAATGATCACTGGAACAATGTACTAGCAGAACCCCTACAATCATTCATGAGAGTAGGACTTCTCCCTGCACGCTCATAAATAAAGATCGCTCGTTTGTACAAGACATCCGGCTCTCGAGGTGTTTTTGGGTACCGGGGCAAGCCCTCACTCTTACAGAGGAGATCTAACTGTGACGCTATTACTAGAATTTTATGGACTAATAGTTAATTACCTGAGGATAAATGCAGTAAGTGCTATGTAGAGAATTGAGATACCTTTCAGTGAAATACAATACAACTAATAGGTTCAGCTAACATTATAAAACAAGAGAATGAGACCCATGGCATTTGAACTTAAGACTGGGTCAGTTTCTCAAAGTCACCGAGAAGTACTGGGTATTATTCATGTTACTTGAGTGTTACATAACTTACTGCAAAAAAAAGTCCCAAACTAAAATATTGTATACACAATGAAGTCAGTTAACTCATTCTTTTCCATTGGATACAAGGGGAGAGATGTGCAAACAGCAGGGTCTAGCTTATCCAGTGGCATTCTGCAGCCAAAATGAGCCATAATTCATTGATTGGAGTCAGTCAGGAAGTCACGGTATCTGGAGAAAAAGTGATCACTAAAGCCCAAGGCAATAATGTGAGCTCCGGCCAAGTACTTCAACTGAGCTTCAGGCTCATGATGCTGGAGTAGGCCTTTCTGAGAATACATTTTCCAGAGTATTCCAGCACTGCACAGGTGACTGTGTAAAGCAATACACCTTTTATGCAGAATTGGCTCTTTGTGATGGATTTGATATTACCTGTAAATTTTCCCACCGGACACAAACCAATATCACATTTTTGGGAACAATTTTATTGGCTTTTTCTTCATTGGTAGTTTCATCCATTTTTGATTCCTAGTTTTTTGAGCTTTGGTGCTGTTCATTCCTGCTTGCTGATTGGGTATGGTGTCTGCGTCTTCAGCTGTATTTTGTTGCCAGCTTTATTAATACAAAATTTTCAGCCAATCATTTGCAAGTATGGCACAAACGTTTGCATATGCATTTTGCTAAACTATGCACATCGGGCAGGATTTTCCCTCTGGGTGCGGGAAATGCAAGTCAGGGCTCTTTCTGGGTCCCAATCCCACCCCTCAGGGAAAGCAGTCGCGCAGCCCCCGATTTTAACGGGGGTGGTCTGTTAATTGGCTGGAGCGGAGGTTTGGTGGTTAATTAGTGGCTGCAGGGTCAGGAACGGAGGTGGAGTCAGAAAGCGAGCGGGCCCAATTTAACCCACAATAGCAGCCATTATTGTGGCTGCTGTTTCACTCCATTACTTGTCGGAATAAACATGCAGCAGGCGGGGTAGAGCTCTGGAACCCAGGGCAGGGCTGCCCCTTGTTTTGCTGATGGCAACCTGGAGGTCCTCCTCGAGCACTGAGGGAGAGGAGGGAGGTCCTCTTCCTGAAGGGTGGCAGGGGAAGCCACCCTCCTAGACAAAGCAGACCTGCATAGAGTTTGCTAACACAATGAGCAGATGGAGTATGGTGCACAGAAAGTGGGTCCAGTGTAGGAAGAGGTTCAATGATCTTATTTGCTCTGGTAAGGTGAGCACAATGCCGTACCTTCAGTTCAGGCCTCTGGGTATCAACCTCCAGCAGACAACAGCTACGTTCAATACAATGCCATTCCTCCAGCGTCAGAGGGGCTCAGATGAAATGAGTCTGTATGAGATGATTCCTGACGTTAGTGGCATCCTGACGAGACCCTTGAGCCCCACGCTGGCATTGGCCACCTCCCTGTTCAGCTGGGGCACCTCTGTGTTCATCATCTTCCTCCTCTTTCTCCTCCTCTTCTTCCTCCTCCTCTTCCACATTCTGCCCCTCATCTTCCTCCGAAGAGCTGTGTCCATCCAGCTCCTCACCCTCTTCAAGGTCCACTCTTGTCTGGAAGGCCATGTTATGGAGAGCGCAGCAGACCACCACCATGCACGAAACCCTTGCAGGAGGGTTCCAGGCACTGGAACCTCATCTTCAGAAGCCTTTTGTTACTGCACCTCTGTGCCTATCTCGGGCTTGTGTAGGGAGATGAGTAGCCATCTCTTCAAGGGAGATCCCTTGTCCTCTAGGATCCATCCACGGAGTTTGGGGGATGGAATTAAGACCTGTAGCACCCTGGACTGGTGGAGGATGAAGCAGTCATGGCAGTTTCCAGGAAAACGAGCGCACACACGCAGGAAGCTCTTCTTGTGGCCGCAGACCAGTTGAACATTGAGGGAGTGGAAGCCCTTCCTGTTGATGAATTTCAATGGGCGGTCAGTCAGTGCCTTAATGTCCACTTGGGTTCATTTGATGATGCCTTGCACCTGGGGGAATCCAACGATGGAGGTGAAACCCACGGTTCTCTGTGCCTGTGAGGCACATCTGTCTGGAATTGTATGTAATGCCTCGCTTTCACAAATAGGGCATCAGTGACCTGTGAGATGCAGGAGTGTGCAGCCATTTGCGAGGCACTATCAAGGTCCGCAGCTGATTTTTGGATGGAACCAGAGGTGAAGACGCTCAAGGCCAAAGTGACATTGACAGCTACTGGTGAACAGTATTGCGAGGTGTGAGGTCATCTGTGATGAGGGCACAAATCTCTGTGACCATCTCCCTGGAGAGTCTCAGTCTCCTGCTGCACTGGTTCTTGGTCATGTCAAGGTAGCCCCATCTTTGGCAGTAATCCTATGCTGAAGATATGGCCTCCATTGTCTTCCTGCCCCTTATCCTTCTCCTCTGCCCTCCTGATGACTGGGACTCTGCCCTTCCTGCAGAAGATGTTACTCCTCATCGCCACTGGATCCATATTCTGACAGTCACGCTCCCATTGTCAGCTGCCGCCTTCCTGGTGCTCGGGTGGCCTCCTAATTGCATTTGGCAACCTTGCTCCCTCCTCTTATATCCCCGCGATGCCAGCAGGGTGACGACCCCCTCCGCTGTCAGAGTAATTACTGACCACTCTCCCTGCAACCTGCGCTGACCCTGTGACACTCTGTGCCCTTCTGTGCCATTCTCCCTTTCACGAGGTGTAGCTAATTCCCTGGGATGGCCATGACTGTCTCCCCGCTGTGTATCTGCCTCCATGCACCTGGTCTGCCCCAGAACCAGTGTGCAGCCAGTTCGCCCCTGGTGAAACTTGCCGACACCAGGAACGGCAACAGGAAACTGGCACACTAGCCAGCACTGGTACTTTCATCACCTGCCTCCCTCTGCTGCTGCCCCCAGTGGGACCTAAACATCCTGCCCTTTATGCTTGAAGAATAATAACCGGAAGTAGGTGCAATAGCCCAGTTTTTAATTTATTTTTAATTGAGAGATCATTTTGGGGCTGCTACAATATTTATATCTGATGGATGATAGACACGCCAAAAGAACATTTTTTGTAATGCCAAAGATTATTAGAATTTGGATTATTTCTTAATTCCCCTTTCGAATTTTTACCTTTTAATCCCATCTTTGTGCCTGTCATCAGCATACATCACTCACTAACTGGCAACCAGCTTCTACATTCCTACCACTGTTGCCAAGTAACTCCTGAAAAGTTGTATAACAGCAACCTAGCATGAACTTGTCCCTGGATTTTCCCTGTGAGAATACATCTTGCTTCTACTCAACTGAGTTTGGGACTTCTGTGTTGGGAAATAGAAAGCCTGACACCCCTACTAAATGATCAATTATGATAAAAATGGCATTAGGAAATTATTCTACTTCTTTAACTTGAATATATAATGCAGTTTAATTAGGATCTGCAAGGTTATTAGGAGCAGTGTTTGAATAACAGATAAATTGTCACTTCAGAGATAAGCATCACATCTAATTTCACACTCAACTGACACAATTACCAAATGTGTTCAGATGGTTAAAAATGATGATTGTCACTTATCCATTGTATAGCAGAGAACGTTATAATGCAAATATTAACAGAAGTTTCCTTTAATGAGTATGTTATATTCTAAACTATACTGTATACAATCTAATGCAAATTATGTTCCCAGAGGGGTTACACCACATCATAACTTTCTAAATGCCAGGTGCACATCATGTGACAGACTGTGTTCTTTTTAACACACAATGGCTGGTTGGCATCCTTCCATCTATGAAAGATGTTGGACACGCGGCAAACAACCCATTTCGGTGGGGTGTCTTCTCTCGCTGCACCTTTGCTGATGGCTGTGAAGGCCAATCCTTGGGAGGCAGGTTCTGCCACAAGTGCCACCAGTGAAGCTGCCAAGTGACGCTGTGAGTTGTTGTTTTTGTCGCTGGTGTCTGTTGCCAAGCTGCTGTAGCCACTGGTCGTCGCGGTAGTGCACACCAGTCCACAGGATGTGTCACCATTTCTCTCTTTCACCAGCTAGTGACTCCCAGGTGTGATAGTCGACATTTAGGGCCTACATGCCATGCTTGCAAGTATCCTTGAAACGGAGCTTTGGCCGTCCCACTATGGTAGCTCATTTATGCAATACAAAGAATTGATGTGTTTTAATTAGCTTATGCGTCACACAGACCATATTCAGTGACTAGGACAATTCCTTCAGTGTAAATTAGTACCAAAGTTACGGGTGCTCTGAAGGAATATTTGATCAGATGCAAAGCATGCCAGACAGAAACATGGAAAAAGTACAATTCACTCACAGTTATACACTTCACATAGGCACATAACAACTAAATTCATTTAGCTGACATGGCTGAATATATTTAAAAGGAATTAGTGAGATCAGTTCCAGTCTTACACATTGTTAATCCCTGGCACTTTGATGGAAGGTATACAATCAACTTTAATTTCGTGAAAATGTGCCATTTCTCGACAGAAAAGTTAATACTTGGAGTTAATAACTCACTTTTTAATGTCAGGGTATTTTGTTTTCTTGTACCCCTCCCCTACTGCACAGTGCTAGAGACCTGGGGGATTTTCTGACTGACTATTATTATTGATTAAAGAACACAATTACTCTCTCTATCAATTATTTCTATGTAACCCTTTTGCATTAACTGCAGAATCGTAAGATAACTACCTCTTTACGTCAATAGTTTCACAGACCATACACATAATCCTTAAACAGCAGTTTAATGGCCCCATTCTAAGAGAGCTCCATGGCTCTCCCAGTTGCTGAACAGGACAAGTGGATCTCACAAAATGTAAAGCCTTCAGTTTTTCTTCAGTACAAATTTGAGCAATTCATCTCTTTATCCACACACATTAATACAAAAGGACAGACTTAGGGTCAACTTAGACGGCCAAGATTAAATATTGACTAAATAATGGAGATGTATACAAACTAAGATGTGGAATGACTGCCAGAAGAATAGATTACAGTGATAGTGCAGAACCAATTCTATTTAATCTGACCTTACATTTTAATATCATTCAAGATGTTATTAATCACCCAGTTTATACTGTCGGTTATGATATGAAATTGATCCATCACTGACTGGTTAAAAGCCATTAGATATAAACAATGCAAGGCATTTTATTTCTCCAACCTTACAATAACATTTATTTCTTTTTAGTTTTAAGTTCAAATGAAGGATTTATACCGAAAGGGTAACATTTCCTCTTTGCAGGTGCTGACTGTCTTCCTTTCTATTTTTTCTTTAAAAATTAGGAAGTTAGGGATAAGAAGGGAAGCTGAACAGATCATTGCACCCAAAGAGTAATAAGCAATTCTTGGTATTTTCCTTTGTGCCTTATTTCAACAAATCCATAAATCCAGAAACACATGAATGAGTTTGTTAAAATATTGATCTACATGTGGCAATAGGGCAGCGCAGTGGTGCAGTGGTTAGCACCGCAGCCTCACAACTCCAGCGATGCGGGTTCGGTTCTGGGTACTGCCTGCGGGGAGTTTGCAAGTTCTCCCTGTGACTGTGTGGGTTTCCTCCAGGTGCTCTGATTTCCTCCCACATGCCAAAGACTTGTGGGTTGATAGGTAAATTGGCCATTGTAAAAAAAAAAAATTGTCGCTAGTGTGGGTAGGTGGTAGGAGAGTTGTGGGGGTAGAGAGGGAAAATGGGATTAATGTAGGATTAGTATAAATGGGTGGTTGATGGTCAGCATAGACTTGGTGGGCCAAAGGGCCTGTTTTGATGCTGTATGACTCTAGGCGAAGTGAATATAATAAATGGTTTTAACCAGATATGATAGATCATAAATTTTAGACCTATTGTTCATAGAATCATAAAGTTTTACAGCACAGTATGATAAGAGGCCATTCAGCACATGGGTGCCTTTGATGGCTCTTTGAAAAAGTTATCGAATTAGTCCCACTCCAACTATTCTTTCTCCATTGGCTTGCAATCAAATCATTTAGTCTTCTTGAGCCAGATGGGATTTTTATGTTCGTGGAACTTAAGAACATAAGTAATAGGAGCAGGAGTGGACCATTCGGCCCTTCAAGCCTGCTCTGTATTCAACAAGATCAAGGCTGATCTTCTACCTCAACTCCACCATTCCACACTATCCCCATATCCCCTGATTTCCTTCATACCCAAAAATCTATCGAGCTCTGTCTTGAATATACTCAATAACTGAGCATCCATGACTCTTTGGGGTAGAGAATGCCAAAGATTCCCAACCCTTAGAGTGAAGAGGTTTCTCCTCATCTCAGTCCTAAATGACCGACCTCTTATTCTGAGACTGTGATCCTGTGTCCCAGATTCCCCAGCCAGGGGAACCATTTTCTCAGCATCTACTCTGTCAAGCCCCTTAAGAACAAAGAACAAAGAACAAAGAAAATTACAGCACGGGAACAGGCCCTTCGGCCCTCCAAGCCTGCGCCGATCCAGATCCTCTACCTAAACATGTCGCCTATTTTCTAAGGGTCTGTATCTCTTTGCTTCCTGCCCATTCATGTATCTGTCTAGATACATCTTAAAAGACGCTATCGTGCCCGCGTCTACCACCTCCGCTGGCAACGCGTTCCAGGCACCCACCACCCTCTGCGTAAAGAACTTTCCACGCATATCCCCGTGGATATGGGGCGGCACAGTGGTGCAGTGGTTAGCACCGCAGCCTCACAGCTCCAGCGACCTGGGTTCATTTCTGGGTACTGCCTGTGTGGAGTTTGCAAGTTCTCCCTGTGTCTGCGTGGGTTTCCTCCGGGTGCTCCGGTTTCCTCCCACAGCCAAAAGACTTGCAGGTTGATAGGTAAATTGGCCATTATAAATTGCCCCTAGTATAGGTAGGTGGTAGGGGAATATCAAGACAGGTGAGGATGTGGTAGGAATATGGGATTAGTGTAGGATTAGTATAAATGGGTGGTTAATGGTCGGCACAGACTCGGTGGGCCGAAGGGCCTGTTTCAGTGCTGTATCTCTAAATCTAAATCATAAATCTAAACTTTTCCCCTTTCACTTTGAACTTGTGTCCCCTTGTAATTGAATCCCCCACTCTGGGAAAAAGCTTCTTGCTATTCACCCTGTCTATACCTCTCATGATTTTGTACACCTCAACCAGGTCCCCCCTCAACCTCCGTCTTTCTAATGAAAATAATCCTAATCTGCTCAACCTCTCTTCATAGCTAGCGCCCTCCATACCAGGCAACATCCTGGTGAACCTCCTCTGCACCCTCTCCAAAGCTTCAGCATCCTTTTGGTAATGTGGCGACCAGAACTGCACGCAGTATTCCAAATGTGGCCGAACCAAAGTCTTATACAACTGTAACATGACCTGCCAACTCTTGTACTCAATACCCCGTCCGATGAAGGAAAGCATGCCGTATGCCTTCTTGACCACTCTATTGACCTGAGTTGCCACCTTCAGGGAACAATGGACCTGAACACCCAAATCTCTCTGTACATCAATTTTCCCCAGGACTTTTCCATTTACTGTATAGTTCACTCTTGAATTGGATCTTCCAAAATGCATCACCTCGCATTTGCCCTGATTGAACTCCATCTGCCATTTCTCTGCCCAACTCTCCAGTCTATTTATATTCTGCTGTATTCTCTGACAGTCCCCTTCACTATCTGCTACTCCACCAATCTTAGTGTCGTCTGCAAACTTGCTAATCAGACCACCTATACTTTCCTCCAAATCATTTATGTATATCATAGAGTTTTATACATTTCAATGAGAGAACCTCTCATTCTTCTAAATGGAATGTTGGCCCATTCTACTCAATCTCTCCTCCTAGGACAATCCCCGCATCCCAGAAATCAGTCTAAAAGTTCTTATATAAATTAAAATATATTAAAATTCTTTAACTAATTTAAAACCATGAAGTGAAGCTTTGCAGACAACTATAATGATGCCTTGTAGTTGTACCTGTAACAACACTTCTGAATTTATGCAAATTTTTTTCTTAAAAGATGAAAGCATCAGTGTAACAGAGTGGGAGGTAATAGGGCATATTTCAAATTTGACTTAAATAGGCCAAGAATAACACCCCCTCAAAAACTTAACATGCTTCCAGTCTTGCAACCAAATGAGATATGCCCCTTAATAATTTGCTTTAATTGCTGTTTTAGTCTGATGGCCCTGTTCGTTTTCAACAGTATTTAATATAAATGGATGTTACAAAATGGCAGTCATCAAAGATAATACCTATGATGCCGTGCCACCATCAATGTAAATGTGACATGATAGTGTTACCGCATATAGGACAATGCAATAATGCCTACCTCCACAAAAATGCAACAACATAATAAACCAAATTTTATCAATAGGTCCAGAATTGTGGCTACACAAATTTCATTAGGGTGCCTCCCCAGATGTAGTTGTTGGCTGTACAGCTCTGTATCCATTGAAAAGTATAACCAATTGCTCTAAAGATACAAAGGATGATGGGGGGGGGGGGGGGGGGGGTGTTATGAGTCCTACTTTCCTTCTGTTAAATAGCACTATCTTTGATTATTCTTCCTTCTGTTCTGTTATTTCTATCTCCCATTCACACTGGGCTCCGTAAAAAAAAACTGGACAGCAATTTTCTCTCTGCACGTATCTCTCATATTAAATTTGCTTCAAAGCCAGGAAACTCCAGGAGCCAGGCTATAAACTCTTGTATACATTTTTATTTTGACCTTTACCCTTTGCAAAATACAAAATTCATAATCTGAAGGCCATCTCTGTTTAAAAGTAGCAAACAAGATATCTATCTTATAAAAACTTCTACAGGATACGTTTGTAAAGATATTTTAAATCAAAAATAAGGTTTATTTTGTCCTTTACTGCATCACAATTGAGATATTGAATCTGGGTGTAACATAACTGCCTGCACCATGAACCAGATAGCTCATCTGCGAGCAGCACTTAAGTTTTTATCAGTTCGTTCATGGAATGTGGGCTTCGGTGGCAAGGCCAGCATTTATTGCCCATCCTTAACTGCCCTTGAGAAGGTGGTGGTGAGCTGCCTTCTTGAACCGCTGCAGTCCATGTGGTGTAGGTATGGCCACAGTGCTGTTAGGGAGAGAGTTCCAGGATTTTGACCCAGTGACAGTGAAGGAACAGCGACATAGTTCTGAGTCAGGATGGTGTGTGGCTTGAAGGGGAACTTGCGGGTGATGGTGTTCCCATGCTACCCTTGTCCTTCTTTGCGGTAGAGATCACGAGTTTGGAAGGTGCTGTTGAAGAATCCTTGGCGAGTTGTTGCAATACATCTTGTACACACTGCAACCACAGGACATTGTGGTGGAAGGAGTGAATGTTTAAGGTGGTGGATGGGGTACTAATCAAGTGGGCTGCTTTGTCCTGGTTGTGTCAAGCTTCTTGGGTTTTGTTGGAGCTGCACTCATCCAGGCAAGTGGGGAGTATTTAATAGAAAGAACAAAATTGCATTTTTTAATGCCTTTCACATCTTTTAGGACATCTCAAAGTAGTTTGCAAACAATTAATTACTTTTATGGCATGTAGTTACTGTTGTTATGTAGGGAAATGCAGAAGACAACTTGCACACAGCAATTTCCTACCAACAGCAATGAGGTAAATGTCAAATTTATCTGTTTTGGTTGAGTTGGTTGATAAACGTTGCTAAACTTTCCTGCTGTACTTTGAATCATGCCATGGGATCTTTTGTAACCATCAGTTTAACATCTCATCTAAACAAAAGCATCCCTTGCAATGGAGAGGTCACTTAACAATGTATTGACGTGTTAGAAGTGGCCCAGTTGGTGGCACGCATGCCTCTATACTGGAAGGCTCTGAGTTCAAGTTCCACTCCAGGGTTTGAGCCCACTAAGTAAGACTTAACAGGCCAATTTCACAGTGAGGGAGTGCTGTTCTATTGGAAGTGTTGTCTTTTGGATGAGGTGTTAAACTGAGGCCCCGTCTGCTCTCTCAGGTTGACACAAAAAATCTCATGGCACTATTTTGAAGAAGAGCAGGAGAGTTATCCCTGGAGTCTTGCCAATATTTATCCATCAATTAACATCACAAAAAATAGATTATCTGGTCATTATCACATTGCTGTTTGTGGGAGCTTGCTGTGTGCAAAATGGCTGCCGTGTTTCCTACATTACAATATGACTACACTTCAAAAGTACTTCATTGGCTGTAAAGCACTTTGAGATGTCTGGTGGTCATGAAAGGTGCTATATAAATGCAAGTCTTTCCTTTTACCTTTGAGGTGTCGGCATAGATTATTTGTTCAAGTTCTGGAGAAGGGCTTGAACCTTCTGATGCAGAGGATGAGAGTGCTAGTACTGAGCCACGCTAATGCAGATTTATGTGGAAAAATCACATCAAAGCAGATCTAGTTGTATCCAGGACCCCAAACAATCCTTCCAAGTGAAGCAACGATTTACTTGTACTTCTTTCAATTTTGTATACTGTATTTGCTGCTCACAAATGTGGTCTCTTTTACACTGGGGAGACCAAACTTATACTGGGTGACTGCTTTGCAGAACACCTCCGTTCAGTCCGCAAGCACGACCCCGACCTTCCTGTCACTTGTCATTTTAATTCTCCACTTTGCTCCCACTCTGACCTTTCCGTCTTTCACTTACTACAATGTTCAAATGAAGCTCAACACAAACTCAAGGAACAGCACCGGATCTTTCAAATGGGCACTTTACAACCTTCCGCACTTAACATTGAGTTCAATAATTTTAGATCATAACCTCTGGCCCCATTTCTTTGCCTTTTCTCATGTTTCTTAGCTGGTTCCCTCCCCCCAATGCATCTTGTTTTTTTCTTAATCTCTGTATCCACACCTCATTCAGACACATCTTTTGTTTCTCACTTAGCTTTGTACCATGAAACCATTTGTCATTTAATGTCTCCTGCCTTCCACCCGATCACAGACCTTCCTTTTTGTTCTTCTTCCCTCCATCCCCCCTTTCACTTGCTCAAAACCCATTACATTTCTAACTTTTACCAGTTCTGACGAAAGGTCATCGATCTGAAACGTTAACACTGTTTCTCTCTCCACAGATGCTGCCTGACCTGCTGAGTATTTCCAGCATTTTCTGTTTTTGTTGCAGATTTCCAGCATCCGCAGTATTTTGCTTTTGTGCTAGTTGTGTCTATGATGTGACTGCCTGAATGTTTGGATTTATCGATTTGAATTGTCTGAAAACAAAATCTTGCGTGCTGGTTTTTAGCCAATTGGTAGAGTGAGAGAAAAAGGGGGAAAGAGGAGAGAGAGCAACAGAATTATTTAAATTGATTTCATTTTTGGTGAATGTCACCCCAAAATTGCCCAAAATGTGATGGATAATGTAGATACAGGAATTTTTTCTACTGGACACAGGACTCAAGAACTAGAAAGCACAATTTAAAATTAAGGATGTCAAAGAAAAAGAAGAAACTTAGACAACATTTTTTATTAAGAGTCTGATAGAATTACGGAACAAACCATCATAGGAGATGGTGGTGGAATGCAAAACTCTGGCAACATTTAACACAGGACTGAATGAATTCCTATTATAAAAGGAAACCCAAGGCTGTTAGTTCATGAATCAATGTAAGGAAACTGATGGGGGTGGGTTGAAGGTTAGGCTGCTACTGATGATACAGTTGGTTTGTTTGAGCATCAAAATGTGTAAGCTTAAGACTGTAAAAAGGTTTCCAAGAAGGCTAAGTCTCCAAAGTTGTTGGCAATCAAAGAGTTATGTTATGACCAGGTGAGACAGGTGTCGCGGGGTCCCTTGTAACCTTCACCTGGTCTTATTGTAACAGGGTTTGATTTTAAAACACACTACGTTTTGAGCTCCCCTTTGGTGAATCCTTGTTCACCACTTTCCAATTATAAGGCAAAGAAATGAGCATAAACAGGCTTTCTTAGGTTTAAAGAAGAAAAGTGAAATTTATTAAACCTTAAACTCTAATACGGTAAACGCCTACAGATACAGGCTGTGCCCCATGCTGGCATGCGTACGCGATACGTACATGCAAATAGAGACAGAAAAGAGCAGAAGAAAAATAAAGTAAAGAAGTTTGAGGCAATCTCAGAAGAGGGGTTTTTACTGTGCTTCGAGCTCACTGTAGTCCTTCATTGTAGGTAGATCTTGCTTTTCGTTGGGGCCCAGTATTCTTCTTAAACTTTGTTCACTGTAGGAGACTTTTCTCTCTTGGGGTTCATGTGTCTTCAATGGGTCTTCAGTTCTGTAAGAAAGAGATGGGAGCAGACAGGAGAGAGATCTTTTCAGTCCAGGAGCAAACAGCTTTCTGAGTTTCAAATACTCTGTGGCAAGTTCAAAATCAAACAGCCAGTTATCTAAACTGGTCTGACCAGGTCTTCTATGTATTGGAGAAGCAAGGACTGGGTCCTTTGTTCCAACACTGTCTGCCAGCATGCAAAAAAGGTCTTTCCGGCGAGGGGCCTGGAAATTCCTTGTGACAGGCCCTCTTTTCTTCCCAGCACCAATTTTAAGTTTTAATGGTCACGTGGTGAAATAATGTGTGCCTCATTCTTAGCAGGTGGAGGCCTGCATAACAGTTAGAAAATCCTTCTAATATTTTTTAAATGGCTGCTGATCAACTTATCTTTAGATAGAGTTTTAGCTGATTTTCCTTTGTAGCTTTACAGTTTAAGATGTGCAATTAATGGTAAGCTGACCTACTAGGGAGCCATTCTCAAATGAAGCAGAGCCAGATGCAGGACTACAACACTATTGTACCAATACTCCAATCAGTGCTCCTGTTGAATGTGGCTCTCCATTGGGAGCCCAAGATTAGTGAATTTACACTTTAACTTCTTGCTTGATAATAAACTTTGATTCCAAAACACAGTCGTTAAATGGTTACCCTCTGAAAAAAGATTGAGCAGCTCCAGCAGCTTTTTAGCCTTTAAAATGATACCAATCAGTTAACTGTTCACTCAATTGAATCATTTTAATATTTTACAATTACCTTCTGATGTTTAGCAAAGTGCCCTTTTGGCATCAGTACAGATGAGAAAAATTAAAACTGAGCACTTCACTGTGACGAAAATACAATATAAAATGCATAATGTAGAAATGTCAACTCCTTTGCAGAATTTTTTGACATTGTACCTCCAATCATCCTTTTTTATTATTCTCTTGGAGATATTCAATTGTCATTGCTGGTAATATCAAGATAATGTTAGGGTGAGAAATCAGCAGGACAAATTATAAATCTAATGAGACACGTCGAGATAGGTTACATTTTTACATTGAAATTAATAAGTTGCACTCCAAATGAGTAATGATTGACAGTTCTGCAATGGCATCTGTGGTCAGGTGAGGCACAAGGTGTCTCAGACTGGGAGGTTATACTGAGGAAATGGGAGACTGGTAAAAACAAGCCTGGTGAAAAGTGTCCATCATTGGACACAGTGGAATGCAGCTGACAATATTACACCCGGTCAGTTCAGCATTAACCAATATTTTTCAGTTAACTGGAGCATTTGGTGATTTTTCAGTGCATAAACTAGTCTCATGGTGACCATGACACCACTGACTGGCCTACATGTGACTCCAGACCCACAGCAATGTGGTTGACTTTTAAAATGCTCTCTGAAATGGCCTAGCAAGCCATTCAGTTCAAGAGCAATTATGGGTTGGCAATGAATGCTGGCCTTGCCAGTGATGCCCACATCCCACGAACGAATAAAAAAACATATTGTGAATACTAGCAGTAAAAAAAAGACTTGCATTTATATAGCACCTTTCATGTCCTCCCAAAGCATTTTAAAGCCAATGCAGTATTTTTTGAAGTCTAGTCACTGCCAACACCACTCCTCTCCCCTCCCCTCCAGTGTCACACCTCAGATCTCCATACGGAGATCCAATGGCGTGGAAGTTCGGAGGGCTGGTTGTGGCTGGGGGGCCTGGAAAATTCTTCTTGGAGAGGCCCGCCACAACCCCTGACGCGGGAAGGCCCCATCGCATTTTACCGGCGGCGGCAAGGCCTCGGTGTGGCCCCCAGCCCCCCCACCGCCGCTCGGTGACGGAGTCTGCATCTGCATATGCTAATCATATTAAAAATAATGACTAAACATCTACCCGGTAATGACGGCCAGCTCACGCTGATAATCCGGCCGCTGACTGGAACTTCCACAGCTCTGTACAACTGAAACATCACTGCCTCACTTTTGAATTCCAACCTCCTTGAGATAAAGGCCAACATTCTATTAGTCTTTTAGATTATCTTTTGTACCTGTCCACTGCCTTATGTACATGGACACCTAAATCCCTCTTCTACATCACAGCTCCTAGTATCTCACTTTAGGAAAATGTAGTGATTTATCGTTCTCAATTCCAAAGTAGATAACTTCACACTTCCCCATATTTATAAATTGGGTGAAAAACCAAGGTCCCAGCACAGATCCCTGGGGAACACCACTTGTCACTTTCCTTCAATAATAGAATGAACACTTCAGCCCTGCTCTCCGTCTCCTACCTCCCAAGCAATTATTAATCCCTGTCTCACGGTTACCTCCAATTCTGAGCACTCTTATTTTTGTTAATAATCTCTTGTGATGAACCCTACCAAATGTCTTCTGGCCATCCATATAGACAACATCAATTGACACTGTACTATCCATCATGCTGTGATCTCCTCAAAAATTCAACTGGGTTAGTCAGACATGCCCTACTCTTCACAAACACATGCTGACTCTCTTTGATCACTTGATACTTGTGCAAGTGTTCAGTTATTCTGTCTTCAAAGATATATCCCAGTAACCTCTTCACAATTGATGTCAAGCTAACAGGTGTGTAGCTACCTGGTTCCTGTCTCCCATCCTTCTTAAACAATGGAGTGACATTAACAATTTTCCAATTCAAAGCCACAATTCCGGAATCCAGAGAGCTTTGGAAAATTGTGACTAATGAAACTGCAATTACTCACCTATTACTTTTGAGTCCCATTATTTTCTTCATTAACTTTTTAAAAATTAAATTCACTAAGTTCCTCCCTTTGACTTATTTTTCAGTTCCCTTGTGTCACTGGTATTGGATCTCTTCCTTCACTGTGAAACTGGTTACATGGCATTCATTTAACAGGTCTACCATTTTCTTATCATCTGTAATAGTCTCAGCTGCATTTGACTTTAATGGGCTCAAATCCCCATTGCCACTTACTTTCTCTTAATATATTAATTAAAAGTTTTACTGTTAACTTTGATGTCCTATGCAAGTTTATTTTCATATTCCCCTTTTGCACCTCTTATTATCATACCCACAAAAAAGGAAAATCCACATTTGCACAAATATGTCCTTAATAATTTGTCCCAGTTACACTCTGATGTGCATAGCCCATCCATTCTGGGCGATGATAAACTGATAGTTATCATTCTAGATGATAAGTATGTTAAAATAATTCAAGCTATTTTATTTGACAAGTCTATATTCCTTTGCATTTTTGCTAAAAAAGCTCGGCTATTCAGTTCAATCACCTATCATCTAATTAAGGGAGCAGAGATTTCTATTAGTTTTATACCAAGCCAAACTGAGAAAAGCAGTACTAATTGGTTTCTTCTTCCCACATACCATTCGTGCTTTGATATTCAGTAAGAATGCCTCCCCATCTATCAAACATGAACTAAAATCCTATTAATGCAAACCATGTGTCTATATTAGTACAAAGCCCAGCATTGAAACCTTCAGCAACAGGCGTCTCATTCTCAGTCCATTTCTCCTGCCTTCTGGGCTCTTTTGGAACCTCAGGCAGTTGATACTAATTAGAGCAATGTGATGAATTTGCAGCATTTGTGATCTTTCCAATGTGCAAGAGAGGTGTACTGATTGGCATTAGCCAGAGACCTATTTGTCAGTTGCAAGAATTATCCGAGTGCTCAATAAAAAGGTAACACAAATCAAATACCAAATAATAAATGCAGCACTAAACCCATAAGCTTAAAAGTTGACCATGAGTCAATTCCTTTGTATGGAGTAAATTTACATTTTTCTGTATTCGTGTGAGAATTTCCCTCATAGCGTATTAGGGCTTGCCTTGGTAAATGTTTTATGTTGTGCAATTAATTTGGATGGTTCAGAATACACAGGGAAACTCAACAAAATGCTCCAAGCATTTTTTCTGTTAAATTAGTAATTACATTAATAAGTAGTTTTAATACAACTGACTCAAATTTATACCCAAAGTAAAGTGCATTGGCAAAGTGAGCACACACCTTGAGAAAAGGCAAAGAAGTCCATATATCGTTAAAGGTAATTCTGGAGAATTTTATGTGGGGGATCAAGGTGATTTGGAACGATCATTACAAGGATGCTTGACAAAAAAGATGGAAATTTTTTGATTTGATTTTACTTATGAGACACATCTACATAACTCACTTATAACTTAGTCATCTGTGAGTATTGAATCAATCATGTAATACATATATCTCCCATTCATTTTAAACAGACTCCAGAAGCTGGCTGAGCGTGTCTACCCTGAGGCACAGTGCGGCTTTTGAACAGAGAGATCCACCATTGATATGCTGTTCTCCCTTCGCCAGCTACAGGAGAAATGCCGCGAACAACAGATGCCCCTCTACATTGCTTTCATAGATCTCACCAAAGCCTTTGACCTCATCAACAGACGTGGTCTCTTCAGACTACTAGCAAAGATCGGATGCCCACCAAAGCTACTAATTATCATCACCTCATTCCATGACAGTATGAAAGGCATAATTCAGCATAGTGGTGCCTCATCAGACCCATTTCTTATCCTGGGTGGCATGAAATAGGGCTGTGTTCTTGCACCTACACTGGGATCTTCTTCTCGCTGCTGCTCTCACATGCGTTCAAGTCCTCAGAAGAAGGAATTATCCTCCACACAAGATCAGGTGGCAGGTTGTACAACCTTGCCCGTCTTAGAGTGAAGACCAAAGTACGGAAAGTCCTCATCAGCGAGCTCCTCTTTGCTGATGATGCTGCATTAACATCCCACACAGAAGAGTGTCTGCAGAGACTCATCGACAGGATTGTGGCTGCCTGCAAGAAATTTGGCCTAACCATCAGCCTCAAGAAAACGAACATCATGGGACAGGATGTCAGAAATGCCCCATCTATCAATATCGGCAAACACGCTCTGGAAGTAGTTCAAGAGTTCACCTGCCTAGGCTCAACTGTCACCAGTAACCTGTCTCTCGATGCAGAAATCAACAAGTACATGGGAAAGGCGTCCGCTGCTATGTCCAGACTGGCCAAGAGGGTGTGGGAAAATGGCGCACTGACACAGAACACAAAAGTACGAGTGTATCAAGCCTGTGTCCTCAGTACCTTGCTCCACGGCTGCGAGGCCTGGACAACGCATGTCAGCCAAGAGCGGCATCTCAACTCATTCCATCTTCGCTTCCTCCGGAGAATCCTTGGCATCAGGTGGCAGGACCGCAGGAATCCTCGAGGCGGCCAACATCCCCAGCATATACATCCTACTGAGCCAGCGACGCTTGAGATGGCTTGGCCATGTGAGCCACGTGGAAGATGGCAGGATCCCCAAGGACGCATTGTACAGCGAGCTCGTCACTGGTATCAGACCCACTGGCCGTCCATGTCTCCGCTTTAAAGATGTCAGAAAACATAACATGAAGTCCTGTGACATTGACCACAAGTCGTGGGAGTCAGTTGCCAGTGATCGCCAGAGCTGGCGGACAGCCATAAAGGCGGGGCTAAAGAGTGGCGAGTCGAAGAGACTTAGCAGTTGGCAGGAAAAAAGACAGAAGTGCAAGGAGAGCGCCAACTGTGTAACAGTCCCGACAACCAATTTTATCTGCTGCGCCTGTGGAAGAATCTGTCACTCTAGAATTGGCCTTTATAGCCACTCCAGGCGCTGCTCCACACACCACTGACCATCTCTAGGCGCTTACCCATTGTCTCTCGAGACAAGGAGGCCAAAGAAGAAAAAAAGGAATTATACAACTGAAACATTTAATTGGTCAACAGGAAATTTACACCAAGAATATTTTAAATTACATTTTGTCCTCTGTCTTTTACTAAGTGAGATTATGGGGGAAAATTGGAGAGTATTGTGGAGTTTTTTTTACAGTGATGTTAGATGCATTGTGTTAGTTTGGCAGATGGTTCCATTTCTCCTTTGGTCAGATGTCAATACAATTATATCCTAGAAACAAGTGGGAAGTTAAATCTATAAGACAAAGCAGTAGTATTGCAGAATAAAATAGCTGCTCTGAAGGTCAGATCAGAATTAGTTCTGTAGGGTCTTAGAGGAGCGGAGTGTGTACTGGCTTGGCTTTCAGGCTGCTTGGCATCATGCCAGCTCAGAGCTGATGAACAGCCACACATGCCCTTGGGGCATGCAGCTCGCAAGGCCGCATGGTATTGAAGCTCAGCCTTCAAAAAGCCTTCATATCCTATTATGAGGATAGTGTGGTAAAAAGGCATTGAAGTGGATGATCAGCCATGATCATATTGAATGGCAGGGTAGGCTCGATGGGCTGAATGGCCTACTCCTGCTCCTATGTTCCTATGACCTAACAATAATAACTGAACCAATGTAACTGAGTGACTGAAGTTAAAATAACTGCAGACATGCATTTCAGTTAAATCCATGTTCTCTCAATTTTTAGCAGACATCTTCTGCATCTCTCTGCCTGCAGCTAAGCGATCATACGTGTTCTGTAGCATGATGTATACTGATGATACCAATATCTGTAGAAAAGGGTAGAATATGGTCTTCAGAAAGTCAAACGATGTGATTACATTTTCAGAATTATTGATTGAGTAATGGAAACTCAGCTATAGGTATTTTATAGCAAGTAGTGTATCAGCTGTGGCCCAGTTAGTTGTATATTTGCCTTTAAGGCCAGAAGGTTTGGGTTCAAGTCCCACTCCAGGACTTGTACACAAAAATCTAGGCTGATGCTCCAGTGTAGTACTGAGGGTGTGCTGTCTCTCATGTGAAATGTTGAACTGTGGTGTTGTCTGCCCTGTGAGGTCGAAGTAAATGATCCCTGGCACTTCTTTGAAGAAGAACAGGGGATTTCTTCCTGGTAAACATTTATCCCTCAATTTCTTCTTTGGCCTCCTTGTCTCGAGGGACAATGGGTTAGCGCCTAGAGGTGGTCAGTGGTTTGTGGAGCGGTGCCTGGAGTGGCTACCCCTCAATTAATATCACTAAAACAGATTAACTGGTCATTATTGCATTGCTGTTTGTGGGAGCTTGCTGTGCGCAAAATGGCTGCTGCATTTCCTACATTACAAAAGTTACTACACTTCAAAAATACCTCATGGTCTGAAAAGCACTTTGGAACATCCTGTGATCATGAAAGGTGCTATAGAAATGCAAGTCTTTCTTTGTTTTCCAAGATGTTTTCATTGGTTTATGATCAACTAGTGTTGCTTTTCTCTGCTGTCTCGCTGAACAGATAAGAAATATAGAGTAAGTGAGACACAGCATGAGGCAATCTAGTGATTTACTACTCTACATTCACTCTCATTGTTTTCAAACTGAAATGACAGATTAAGGTGCCTTATAACAGACCATTGACCAATGCAACAGATTTATGACACAGGTTAAGCCAGGTCCTCCAGCAGCTAGATCCGGATTTTTAAAAAAGGCTATGCCTGGTCCATTGAAATGTTACAGAACACACTTTTTAAATTGTTTGAGCTTTTATTTCATGCATTTTTTTTGTAATTGCTGCTGCTCGCTCAAGGAGTGATACACCACAGCTGAAGGAGTTTTCAGCAGGCTATTTCAAAATGACTCTTTTTTCCCAAAAATATACTTTATTCATAAAAATCTGTAAAAAAAAATGCATTATAAAACAGTTCAAAACAGCAGCAAGTTGACAATACAAAAAGTGCAAAGGAGATCAGTTTCCTTCAATACAGGAGTGAGTCGCCTCACGACCCTTCCATTTCATTTTACATGCCATGTACATTTTGCAGCAAACCCATATTTTCTGGATATAGCCCAAGGGGTTTTCCAGCCCCTCAGTTCACCTTGGTGGGAGGACCTTACACACTGGTCTTTGAGCCTTTGCCACGGCTGCCCCAAGCTTTAGTGCATCCCTCAGTCCTGGACTTTGGAATGAGCCAGTCTGCAGCACTCGGTCGTGGACAACTCTTTGCGCTGGAAGACCAACAAGTTTCGAGCAGACCAAAGGGCGTCTTTCACCGGTCGTCCAGCAGCAGTTGATGTTTATCTCGGTGTGCGTCCCTGGGAACAGCCCGTAGAGCACAGACTCCTGTGTTACAGAGCTGCTTGGGATGAACCTTGACAAAAACCACTGCATCTCTTTCCACACCTGTTTTGCAAAGACACATTCCAGAAGGAGGTGGGCAACAGTCTCTTGCCCACCACAGCCACCTCGAGGGCAGCGTGTGGAGGGGGCGAGACTCCGGGCATGCAGGAAGGATCTGTCGGCGAGGGCCCTTCTCGCCACCAGCCAAGCTACATCTTGGTGCTTGTTTGAAAGTTCTGGTGATGAGGCACTCTGCCAAATGACTTTGGCAGTCTGCTTGGGGAACCATCCGACAGGATCCACCATCTCCTTTTCCCGTAGGGCCTTGAGAACATTCCATGCAGACCACAGCCTGATGGATTGGTGGTCAAAGGTGATTTTCTGCAGAAAGTTTTCCATGAAGGATAGGTGGAACGGCACAGTCCAACTGGATGGAGCGTTCCGTGACAATGTGATCAGGCCCATCCTTCGCAACACCGGGGACAGATAGAACCTCAGCATGTAGTGACACATGGCGTTTGCGTACTGGGGGTCTACGCACTGCTTGATGCAGCCGCACACAAAGGTGGTCATCAGGATGAGGGCGACGTTGGGTACATTTTTCCCGCCCTTATCCAGAGGTTTGAACATCGTGTCCCTCTGGACCCGGTCCACTTTAGATCCCCAGATGAAGCGGAAAATGGCTCGGGTGACCGCCACGGCGCAGGAGTGGGGTATGGGCCAGACCTGCGCCACATACAGCAACAACGTGAGTGCCTCGCACCTGATGACCAGGTTCTTACCCACAATGGAGAGAGATCGCTGCCCCCACATGCTCAGTTTATGGTGTACCCTGGCTACTCGCTCCCTCCAGGTTTTGGTGTACGCCCTGGCACTTCAAAATGACTCAGTCTAGGAAGTTATTACCTGGCTGATTTGAAAAGCCAATGCTTCCACTGTGAATTCCGTCATGTCTATTTTGTAGACCGTGGTTTTGGTCAATGTAGCCACCCCCACCTCACATCCATGTACTTTACTGGTCTGCCGCCGCAAATAAACCTTTTGAAGTTTAAAGTGCTGATCGTAACATTCAGTAGTAAATAGGTGGCAGTGAATCGGCTGTTTGTTATACCCCTGGGGATGAATTTTTCCCCATGGAGGCGGGAAAAAGGAGTTGGGATTGTTTCCAGGTCAGGAACACGCCTTCAGTGGGAAACTGATTAAAGTCACAATTTTCACTTGGGTGAGCCCTTAATTGATATGGAGAGGGGTTTCCTGTCCAATTAAAGCCCTTGGAGGCAGGAACGGGAGGAGGTCAGATGAAGTGGGGTCTTATTTAGACTCCCCACAGTAGTCATCACTAAAGCTGCTGGTTTTCCTAAGGGAGAAATCTGCTGACTGTGCCAAAGCCTCCCACAGCACCAGAGGGAAGCAGGATGTCACAGGACGACCGGATGCTTGGTACCCAGGGCAGGGCTGCCCCTCGTTTCATCAATGCCAATTTGGATCTAATGTTGGAGGCCATGAGGGAGAGGAGGATGTGCTCTTCCTAGAGGTTGGCAGGAGGAGGCCACCAGCTGAAACCAAAGAGGCCTGGGTGCAGATTGCTGTTGCTGCCAGTGGCAGAGGTGGGACCAGAAGAACCTGGATTCAGTGCCGCAAAAGGTTCAATAACCTCAAGTTCTGGCAAGCTGAGTGAAACCCCCAACCCTCTGGACAGGTGTCAGGGCTTGCACCCTCCTGCAGACACACCAGCTAAAGAGTCTCAGGGCACAGGCTGCTCCTGAACATGGGAGGGGTGTGTGCCCAGGGCACTTACTGACTCCTCAGAATATCTCACAGCCAGAGAGCTGCTGAGGGCCTGTCACCCCTGAGACATGCAGCTCCTAATGGATAGGACCAGATGACATTGGACACAGAGGACAGCAGTGTATTATCTCACTCTCTTTTGTTCTCGCAGGAGAAACGGGCAAATGATGTCCAGTAAAGGGCCCAGACAGGAGGAGGGGTGCTGTTCTTCCACCACATCGCCCCAGTGGAGCAGACACCGATGAAGATAGCCAGGATGGTGAAAGAGGAGGCAGTCAGGTCTAGCGAAATGGGAGCTCTTGGTGGACTTGGTGATTACAGAGCGCAATGTGTACATGAAAAGGGTGAGGTGCAGTCCACCCCGTCTGTTAGTATGTCACTCACTGAGTAACATTGGGTAGCCTCAACACTGCAGTGGCTTCTACTCTCCTAGACTGGCTCTCTTCATCGCTTCTTGTGTCAGCCACAGGTGCAGAGTCCAACCCACAGCAGCCTCTACCCCTCCCTTCAGAAGTCCAAGCATGAGGCAGAAGCACCATCACACCTTACAAGCGAATCCTCCACCAGCGCAGATACTCTCACCTCAATGGGTCCTCGCTTGCTTATAGATAGGGTGGCACACGATGATGATCATAGCACTAATGGGCAAGAGGAAGTGCCAAAGGCAGAGGGAGCTATGGTCAGTTCCTCTCGGAGGAGGAAGAACAGACACAGCCCTGCTCAGCTGGGCACAGGTGCAGGGACTCAGGAGTCACCGGAAAGGAGTCTCTGCCTTGAATAGCAGCAGGAGATCTGAAAATTTAGCCCCTGGATGGATTTTCCTTTTCATTGACTTCACTGGCCTGAAAAATCAGGCGTGATGTACAAGGGACACCTCATCACCTGATCTGCTGCTGCCTGTTTTCTGTTACTGCTGAAGGTTGAAATCAAAGAGATGAAAATCGTATGGGTTCTACAATGATCGGACAATGAGTTTTACCAAATCACCGCCCAGGCAGTGAAGGTAAAAATTACACCTATATGTCTCCCTACTTCCCTGTGTCTGTCTCTTTCTATCTGTCTTTCTGTGTCTTCTCCCATCTGTCTGTTTCTGGCTCTTTGACCCTCTGTATCGCCTCTGATCTGCTCACAACCCTTCTCTCTTGCAGCCAGTTGTGTGCCTATGCTCTCCCTCTGTCTCAGTTTCCCTCTCTGAAGTAATAATAAGAACTTGAAAATAGTTTAAAATTTTATGCTTTAGCTTCTTTGAAAGCCATTTTGTACATTGTAGTTCAGCCTCTTCAGCTGTCAGGGTGCTTGGTACCAGAAGAATATCAATCAACCCTTTAGACCTTTTGTAGATGCTGAAGCCTCCAAATTAAGTACTAATAAAGGTATTGAAAGAAAAAAAAACATTTTTATAGGTAAGTTTAATTATGTTAATATGAAATATGTAATGGCTTATGCCTTTACTATATTACAGATGTTATCAGGGTGAGGTTCTTCACTTACTGAGAATATAAAGATTGCAGCTGAAAGACTTTTAGAGATATTTTCAGAGTAATTGATTCCCATCTCCTCCTGTTGCTACATTTTGCCAACTACTCATATTTGATTTGCTGTTTTCATAAGTGCTCAGTGTTTCCTCACTGATAGTTTTCTAGCCAGTTGGCTCAACTTTTGGTTGGTACTCTCACTACCTACTGCTTCATTGGTCTTTTTAGGAATTTGAAATTTTCAGTTAAACAAAAATGTAAGACCATGAATTTGTGTTATCATATGATTTTCATTATGTTAATAGTTAAGTATTTTTATTTATTGTCAAGCAAAAATAAAGTGCTTGTTGAATGGAATGAAGTCAGTGCTGATAATTAGATGTTTCCTGACTTCTTGTACCAATTTTATCATCAAGCATTCCCAGTATGTATTCCAAGTAAATAGATGGTGGTAGTGACTTTTTGGGTGTTTTAGAGTTCATTGGGATTTTTAGCTTACTTCCAGATATTCATTATATATATAGTTTTTCAATTCAAAAGACTGAATAGTTTAACCCATCCCTGCTATTTCAAGGTACGTACAAGGATTAGTCTGGCAAAGCTACATAATATGATCCATTTCACTCTTACTGTTGAATTACACATTTTACATTTTAGTGCTATTAAAGGGATTTAATTGAGTTAGAAGCAGTTTAGAGAAGGTTCACTCGACTCATTCTGAGGATGAAGGGGTTATCTTTTGAGGAAAGGTTGAAGAGGTTGGGCCTATACCCATTGGAGTTTAGGAATGAGAGGTGATCTTATTGAAACGTATAAGATCCTGAGGGGACTTGACAGAGTGGATACTGGAAGAATGTTTCCTCTTGTGGGGGAGACTTGAAACAGGGGGCACAGTTTAAGAATAAGAGGTCTCCCTTTTAAGGTGGAGATGAGGAGAATTTTTTTTTCTCAAAGGGTGGTTAGTCTGTGGAATTCTCTTCCCCTGAAAGCAGTGGAGGCTGGGTCATTGAATTTATTCAAGACCGAGTTAGATCGATTTTTGACAGACAAGGGAGTCAAGGGTTATGGGGCAGGCAGGAAAGTGGAGATTAGACCACAACCAGATCAGCCATGATCTTATCGAATGGCGGAGCAGGCTCGAAGGATTGAATGGCCTACGTCTGTTCCTAAGTCCTATGTTCCTAATGCATGTTGAAGAAGGATTGACAGTTAATAATGTGCTAATACATTAAATGCATAAAATAAAATGTTATTTTTATAATTTGAGCTGAATTTTACCAGCCCCTTGGCGCTGCCGGTCGTGGTGCAGGGGCCGATAAAATGTTGTGGGGAGAGGCCCACCTCGATCCGCAACGTCGAGAACGGCCTGCCGCATATTACCAGTGGCGAGGGGACCTCGGTGCGGCCCCCCCGCCGCCTGGCGACGGGCCCTTCATCTGCATATTTAAATTGACATTAATGATATTCAAATGATCTTACCTGCCGTCCCATGCCAATTTTACGGCCTCCGTTCAGCCTTCGCGCGCCTTCAGATCTCCGCACGGTGTTCCGAGGCGAGAACTTGCTGGGGAGGGGAAAGTAATAAAAATGTCAGGGCAGGAGGAGTGGAGGAGTGGGGAAATCAATTTTTATTGGATGTGGTGGGAAGGGGTTATAGGCCAAATGTAATAAGTTTAGGGGGTAAGGTTCGGGTAGGGAAAAAGTCATGTGTTGGTAATTTCGGGCATTAAAATGACCATTGAGGGTTTGGGAAAGGGCCATCCAAACCTTTCTTACTGTTCAATAAAAATTTATTACTGCTGCCCATTTAAAAATTCAAAGTCATTCTAAGGGCTTAAAGCCCTTTAAAACTGGCGCTGGCGCAGCACGAAATATTGTGGGGGCTCTGCGGCAGCTGCTGAATGCAGCACCCCACTGAGTTCAAAGGGTGCGGCCACGGAGTCTGCGCCCAAATAAAATTCAGTCCCTTGTGGGCAGGCTACTTCGCAATAAGCCACAAATCCACATCAGGATAGCATCACTGCACGAGCTAATTGCTGCATCAGGTTTTTTAAAAATTACATATATACATATAACTGAAGCAGGCAACAATATAAATAGTCAGAGTAAGATTTGGATGCATCCAACTCAGATTCAGGACATGAGTGATGAAGAAAAGAGCACTTTATTGATCATGGAGACATTGAGGCATAAAGTGACAATGTCCAGGAACCGCCAGAAACTGCTGCTGTATGCATTGTCAGGTTTTTAAGAAGAAATTGTTGATTGTCGAAACATCATATTTTATGTGATATGAGGTTTTGCAAAAGAGGTGAGATCCTATGTCTGGGGGGAGGGTAAGGACAAATAGCTAATGTAAAGTGACAGATAACAACAAGTGGGTTGACCCCCTGTTATCTATCCAACTGATCCACAGAGAGAATGTATGACTAAATGCACTGGGGTGGGGAGGCTCAGATGTCGGCCTGTCAGGGGAGTCCAGATTTTCACCTCACTCCTTTGCTACAGTTTCTAACATTACACCTACTGGAATTAAATGAAAGGAGATTGAGAGGGAACCACAACAGCACCACACTATACACCAGAGACCCAAGTACATAAATATTCATGTTAGTACATTTTATTTCACAATTTAAATCCTGCACAAGAGGCAAGGCAGATGTTTTTTGTTCTTGCTCTGAATACACAGGAGGAGGCAGTGACTTCATGAAATACCAATGTCCACTGAGACATTTGCTTAATGACTACTTGGAGGATATTTTCATTCCTCCCATGTAGTAAAGCCAACCCAAATATGGGCGCAGTCATTGCTCCACAAATTACTTCAAGTGAAAATATTTTTGACAATAATGTTAAAAACAGCATGATTGAAGCAAACTAAAGGCTAGGAAAAATGGGAGGTTTCCATTCACAGAGTAGGAATTAAGGGAGGCAGTTTGAAACATCAAGGATGAAGTCATAAAAATAAGGGGAGAGGCAGAGAATAACATTAATGCTAGCCTGAGATATCTGAATGTTATTCAGCAGTGAGCTGAGTCATGAAGCCCTACCATCATTTAGTTTGAACTGACCATTACTAGTTTCAACCAGAAGTGAGTTTATATAGAGTTTTGTTTTGATTGTGATGAAGAATTCTCTGTTAACTTTCTTCTGTTGTGTGTTTTTCCATAGTGCAGGAATACATATCTTGCTTTAAGTATGAGATCTTCTTTACCACAGTGATCAGTAAAGCATTGATGTGCCACACTTTGCAACTTTGAGCTCATTTTTGAATGCTGCACTTGCTGTCTCACCTCATCAAGGTTGTCTTTCTAAAGAGACTACATGTCATAGAACCATGGAATGGTTACAACACAGAAGGAGGCCATTCAGCTTGTCGAGCATATGCCAGCTCTCTGCAAGATCAATTTAGCTAGTCCCACTTCCCGCTCTTTCTCCTTGGCACTGCAATTTTTTCCTCATCAGGCGCTTATCCAATTCCCTTTTGAAAGCCACGATTTAATCTGCACCCATCACCCGTTCAAGCACTGCATTCTTGCTTAAAAATGTTTTTCCTCATGTCGCCTTTGGTTCTTTTGGCATTTTAAGTATGTGCCGTCTAGTTCTTGAGCCTCCTGCCAATGGGAACAGTTTCTCTTTCTGAAACTTGAAATATTTTTCAAGGCACCCTCAACTCCTTGGGAGATATAGCTGATTTGTTTTGCCTGTGTAAATAGGATCCCATTTTATAATTTTGATTTGGTGAACTTTTTATGGCCAGGGGACACCTGTAGCCGATAAACTTTAAAAATATTGCGCATGTTGGCAAGTGTTCTTACAATTCTGTCATTTCAGATCAGCTATGCCTGACTGTGTTGCCATCTGACTAAAATAATATAATTTGTCATTATATTGATAATTTGTGTAGGATGCAACAGGTAACTAAGCAGTTGCAAACCTTTTTAAGGCTACATTGCGTTCTGTCACCTATAAAGTATAAACAATAATGCATTTTCTGGACCCCAGGTATACATTCTATTCAAATGAACGTGTATCCTTCATTTTATATCTTACTTTGAAGATTTGGCATTGGAATCACAAACCATCGATGCAGACTCTCGTCTCTACCCCAAGAGAGAAGGATTGGCATGGAAACAATCCTCAGACATCCCCTCAGGCAATTATTTGTCTAGGGACTAACTACCTGTCAATTTGCCTTTCTGAATCTCCCAGCTTTCTCATAATTTGTGACGGTTTGTAAGTCACGATGCAACCACTGTACTTGGCACAAACATTTGTGATGATTTTCTTAGAAGGAATCATTTGCCATCTATGTCTTTATGAAGTGAAACCCTTGCCTACTTTGGTACTTGTGTGTCTGCAAATGGATACTAGGTGGAATTAATAACATCAGGTACATTAAGAAACTCTGCCAAAGCAAAGGCGAACTGTTTGCTTTACAGTTGCTGAAAAATGGATGTACTGAATAAGCCAAATTAATGGCAATGTGAAAAATAATTTTGCGCTTTGCTGATTTATTATAGTTGTTCCAAATGGGGCTTGACATTGGCACTGTATAATTCAAGGGAACTGGAAGGCTCCAAATCCTTTCTCAACTTTCCATTCAGTGCCTGTCTCATGAATTTAAATATCTGAAGGCACTATGTGCCAGACTAATCAATAAAGTTTCCCTATAATGTCTGTAGCTTCTAAGACACATGTCTTTTCATAGCATGACCATGATGGCACTAGTACAATTCTATATTTTGCAAATTCCAACATATGTGTGCAGGACCTGTGCTTGACAACTGCAGAAATTGTGCAATTAGTATCTACAATAATTTAAATGGAGCAGTTGTGGCTCAGTTGGTTGGTAGTGCTCATGTTTCTGAGTTAGAAGGTTGTGGGTTCGAGCTGTACTCCAGAACTTGGGCCCAAAGGCTATTGAGGGGGTGCTTTGCTGTCTGAGGTGTTGCTTTTTGGATGAGACATTAAACTGAGGCCATGTTTGCACTCTCAAATAGACATAAAAGTTCCCATGACACTATTTTGAAGAAGTACAGCGGAGCCATCTCCGGTGTCCTGGCCAATATTTATCCCTCAATCAACGTCACTAAAACAGATTATTTGGCCATTATCACATTGTTGTATGTGGGAGTTTGCTCTGTGTGTAATGGCTGCCTCATTTCCTACATTACAACAGTGACTATACTTCAAAAAAGAACTTCATTGGCTGTAAAGTGCTTTGGGATGTCCTGGGAGCTATACAAGTGCAAAATTTCTTTCTTTGTTAACAATTTTGAAAAAGACTGCTCAGTGCAACTCCTTTGCAGAAATCCGTCATTATTGAAAGAATGGTATAAAATCTGTATTGGTGCATTTATGGAGCAGGTTGTAATACAAAGAATGGAAGAAACAGCAATAAAGTTCAAATTTTGGCACAAAACTCGCAATATGATGATACATAATTGTATCAAATTAAGCTCGCACGGTAATAATCCATCTCATGCTCCCTGCTTTCTTTAATTGTGATGTGTGCTAAAGTTTAGTAAGGGAAGGGACTGTTTTACATCTATCATTGTCAACAGATACATTCTACAATGTGCTTTGCCAAATCCATAGTGAAGTCTTAGTACCTACATTTTTGCCATTATTCAAATTGGAATACACATTATCTGGAAAACTAACATTATAATAATCCCAAAGTATCCAATTATGAGACATCTGGCAATGTGTGCATTTTAATCAGTTTTATTTGATTCATTGGGCCACAAGTTTTCAGTTAGATAGTTTTTGTTCTTTCAATGGAAAAGCATTTTTTTATTCCTGTCAATCGGAAAGATGTAGAATGCCAGAGGTAAATTTTGGACATATTTTTGGTTGCCCTTTTATAAATTCTACTTTTAATTGCATTTCTTTTGTGTACATTTTGGTCCATTTGTAAAGTGTTCTTGAAAACTAGAAAAGTAAAGCTAGCTGTGTAAGCAGAACTGGAGACCAATCCTTGTCCATTGTTGCTTTCTGGTCAATCCTAAGTAAAGGTTTGTGTCCTTTCAAGAATTAATTGTAATGAATTACATGTAATGAGAACTGTTTTAGCTAAGTTTTCATCTAGAGGATTATATGTAGCAACGCATGAGATTCTGTACAAATATCTTCACCCAGTCAGTAATGCCAATCTTACAGCCAATTGCATACATGTGTGAAATAAAAACAGAAAGTGCTGGAAATACTCAGCAGGCAGCATCTGTGGAGAGAGAAACAGAGTCAAATGCTGGAAGATTTCGGCACAGGCAGCAGTCCTGCCACCAGAGCCGAAAGCAGGGGTGTGGATGGGAAGCCCTGCTTTGGCGGGCGGCGGTACCCGAGGCTGTATTCTGCTGGTGACAGCCAATTAAGCGGTTGCTGCCAGGGCTGCCATCCCTATTAATGATGGTGGCCCGCCCCCAAGAGCTGCCGGTCCAATCAGAGGGCCAGTAGCTCAGCAGCACTACTGCTAGTGGTGGCCATTGCTGGGGCTGCACCTGGATGAAGTGGGCACATCAATGGTCGGTGCCCCGAAGAGGGTTAAGTGGGTTGGGGGTAGCTGGGACCTGGCAGGCAGGCCTCGGTGATCAGGCTAGGAGGAGGTCAGGCGGGTCTCAGTGGATAGGCGGTGCCGTTGCCATAGGGGTTGTTGCTGAGGCGGCCTCTCTGTGGGCCAGAGTGGCCAAAAAGGAGGCCCCATCCCCCAGTTTCACTGGACAGCCTCCCCATGCGGCGGTGGGCCCCCTCCCCTGTCTCTGGCAAAATGCCTACGGAGGCGGGAAGAGCCCTTGATTGCATCAATTGGGCTCTGGATGGGCGGCTCTTCTGCCTCCTTTCCCGCCGCTGGCAAAATGGGCTGGCAGTGGGCGGACATCGGGCACGCAGTCCAACACCTTCCCCCACCATATTGCCTGCCTTCCTGACTCCCAGGTCATCCCTAAAGGGCTGGTAAATATTCAGCCCAAGGTTTCAGGTCTGTGACTTGAGATTCGATTGTGCCCTGATTGTAGCATCTAATGTTTTCATTCCTGGATTTCTGTCTGCACTAATCTGTATGAAAGTCTACTCCAAATGTTAATCACTCTTTGTATGCAAAAGCTTTCCTAATATTGGTCCTAAAATTACCTTTTGCTAGTTTGAACCTGTGTCCCTTTGTTCTACTCCTACTGTTCAAATATTCTGGGCAATCATTTGTTACACCTTTAAGAATCTTCTATACCTTTGTAAGATCATCTCTTTTCTAGAATGAGAAGCCCAAGTCAATCCAATCTTTCCTTATAACTGAGATCCTGACACTAGGGCTTGTAGTTCAACATTCCATCCTGTGTCAGCTGTGGCTCAGTGGGTAGGACTCTTGTCTTGAGTCAGATAGTTGTAGGTTCAAGTAATAAAAACAGAAAGTGCTGGAAATACTCTGCAGGTCAGGCAGTATCTGTGGAGAGAGAAACAGTTAATGTTTCAGGTTGATGACCTTTCATCAGAACATCTGGGTAAGATTAAAGACTTTAATAGAAACAGCTGTAGTTTTATATAAGACAGCATAGGGAAGACAATCTAGCCTCTGCTATGTTTATTCTACAGACCCTGTACAATCACTTTGATCACAAAAGCATTAAGTAAAGTCAAGGATGGAAAAGGGCCATTTAGACCATGAAAACCTGTCCTTCCAGAATTCTAAATCTTTAAAACACAATTAGGTGCTAGGTTGAAAGGGCATAAAATCTGTTGCCTCAAAATTGCTGGTTTTCTGTTCTGCTGCTGGAAGTGTGGCAGGACAGGACGTCTGTCTGCATACTGTTTAGGCCGTTGGCCCTACCCCAAATTCTGAGGAAGGGGTCATTTTAAAATTTGGGGTGATTTGAGCGACATTCTGCCACTTTGACGGGGAGAACCAGCGGCCCTTAATGGGCAGAAGAGGCAATGACATTTTCTTTTTAAATTATTGAACATCAGAGACATCAGCACCTGTGTTTTGAAAGAGTATCAATCAGCTTTGCTCCGTAATATTTTTGCACCCTTCAAGAGGTCCTGTACAGAATGACATGGGATCTGCTGGGCCCCAAGAGTGACGTGTTGGACTGAATTCCCAGGCTGCCCCATGAATGCCCCAAACTGCTGTCACACAAGATTGTGGCACTGGAGACAATGGGGCAAAAACACCACGAATCGAAGCTGGACCCCAAAATCCCCTCCTCCATGGTCAGAATGTCACTCTCTCTATTACTCTAACCTGTTTTCACATACATTAAAGAACCTTAGTTATTTGGGTCTGAATTCTCCCTCCCCCCCTGCCCGCACCAACCTGCATATTGGCAGGTTAGCAGCAGAGCAGAACTACAGGAATGCTGAATACTGGATCCCCTTATACATAAAACTGGGCAACACAGCCCTGGAAATCTGGCACTCCTGTTACATGAGTGTGCATTAGTCCATTCATATTGCATAACTGATAGTAAAATAGGGCAGCACAGTGGTGCAGTGGTTAGCACCGCAGCCTCACAGCTCCAGCGACCCGGGTTCAATTCTGGGTACTGCCTGTGTGGAATTTGCAAGTTCTCCCTGTGTCTGCGTGGGTTTTCTCCGGGTGCTCCAGTTTCCTCCCACCACCAAAGACTTGCAGGTTGATAGGTAAATTGGCCGTTATAAATTGCCCCTAGTATAGGTAGGTGGTAGGAGAATATAGGGACAGGTGGGGATGTGGTAGGAGTATGGGATTAGTGTAGGATTAGTATAAATGGGTGGTTGATGGTCGGCACAGACTCGGTGGGCCGAAGGGCCTGTTTCAGTGCTGTATCTCTAAATAAAAAAAAAATGGCTAGCACAGTGCCTTGAGGTGGCACAAGACAGACTGAGTTGATCTGGGCATCAACATTTCAGACATGATAGAATTTGAACTTCTGGGCTGGATTTTACCAGCTCTCTGGGGATGGGCTGTGAGGCGGGTTGTGGGGGGGATGTGGGGGGTGGGGGGTGGGTGCGTAGGGGGTTGTAAAATGGCAAGGGAAGGTGGGGGGTGAAGAGTCCATCATCTTCCTGTCACCATGCCATTTTACCAGCAGCAGAGATGGTGGGCGTTGGCCCTCCCGCCGAGGGGCAATTCAGCCACTTAAGTGGCCAATGAAGGGCCTCTTCCCACACTGCTAGTATTTTACCAGCAGTGGGTGGGTCCTCCGCCCTGTGGGGAAACCGCCTGGTAAATCCTAGCTGCCTCCCTGTGGGCTTGGGGATCCCTCCTACTCAGGCACTTGGTGGCCTACGGAGGGGCCCCCCAGCAGCAATAGCTGCCTCCATGGCAACGCCCCCCCCCCCCCCAGCTCTCACCAAAACCCCTCCACTCCCTCACTGAGGCCTGCCTGACTGGCCCTGACACCCCCACATCCCACTTACCTGGTGGGGAGGGCGGCCTGCTTCCAAGGCGTTCTCTCTTCCAAGTGCAGTCCCAGCAGTGGCCACCACTCCCAGTGGTACTGCTGAGCTGCCAGGCCTCCGAATGGCCAGTAGCTCCAGGGAGCAACCGGCCGTCCTTGAAAGGCATGGGAGACCCCACAGCAACTAGTTAGTCGCCAGACGGTTGACAAATGCATTCGGGGGTCCCACAAATGGCTGAGGCAGGGTTGCTGTTGGGGCCCCCATAGCACCAATAAAATTCCTGCCATAGGTGTGAAATTTCAACATGCTCACTTACCATGGATGTGATTAACAGTGTTACAGAGCACTACACCTCCAATCACTAGAGACTAGGGTACCTGTGAATAGTTAACTTGTAAAATCTTACAGTAAGGCACTTGGAATTATAGAGAAATCATTTTGATCAGACATGGATTCCTTCAAATGATAACTTAGGACTTAAAGAATTAAGAAGCCTGAGCTGTTCCAAGATTTACTGATATCTCTGCACACAGAATTCACAAAGGCAAGTTCTTTAATTATAGGGAATCTAAAACATTAAAGGGAAACTCAACTATAATTAGAACAATGAAAGGGCTCCAAAGCCATTTAGAGTTGGTATTATTTTTCTTGCTGCGAGGTTCTGGCACCAACAATTGTAAAACTTAAGGTGACTATTACAACAAAGTTAAAAATGGAGCTGAAATTTATACAGAGTATTTCACAATCATTTGTGAGTTTGCGTGCAAGCTGTCACTAATGTGTGGGCACCTTTACAAAGACTCAACAGATATATTTAGGTATGAACCATGTTTTTGAGCATTTTCTTTATGCAAATATAGACGACAGCAAAGATGAGGGCTTCACTGAGAGACACTGGCAGGCTTCAAAATTGATTCTGTTTGGTAAAATCTTTATAAAATTAATAATTAACCAGCAACTTCCTGCTTCATGGCTGATCTGTACAGACTTATGACTGGCACCAAAATACGATAAATGCATGATTGAGGCAACTAAATGGTTAGTTCACCTGTTGCTTATTTTCTCAAAATCTTTCATTTCTAAAATAAGTTTTTTTCACATCTTTTAATTTTAACCATACACTCCCAGCTCTGCTCTCCTCGGGCTCAACCATTGTAATGGCTGCGAGGGAAGGCAGTTAACCTGTAACCAGATCTCTGCTTCTGTCAGACAGTGAGCCAGTTTTGCCTAGTCTGTCAGGCTTGCTTCTTTCCACCATATAGCACTTCTCTTTGTGCCTTTGGACAGAGCTGTTCATTATTCTGCCCATTAACCCACTCTCTGGACTAATGCCTTGGCTTTCACCACAATTGTTCCCTTTGCCTTTATCCCATGACATCTTTGTCATTTAATCTCTCCTGCCCTCTGCCCCATCACACACCTTCCCTTTTGTTCTTTTGCCCCCCTCCCACCCTTTCACTAGCTTAAAACATATTACATTTCTAACCTTTGCCAGTTCTGATGAAAGGTCACTGACTTGAAACGTTAACTCTGCTTCTCTCTCCACAGATGCTACCAGATCTGCTGAGTATTTCCAGGGCTTTCTGTTTTTATTATTGCACTTCTCTCCACTTTACCTATCTTTTACACTATCGGTCTGAGATCACGCACTTGCAAAGCCATTCCCAAAACATTCAACAAAAAACAATTTGCATTTATATAGCGCCTTTAACATTTTAGAACATCCCAAGGTGCTTCACAAGAGTGTTATCAAACAAAATTTGACACTGAGCCACATGAGGAGACATTAGGGCAGAAAAGGTAGGTTTAAAGGAGAAGAGAGATTTGGAGAGGTGGAGATGTTTGGGGATGGAATTCCAGAGCTTAGAGCCTTGGCAGTTGAAGGCAGGGCTGCCAATGATGGAGCGATGAAAATCGGGAATGTACAAGAGGCCAAAATTTGAGAAGTACAGAGATCTCGAAGAGTTGTGGGGCTGGAGGAGGTTAAAGAGATAGGCCATGGAGCCGTGTGATAGAGGGGCATTTTAAATTATGTTCTATCTCTTTGGCCAAGCTTTTGGTCACCTGACCTAATATCTCATGTGGATCAGTGTCAAATTTTGTTTGATACTGCTCCTGTGAAGCACCTTGGGACATTTTACTACATTAACGCCAATGTATATTGTTGTTTTGACAGCATAGTGTTTATGGCTATCACATGCAGCTAAAAGAATGATTGGAAGACTTAAAGGCCCCAATTTTAACTTTGGGTGGGTTTTGGGTAAGTGGGGGAAGGGGGGAGGGGTGGGTCAGTGACATGACCTGGTGTTGCCAAAATCAAGCGCCGCCTATTTTAACTCCTGGAGCTCATTAACATGCTCCCACCCAGAATGAGAAAATGCCAGCGCTACGTGGCAGAAAATTACACAGCCTGATGACTGCACGCTGACACTAGGTAGGTGGCGGAATTGGGTACTGGGTGTCTCACTGGGCACCTTGCATTCGAGACGAGGGGGGAAAGATAGCTGAGACTTTCCTTGTTGGGTTCAGAGGAGCACATTGGCTCCCCCTGATCCCATGGACCAAAGAAAGGCACAAACCTCATTTGGGCTCTTCCGAGGCTGATCTTCTTCCACAGAACTTTTTAACTACATTAAAGGCACTATATAGATGCAAATTCTTGTTGTTCTCTTGTAAAATCTTTTTGACATCACTGTTCACAATCACTGAAGATAGCTGTACTGGCAGTGACAGAGACACAGCTGGTAAAGTCCAAGGAGATGTGATAAACATCGATTCTGCCACAATGTGACAACCTTTTGCACATTATCCATGGGAATTATCTGCTCACAAGAGATAAAACTTGCAAGATATGTCACAGTAACTAATACATACAAAAAAAATTACCAATCCTGGATATCTTACATTTTCCATTAACTGACAAAATCTCAGCTTCATACAATTATAACTAAGTTAAATAATGCCATTTTGGATCTGAGATCAAAACTTCAAGCAATATTGAGGGTGTGGAGATTTGTGGAAAAAATTGGGTGAAATATTCATTGCTGATCACACCTATCTCCTATTGTTATAGCATTTATTTTGGGTTTGCACAATTTGTTCAGTTTTCTGTGTCAGCATTTGCCTTGACTATCTCATTAAAAGGAAGTGTGTTCGGATGAACTGTCCTTGTGCAATGTTCTGGTATGTCAATGGTAAAAAAAAAATTATCTGTGTTAGTTTTATGACTCCTCTCTAAACTGACAGAAAGTAGAACTCTGTGTAGGAACTGGCCAATTTCCTGCACTCCCACAAACAGCGAGTGGCACTAGGATACCTTACATCCGCAGCTTGTTAGTGACATTTAAATAACATCCAAACCCTAGTTTGGTTAAGGCCTTACGCTGGCACGAACTGGCAGATGGAGCGATTGCTTCAGGCAGAAGTGGAATTAATTGGCCCACGTCTTTCTCTAAAACATACTTTTGACACGTTGACATATGTTCACATAGGATTACAGAGGATATACAGCACAGAAACAGGCCATTCGGCCCAACAAGACCGTGCTGGTGTTTAGCTCCACTTGATCCTCCTTCCATCTTTCCTCATCTAAATCTATCAGCGTAACCCTTTATTCCCTTCTCCCTCATATGCTTATCTAGCCTCCATTTAAATGTATCTATATTATTCCCTATAGTAGCGAGTTCCACATTCTCAGCACTCTTTATTCTTCTTCTGAATTCCCTATTGGATTTTTCTTTGGTGACTATCTTAGTTTGATGGCCTCCAGTTTTGCTCTTCTCCACAAGTGGAAACTTTCTCTCTGTATCAACTCTATCAAAACCTTTCATAATTCCAAAGATCTCTATTGGGTCACCCCTCAGCCTTCTCTTTCCAAGAGAAAAAAGACCCCGGCTGTTCATCCATTCCTGATTGGGATAACCTCACAGTTCTGGTGTCAGCCTTATAATGGATGCTTTCCTTACATGTAAAGAGAGATAGAGTTGGCTCTTATAGATGCCAGTGGCTTTAATGTCCTTTGTGTACTATTCTTAGCCCACTGGTTTCAGCACATTGGTTAACCTCTTAGTATATATTTCAGTTTGTGCTGTTCTGCTGCAGTCATTAACTAAATGGGTGTTAGGATTGCACAGCCATGAATTTGTGCAAACATTTTAACACACAGAGGAACTAACAATCCTGATGTCACTTGGAATGGACAAGTTCTTTGGCAATTGAATTAGTATCCATTGCCAAAACAAAAGACAGCAATTATATCGCCAACTACTTAAATACCCAGAATATTCTCATCAGCTCTATATTCTGCCTCTTTGATGCAGTTTAGATAACGAGATTCAATCTAATCCTTCAACCCACTTGTGGTGCCATGAAATAAACCTTCAGGATAATGAGAATGTGTTTATGGTGAAATAAAAACAGAAAGTGCAAGAAACACTCAGCCGGTCTGGCAGCATCTGTGGAGAGAGAAACAGCATTAAAGGGCTGGATTGTACAGTGGGGGCCCATCCACCGGCCAAAAAGTCGGTGGCGATCCCGCCTCCACCAGGCCTGGGGATCCAGACAGGATTTTACGCTCCCCAGGCCCTTAATTGGTCTTGGGTGTGGCTTCCATCTCATTCAGGCAGGAAGTCCCACTCAATGGAGCTGCTGGCCAATCAGCGGGCCGGCAACTCTAAGCTCCAGCAGTGCCACCGAGAACGGTGGCCACTGCTGGGACTATACACAGCTGCAAGACAAAGATGATGGACAGCCCTGGAAAAGATATACGTTTCTGGGGCCTTGCCGGGGACAATCGGTCAGGCCCCAGTGAGGCAAGGGGGGTCAGTTAGCTGGGTGGGGGACGTGTTGGGTGTTGAGGGCGGCTGGGGCTTCGGGGGTGGCCCTCTGTGGGGCATAGGGTGCTCTTATAAAAATCACTAATGACATCCTATGTGACTGTGACAAATGTAAACTATCCCTCTTCAACCTTCTCGACCTATTGCAGCCTTTCACACTGTTGACACCATTCTCCTCCAATGCCTCTCCACCGTTGTCCAGCTGGGTAGGACTGCTCTTGCTTGGTTCTGATTATATCTATCCAGTCCTAGTGGCTTCTCTTTCCACTCCTGCACTGTTACTTCTGGTGTTCTCCAGGGATCTATTGTTGGCCCTCTCCTATTTCTCATCTACGTGCTGCCCTTGGGCAACACCATCTGAAAACACAGCATCTGCTCGTCTGACATCCAGAACTGGATGAACAGAATATTTCTCCAACTAAATTTTGGGAGGACTGAAGTCATTGTCTTTGGTTGGCGCCACAATCTTCATTCCCTCGCTACTAACTCCATCCCACTCCCTGGCAATTGTTTGGAACTGAACCACACTGCTTGCAACCTTGGTGTTGTATTTGACCCCGAGTTGAGCTTCTGACCACACATTCACAGCATCACTATTTCCACTTCTGTAGCATCACCCGACTCCGCCCCTGCTTCAGCTCATCTGCTGCTAAAACTTTGTTATTGCTAGACTTTACGATTCCTACACACTCCTGACCAGCCTGCCACATTCTCTCCTCTGTAAACTTGAGGTCATCCAAAGCGCTACTACCTGTGTCCTAATGCACACCGAGTACCATTCAGCCATCTCCTCTCCGCTCGTTGACCTACATTGGCTCCCCATTAAGCAACAACTTGATATTATATGAGTTCTTGTATTTTCAGTCACTGCACTTCACATGACAGTAACAATAGAGAATCATTTAGTGGTCCTTTTGGAAGAGGAAATAGCTTTTTATAGCCATAAAATAGTCTCACTATATATCCTCATCCAGGATGTTCCACAGCGAGAATTAGTAATACCTGTGACAGCCTCCTGCATCAGTATCTTGGCAGATAATAATTTGTAAAAGATGATCTCACTTGTCATCACCTGTTCTCATACTGGTTGAAAATAAATCTAAACATTTGTAGGCCATGTTAGTTTTGCAGAGTGGATTTATATCTTCCCATTGATCAACCTTGTCCTCCTGTTAGCACTATGTTGAGACCTTAATGTACTGAAGTAAGTTTAGACAAACTTCTTAATGTGCTTCCTTCAACTCAGTTGGGGATAAGTAGAATGCAAATTTGCCACATTTTTGGTTGTTCATGCAATAGTGAAGTTGATGACAGAATTGCTAGTTACATCTCCCTGGTTTTTATCCATTTTTAAAATTCATTCATGGGATGTGGGCATCGCTGACTAGGCCAGCATTTATTGCCCATCCTTATTTGCCCCTTGAGAAGGTGGTGGTGAGCTGCCTTCTTGTACCACTGCAGTCCTTGGGGTGTAGGTGCACCCACAGTGCTGTTAGGAAGGCAGTTTCAGGATTTTGACCCAACAACAGTGAAGGAACAGTGATATAGTTCCAAATCAGGATGGTGTGTGGCTTGGAGGGGAACTTGCAGCTGATGGTGTTCCCATGCATCTGCTGCCCTTGTCCTTCTAGGTGGCAGAGCTCGTACGTTTGGAAGGTGCTATCGAAGAATTATTGACTGGTGCATCTTGTAGATGGTACACACTGTTGCCACTGTGCACCAATGGTGGAGGGAGTGAATGTTTAATGTGGTGGATGGGATGCCAATCAAGTGGGCTGCTTTGTCCTGGATGGTGTCGAGCTTCTTGAGTGTTGTTACAGTCGCACCCATCCAGGCAAGCGGAGAGTCTTCCAGCACATTCTTGATGTGTGGACAGTTGGATAGGTATGGCTCCAGCCAGTGGACAGTTTTCCCTCTGATTGCCATTGACTCCAATTCTCAATTGACTATTTTGTAAGATAAAGGCTGAGCAGATTGTGGAGCTAGTTCTTTTACATTGGAGTGTGCTATTGATTGCTAGAGGTTTCATTTAACAAGCTACAGAGTTCACAGCGAATTAGAGCTGGATTTCCCCGTGGGCTTCGGGACCCTGATGTCAGGAACAAACGGGGGACCCGACCACACTTACTGGCAGTGGGATCAGCTCAGCAATTTTCCCAGAATCAGCCTCCTAACTGGCTGCCTCCAAGTTCACCATCCAATTAACGATGGCGGTCGGGATGTAGATGCTATTGGCCCAGTCAAAGGGCCAACAGCTCTGTAGCTTCAGTAGCCCCACAAGGAAATATGGGCGCTGCTGAGGCAGGTCATGGACGGAGAGGGTACTTCAACATGGAGACGCCCTCAGATGGGTAGGTGAAAAATTAAAAACCAGAGAGGCCAAGCAGGCAGACCCTTGTGGATGGTCCTTGGGGACTGCAGGGGTGGGCTTCCCTGCCCATGGGCCCCTCTGTGGGGCATGGAGTCTCCTGCTCCAATGGCTCCCCCTTACAGCTGCAGGGAGGCTGCCTCACTGCCAGAGGCCCAGGAAAATCACCATTAATAGGTGATTAATAGGTAATTATTTAAATTAGCCCAGCCCAGCCCAGCCTCTACCAGTCATGGATGAGCTGGACATACAGCCAACCAAATCGGAACTCAGTGATGCCATTGATTCCCTAGCCAGCGGAAAAGCCCCTGGGAAGGACAGCATTACCCCTGAAATAATCAAGAGTGCCAAGCCTGCTATACTCTCAGCACTACATGAACTGCTATGCCTGTGCTGGGACGAGGGAGCAGTACCCCAGGACATGCGCGATGCCAACATCATCACCCTCTATAAAAACAAAGGTGACCGCGGTGACTGCAACAACTACCGTGGAATCTCCCTGCTCAGCATAGTGGGGAAAGTCTTTGCTCGAGTCGCTCTGAACAGGCTCCAGAAGCTGGCCGAGCGCGTCTACCCTGAGGCACAGTGTGGCTTTCGTGCAGAGAGATCGACTATTGACATGCTGTTCTCCCTTCGTCAGATACAGGAGAAATGCCGTGAACAACAGATGCCCCTCTACATTGCTTTCATTGATCTCACCAAAGCCTTTGACCTCGTCAGCAGACGTGGTCTCTTCAGACTACTAGAAAAGATCGGATGTCCACCAAAGCTACTAAGTATCATCACCTCATTCCATGACAATATGAAAGGCACAATTCAACATGGTGGCTCCTCATCAGAGCCCTTTCCTATCCTGAGTGGTGTGAAACAGGGCTGTGTTCTCGCACCCACACTTTTTGGGATTTTCTTCTCCCTGCTGCTTTCACATGCGTTCAAATCCTCTGAAGAAGGAATTTTCCTCCACACAAGATCAGGGGGCAGGTTGTTCAACCTTGCCCGTCTAAGAGCGAAGTCCAAAGTACGGAAAGTCCTCATCAGAGAACTCCTCTTTGCTGACGATGCTGCTTTAACATCTCACACTGAAGAATGCCTGCAGAGTCTCATCGACAGGTTTGCGTCTGCCTGCAATGAATTTGGCCTAACCATCAGCCTCAAGAAAACGAACATCATGGGGCAGGATGTCAGAAATGCTCCATCCATCAATATTGGCGACCACGCTCTGGAAGTGGTTCAAGAGTTCACCTACCTAGGCTCAACTATCACCAGTAACCTGTCTCTAGATGCAGAAATCAACAAGCGCATGGGTAAGGCTTCCACTGCTATGTTCAGACTGGCCAAGAGAGTGTGGGAAAATGGCGCACTGACACGGAACACAAAAGTCCGAGTGTATCAGGCCTGTGTCCTCAGTACCTTGCTCTACGGCAGCGAGGCCTGGACAACGTATGCCAGCCAAGAGCGACGTCTCAATTCATTCCATCTTCGCTGCCTTCGGAGAATACTTGGCATCAGGTGGCAGGACTATATCTCCAACACAGAAGTCCTTGAAGCGGCCAACATCCCCAGCTTATACACACTACTGAGTCAGCGGCGCTTGAGATGGCTTGGCCATGTGAGCCGCATGGAAGATGGCAGGATCCCCAAAGACACATTGTACAGCGAGCTCGCCACTGGTATCAGACCCACCGGCCGTCCATGTCTCCGTTATAAAGACGTCTGCAAACGCGACATGAAATCGTGTGACATTGATCACAAGTCGTGGGAGTCAGTTGCCAGCATTCGCCAGAGCTGGCGGGCAGCCATAAAGACAGGGCTAAATTGTGGCGAGTCGAAGAGACTTAGTAGTTGGCAGGAAAAAAGACAGAGGCGCAAGGGGAGAGCCAACTGTGCAACAGCCCCAACAAACAAATTTCTCTGCAGCACCTGTGGAAGAGCCTGTCACTCCAGAATTGGCCTTTATAGCCACTCCAGGCGCTGCTTCACAAACCACTGACCACCTCCAGGCGCGTATCCATTGTCTCTCGAGATAAGGAGGCCCAAAAGAATTTAAATTAGCTGCCCACTTCCATTTGGGCAACTTCCTCATCAGTGGGACTGCTTCGGGAAGCCATCTCAACCCAGCTCCCCGCTATTTCCCCAGCACCACATCATGCACCTCTATCCGACCCCAAAGCCTGCTGCCCCAGGGCACTGAAAATCCTGTCCTTAGCCCCTGTTGCACCCTGAATTTTTCTCTTTGCCACAAGCATTCTACCTCAAAGGACAGTGTCGTCTGCCTAATCGTTAGCATAAATGCACCTGGTCAAAACGCTGTTTCATGATCACAGGATCACAGAATTGTTACAGCACAGAAGGAGGCCATTCGGCCCATCATGTCTGCACCAGCTCTTCGAGTGAGCAATTTACCTAATTCCTTTCCCCCACCTTCTCCCCGTAACCCTGCACATTCTTTCTGTTCAGATAACTGTCTAATTCCCTTTATAATGCCCCGATTGAACCTGCCTCCACCACACTCTCAGGCAGCGCATTCCAGACCTTAACCACTCACTACATGAAGATTTTCCTCATGATGGATCTGGCCTGCACAAACCTCTAATGTCTACATCAGAGACAGCCTCCTAACTGTGTAGCATCTCATGAATGATGGGATTACCAAAGGCGTGTGAACTTAATTTGGTTGGCCGCCTACAAATTGTATCTTGGCTGAATGCTTGGTTTCTTTTGGGATACTTGGGGGCATCACAAATCCCACTTTTGCGAGGATAAGCAATGCTTCTCATTAGACTGATTGTTGTCAGTAGCCTGCTGATTACGTGGATTTACATAGGGTATACAGCACAGAAACAGGCCATTCGGCCCATGCCGGTGTTTATGCTCCACTTGAGCCTCCTCCCATCCTTCCTCATCTAATTATTCATTTTGAGCTAGTATTGCTGGACTACTCAGATTCAATTTGAAATTCTGCTGAAATTTTCTTTTCCCAAAGCACAACATCTGTTCTATGAGAAAGCTGTGTCAAGACTACTGCCAATGAAGGGACTATGGTGAATTGCTTTTAAGTTTTGTGTTCCAGCTCAAACATTTTAATTCTTCTGCTCCTTTAAATTACAGGGCTCACTTGTCTCAATTGTACAATGTTTACATCTCTCAGACCTAACTTGGATTGTGATTGTTTGGTGCCATTTACCAAAGCAATATCAGAGTGGCTGGGTCATAATTACTGATTACTGATGCCATTTTGCACGTTCAAGCTCAGATTTCACTCCTTTCCGTTACAGGCTGTGATTTCCTAAACCTACTGCAAAATCCCTTTGAGCCTACTTGGTAGGATCTCATCCTTGCTTTCAAATCCCTCACAATCTCCGTCATCTCCTCACCCTACAACCATTGGAGATCTCTGCTCTCCTCCAACTATGATCTCTTTCGCATTAAAGGCCGGCTACTCGACCTGAACCCGATGGGACGCGAGGACCTGTCGGGTCGGGTCGAACTTCCGGGTCCAGCATTAGCGCTCGGGATGGGCTGGGTCGGACACATTCTATCACAGGTAAGTGGCTCCAATGTTAATTTAATTTTTGGACCAGAAAGGTGGTTTTGTTACAGTTATTTTAAGCTTGTGCAGTTCAGCAACAAAGTGAAAAACGGAAGGTAAGTTCACTGATGGTCGGGTCGGGCCAGGTCGGGCTCGGGTCGGATGTGGTTCTATCGGTCTTGGGCCATGCTTTTATTTGCAGATCCGAGCAAGCATTTATTTCGCATCCCCCGATTTTAATCACTCCACCATTGACAGCCGTGCCTTCAGCTGCCAAAGCCCTGAGCTCGGGAATTCCATCCCTAAACCTCCCTGCCTCTCTACCTCTATTTCCTCAATTAAAACGCTCCTTGAAACCTACCTTTAATATCGCCTTATGTAACTCGGTGTCACATTTCATATGATAGCCCTCCTATATAGTGCCTTGGGACATTTTCTTATGTTAAATGAGCTTTATAAATGAAATTTGTTGTTTAGTGATGATCAAGATAATTCCATTGTTCAACTTGTGTCAGTTTTTGCAGAAAGTACACTCAGCGATCAATGATCTCCACAGCTCCTACAGGTTCATCCTGCAGAAGGCCTGTTGTGGGAACCTTATATTTGCAAGTTTTTTTTCATGAAAAAAAAGAGTTTCTCAAACTGTTGTTTGGAAAATCTAGTGAGCTTGCGAGTTTTGAAATGGAAAAAGATTTGCCAAAAACTTTATTGTGGGCGGCGCAGTGGTTAGCACCGCAGCCACACAGCTCCAGCGACCCGGGTTCAGTTCTGCGTACTGCCTGTGCGGGGTTTGCAAGTTCTCCCTGTGACCGCGTGGGTTTCTGCCGGCTGGGTGCTCCCACAGCCAAAGACTTGCAGGTTGATAGGTAAATTGGCCATTGTAAATTGCCCCGAGTGTAGGTAGGTGGTAGGAGAATGGTGGGGATGTGGTAGGGAATATGGGATTAATGTAAGATTAGTATAAATGGGTGGTTGTTGGTCGGCACAGACTCGGTGGGCCGAAGGGCCTGTTTCAGTGCTGCATCAATAAATAAATAAATTGCACCTTGTTGTTATTTACAATAGGAGCATTTCTACAGAGTCTTCCACAACCTCAGGATGTCCAAAAGCCAACGAAGTACTTTTGAAGCATAGGCCGGGATTTTGTCAGAGTAGTGGAGATGGGCTGGGAGGTGGGAAGTGCGGGAAAATGGCATCAGGAGGGAAGCTGGATGCTTTTACGCCACTAGGGAATATTCCCAGAGGTGGTCAGGCTGGCAGGGGTAGGCTGTGCTTGAAGGTGATGGGAAGGTAATTAAGCCTGTTAAACAGGCAATTAATAGAAATGTTACCAGTGTTTTTCCATTTTGCGAGGGGCTGACAAGAACTACAGAGCTTCAGAGCCTCACTAGTTATAACAAGGCAGAAGCTCAGCAGGAGGTCAGTGTTGGCTGCAACTAGCAGCCATTGCAAGAGGTAGCATGGCCTGGTGGGGAGGGTGATACTGAGTAGACAGCGGCTGTAACAAACAGGAGCAAAGTCAAATTTGGCTGGCACAGCAGGGGCATTCTGGTTGAGTGTCCTCTCTGACTTGGCACTTGTATTATACAGAGTAAGGGGAGTGGGTGGTAAGCCCTGGGAAATTAGTGCAGCAAATTGCTATGGGCCTCATTCACTCAGGCTCTGAGACCTCCAGTGAGGAGGAGCACCAGAGAGGGTGAGAGCTACAGTCACCGGGAACAGGGCTGCAGCACTCAGACAGGCATCAGGATCATGAAACTGGAAGGGGGCACGAATGAGGTGGACGCAGAGGGGCATTCAACCAGCCTCTTGTACGCAGACGATGCTACCCACCGGAGAGGGTCTACCGTCAGAGGCTCTGCTTCCTGCAAATGTCAGACAGCAGTGTCGCTGAAGACTGTGTCTCTCCAGGGAGGTGGTCACCAAGCTGTACACCATGATGGAGGAGGAGCTGAGCTCAATGGGAAGTGGTGAACACCCAATGCCTTTGGTGTTGCAGGTCACCATGGTGCTGAATTTCTAGCCTCAGGATCAATCCAGGGATTTGCTGGAGATATCTGCTGGAGATCCCAGTCTACGGCTCATCACTGCATCAAGATGGTCACCAGTGCCATGTTCAAGAGGGCCAGACAATAGGTGCAGTTTTGCACTGATTCGGACAGTCAGGCTGAGAGGGCTATAGGGTTCAGGACCATCACTGGATTCCCCCTAGTGAGGGTGTCACCGACTGCACATGTGACCATCAAGGCTTCCACAGACCAGGCAGCAGCCTTCATCAACAGGAGGGGCTTCCACTTACTCAATGTACAAATGGTCTGTGACCACCGCAATTGGATCCTTCAGGACTTTTGCAAGGTTCCTGGGAAGTTGTTGCGCCACCTATATACTAAAGGAATCCCAGATGCCTGACCTTTTCAGGTTGCCTGTGCACTTTCAACGATGAATACTGGGTGACAAGGGCAACCCACTGAAGAGATGGCTACTCAAACCTGTGTGGAACCTAGACGCAGATGCAGAGGAGATATAACATCTGACATGGGACAACTCGAGCGACCATCGAGCAGGCCATAGGGCTTCTGAAGATGTGGTTCAGATGCCTTGGTAGTTCTGGTGGAGCCCTTCAATATTCCCCAGCAAGGGTGTTGCATGTTGTGGTGGTGTGATGAGCACTGCATAACCTGTTGCTATAGAGGGGAGAAGCTCAGAACAATGAGGACATCCTGGAGTGCACTGCCTCTTCCGAGGATGAGGATATGGAGGGGGATGGTGCCAGGCACAATATGATGAAGACCCCAAGGTACAGCAGGCAAGGTGCAATGAGATATGTGCAAGGGAGGTTCGTGACTCACTAATACAGACACGTTTCTCACAAGCCTTCCTTACACACCCATTTAATCAAATAAATCTTCCACCTCTATCGCCCTGTTGCCTTTTCCTTGAATGCCCTTACAATCCCCCAGGACACGTCAACACATGAGGTCACAACATGGGAAAAGCATTGACCTCATTCGGTGTGGTCCTTCCCATCACACCTCATGCGAGAGCCATCAAACTGTTAAAGACCTAGAAGTGTTTAAATAACTGAAGGAATCTTCCTGTGGTGCAGCATATCATAATTCATTAAAGACAAATAAACAGAAGGTCACATCTAATTACATAATTAACCCTGTGAAACCCAAGTACAGCTAGGTGAACTTTCTCTCACACTTGGGGCGGCTCGTACCTGGTGCTCACCCTGTGCTATCAGCCGAGGTAGAGACAGGCTGCTGACTTTACTGCTCCATGGCTTTCGATGGCCGTGGCGGTCGTCCTCTGGTTGCCTGAGGCCTGGATGGCCCCAGCATTCTGGGGGCTTCCTGCACAGGTGCAAGAGCCGACTCTGTCATTGCAGCTTCCTGAGGCATTGTATCACCATCCGAGCGGATGAGAACTGACTGTCCAAGCCAGAAATGCCCTGAGAGGAGCCAACAGACACTTCAGGCAGCCGCACTTCTACCCTTTCAGGGCACACGTCCCTCTCTACTCACCTGAGGAGTTTGAAGACTGAGCAATGACTCTTGCAGTCTTGTCCTGCTCTTGCCAGCTATTGCTCATGGAGGAGGCGATCTCACGCAGGTCCGTATGCATCTCTGACATCCACTGGGTGGTTTACTTGATGTGACTGTCCAAGATGGTTGCCAGTCTCTCAATGGAGGATGCCATGCACACACACGCCAGAGTCATGGCTGCACTCATGGCCTGATGGACTCCTCCATCGTCCATGCATGGGTACACATAGACCGTGGAAGCTCCACTACATGTTCGTACACCTCATGCTGTCTCGCCACCATCTGTCACCTTGTTGATGACTCCAGAGGCACGTATCAGCCTGAAGCTCAGCATCGCCGTGGCCTCCCACAGTTCTCCGAGTGTGAGTGGCCTCAACTGTCACTGCCTCCATCAGCTGCTTGAGTGCCACTGTGCTGTGCTCACCAGATTGTCACCCTGTTACTATGTGTGCATGACTACCCACCGATATGGGAGTATCTGTATTGTTGGGAGGTGCAGGGGAATGATGTAATGGTACACCCTCTGAGGTCACCTCCTCCTCCTCAGAGGTAGAAGGCTGTCCCTCAGGTTTTACAGCTGGCTGCTCTTGTCCATGACCCGCAGGAGAGAGAAGAGTGATGAGAGGGCAATGCGCATTCCAACATGTCCTTCTGACTACTCATCATCTGGAACTCGACGTGACTAGCGGCGGACACATGAGCACTATGTTCCCCTGCTAGTCTATTGCACCCATCCATGAGGCCACACTCTCTCACAGCTCCACACTTGGCTCACCATCAGTGATTGCCTGCACTGCCTCCAGACCTCCCAGATCCAGTGCCTCTTCCTCCATAGGTATACCGTGTATGGAATGCCATTGTTACTTCCCCATCATAGACACGCACTATGCCTATGTTGGTGGCAACCTAATTGTCCATCGTGCAATGGCAGTGCAGGAGTCAACTCTGACTGAACAGTATCCTCCACAGTGTCCATCGTGCATTTGACAGCTAATGCTGATTCCTGGGCATTGCCACTGACTGGGTGGGCACCCCGTTCTCCAATTTCAGATTCATCCTTAGTCACATTTAAGGCTGTAAGGTTCATGTTATGCGCTGCACTCACCTTGCCAGAACACATCAGGTCGTTGCTCCTCTTTCGACACTGCAGGCACGTATGTGGGACCACCCCATGGCTGCTCACCTCCTCTGCTGTCTCCACCAGGCCTGTTTAGTTTGATGAGCCGGTCCCCTCCTCCCATCCCGAGGGAACAGGACTTCCCTCTGAGTCCGTGCAGCCTGGAGGAGCACCTCCAGGAGGCATCAGTGAACCTGGGTGCCACTCTTGCTCTGCCTTCTTCCTTGTCACAGCAGTTTCAGGACTCCCTGGCCGTTCCCTTCGTGGCTGCTGCCTCTAAAACTACCGCTGTCTGTCTTTTAAACATGGAATCAGCCTTGCCCGAGCTGCTATTTCCTCCTGCCCACACCACGAATTGTCCGCCTCCCTCGCCTGCTGCCCATTAATTGGAAATCCCCGAGAATATCACACTTCCTGTTCTGTCCCCCGCCTGAGCGGCTACACTACCTGCTTCAGGTCCTGATGTTGGGACTTTGCTGCTGCCAATAAAATCCCAGCCATAGTCACTGTTGTAGTGTAGGAAACACAGCAGCCAATTTGTGCACAGCAAGCTCCCACAAACAGCAATGTGATATTATTCAGAAAATCTGTTTTTATTTCGTGATATCGGGGGATAAATATTGGCCAGGACACTATGGACAGGCCCCTTCTCTTCTTCAAAACCGTGCCATGGGATCTTTCATGTCCACCTGATAGGGCAGACAGGGCCTCATTTTGAAGTTTTATATGAAAAACAGGACCTCCAACAGTGCAGCACTCTCTCAGTACTGTACTGGAGTACTAGCCTAGAATTCACACTCAAGTCTCTGTAGTAGGGCTTGAACTCACAATTTTCTGACACAAATGTGTGAATGCTATCCACTGAGTCAAATGTGCTAACCCCAAACTTGTAGTTGGGTCTAAAACCTAGGTCAAACGTTTACTTTTGACTGCGGTTCTCTTTAAGTTGTAATCGAATCTGCCTCTGACTTTCCACGTGGCGAATTTGCCACATTACTGTCAGAGCAGATGAGTTGTGCCAGTCAATGATCTGCAGAGCTGTTTGCACCAATATTTCATAACATTTTTGCTTAACATGTGCCACAAATATAATTCAGTTGTCGTGACAGCTTTGCATTTCAATAACGGTACAAATATCAATGTGTACAAAAATTAATCAAAGTGCACAGGAGAATAAACTGGACATTTTTTTCTTTTGCTGAATAAACTGTTCTAAAATCTAGTACAAGACTCATATCTTCTAAATTTAGGAAAATGCCTTCGACTGATACAACTGCAAAGTATTCCAAAAGAAATGAGTTCATCTTACAAACCTTAGCTTTGCAATAAATAAGATAGTTTCAACAAAAACAGAATGACATAACAATTTTCACAGTCAGCTTTTACACAAATTGGGTATCCTTTAACCACCTGTAAATTTTCTAAAAGAAATACTGTTCAGTGTAAGCAAAGACACTCAACTACAGGAGATCCAAATCTAACGGATATTCAATGATGTTTGCAAGCCGCAGGCAAATGTCACATAATAAATTGTCACATGTTCAAATGTCATGTGATCTGATATCACATGATTGAATGTCACGTGATTGACCCTCCAGGAATACATCCAACCAGCATTGACAACCCCGGACAAGGGAATGCCATTGAAGAAGAGCTCTTAACTTCAAAGTGTCAGACTAGCAAATCCTCCTCAGTGCAATTTAGCCAAGAAAAGGCATACTGCTGGGTTCAGATGAGAGGCAACTTCCAAAGAACATCAGTAGAAGCCTTCTTATTGAGGAAGTTAAGGGATTGTCTATAAGAGCTGACAAAGCAACATAGATGCCATCTCTTGAACCCTGGGCCATATGCAAGTTGGAACCTCATAAAAATGCATGGCCCTATCTCATTGCTCCCTTCCTGTGATGGAAGTCAATGAGTTCCCCATACTCGTACAGCACTCTGACTGATATTACACCGATCCCATGTGACTGCCCTGTGCCATAATAGTTGAGTGCGGTTGCCACTTTCAGAGCCACAGGCAGTGCAGTGCAGGCAGTTGAAGGTGGCTGTATGATCCTGTACAGAGTGTGACAAACTCTTCCGCTACAGCCTTTACACATGAAGGTTGTTGTAGGACTGCATTGCGTATGTATTCGCTGAGTGGGGTGGAGGTAACGTCAGGTGAGATGCATCCTATTTAGGTGCTGCTTCACTTACTTTTTCCTCCATGCTTTGCTGCTGCTCCTCCTCCATTATAATGCATACAATGGCATGGCTTAGGGAATGTCATACCTGCTCCTGTAAAGCCCTTACTGTAGGTGAGGGTGGGGAGGTCTTAGACTCCCTGAAAGAGGGTGAAATGAATCCAGGGCTGTGTGAGCAGAAGCAATGCCAAAAACAGTGCTCCAGAAGGTCATTGCCAATAATCCCTCCTCAAATTCCCCACAGGAAGTCTTCACTTCTGCCTGTCTCAGCTAATTGCAGCATGCAGCTGCACCAAAACCTCTAATTCGACCTTAGCTCTAGTATAAAAACGTAAAAGCAGGAAATTTGTAGCGGCAGCATCACTTGCTGTCATTACCATATATTATAATGCGTTCATTTGGGACTCTACAAGATGGATCGCTGGAAGGGCCAAATTGCTTTAAGAAACGTATTGACCGATTTTGGGGCAGGAGACTTAGAAAAACGTCTTCCATGCTATCTTGCAGCTGAGAAAACCGAAAAGATGCCTCTATCTTACACAGCAAGACACCAAAAATGGCACCGAAATTCAAAGCCTTCTCTATCTGCAGCACTGAGAACATTGGCACTGTTTTTTTAAATGTTAGTTTGGAATTAAATTTCAAAGACCTGGATAAGTGGATACATTCACCAGCACGTTGGTGGCATTGTTTCAACAACCGTGTCATCTTGCACTCTTGTTGGCAAATCCAGCAAAGTTTACTCACAGGACACATCATCACACGACAGTGTCTCTTCAGCATGCTGGCTTGTCTGAATAGAAAAGAACTGCGTGGGAATTAAGTCCAGGCCAAACTGATAGATGTAAGAAATGTGGCAACTGAACATTACAAATGACAGTCAGATGCCACGACAGCTTCAAGTTGCAGCAGAGATCATATGATGGATTGAATGATGGAACAGACAAACTGATAATGGGGTTGGGATGCGTTTCAACTTGTGATGCTTAAAAGATTATTCCTTTTCATTTAGCAACGTCTGATTGAACAGTACAAAGTAACACTGGCATCCTGGTATATATGTGTGACATTGTTCATGGGGTCTTGCATTCTCAGTGACCCACTTTTAGTCTTTAAGTAATCCAGTAGGTTCTGCTTTGAAAATTATTGGCATCTCTTCTGGATTAGTATAAAACTGTGATAAACGAGTCATTGCTTTGTTCCGAAGCTGTCATATATAACTACAAACACCACTTTTTCTTGGTCTTCATCACACCTCAGGTATCTAAGTCTGAAAAAGGTAAAATGCAGACTAGCCTAGCATTGTTGAAAGCTGTCCAGGAGAAGGTTGACTTTGTGCGATAGTGTAAAGTGGGAAATAATAAATCGACAACCCATTGTAGAGTCTCTGGTTATTTTACACTATCTCACAAAGTCAAAATTACCCACATTAGTGCTTGTATCAGCAGATTTTAATTATTTATTAGAGCTGAGAAGGAATGAAATCATAGAACTTAACAGCAGGAGGCCATTCAACCCATTGTGCCTGTGCTGCTTCTCAGAAAGACCTATCAACATTGTTCCCTCCAAGCTGCACGGGCATGCAGCTGTATAGTAATCTGGAATGTACCACTAAGTGAAACAGACAGGCCACGCACAACCTTTTAAGGCACGTGTGTGCATGGCTGTGCAGCAATCTTAAAGGGCTGCACAGCACAACAAACAGGCCCTGCACAGCAAAGAAAAAAATAGAGAGGACTTAGACCAATTCCCCAACTCTTTACATCAAACACTTTTACATTTTTTTTTCTTTTTCCAAATATTTATCCGCTTCTCTTGTAAAGTGATTCTGGATTCTGCTTTCACCACTACTTCTGTTAAGGCATTCCACGTCCTAACAATCCTCTGTGTAAAAAAAACTCAACCTCTCCCTTTGCTCTTTTGATGATCATCTTACATTTATGCCCTCTAGTTACTGACTCACCGACCCATGGAAATAGTTTTTGTGCTTATTTACTTCATTAAAAGCCTTCATAATTTTGAACAAATGTCTCTGTGGACTAAATCTCAGTTCTGTAATACTGCATGTCAATATTCCGTGTGTTTACAAAAACATATTATGTCGAAGGAAGTGCATTTGTTAACATTTGGGTCTTGGGTCCTTCTTCAAGAAAGTATTCAATTGGGGCACAAATTTGATGTTGATCAGTACACACAGGTACAAGGACAATTTCACCATCTTTAACAGACAACATTTACCAAAATATTGAAAAATGAAGTCTTATGTAATACTGTGCATATCAGCATTTCTCTAAATAATAGAAGCCATATCTCTATCTTGGGTACCGTTACTGGTTTGTGTATGCTATCACACCTTCTGTCTCTCTCTCTCTCTCTCTCTCTTCCTGTGTGGGTCAGACATTCAGCTGGAACAGTAGCAGTGTGCAAGCTTTGGACCTCTCCCTGACTATGATTAAAACTGTTCTGCAATCGCATCACAGCAGGAGGGCTAAGTGATATTAGATTTCTTCTATTGTACGGTAAGCACCTGACTGCCGTGTGCTGCTCCATTTAACAGCTTGGCTGAAAATCGAAGGAGCTCTGCCAACAGAGTTTAAATGAGAGGCAGCCTTGAGATTTGATCTGATGACCTTCTGTTTAAGAAGGCTTTAATACCTGAGCTTCTCAGTCACCCAATGATAACGTAGAACTTTATGAGGGTAATTGGAGAATTTTGCTTCCATTCTGACAGTACTACATTCAGAAATCCTTCTTTGCTATAAAACTGTATAGAATTAATCAAACATTACAACTGCATGGAAGGGACTCAAGTGATTATTTACAAAGCCAGCAGACTCTGCCAGAATATTGTTTTCATAATTTTGTTACTTTATAAAATCTGTAATTAATAATTAAAGTGCATGTTATCGCTTATCTCCTGTTCTGTTATAGATTTGGTAAGTTATTTTTCTTAATCTTTCTCTTCTATTGAGTTGAGCACTGACATTCACTATGTCTTCTTTGACCAGAAGCGAGCGATGGTTGTTCTGGTAGACACCTCACAGCCACCAGTGTCGATCCTGGGCTGTGTTCTTATTGAAAGGGGAAATGCCCACTGCTGCCTAGTTTCCTGCCCTTCTTAACAACCGAGCTAACATTAGCACAGCAACGAGCTAGATGGAAGGTAGACTTGGAGTTTTAGTCAGGTCAACAATTCGAGAACCTAGCACGCTAAGGTGCTTCACATAATTGGTTTATTTCTGGGAAATTCCTTGTGGTCAGCATAACCAGACTCTTTCAGCCCAACATTAACTCTGTATAAGTGAATGGGTTTTGAGTGAGTTAAAATGTTTGTTATTGCTGATTGATGTTGGCATCCTTCATAGTCTGAAGTTTGATGTTTTGCATAGTGGATAAAATTCACCTGGGTTTTCTAATACATAAACTAAGATTTGTTTTTCATGCCGAGATAGATATGTAGAAAATGATGGGTCTAAATTCTTGCAAATTTATGTAGAACATCAAAATGTAGATTTTTAGCTGTCCAAGAACTGTTGTAAAATCTATTTAATCGTGTTTCTTATACCTTCTATTACTGGTGAGGTGGCTCTGAACAGCAACACATTGGAGGTTGAGTATGTTGTACAAGGGTAAGCCACGCAGACCTTGTTTCCCAATATGTCGGGTTCTAGTTCCTGGCCAAGCCAGCAGGGGGAGGTACAGAGCAGAGGCCAAACACTTTCTGAGGCTGAATAATGACTCAAGTGCACCACTGTCTTGCTGGGGAGCATGTCACCTGCCTGTCCAATAAGCTGGGGTTTGGTGCACGCATGGCATGTACAGATTTACAGGCAAGGGACAAGAAGTGTAACATCATTTTTTTTAAAATGTGTGTTGTAGTTATGTCCTTCTATCGGTGAGTACAGTGAGCAAGTACAGGGTTTGGCTCTTATTACAGACGTTTGGAGCATATTCTCAACCTGCCAGTAAGGGCTGAATGGTTTAAAGTGTTCAGTATATGGTTTACTGTGTACAGTTTTGGAAAGAGTAAAAGACCAATTACCTGTGCTACTGAATAGATTTGCAACTATAACGGAAGTTTAGGGATAAGACATAGTGTAAAATATGATCAGAATCCGTCAGGACCATCATCTTCTCTGAACTGGCGCTACCCTTTTATTTCTTGGGGGGCACTGGGAAATTTGTGCCATGACTGAACATTACATAAAGTAGTCCATCCAACCCACTGGTTAAAGTATATTATTTAAAACAATTTATTAATGAAAATACACTGTACAATACACTATACACATTTCCTCACATTGCAATTTTCACAAACCTTTACAGCACAGTTTAAAGTTTTACATTCATTAAGGTATGGATATTTTAATCAAATGACTGTAGCGAACCAGATCTGACCTGAAAAAGAGATTACAACATGTCTTATGGGTTTATAGACAGATACAGCTGCAAGGGGATCTACTTTCTGTTGAACTCAAGTTCATGCTGGCTTCACAGCATTTGAATTAAAGGAACAGTATAACACAAAGGTGTATTTTTATATTCATTACATTTGGTTTCTTAATGGTGTGACAGCTGTTAATCTCTTAGCAGACTGCGCCTTTTCCAACCCCCACACTTAACGTCTTCCTCGCCCACATTTGACCTGTTGCCGAAAAAATAGGCTTCTTTCATGAAATGTTGATAAATTTTCATTTAAAAGCACGGGTTGGCTTTCCGCTTTCTTGATTTCTCAGTTTGCATGTAACTTAAGCTCTGTTTACATTAAGGATCTGAACTCATACAGGGCTCGGGCTGCTAAGGTACTGAGGGATTTGTTTCCCATTTGTTTGCTGTAAGAACACTGTCTGCAGGTTACACTGTGCACAAATGTAGAGTCGACAAAACCGTATGTTTTTCGGGATAACATACGCCATTCGCAAAGCAATGAATGTAAAGGCTGGTGGGGCATAATGCCATTCTGAACCCATTTGAGCAAGTACATTACACAGCTATCTGTGAAAATGTGAAGCCACGGCAAGCCAGGAAGCTTTTGTTAGATGCGGTTTTGGAAGGGCATTCAATGATAATATTAAGAATTGACTATAGCTGATTGGATATGCATGTGTTCTGTTGGCTAAAGCAGTGCATATTGGCCATATTGAAATACTTGAGCATGGCCTCCTTTCAATGCCAGAAGCAACTGGAAAGAAGATAATGTAGATAAACCAGCAGCTGTTTGCATAGAAAGTAATGGGATTCATTCCTATCTCAAGGAAAAGTGAAAACTAGGTTTGTAAAGTAGCACAAAACTGTATCAGAATGATTTGGGAGAGCAGAACATCAATGCTGGATAATTACAACACAATGAAATTTCATTTTTTTAACAGTACGGTGAAGTCAGAGAAACATATTCAGTAACTAAAGTCTACATGTCAAGCAGGCCAGAAAGGCATCAGGTTTGATTCCCAGTCTGCGCTGAGTTAATTGATCTCAGCTGGGATGGTGGTAGGAGCTCGAATGACGTGGGCTAAAATTGACTGGGATTGCCAATCTTGATCACTATCCTTTGACATCTCTGATGGAAAGCTTGTCCAGCCATTGGGTTTGGCTAAAGTGTCCATCCAATTGATTAACTAGCTGATTTCGCAGATAAATAATGCAAGTTAGGGGGGAAACTAGAGGACACTTACCATCCATGGAAGCTTACACCAAGAAAGAATCAATGCCATTAGTAGAAACGGGGATGGGAGAACATTAATAACAAAGGAGGGAAAAAGAAGGTCTACACTCTTTTATACTCTGAGTAACACTTGTCTTTTTTTCACAGCGTTATTTGAATCTGTTGTCTGGTTTTGGGGTATTTTAAATAAACATTCATACAGTTGTTCACTTTTGTATAAATATTTTTGTCAATTCTAACACAGACTGCATTCTTAGTCAAACTCGATTAGAGTTTTCTAAAAAAAAATCTATAGGGCTTTAATTTCATGTTGAATAATTTGCCACAGTTAAACTGATATTGTCCATTTGATTAAATTGTGAATCAGGAAGGTTCTTAGTAGCTGATATTCATAATAGTCACGGTTTCATTAGTCAGAAACTTATCAATGATCATATATGGCACAGTGAAATCAGGAGACAGCCAGGAAGTAACTGAACATAAACTCAAAAATTCTATTGGCAAAATAAAAAAAATTGCCAAAATTTCATGGTAATAACTAACTCCAAAACCTATGTTTAGCAGGCTGTAACAAACCCATGTCCACTTTAACACACACATTCATTCTATATTAATCCTGTGTGCTAAAGCTCCCAGCATTCATCACTACAGCCTAATCAAAACTGAAAGAATGTATGGAAATTTGAATTTATTGAATGTTTAATGAAGAACATATTTAATTAATGTAATTTTGGGGATATTTCTGTCATTCTTTTAAAATTTATTTCAGAAGAGCAAAATTGTTAAAGACAAAAAGCAGTGTAGCAACCTGCTGAGGGAACATCTGCATTTGTAAATCACAGCGAAACTGCTACAATTACTGTGATGGGTTAGCTGCGAAAAACAGAATATTAGATCCTTTCCAACAGTTCAGATTATTGATGTTCTGAGCCCTGAGCAATGTAAGGCAGTCTGCAAAGGGTTAAGAAGTACAGAAACATGTTGGTGGTCATAACACTGGATTACGCAATGCAGTAAATTGTCTCAAATGTTTCACTGATTATGGAACCATCAATCTTCAACAGAGAACAAAATAACCTTAATTGTGTGTCTTCCTATGCTCATTGTTGTGGGAGGGATGCATCACCACAGAATCAGATGGTATGGATATGAAGCAAAAAAAACTTGCATTTAAATAGCACCTTATTGTATCCTCAGAACATCCCCAAGTAATTCACAACCAATGAATTACTTCTGAAGTTCAGTCACTGTTGTTACATAGGCAAACATGGCATGCCATTTGCACACAGCAAAGTTCCACAAACAACAGATTGATCTGTTTATGATGGTATTGATTGAGGGAGGGATATTGGTCAGAATTTCATGCTATTCTTCAAATAGTACCATGGGATCTTTGGCATCCACTTGAGTGACCAAGAAGGGCAGATGGTGCCTCAGTTCAATATCTCATCCGAAAGATAGCACTTCCAACAATTTAGCACTCCCTCAATAACAGCACTGATAATACTGTAGGTTTCATATCTTGTGAATTATTGATTACTGACCAAGAAATTTCAATTACTGGATATCCCTACATTTGTCTCCAATTTCTTTACTGCATTTTGTTAGATGCTACAGGGGAACTTTACCTGCTTGGTGGGAATGCATGGGATCACAGTTAAAATATCCGGGCAGAGACTCATCTCCCCTGCTCCCACTGCATTTTAACTGGGCCCTTTTCTTAAGGCAACTGAGGCGCCCACTTGACTCAGGAGGAGGCCCATTAATATTTACTAATTGGGATCTGCGATGTTCAAAGGCATTTTAATGACCTGCTCAATAGGGAAGAGGAGGCGGCCCTGTAATGTAAGTCAAAACTTCCTTGGCAAGAGGAATAGGAGTGCTCCTTGGACCCCAGAAGGAAAGACTGGGCTTCTTTTTGCTCCAGGTTCCCCCCACTCCATCCTTCCAGCCATGACTGGCCCCTTGTAATGGTGTACGAGGATGACCACTGGGTGTGTAATTTTGATCTACCCGAAGCTGGCCAGCTGCTTCTTTTTAGACCATTTCAGATGCTCGCTGGGATGTACATGAGGTCAGACTCTCATGGAGACTCCTGGGGCAGGGTGGGCCATTGACTCCACCCTGCATTCCCACCCAGGAATTAGGATCCCCCCCCCCCCACACACACAATTGAACTGATACCATGTGAAGATTAAGCACACGAGCGCTTAACGCATCCAAGTGATATTCGTTGGTCTCCAACACAGAAGTCCTCGAGGCGGCCAACATCCCCAGCTTATACACACTACTGAGTCAGCGGCGCTTGAAATGGCTTGGCCGTGTGAGCCGCATGGAAGATGGCAGGATCCCCAAAGACACATTGTACAGCGAGCTCGTCACTGGTATCAGCCCCACCGGCCGTCCATGTCTCCGCTTTAAAGACGTCTGCAAACGCGACATGAAGTCCTGTGACATTGATCACAAGTCGTGGGAGTCAGTTGCCAGCGTTCACCAGAGCTGGCGGGCAGCCATAAAGGCAGGGCTAAAGTGTGGCGAGTCGAAGAGACTTAGCAGTTGGCAGGAAAAAAGACAGAAGCGCAAGGGGAGAGCCAACTGTGTAACAGCCCCGACAAACAAATTTTTCTGCAGCACCTGTGGAAGAGCCTGTCACTCTAGAATTGGCCTTTATAGCCACTCCAGGCGCTGCTTCACAAACCACTGACCACCTCCAGGCGCTTACCCATTGTCTCTCGAGATAAGGAGGCCAAAGAAGAAGAACTATTTTAACTGAGGCATTGCCCATTTAAAACAAACTGAGATTCTCTGATAAAGTAGACAAAACAATTTCAAATGCATTCAGCATTCATTCACTAATCGTTCTACAGCATATTGTCAAGACATCTCCAGGACTGTGTGTAAACACAAATTGTTTTTGTACACATTTTGATAGCTGCCCCGCTCATAAGAATAAAGGCATGGGCAGGCGGGTGGGGATGGGTGTGTGGAAGTGAGTTTTAGGGCAGAGATCAAAACTGCATAATTCACCAATAAATTTCCGTCCCCTTTATTTTTCTCTACGAGACAAAAAAGGTTGAAAAAATACCATATTTAGCAGTTTTATCTGTAGGCAATGGACCCGCTTCAGTTGAAACTTTCTGTTTGTTGGTTGAGGTCTTCAACTTGGAATTTTTTTAAATTCCTCCATGGGAGGGATGTGGGCATCGCTGGCAAGGCCAGCATTTGTTGCCCATCCCTAATTGCCCTTGACAACTGAGTGTTAGGCGATTTCAGAGGGCAGTTAAGAGTCAGCCATGTTGCTGTGGGTCTGGAGTCACATGTAGGCCAGACCAGGTAAGGATGGCAGATTTCCTTCCCTAAAGGACATTAGTGAACCAGATGGGTATGTATAACAATCGATGATAGTTTCATGGCACCATTACTGAGACTAGCTTTCAAGTACAGATATTTTTAAAAATGAATTAATTGAATTTAAATTCCACCAGCTGTTGTGGTAGGATTTGAACCCATGCCTCCAGAGCATTAGCCTAGGCCTCTGAATTACTAGTTCAGTGACATTGAGGGGAGGGTGAAGACATTATTTTTAATCTTTCAGATTTATTGAAGCTGCAAAAGCTGGGATAAATAGACGCTTAGCTGATCATTTTTCCTGTGGGTAAACTTGCAAACGTCTGCCAATATTGGCTAAATGTGCTATGTAAAGAAAGAATTTAATATGCACTCAAAAATCAGAAGTTTTCCTGCATGCATTTGTTGGCTTGAATAGATAGATGTATGTGTACTGAATAATATGTACGCCTATTACATCATCTAATGACAGTCTTCTGATATGGGGGAATGTGACCTCAGTTTGAAATGTGCATAGGGGTTGTGAACCCTTCAAATTTGCCCTGGAGTCTTCAGGAATTGAAGATCAATCCCCAGAACACCGTACAAACAAACTCACGAAATAAATCATAGCTACATTACATTAAGAAAGTTGTGTGCTTCTTCCATTTTCCTAAAACAGTCATTTATTAGTGAGACATATATGGAGATGGGGAAAAAGAAAGCTTTTTGACTGGCAGTCTAGAATCATCCAATTGGGCAATGATGTGATGAGCATGCACCTGTTGAGTGGGAGCATGGGGCGGGGCAGGAGGTCATGTGATGGGACCTCCAGGTACACGTCCAATCCGAGTTGGCCCCCCCTACATTTGTACAATGGAAAGGGAGTGCCCATTTCACAAACAGCAACAGAATGTGTGGGTCTTGAACATAATCTGTTTTACCATCTGATTTAAAATCTTCCATTAGTTAAAAAATAAAACAACTGCCGTTGACCCTGGAATTTGTTCCGTCACTGTTAGAATTTCAAACAAAACAAAACAAAAAAGAAACTTTCTGTCTGGGGCTTCCTTTATCATACAATATTATTTTATATTTGAAAAATAAAAGAAATTATATTCTTAATCACATCAACATTCAAAGTATACATGGTGAAATTACAGTACAGTACCTGTATGTACATTTAAGAATGGACTTTTCTGATTTTAATTATCCAGATGCTTTGCATTAAAAAGAAGTTAATATACATATGTAACTTATATAACTATCACTTATGGCACTTTCCGGAGAAAGTTTCACGTATTCGGAGAATTGACTCCAGGCAAAGGATGTTTGCACAGCATTTCCTGATTTCACCATTCTCCGTGGCAAAACATGGTAGGCGGAGTCAATATTCCAAGAGAAATTCTCGCAAAGTAATGCCCCAATCACGACATAAATTAAAGGTTCAGGCTGTGGTATTAGCTCAGAACATCTACATTGCCAACTTGTCATTTCCCTCAATCTAAAATAAATACAGTTTTAACCAAAATAGCATACAATAATGATAAATGCCAAAGCAGTAACAATATGACTCTCAGTCTATGAAAGAAAAAGAAGTTACATTGTTATGTAATATTTGAGGGCAGTCAAACAGCAGACGCAGGCCACAGAATCAAAAGAACTGTTTTGATCAAAGTCTTTCAAGACTCGGGAGTTTTGCATTTTGAAAATCCAACCATTTATCAGTCCACAGTCTCTGTCAAAATCCTTTCATTTAACGTGTTTCACCTACTCTAGTCCTCAGAAATACAAGTGTGTATTAAAATGCCTTCAGTTGTTACAAACAAGCACATTTAAAAAAAAAATTAAGCTTTGGTGACTTTAATGCAACTGTGGTTTGCAAACCCAAGACTGAGCAAGAAACTATTCTGGCCCAGACCAAATTAACTTTTGCTTTCAAGGGAGGCTGGTGTGATTGTAGGGTTGTGATTAAATAAAATGGGATTTATCTCTATCGAAGGAACATTTCACCTGTTGCAACCCTGTACTACAGCGTTCTGATGCCCATTGCTCCCTCCAATCTTTGTCCAAAGTCTTGTCTTAGTTATACAAGAGGATTGGAACAATAAGTAAGATGCCAGGCTACAATAATGAAAGTTCCAGTCACTGCAAGGAAAGAGGTCTTCAATGAGCATTCTATAACTATATCATCAACCTGTTTATAGAGAATGGGTTTTGTTACATGGTGCACAGAAAATATTCCTCCCCCCATACCGCCCAATGTAAATTTTACTTAAAAATGCTAAGGATTTAATTCTGAGAAACTACACCAGATTTACAATAAGGAAAAGTAACCTTTTAAAAATTATTTCACTTTATAGAGAAACTAGATTAAGGCCTTAAATTCAGGAACTATTTCTTTAAGGTCCATCTACCTTACTTGCAACAGACCCACTAAATAAATCAATTGTGCCCTGATCATGAGGATATCATACAGGAGGCTTGGATTTGTAGCCTAATTTCCAAAAGTAAAAATAACCATCACTTTAATTGGCATTACTGTTATTTTAACAAATAGCACATTATTGCCTTTTTTGATTGTGTTTTTAAGTGTATCCCAGGTAAAGGAAACAAAACAAATCTTTCTGTATTCAAGTAAGTGTTTCCTAAGAAGCCAAATGTTAATTTGGTCTGGTCTTAGAGCTTTTATGGAACTAATTTCATCCCATGATACTGAACATTGTAACTCTACTTCACCCTGGCACCCAACTTTGATTCGTGGTCTGTGGAGCAGTGGGGAGGGTAGCCATATTAATGCCAACATTTTGAGTTGGCATAGCACAGTCAAAATTGAAATCAAGCTCTTCACTATCCATAAATTCATTAAGAATGATAGATTCCACATCACACTCCAAACTGCCGTGAAACATGTCTAGGTCAAGGTCAGTGGGGAACTTATCTTGACTTGTGGCGGAAATGTTAATCCCTCCTGGACAAGAGCTCAACCTTGAGTCCAATGCTTCCATTTGCATCCCATGACTGGTGAGTGAGTGAAGCTGGTTTTGGAGATGGTGTGCGACAGAGTTGATGTTACCAGCTTCAGAGTGCATATGCATAAGGCCAATGGGATTGGATAAGGCACCATTATTGATGGCAGACTTTTGCTGTGCTGGTGATGGGTGATGAAATGGATTGCTATTCATTAATCTAGGTGACTGGGCATTGAATGGTGATAATGCTGGATCAGAACACATCACCATTTGTCTCTGGTTTTGTGACGTCACAACTGTATTGGCCTGTGGCATCAGAGGGTCTGACTGAGTCATCATGACTTCTTTGTGTCGTAGTGACTCGGGGGTCAAAAGATCTTGCAACATACGATTTCCATAGTGGTTGATAGTTGAAAAAGTGACTTGTTTGTTTTCCTGAATAGTCTGCATGGGTGAGTGACGTAACATAGTCATGGGTGGTTGGCTGTACATGGTGGCACTGTATGTACTAGTCTGACTGCCGCGAGTTGAACACTTAGATCCAAATGAGAAGCTGGAACTTCTTTGCCTGAGGCATCCTGAGGGAATCTGCTGCGATGGGCTCATGTTGTAATTGTCCTGCAAGTCCTCAAGAAGATTCTCTGTTAATCCCTCATTCAAGTTAATTGTACCGGCCAAATCAGCCAACCTGGGAAGTTCCACAGAGCGCCTTGTACTTACAGATGGTGATAAGGTATTGGAGGGACTGGGGTAGAGTAATGGAGAAGATGGAGTCCTGTCATCATCTTCAAGTTCATCTAATTCAGAATTCGCCATTATGGGAGATAATCGACCGCTCAAAGTGCTTGCTGCTGAGTTTGCACGCGATCTGAAGTCAGTCCACACATCAAATTCATCGCTGACGTGAGAGCTGGGGCTACCAGACCACTTTGTATGTTGTGAGGACGGGCTGCCTTCATTTCCCTCCTGTGTTGCCTGCAGGGTGGCTTTCTTCTTGTTTGCCCCTCTCTTGCTCTTTAGGTACTTACTGTTGCTGTCCATGGAAACCGCACGTCTCCGAGGAGATTTTCCAGTTTTCCCTCCATCGGGATTTAGCATCCACCATGAACTCTTGCCTGTGCCTTCATTCTGTACTCGTATAAATCTGCTATGCAGGGAGAGGTTGTGCCGGATTGAGTTCTGTGAAGATAAAAGGACAGACTTAAAATGAGACCAGAAGCGAACAATATACACACGGCATAGTAACAACTGCCACTGTTCTCTAGAGATGCAATACATAATGCAGATATACAGTGTTAATGCAGCCTGTTTGAGCAATTTAGAACAAATAGTACAATAGTTGTTAAAATCAGTAATGATGTATTTGGATCAGTTATGTGTTCCACATTACTGTTCTATCATTATTCCCGATATGTGTGACATAATATACATACATGCACACATACAAATACATAGGTACATATCAAATGCATAGTGCCTGTGGAACTATACCTCAGCAAGAAATGAAAGAAACGAAGACTTGCATTTATATAGGTCCTTTCACAACCCTCGGATGTTCTGAAATGTTTTCCAGCCCATTAAGTATTCTTTGAAGTACAGTCACTGTTGTGATGTGGGAAATGCGGCAGCCAAATTGTGCACAGCAAGCTCCCACAAACAGAAATGTGATAACCAAATAATTTGTTTTTGCCATGTTGACTGAGGGCTAAATATTGACCAGAGCCCCGGGGAGAATTCCCTTACTCTTCCTTAAAATAGTGCCATGGGATGTTTTACATCCACCTGAGAGGGCAGATGGATCCTCAGTTTCAAGTCTCATCTGTAAGATGGCACCTCCGACAGTGCAGCACTCCCTCAGTACTGCACTGGAGTGTCAGCCCAGACATTTGTGCTCAAGTCTCTGGAGTGCCTGACTCAGAGGCAAGAGTGCTACCCACTGAGCCAGAACTGAAAACTTTAATGAGTGGAGGCAGGGATAAAGAAAATTAAAAAGAGTTGTTCCATATTTCAACTCCATTTACAAATACTTTTTCATAGAACCTGCTGGACTTTCCACCCATTCATTTCAATGGAAGGAGTCCCAGGCAGGTTTAGTAAGGAGAGTGCAATCCTCGCTGCCAGATATCCCTTCCTGTGCTTTGCAAGAAGATTACAATCAACTTTAAACTAAATTTATTTCTAAAATACCCAAGAGTTAATTTAAGATAATGGCGTCCTGGGGTTCAGGTGACATTCAAAGCCAAGGTTCACGGTGGCATCTGAAGCTCATGATTGATTTACTGTCTAGCTCATGGTGAGTACCGATTGCTGTCTAAGGTTAATCATGTTGATGCTGATGGCTTGCTCTCCCTTATGTTTCATCAACGGGCGACACAGTGGCGCAGTGGTTAGCACTGCAGCCTCATAGCTCCAGCAACCCGGGTTCAATTCTGGGTACTGCCTGTGTGGAGTTTGCAAGTTCTCCCTGTGTCTGCGTGGGTTTCCTCCGGGTGCTCCGGTTTCCTCCCACATGCCAAAGACTTGCAGGTTGATAGGTTAATTGGCCATTATAAATTGCCCCTAGTATAGGTAGGTGGTAGGGGAATATAGGGACAGGTGAGGATGTGGTAGGGATATGGGATTAGTGTAGGATTAGTATAAATGGGTGGTTGATGGTCGGCACAGACTCGGTGGGCCGAAGGGCCTGTTTCAGTGCTGTATCTCTAAACTAAACTAAACTTCTTGATATTTCTGTAAATATTTCCTTATTCTTTCACTCTGCACCACACTGTATGCCACAGCTTCTCCTTTCTGATGTTGTCAGTACTCAGTGTTTAAGTTTCAAAAATATAAAAACAGAGCGATACAAAAGTCATTCAGAATCATTTTGAATTATTAGTTTTGCAAAAGTTGCCAGATCTGAATCTTTGCCCCACCCTCCACCAACCCCAACATTTTCTCTTGATGTTTGCCGGATTCAGCAACCACCAGTTCTAATTTTAAGGTGGGTGATTTTGAACACTCGTCATGTGTCTCAGTAGGACCATTAAAACCTCCTGGCCTTGGAGCAGAGTTGGGGCTGGTCTTTAGGATAGGAATACAGACATAGTAACCGGCTGCAGGCTGGAATGTCAGGGGTGGAACACACTTCAGGCAGTTTAGCAACGCTAATGTTGTTAATGCAGGAAGATTTTCCCCTGGCGTTATGCTGGGTCCCTGGCAGAACTCCAGCATGTCGGAGAGCTGTAGCACAGGCTCCCCATCACCTGCTGCGTGCCACCCTGGGATTTCCCGCCAGCTGTGACATCTAGAATCCAATATCTTCACCCAAATATGGGTAGGTGCATGAAAATGGGTTTCAAATGATTAGAATATGTCGTATGACACTTCTTGCGCCCTGGAAATGCGCTATGTTCCTGGTGTACAGTATTGCAATTGAGTGCAAAGGGGAAATTTGATTGATTACACTCCCTTTCTCTGGCCTCATTTTTGCATTAATTATTGCAACTTAAATTGGTGTTTGGCAAGTAAATGACATTGTTATAATGCAGAAGTAAATATTATTGAGCTGAAGATTGTCACTATGGTGATCGATGACACATGAAGACTGTTACTCCTATACTACAATAATATGCTGATAAGGTGAGACGAAGTAGAGTGGGAGGGACTGATATAGAACATAAATGGGGAGACGGTGGCGTAGTGGTACTGTCACTGGATTAATAATCCAGAGGCCCAGACTAATGCCCTGGGGACATGGGTTCAAATCCCACCATGGCAGCTGGTGAGATTTAAATGTAATTAATTAATGGAACAAACTATAATTGAAAACTAGTCTCAGTAATGGTACCATGAAAATATCATCAATTGTCGTAAAAACCCATCTGGTTCACTAATGTCTTTTAGGGAAGGAAATCTGCTGTCCTTACCCGGTCTGGCCAACATGTGACTCACAGCAATGTGGTTGACTTTTAACTGCCCTCTGAAATGGCCTAGCAAGCCATTCAGTTGTCAAGGGCAATTAGGGATGGGCATCAAATGCTGACCTTGTCAGCGACACCCACAACCCATGAAAGAATAGCAAAAAACACTATCATAGATGTGTTGAGCCAAATGGTTTGTTGCTGGGCTGTAAATGCTTTGGTGCAGAAGTTGTGGTTGGAATGATGGTGAAACTGTCAGCATGTGCTGTCATTGCTCTGTGAAACTGACAGCAACTTCTGGGGCAGGATTTTCATGCCTCTCCCAAGGTTGGGAATGGAGGAGGATGGGGCCTGAACATACCATTGCTGGTTGGCATTCTGGTTTCCTGGCACCATTCCCGATGCCAGCAATTTTGTAGGAGGTGGGTTCGGGACCCAGTAAGGCAGTCTGCCCCCAAGAGGTGAGCGGTCAATTAGGTTCGTTAAGAGCATTGTTAAGGGTAGATAATAGAGGCGGACTGGGATTTTCCAGTCGGCCTCCAGTTCTCTGACACGACGGTAGGTGGGAGGGTAGTTCAACAGCCTGAAGACAGGTAGTCAGTGGGTGTCTGAGGTGGCAACACTCCAAGCAGACCTACAGGCTCTCCCTGCCCGCCTGGTCTGGGTGCAGCCAAAGGCCACCCTGCGCAGTTAATTCCAAGCCCCCCACCACCGTGCACCCCCCCAACCCGCACCAACAGTGGTGGCCTGGCTGCTTTTTCAATTTTTACTGAATTTTCAAGAAAGTTGCCAAGAGGGCACCTTCATGTTGAAGCACCCTCTCAGTTACTTACCATTCATTGTAGCCGGTTGCTTCTCTGAAGCTGGAAGGCCTCTGATTGGCCCTCCAGCTTCGAGAGCCCACTCACCACTCTTAACTGGACAGCGAACCTGACTCCATGCCAATACATGGAGCGTCCCAGTCAAAATCCCAAAGAGTGACTGTTTCCCCCGGGGGCAGTGATTCCCTGCTCCTCCACAGAGTCTTCACAGAGAGAAGTCAATTAGTAATCACTGAATTGATGAGAACTTCTACTTTTTATTCCATTATTCTCATTGTAAAATGCTTGAAAAGGTTATGCCTTTTTGAATGAGATGTAATGGGTTTTTAACTGCATACCAAGTCATAATTACTGCTGAACAACCTCTCTGCCCCTGAAAAAATAATTTTATATTTGTGGAATGTCAAGTGTCTCTGTTCTATGATAAAAATTCCATGAATTTAAAAATAATAAGAATTTTTTTTTAAGTTTATGATATTTCAGCTTCTACCTTAATCCCATGTGTACTTCCCAATCTTTGTATAACTTTCTGTAAAATTTATTTTTATTTAGAGATACAGCACTGAAACAGGCCCTTCAGCCCACTGAGTCTGTGCCAACCATCAACCACCCATTTATACTAATCCTACACTAATCCCATATTCCTACCACATCCCCACCTGTCCCTATATTCCTCTACCACCTACCTCTACTAGGAGCAATTTATAATGGCCAATTTACCTATCAATCTGCAAGTCTTTTGGTGGTGGGAGGAAACCGGAGTACCTGGCGAAAACCCACGCAGACACAGGGAGAACTTGCAAACTCCACACAGGCAGTACCCAGAATTGAACCCAGGTCACTGGAGCTATAAAAAGTGATTGCTGAAACCTGCTTGTTCCTTTCCGGTTTGCTGTCTGTGAGAATTCTTGAATACGATTGGCTACTTAGCCTGCTTGATGCCACCCCTGTTGCTGACTAGAGATCCTGAGTTCCAGAAATCCTGATATTCTGAGATACAAAGTGCCAGATCCAGAATTAAATTAACATTGGGAAAGGTGAAATCCACCCCACAGAGCGCACTGGATCTTTGTGGGCAGCTTTCTTCATAGTCAGCTACGAGCGCCTTCACTTCACCACTGACTGCCAAATCAGGGCCATTGTAATTCTGTGCTCCTAAATGATCGTTGTCAGGAAGAATTGTAAGATAATTATTAACTTCAATTTTCTGGCTCTAGCTGTTGAAAAGCTGGCACTTAGTTACAAAAGTGACCTTGTGTGAACTTTAATTCCTTCAGCTTGGAGCATTTTAATGAGCTCCATGTCACTTTCTGTATCTGATATACACTCAAGCCCAGTAAAGTACCAAAACCCAGGAGTGGACAATTAACACAAACGACAGGAAAGCTTTGTCAGAATGGTTTCATTATTTTCTGTTTATTACCAGCCTTTTCATTCATCTCCGCTATGGCTGATTTATTTCAAAGATGGGACCTTCTGTGATTATTCTGTTTGGATTTCTCCTCCAAAAGATCACTGCCATGATAGTACACGTAACAAGATACAGAGCTCTCGGTGTCAGCTGACTGTAGTGAAAGAGGCATGAGCTCAAATTCTGGCTTTGTATTAAGATCTGGTCAGATGACCGCAAGGCAGATTTTTTTTTCAACTTTTTGCCTGGCTTCCAGATTAAGACTTTTGTAGGGAAAATTTATGAGACTAGGTTTGTTCCATAGGATTTCTTCTGCTGGTCAATCATTAAACATACATCTGTAATTCAAATACTACTGTCCTTCCCGCTTTGTTGGAGGTTTATAGGTGGGAGGAGTATGCTCATTTTTAATAACGTTGGACAAATGCATCACCTATCCTTTAAACTATAATTCACAACTCAGGTCCCTCATCATCATTATTCACATTGAGATGGGCAATAAATGCCAGCCTTGCCAATGATACGCACATCCCAAGGATGAATAATAAAAAATTATGTACAGGAAATCATGTCTCATTGGTTACACAGTGGTAATATGGCAGCAGATCACATTTACATGAAGGCAATACATTTGTAAGTATTCAAAGCAGTGTTTAATGCAAATATTAGTGACGTCACCTATTACTGGCGTGTAGGCTGTTACTAAGTACATTGCTGTATAACCAACAAGTTCAGACACCATCCATGTTTGCTATGTTTTTACCAGAAGAAATTCCAACAGGCAAAATTTTACTGGATGGTTTTGCTTTTGGGTCCCAATACAATAATTTCCTTTTGTAGTTGAGAAGCCTCTTGTTGTAAACAATGGTGAGGTTCCCCAAAAGCAAGATTAATGAGTATTTTCAAGAGGTATCAAACTGGAGTTGTTTAGCAACCATTAGTGAGAGGCTCTTGAGGCCTCGTTCCTGGTGCTTCTGAAAGTATTTGGTCCTTTAATGCTGATAAATGTCACAATGATCTAAGAAATAATGCACCAATCCGTATTACGCAAAAACCTCTTTATACCTTATTCCATTTGTTTTTATCTTGTTTATAATCTGGCACTTTACCAAATGAATTGTATTGTACCTCAAAATCAATCTACTGCCCTGACTAAGCCTGGTTCATAAGTAATTATCCCTTCATGTGTAGGGAGAGACAAGTAGCTTACTCACTGAAATATCATATCCATAAACTGCATCCATATAGTATTATCTGATGAACAATAACAGCCAACAAAAAAAATGTTGTCTTGACATAGTCACTACACTACATTTCAGAATCTAACGTATACGTAATTGGACTGACAACATTACAGTCATTTTCTGGCCAACCCCAAGCTACAGCTGGAAAAGAAAATCTGTACTTAACCAGTGCTGCACTTCAAGACAATGCATTTAGCACAAACAACAGAAGACTTCATAACCGCCCAAAATGGATATTCTGTTCCAAATTTCTGAAAATGCTGCAGACACAATGGACTCAATTTTCCACTTTTGTGGTGCTTATCCCAATCTAGGTGGGATAAAGGAGTGTAATTCTCAGCTCCACGCAGAATGTGGCCTGTTTTTTGTTTATTCCTTGCTAGTCCTGTACTAGTCTAAATGAATTACATAGAATACACAGCAGAGAAATAGGCCATTCAATTCAACAGGTCTATGCTGTTGTTTAAGCCTACTTCCACCTTACTTCATATCACCATTACCCTTTCTCCCTCAAGTATTTGTCTTGTTTCCCCTTAAATGCAACTATGTGGTTAGTGAGTTCCACATTCTCTCCACTCTCTGGATAAAGAAGTTTATCCTGAATTCCCTATTGGATTTAGAAGCTACCATCTTGTATTTATGGCTTACAAATGAATACTAATGTTTCACTTAGATGTTATTTCAGGAATTTAAAAAAAAAAATGTATGGGATGTGGGCATTGCTGGTAAGGCCAGCATTTGTTGCCTATGACAACTGAGTGGCTTGTTAGTCCATTTCAGAGGGCAGTTAAGAGTCAACCACATTGCTGTGGGTCGGGGGTCACATGCAGGCCAGACGAGGTAAGGACGGCAGATTTCCTGCCCTAAAGGACCAGATGGGTTTTTATGACATTCGATAGTTTCATGGAACCATTTCTGAGCCTAGCTTTCAATTCCAGATTTTTATTAATTAATTGAATTTAAATTCCACCAGCTCCTGTGCTGGGATTTGAACCCATGTCCCAAGGACATTAGCCTGGGTCTCTGGATTGTTAGTTCAGTGACGTTACTATTATGCTATCGTCTCCCCCCTTTGCTTTTACATTTAGGGAAATTAGCCATGAGATAATTTACAAGTTTAGAAAGGTTCCAGCTCTTGTTTATCACTTTTATTTTCTTTCCAGAAAATCCCCAGAGTTTATGGTTAATGAGGTTCACATGACTGTGGTCTGGAGGTGGTTTCTGGTCTTTTTTTTTGTAACTTGTGTGACAGTTCCTCTTGTGAGTAATCTTAGTGAATCCAGTATTTATTTTCCTCAGTCCTGTGTATTTGAGCTTGGCTGCTGTGATGCGATCTGTTTGGTGGGGATCCACTTCTGTTTCAGGGGGACTGTTCGTCCACTGCTGAACTATCGTTGTTGAACCATTGGCTGTGTTAAAATGCTGCAATGACCACTGGACTCCTTGTCATAGATTTCTCCCAATTTTTGATGCCAACATCCAATATTAAATTTCAACAAGCCATTCGAACAAAGATTTGATGCTCCGTTCTTGACGTCAGCGTGTGAGCTTCTTGTAGGCTAATGGAAAAGATGTGGGCTCTGGATTTTTTTTTTAAATTCGGCGTGGGATTGGTTAAAGCAGGCGGCACACACAAAGAGTCTGGGGGCCTGGAAATCCTGCTCAGCTTAACGGAAAGACCTCACTTACGTAGAAGTTTCTGGCGACCCACTCAACACGTGCACGGGTGCATGGGAGCTGAGATTTGGCAGCAAGAGGCCACAGCCAGGGGACCTGTAGGAAGTGTCAGCGGCAGTCAGTGGGAGGAGGGGTCCTGAGGGCAATTGAAATTGGGGGGACAGGGGACTGGGTTGGGGATTCCAGGTCAATTGGAGATTGTGGGGTGGGGGGTGGCATTGGTGGTGGGGCTGGGCATGATTTTGGGGAGGCCGGGGCTGATGTGGCCCAGGGACTCCTAGTGGAGCCTGGTGCAATCACCCTTGCTCCTCCTGGCCCACAATGCATTTTTAAAGACTTACACTGGGCTATATTGGCCAGTTATCGCCTTCCGTGTTGGTTCTACTGCTGGACTTCTCCTGACTTCGAGGTAATATTACATTGTGGCGCTGAGTACATCATCCGGCTGCAACTTTTGAATATTAAGTAGGCCCCGCCTACCTTTAGTGGGAGCCTCATCAATGGCCTAGAGTGCTGAAGGTTAGAGCTAGGAAGTCACATTGTCACTGGACGGCAGGGATGGGTGGGTTATCGGGGTTGGGAGGTTAGTGAGGTTTAAAATCACAACCAGAGAGGCTCTTCACAAATCAAACATCAATCAGCTACTGACCAAACTGCCTGGATTGAAATAAATATCTTCTCCATCAGTGCAAGAACTAGATTATCCTTCCAAACTAAAACCCATTGCTGTACCTTTGTCAATGTTTCAATGCAGCAAAACACTGAATAGTTACCACCCTGTAACTCCTTGTGAATCAGGAGGATGCCTATGGTATATCGGTGTGGCCCTCATTGTTTCTAATGTGGATTCAATCTTGGTGAACACGTTGGAGACTAGTATTTTCAGCATAGTGAGGGTCAGATTTTTTTGTGCAAGTTTGTTTTGATGCTGTCATTTGGGGAGTTGACAGTTTGCACTTGACCCTTTATGGGAGGTGGGTGAAAGGTCACATAGCTGAGTTATAAATACACATTTGATTGCCTATCCTGTTACATTTCCACACTGTTCAGATATAGATGTCAAACCTCAACAGAACATTGCAACATCAACACTGGCAATCACTTTCTGCTGAATTTTATCAAATCTCTGGAATGACAAACTGAAGTGTGGATCCTCTGTATCAGCAATTGCTGCAAGAGTGTTGCTGATTGCAGTTACCGTGCCACGTAATCCTGAACTATATTTCACGTGAGATGCATTTTAGTTCTGATTCAACAATAATTGCTTTGATTTATATAATAATCTTCGAGTGAAAAGAATGCCTCAGACCATTTTACAAGAGGGAGAGCCACTGGGTCAAGGGGCTTAGATGAGGGAAGACAAAAGGTACAATCAATGGGATACATGTTTAGGAGGCTTTTGAAGGGAGAGAAGTGGGTAAAGATTTTTGGAGGCCACCCCAGAATGAAGAAACATCTGGGCTGTAGGATAAGCCTCTGGAAATGGAGTGGAAGGAGGCAAAGGGGCAAGTATTAATCCAAAATCGAGCTGGGGTGTAGATTTCCAAAATAGAGTGCAAAGAAGTGAGATCGTAGTTGGATGACAACAACTTATTCTAATAATGCTGGAAAGGTAGATCAGTGAAAGAGCAGTTGATTGTGAGGGATTGAGGGCAAAATCTTTAAGGAAGGGTGGCAGAGATTTTAAAGGGGGTGGGCACTAAGAGGAAGTCTGACAATGGCAGTAAAGATAGAGTTGGAAATGAGATGTTTGATGTTCAGGATCTGGGATGGAAGGGAGGGCAGATGGATCTCATAGACAAAATAAATCCATTTGAGAGGATAGGGGGAGATGGAGAAATGGCAGAGTGCAGGGGAGTGGGTTGATAGAGTTTTTGAGAAGTGGGAACAAAGATATGTGGCAGTTGCCTAGGAAACAATCTCAATTTCAGAAATAAAGGGCTGAGATTTTGGGTCCTGCCAAGGTTGGGAACGGAGGTGGATGGGGCCTGAACATTATGAGGCCAGCTTCCCAACCCCATTCCCAAAGTCGGCCATTTTGAATAACGCGTGTTTGAGGCCCGGGAATTAGGCTAGTTAAGAACCTTGTTAAAGGTAGGTAATGTAGGCCAATTGGGATTTTCCAGTTGGTCTCCAGTTTTCCGATTTAAAGGGTGGGTGGAGGGTGGGCAGATGAACTGCCTGGAGACAGGCACACAGCGGCAGGCTGGGGTGCCAGTAGTTCTGGCAGTCCTTACAGGCCCCCCTGGATGGGGGTACAGCCAAAGGCTGCCCTGTAGAGGGGTTCAGCCTGTTAATCTGTCAATTGTGTGTCAATTGTTTAATTATATGCAGGTGGAGGGTGTTAATTGGGGTCTTACTTGAGCACTTGTAAGCAGACACTTACTGAGACTGGTGGAGGAGTTTACGAGTGAGGAGCTACATGTTTGTAATCCTTTTACTCTGTACAATAAATCTGAAACTGAGTAAAGATAGGCTCCAGCATCATCCTTCCACAACAAGCTTTCTGCAGTTTAACACCCCCTCCTACACCCCACAGTGGTGGCCTGGCTGCTTTTTGAAATTTTTTAACAGTTTTTAAAAAGTGGCCGAGAGAGCACCTTCTTATTTAAGTGCCCTGCCAGTTACTTACCTTGTACTGCAGCCTGGTGCGTCTCTGAAGCTGGAAGGATCTTAACTGGCCGTCCAGCTTCGAGAGCCTGCCCACCTCTTAATTGGACAGAGAACATGTCTCCATGCCGATTAAGGGCTCACTAATGTTACAATGTCGACTTTAATCAGTTTCCCACTGGAATCGGGTTCGCGACCCGAACACAGTCCTGCCTCCCTGGGGAAAATTCAGCCCCAAGAGTCTACAATCAGAGGTAAGGATCGAGGATGTGAGAGGGAGGTTTCAAGAAGTGATATGTAGCAGTGAAAAGCAGGCTGAGGAATGGGTTGTCCTTGCTTTCCAAGACGACCCAGGAAGAAAAGGAGCATGTGGCTGTGGACGGTGACAGGCAATACAGCTTGAAGTTTTAAATACTGAATTGGCGGGGGACAACTAGGCTGCTCCTAACCATACGCATTGGAGCCTCCCGCGCTAGTCAAGTTGCAAGCAACCAATATGCAGCAATTAGAAGTTGAGTGGCATTCTTTTCCAGATGTAAAATACAAAACAAACTTGGCTAGATTTCCACAGCATGTTTCTTATACAGCAGATGAGGGATGTGTGTCAATCATTGCCGGAATTGCAAGCTGATTTAAACTGACCAAGGATGGCAGGGTCAAAACTAATTCAAGCCACAGAATGCATTACAAGTTCACTCAATATCCAGATACATGCACTTTGCACTGTCACTACGTAACAACTGGGATAGAGAAACCTACAGATATTCTGCCCTATGAGGTTTATTTTCCCCCTCCCTAGCTCAGCAATCCTGGGGTCAACAGCATTGCCCCCATCGCTGAGATGAGCTAACTCTTGCACCAGGAATCAAACCTGGGGCATTCTTGGCCTGTATCACTTGGTAGCACAGTAAAGATTTTTTTTTTATTCCCATCTCCTATATTGCCATCAAAAGTAAACAAGAAAATGGCAGCAATCAGCAGTTCAACTTCATCAGAATTTTGCTTCTATCTGATGACAAGACAGCCTCTCATTCTACAGGATCACTGTATGTGCCTAAATACAACCTCAGGAGAAGGAGAATTTCAAAGGCTGATTTGTATTTATTTATTGCATTTTTCTTGCTCCCTAGGACAGCTCAGTAAGATTAGGCAATCAAAGGGAATCTCATCTCACTGGAGGAAAAATTAAGATTTTTTTTTGGTTTCCTAGGTTGCAACCCAACACTCCAAAACAATATTGCCATAATTGATCATAAAATCAAACCATCTGAAGAAGAAATTGGGAATTCCTCCTTATCATTGCAAGGCAGTTTTTTCAGTTAAACAAATAAAGCCCAGTAGCTTTTCTCTAAAGTAGGTCATCCTTTACTTCTTGCTCATGGTTTCCCGAAGACACAAGGGACGTGTTTTAAAATAATTCTGAGTGCTAGCTGTTTTATTTTAAAGTTCTTTTTTTAAAAAAAATGAGGACTTTTATTGTCAAATGTCATCAATCCAGCTTCCCTGTTGTCTCCCAATGAATTGTTCAATTGTCATTGGGAGGTGAAGAGTTCAACATGAGGAGCACAAAGTGGAAGCACTGCTGACTCACAAGTGGTATTAGCATCACAATGGCCAACTTTGCCAAAAAGTTGCTATTTAAAACTTCATCATAACAGCTACAGCTGAAATATTGGAGGCAATTTTCCGTGTAATTATGTGTTGTGATTCTCCTGATCTTCCAGCGGCACTGCCACCATCAATCTCAGCCATCCTCCTCACATTATCTCTTCACCTGATGACATCAGTCAGCGGAGCAGTCCAATTATTGCAGCAGGGAAGCACAGAACATTTGACACTAAAATTGAAGGTATAGAAATTCAGGAATCTGAACTTTTGAACGCTACGTTTTAATTAAGAGTTGTTGTCAGAATGTAAGAAAACATGTCATTAGCTCGGGAATTCGCTTCAACATGCAGCCACCTCTGGGATTGCAAGGGGAAATCTAAACGGAATGGACGTATGGGCTTCCGGCAGCTCCTGCTTTAAGATTCCTTCTATATTCGGCCGCTTAAAACAAATGCGTTGCCTGATGAAACAGTCAGTGACGGCTATTGGCCTCTGATCTGCCACGTAGGGAAAACCCTGTCAAGTTAACATTGCTGTCAGCAAAAAGCTGGATGTGAAGGAGTGACAGATGATATTGTATTGTCATATGTCACAAACCTGAATAATTTTCTCTGACACACTTTTCCCTTTATTCCCAACCCTTCTGCCCGCTCTCCCCGCAAAATGCCAACAGGTTGTAACACGAGTGAAACCCAGGAGCACATTGAGATAAATCAGGATTGACACATATTTGCCTCATAAAGGTCCATGCACTGAAATACAAAGTACAGCAATACAAGACAGTATGTTTCACTTAGATTTTTGAGAGGTTTAAATGTCAAAGTTGTAACTTTATTACTTATCTGTACAGTGAGTAGTTATTTTTTTCCTGTTTTGATTTTTGCTTATTTTCAGAAATACGAATGGCAGATTGAGAAATCCTCTAAAACAGAAGTGACTGAGTGAGAATGGACTATAGACTTTGGGATCTGAACACAGAAGTTTGTAGATGTGTAAGGGAAATTCTCCCCTCCCTCCCTGATAGAATCCCTATCTCTGTTAACAAGTGTTGAACCCTGGCCAGTTACATATTTACCAGTTACTGCAATTGAGAGACCAGTCATAAACATTTCAGGGAAAACCCGTTGCAAATAGACTGCCTTACATTGCCTTTGAAAGTTGCAGACTGGAATACACTCAAAATAAACAAAACACTGCAATTTGACTACACACCATTTAAAGTGCAATTTTAAAACTTTCCAAGGCACGATGTCGGCTGTCCCTGTCAAACATCAGAAGCCGGCTGAATAGACCCTATGCACTGATTTCTGGCCAATACACTGCAATGCAGAGATATTTTTTCATACGTTCACAGGATGTGGGCATCAATGGTAACACAAGCATTTATTGCCCATCCCTCAGTGCCCTTGAGAAGGTGGTGGAGAGCTGCCTTCTTGAACCGCTGCAGTCCATGTGGTGTAGGTACACCCACAGTGCTGTTCGGGAGGGGGTTCCAGGATTTTGACCCAATGATAGTGAAAGAACGGCGATATCTTCTTTTCCTTCTTAGGCACTCCCTCGGGACCGAGGATGACTTGCTTCCACTCCGGTTCATGGGGTTCCAGCATGGCTAACGAGTGCGTTACGCGAACTGCAGACTCTACCACATGTGGGGCAGGTGGTGTTTGAAGAGTTGGGCGACTGTGTGCTCATTCCGCTGCCTGAACTTGGCTTCTGCATGGTCCTGCCGAAATCTCATGAGGTGCTCAGTACCCCTCCCGAATGCTCCTTCTCCACTTTGAGTGGTCAAGGAACAGGGACTCCTAAGAGTTGGTGGGTATGTTGGGATTTCCTCAGGGATGCCTTGAGAACATCCCTAAAGTGTTTCCTTTGTCCTCCTGGGAGTCTTTTGCCTTGGTAAAGTTCAGAGTAGAACAGTTGCTTCAGAAACCCGGTGTCAGGCATGTGAGTGATATGGCCCATCCAGCATAGTTGGTTTTGGGTGATTAGCACCTTCATGCTGGGAGAGGATACTGACATTAGACCGCCTATCCCATTCCAAATCAGGATGGTGTGTGGCTTGGAGTGGAACTTGCAGATGGTGGTGTTCCCCTGCATCTGTTACCCTTGTCATCTAGGTGGTAGAGATTGCGGGTTTGGAAGGTGTTGTCGAATGAGACTTGGCGAGTGGATGCAGTGCATTTTGGAGATGGTACACACTGCTGCCACTGTGCATCATTGGTGGAGGGAATGAATGTTGAAGGTGGTGGATGGGTTGCCGATCAAGTGGGATGCTTTGTCCTGGATGGTGTTGTGCTCCGTACATTGCAATGCAGAGTTCTTCTGTAGTCATTGCAGAAATTCTTTCATCGTGTCATTTTTTAAAATTCATGCAATTGCCTTTGTCCTGTGGGGTTATTGATAGATAAGCGGAAAGGGATTTCATACACTGGGCTGAATCACCTTCTGTGAAATTTTTCTTCTGAACTGCCCCCTCCCTGAACACACCTCACCTACGTCTGAGCTGCACTCCTGAGCACCAGTGTCTCATATGTTTGGCAGCAGACCACGGGTAGTTTGTATTCCTGTGTTATAGAATAGTAAAGCACAGAAGGAGACCATTTGGACTATTGTGTCAGCTCTTATGCAGTTAGTTGCACTCCCCGGCTCTTCCCTCAGATTCCTACATTTTTTCTCGCCTTCAAATATTTATGTATTTGCCTCATCCAAGTGAAACATGCTTGGCGTGACCAAGCGTCTACTCATTGATAGTCCCTTTCTTTACCCCTGACTGGAAATATGGCACTGAGGTAGATGATCAGCCATGATCTAGAATGGCAGAGCAGGCTCGAAAGGCTGAATAGCCTACTCCTGCTCCTATGTTCCTATATCCTCTTGGGCAGACCTGCTACAGCCTGGCAGGAAAGTCACAGCAGACTCACAGCTCGGGCCTCTGTTAAAATGGAATTGGAGTCTCATTGATGTAGTAGGGCCCCGTTTGCATAAATTCATGAGCACCCAGCTGCTTTAGGTGGGTACGACCTGCTGGATTTTTAAATTTCCAGGCGATTTTATAAAATCAGTCATCAACAAGGGCAAAGTATTTATAAAAAATGGTCAGAGAAACTTAGAAGAATTCACTTCCCGATTTTCATAGATATAATTCTTTGGGATTCTCTAGCAATATGTAGTGGTTGTGTGGGTATATTTTGAAGAAATGCTTACTGAACAATCCACCTACTGGGCTTTCACTTGGTTCATCTCTGATACTCTCCAAGGACTCAAGATCAGTGGAAATCTCGAAGAACATGTTTGCAGTGTTAAGGCATTATAGTGACAAAAGTAATTCTCCTGCCCCCAAGTCTCGTGGTGTCCCACTGATATTTTGGAACAAGGACATTTCCTTTTCACTGGATTGATGGTAGGTCCTCTCCAGTGTCATCACTAACACTCCAGGAACAGGGACTCCTATGAGTTGGTGGGTATGTTGGATTTCCTCAGGGATGCCTTGAGAACATCCCTAAAGTGTTTCCTTTGTCCTCCTGGGAGTCTTTTAGTTTAGAGATACAGCACTGAAACAGGCCCTTCGGCCCACCGAGTCTGTGCCGACCATCAACCACCTATTTATACTAATCCTACACTAATCCCATATCCCTACCACATCCTCACCTGTCCCTATATTCCCCTACCACCTACCTATACTAGGGGCAATTTATAATGGCCAATTTACCTACCAACCTGCAAGTCTTTGGCATGTGGGAGGAAACCGGAGCACCCGGAGGAAACCCACGCAGACACAGGGAGAACTTGCAAAACTCCACACAGGCAGTACCCAGAATTGAACCCGGGTCACTGGAGCTGTGAGGCTGCAGTGCTAACCACTGCGCCACTGTGCCGCCCAGTTGCCTTGGTAAAGTCAGAGTAGAACAGTTGCTTCAGAAACCCGGTGTCAGGCATGTAACTCTGCTCAAGTAAACTGTAGCCATGCTCTCCTACAAATAGTGTCAGTCTCCTCTAGAAGTTACATAACCTCTCACATGACACTTGATATAGATGTGAGAAATTACAAGATCTATGTGACATGCTCTGTGTACTGACAGTCATGTTGCTAATATTACCTTTCATACAGATTTGAAATGCAACACGCATTTGCCTGCAAATGGATGGATTTCACTTGGACTCAACGTGTTTGTTGGGTTAAAAGCAAAATACTGCAGATGCAGGAAATCTTAAATAAAAACAGAAAGGGCTGGAAATACTCAGCAGGTCTGGCAGCAACTGTGGAGAGAGAAGCAGAGTTAACGTTTCAGGTCGATGAAATTCATCAAGCTGAAATGTTAACTCTGTTTCTCTCTCCACAAATGCTGCCAAGCCTGCTGAGTATTTCAAGCACTTTCTGTGTTTGTTGGGATATTCATTCATATGAATATTTTATCTTGGGAAAATGTGCCACAAATTTCGTCAGAATTTTATTTATGTTTGTCTGTTCCTTCTTTCTTTGTCTCCTATGCCTTGTACTATCCCTTAGCTGAAGGACAGTTGGATGGCCACAAACAGGCTTCAGCGAGAGGGGCTCAGTGTGGCTGCGTCTCTGAATTTCTTTTCCTATTTTTTTGTTGTGATGAATATGGTCTCCACTTCCCACTTTCCCCGGCACTCGGTCTGTAAATGTGCTTCTGTATGGCAGGAAAGCTGCAGCAGATTCCCAGTTCATGCCCCAGGTTAAAATGGCATCAGGGTACCATTTGATGTACTATTCATGCATAAATTCATGAGATTCCCACCTGCTTTAGTGGGTGCTGGTTCTTCAGCACTGCAAAACATGGCAATGCAATGCACACCCCTTGTCTCCTCAAAACACCCTGGGTGTCAAACTCGACCCCCATTTTTCTCTCCTCAGATCCGCTGTACTGCCCAGTTTGGTAGCAGCAGTGAGCGCTTACTGACAGCCTCAACCAGCTAGTTGGAAATCAGATATCTGACTCAGGCCAAATTATGATATTTGACAACATGTGGCATGTGGTTTCGAAAAACCCAGAGTTGTCCCCAGTCCTATATAACAGTAACCTCCTGTAAAAGAATTCAAATGGAATAACCTAATCCTGGAACTTCGGTGCTGAAAATCTTGATTCCTGTGTTTAATTAAAAATAAGCATGCCTGATGGTAAAGGTCTCCAATAGAGATTGTGTTTTTGATTTTGCTTGAGACTCGGGTACAAGTCTGAGTTACCAGCCTCAGCGCTCATTGTTTTCGATGGAAAACTAACATGTTCCAGAAAGATCTTTACAACTTATGCTGAGCTTAATGGAAATGTTTAAGAAAAGAAATATTTTTAAAACCGATTGTTTCAGAGCTAAGTGTCTTTCTTTCATCTTTCAGGTACAAAATGAACTGTTATTATCAGCCATGTTGATTAACCATTTCCAATCAACATGTTGACTGTGAAAATTAAATAAATATTAGGCTACCTGCTACATCTTAGCTGGAATGGTAAAAGATCAGTGAGGAATTGGAATATTTTATTAGTTTATTCATAAGGGGTTAAAAATATATATTTAAATTAATAGAAAACAATGAAATAATATTTTTGTACATTGCTTAATTTGCTCCTGGTTATCAACTTACCTCTGGACATTTTGTTTACGTCTCAAAACGTCTGCAAGAATAATGCAATGTCAAGTTTTATCTTTTTATTTTTAATGTTTTTTTAAATGTAATTATCCTCTTGTTCTCCTTTTCAAATAATTCGTTAGTTGGTGGTGTATAACCTGTTTTTGATATCTCTCTTGAACAGCTCTCATTTATACAATGAAAACATGCCAGTGACGTAAGTATAGTTTGCACTGAGCTGCTTAATTGGAGATACTTTCCAAAGCAGTTTCTGTCAGTAAATGGTTGTGTTCACAGTGTACTGATGAAGAATCTGTGCTGTTACCAGCCACAGATATCATGTAAAGGAACAGTAAACAGCCATTGGTATCAGATGCACTCAATCACTAATGTGTAATCACAAAGTTTTTTTAATACACTGTCTTCTTTTCAACATCTACTACCTTTTAAAATTGAGGGATCCTAATAAGGGACAAGCACCCATAGTGCAGGACACTACTGAGAAAGACCAGGTAAATTAGAAAGATGACACAAAGCTGAAAATGTAAAGTTCTGTTGAACAGAATGTCTCCCACATACATTAGTTTTCTCTCCCTCTTTGTTTCACACGATGGACTGAATTTTCAGGGACCCCTGAAGGTGGGAATGGAGACGGGGAGGCCCCGAAAATACCGACGCCGGCCGGTGTGTTAGTTACAGGATGCTGTTCCCAGTGCCAGCAGTGTTGCCCAGGGTGGGGGTGGAGGACGGGACAGGAATCCCACTCTTCTCCCAATGGAGGCCAATTAAAGTATTTAAAAAACTCACTAAGAGCTTGTTAGAGGTGGAGGGTGGAATTATAAAGGAGTCACATGGGTTTCAGGAGGTGTCTGTTGCAGATCAGCTGAAGGGAGCTGCCCTAGGGCATCACCCAGACCCCTAAGATGGTCAGCGAGGCAAAGGGGGACTCGGCACTTGATAAGGAGCTGCCCTTGGCACTAAGAAAGTGACATGGAGACTGGGCAATCAGCGTTCGGACATCAAACAGGTTCATTATCCCTCTGGCATCGTGGAGGCAGAAGAGCAGGGGCAAGGCTGCCAATCACCATAGGATGGCAACCTGTCCAAAAGGAAGGTTGCAGCTCGCAATGAGGCACGACCATCAGATTTTGGGCCAGTGGTGATAAGAGACAACAGCCTCCGCAGGAAGGGCAGAACCCCAAGCAGCAGGAGGGCACGGGATAGGAAAGATGGGCATAGAACATAAGAACATAAGAAATAGGAGCAGGAGTAGGCCATTCAGCCCCTCAAGCCTGCCCCGCCATTCAATAAGATCATGGCTAATCTGTCCCAGGCCTCAACCCCTCTTTCAGGCCTGCTCCGCATACCCCTCGGCTCCCCAAGAGTTCAAAAATCTATCTACCTCCTCCTTAAATACATTTAGTGACCTAGCCTCCACAACTCACCACCACCTTCTCAAGGGCAATTAGGGATGGGCAATAAATGCTGGCATAGCCAGTGACGCCCACATCCCATGAATGAATAAAAAAATAACTCTCTGAGATAGAGAATTCCAGAGATTTACCACCCTCTGAGAGAAGAAATTCCTTTGCATCTCAGTTTTAAATGTGTGCCCCCTTATTCTGTAACTATGTCCCTAATTGGAGATATCCCCACCAGTGGAAACATATTCTCAACATCTACTCTGTCAAGCCCCTTTAGAATCTTATATGTTTCAATAAGATCACCTCTCATTCTTCTAAACTCCAATGAATAAATTCAGGAAGGGAACAGAGACCATATCCTCAACATAGAATCTACTGCCTTAGACGGAGCTACCTGGAGATGACCAAATCCCAATATGCCGCAGAATATTGAGAGTCTCCAGGCAGATGATCACAAACATCTTGCCCTATTCGCCGAAGACCTTGCATCAGGCAGCACTGGTTGCCATGCCCTGCCAGTAGCCATCAAAATCACTATAGCCTTGAACTTCTTCGTTTCTGACTCCTTCCAAGGACCAACTGTGGCATCTCGCACACCACTGCATCGCACTGGTCACTGATGCCCTCTTTGCCAGAGCTGGACACTACATTCATTCACGACAGACATGGCCTCAAAGGGACAGAGGGCATTGGGTTTTGCCCCCATTGCTGGATTCCCCCAGGTGCAGGGCATCATCGATTGCACCCATGTGGCCATCAAGACATCAACTGAACAACCAGTGAGGTAAATCAACAGGAAGGGCTTTCACTCCTCAATGTTCAGCTACTCTGCGACCACAATAAGAGCTTTCTCCATGTGAGTGCTCGCTTTCCTGGCAGCTGCTTTGACTCCTCCATCCTCTGCCAGTCCAACCCCTAAAGAACATGGATGGATCCTAGAAGACAAGGGATATCCCTTGAAGAAATGGTTACTCACCCCTTTACAGCAGCCCCAGACAGAGGCACAGACATGATACAACCAATGCCACCTGCTCACTGGGACAACCATTGGGCTTCTGAAGATGCAATTCCGGTGCCTGGATTGGTCGGGGGGTGCCCTCCAAAACCCTCCTGCAAGGGTCTCGGTCATTGTGGTGGTCCGTTGCGTTCTCCATTATATGGCCCTCCGAGGACAATGAGGCCCTGGAAGGAGACAGCTCATTGGGAGAGCAGCAGGAGGTGAGAGGAGGTGGAGGGAGGTGACACTGAACAGACAGATGCCCCTTCTGCATGACGAGGTGGCCTCCTCCTGCCACCCTCCGGGAGGAGGACCTCCCTCTCCTTCACAGCCTCCAGCTTTAGATCCAGGGCAGCATCGATAAGCCTTGGGGCCATGCCTCTAGCTCTTCTGTGATATCTCACTTCCCTCTGGTGCGGTGAAAGACTTTGGCACAATCAGCAGATCTCTCCCTTAGGACAACTAGCAGCCTCAGTTATAGATATCATGGGGAGTCTAAATGAGGTCCACATTTCATCTGACCCGCCTCCGTTCCCGCTCCCACGAGTTCTAATTGGATTGGAAACTTGTCTCCATACCAATTAAGGCCTTAATCACATGAAAATTGTGATTTTAATCAGTTTCCAACCAGAGGCGGGTTTCTGACTCAAAAACAAAGCCAGGTCCTGTTTCCCGCCTCCGTGGTGAAAATTCAGCCTGATAGCTCTCTCTTCCTGCCTTTTTGCCCCTTTCTACAGGCTGTTGGCCACTCGATAAGTTCTCTCTCCACCACAGAACAGGGGGTATCTGTGCCTCTCTCTTCACAACTCACCCGAACTCAACAGGATCTCCATCTTCCCTGATAAATTAGGGTCTCTTTCTCACTCCCTCACTTTCTCCTCTCAATAGAGTCTCTCCTCCTTTCACTCCCCGCCATCAAAGCATCTGTCTCTCCCTTCCCATTATAATGGTTGGATTTTCTCCATTAGATTAGAAAATTAAGAATATGGTTTAAAAATAGCAACAATTATTTCAAGAAATGTGGCTGGTTTTCTCTAGAGGCTGTTGTGATTTTCATGAAATTTCTATGTCTCATTGGAAAACCTGGAGTCCATGTTCCATGGTTAGTTTGTGGAAAGTGAATGGATAAATCAAGATATGCTCCACAATGGAACCATTCCCTAAATTCATCAAATTGTTAGTTAAAGATGTGGTAATCCAGTGCGAGACAGACCTCTGTTCTCTATCTTCCCAAGACTATTGCAGTAACCATTGTTTTGTGACTTCAAATCATCAAAGTTTCGTTTTGGGGTGTGTTTTCATTTTAGCCTTCACTGGAAACATGCTTGGCTCTGTGACGTGAGGTTATAGATTTGTAGAGAACTATTTGCATTCTGAATGCTTTGGAAGAAGTTCCACGTAGCAGACTTTGTACTGAACTATCTAGAAGCTGTACGTTTTCTGTATTACAGACCTCTGTGACCTAAAGATTAGGAACCAATGATATTTGTCTGGCCACCTGGTCCCTAACAGCCAATAAAGCACTGCATTCCCCATGATTTTGCTCAAGATTAGTCAGAGGATATGCTTTTTTATTATGTGAACCCACTAAGCCCCAACAGCAACTGCTTTTCCCACTTCCTGTAAAGCAGAAATGTCCCACTCCATGCACAAAACAGGTTTTCTCTTACCCTTTGTTTGATAGAAGTAAGAATGAACTTGGATTTATCTCGCACCTTTCCTGACGAACAGTCAATTTGTGCACAGCGAGCTTCCTCAAAAAAGAATGAGATAATGACCAGATAATCAATTCTTGTGATAATGATTGAGTGATAAATATTGGTCAGGACTCCGGAGATAACACCCCTGCCTTTCTTCGAAATAGTGTCGCGGGATCTTTTATGTTCACCAGAGAGGGCAGACAGGGTTTGGGTTTAATGCCTAATCCAAAAGTCAGCACCTCCGACAGTGCAGCACTCCTTCAGTACTGCGCTGGGGTGTCAGCCTAAATTTTGTGCTCAAGTCATGGAGTGACACTTGAAAGAACAACCTTCTGACTCAGAGGTGAGTCTGACTCATGTTCTCTCTCTCTCTCTCTCTTTCTCTCCCCTGTCTTTTTGCATCTTCTAAAGTGTACTTCCCCTTCTATAGGTTCTCTCTCCATCCACAGAACAGGGTGTTTGTGACTGCACCTTCTCAACTCACCCCAACTCAGCGGGCTCTTTACAAATAGGGTGTCTCTCTCTCGCTCTCTCTCTCACCCTTTCTCCTGAATAGAATCATGGAAATACTCACTCATTGTGTTCGTGCCCGTCAGTAAAGGCCTGCTCAGGTTAGGAAAACAAAACCTGACCCGAACCCGACGGAACCACATCGGTCCCGAGCCCCGACCCGGCCCAAGTCCTTCCATTTTCTCCCGCGCCCGACCTGACCCACGCCCAACCGGAGCATAGTGCACTCACTTTTGGAAGGAAGCTGCAGCATGAGCGCGATGATGTCATAGAGACGCTTCCTCGCTCACTGCGCACACTCAGAGTCTCTCTCCTTGACGGGACTCCCAGCTCAGGTAGGCTTTTCAACTTTTGACATTTAGTAAACTCAAATTCCCTTTTCCTCCCAGCAGAGTGTGTCCAACCCAGACCCGGCTCAACTCGGACCCAGCCCGACCCGGACCCGGCCCGACCCAGACCCAGCCCAACTCGACCCAAGCCCGAAAGCCGGACCCGATAGAGCGACCCAACCCGAACCTGACACATGTCGTCGGGTCCTGTTGGGTTCCGGTCGGGTAGCAGGCCTTTACCAGTCAAAAAGGGCTATCCAGCTAATCTCTTGGTCCATATATATCATCTATAGTTTCTACAGACCCTCTCTCTCGCACTCTTCCCCACCAAAAGCATCAGTTTCTCATTTCTCTCACTGTTTCCCAAACAGCAGCATTGCTGTAATAAATAAATGTATAGACTCAGGAGTTGGGTCATTGATGATACATCCCTGTGCAGGCAAATACTCAAATGAATGGTGGTTATGTTAAGAAGCACATTCCTTTGTATAGGCATTGAAGCCTTGGTTACTCTCAGAAATTGTAGGTTTTTTAAGCTTTCAGTTTGCTGTTGAACAATCATTGGTGCCATTGTTGGCCAATTGGATTATCAATATTAATAAGACTTCTCTGTAACAGAACCCTAGTCAGAATCCCAATAAACTCATCGATTTCATTCAGTCCTGGACACGAAAAGAGAAGCTCAAATTATGGGAATGCGAGCTAAAAATGAAAAATTCTGGAAGGACTTGTTAAAATTGTGGTTTGAGGTAATTTTTGATGGGTTCAATTTTAAACATGAATCTATCCTTTCTCAGAAGCTGATTGACGTTTTGCATATAATCAGCATTTTCTTTGAGATGTCACTGATCCATGACACAACAGTTGCCAGGAGGTCCAGAGATTCACATTCAACAACTACAAATACATTGAGAAAATAATCCACAACTAATAGCTACAATGAATGTAAAGTTTGCCCTTTCTCTAAGTCACTGCACACAAGGGACTGATTTAACACTTGGATTTGTGTCAGGCTCCCTGCTGTGCCCCACCCCTGTAAACATACTCTATCTTGTTCATTAGGAGCTGATTAAAGCTACAGAACAAGTTTAAACCCACTGCAACCAGTAAAGATTAACACAAAATGACAATGATTGTGTTTTGCTGTTATTATTAGGTAAAGATATCAATTAAATTAGTAACTAAATAAAGGAACTTCGCTAGAAGGAAGAACTTGCATTTATATAGCACCTTTCACGACCTAGGATGTTCTAAAGTGATTTACATCCAATGAAGTAGATGAGCCATAATAAGAACATAAGAAATAGGAGGAGTAGGCCATTCAGCCCCTCGAGCTTGCTCCGCCATTCAATTAAATCATGGTTGATCTGATTGTGGCCTTAACTCCACTTTCCTGCCTGCTCCTCATAACCCTTGACTCCCTTGTAGATCAAACATCTATCTAACTCAGCCTTGAATATATTAAATGACCCAACCTCCACTACTGTCTGGGGAAGAGAATTCCAAACACTAAACACCCTCTGAGAAGAAATTCCTCCCCATCCATCTTAAATGGGAGACCCCTTCATTTGAAATTCTGCCCCCTTGTTCTAGATTCCCTCCCCCAAGGGGAAACATCCTCTCAGCATCCACCCTGTCAAACCCCCTCAGAATTTTATATGTTTCAATAAGATCACCTCTCATTCTTCTAAACTCCAATGAGTTTAGGTCCAACCTGCTCAACCTTTCCTCATAAAACAACACCCTCATCCCAGCAATCAGCCCAGTGAACCTTCTCTGAACTGCTTCCAATGCAAGTATATACCTCCTTAAATAAGGAGACCAAAACTCTACGCAGTACTCTAGGTGCAGTCTCACCATTGCTCTGGACAGTTGCAGCAAGACTTCCCTACTTTTATACTCCATCCCCTTTGCAATAAAGGCCAACATTCCATTTGCTTTTCTAATTACTTGCTGGACCTGCATGCTGACTTTTTTGAATTCATGTACGAGAACACCCAGGTCCCGCTGTACGAAAGGCCTGCTACCCGACCCGAACCCGACGGGACCCGATGACATGTGTCCAAGTCGGGTCCGGTCGGATTGCACTTCCGGGTCCGGCATTCGGGCTCGGATCGGGCCGGGTCGGACACGCTCTATCACAGGTAAGTGGCTCCAATGTTAATTAAATTTTTTGACTAGAAAGGTGGTTTTGTTGCAGTTATTTTAAGCTTGTGCAGATCAGCAACAAAGTGAAAACTGGAAGGTAAGTTAACTGATGGTCGGATTGGGTCGGGTCGGGTCGGGCGCGGGAGAAAATGTAAGGATTCTGGCCGGGTCGGGCTTGGGTCGGATGTGGTTCTGTCGCGCACGGGTCGGGTTTTTTTTGCAGACCCAAGCAGGCCTTTACTCTGCAGTCTCTCTCCATTTAAATAATATTCCGCTTCTCTATTCTTCCTGCCAAAGTGGACAGCCTCACATTTTCCACCTGAGACGGTAAAGCTGAATATCCTGTTAAATGTCAAGTGCAAAATGGGGTCCATATTTACATACTTGTTTTCACTGTACAGGCAATTCTGACCTGCTGCTGTTCACAAGTCGGAGGGCATGTTGTTTTAATGGACAAGAACACTATACAAAACATAGTATTGTGCTGCTAAGAGTAGGAATATATTCTTTAAGCCTGCAAGGTGTAATTGCTCTCAATTCTTAAACTGATTCTCAGCTCATGTATGCATCAGACTGCAAATCAGAAACCTGGTTTTCTGTTACAGGTCAGACTGCAGATTAGAATCATGGCTTTGTCTTTAGATATTGTGGACCCAGTGTTAAATATGGGGCAGAATTTTTTCATTACACAGTGTGTGACACCAGCAATGTTGATGTACTGGTTTAAATATATTATAGGTAGAGATGTTTACTTCATTGTTTTCAGATTAATTTCTAGGTAATTATTCAAAAATATTATACTCACTCCATTTTTATCATGACTCTGAATAGGCACAATTTAAATAAAGATGTTCTGGATTTGGGTGTCACTGGAAAAGCCTATTCTATTGGCCCTAAGAAGCTGGTGGTGTTGCCTTCTTTAACAGCCACAATCCTTTGGACTTCCCTAATTGCGGTTGGTAGGGAATTCCAGGATCTTCACCCAATGTTAATGAAAGAATGGCAATCCATGTCCAAGTCAGGACAGGGTGTGACTTGGATACCATTGTTAGAATTTAGCATTACATACTGTTCACAACTTGCTGCTGATGTGTTTGGAATTTACAGCTCCTGTACAGAACCGTAGGTGTGTCAGACGATTCAGAATGTAGTATATTGCCTTCTGTGATCTGTGATCATTGAAACATGACCCGAGCCCATGAGTGGGGTAGGAAACCACTTATTTTCTTGCTTGTGTGCAATGTCTCCCTTTCAGTGCTTTTTTAGCAGTAAGACCACACTGCACAATGATAACTAGCAAAAGTCGTCACTGCTGTGACGATACCAAGACATTGTAAACTGCACTGTAAGGTGTTGCACTGTTAATGTGAACCCACATTCCCACATAAGCCATGCTGTTTCACAAGATCACAAGATAACTAAAGATAAGGATGGTCATTCAACCCACCTTAGTTCATCCATCCACACAAAACCCGAAATGTAACCCCATTGCAGCATCTCATTCCAGGGTTCCACCTGCACTGCTCTATCTGGATTACAGGTATAGTATCATCGGGGTTAGGTTACTAGATTAGTAATCCAGAGGCCTAGACTAATAATCTAGTCACCACGCAGTTGAGCAATTTAAATTCAGTCTAAAAAAATGATGACCATAAAACAACTGGATTGTCATTTCCCGCTTCCGCCTAAATTCAGTCCTGGGCGGGAAAGCTTGTGAACAGTCTTCCAGCCCTGTTGCCAATTGAGGCCCTTAACTGGGCAATTCTTCTTCTTCTTCTTCTTCTTCTTCTTCTTCGGCCTCCTTGTCTCGAGAGACAATGGGTAAGCGCCTGGAGGTGGTCAGTGGGGCCTCATCCTGCCACCATCACAATTAGCCATATGGAGGGCAGCCCTGTCACCGCACAGGGAGCACGACATGAGAAACCGTGCAGGTTGCTTCGTGGCTCTGGGGGCTCCATTGTTAAAAGGCACAATGCCTAACAAGGGACTCAGCAATGGGATGGAGGGGGGGTGGGGGTGGGGGGAGTGCCTGCTGTGAGCCAACCCCTGCTAATGACCCCTCTACACTCCCCTCCCCCACGATCACCACCCCGTGAGACCCCCCCCCCCCCCATTCTGCCCTACCTGTGGCCTGGGTCCAGCAATGCTCCTGGACCTTGGGTAGGTGTTCCAGTGGCTCAACCTCTGATTGGTCGGCTACTCTCTGAGTGTGGACCTTCCGTCGCCGGGGTCCTTGATTCTGTGGAAGGCCCACCGCTGTCCACTTAACTGCCTAATTGACACTAGATTCGGTGGGCCCTCCACAAAAGAGGCAACATGGGGCTTTCAGTGTTGCTTTTTCCAGATGTTGAGACCCCCATCACCAGCATAAAATCCCAGCCATTAACCCTGTTTCTCTCTCCACAGATCCTGCCAGACTAACTGAGTATTTCCAGCATTTTCTGTTTTTATTTGAGGAAAATCTCACCCATCTGGTTGAAAGATTTAACTCTGGTTAGCCTAGCTCAGTGGTAGCATCCTGAGTCAGAAGATTGTGGGGTTCAAATCCCACTCTAGGGACTTGACCACAAAATCATGACTGGCACTCACAATGCAGTACTGAGAGAGTGCTGCAGTGCCGGATGTGCCATCTTTTAGATGAGTTGTTCAACTGAAGCCCTGTCTCCTCTCTGATGGATGTAAAAGAACTCATGGCACTATTTTGAAGAAAATTTGTAGATTTCTCCCCAGTATCCTGGCCAATATTTAGTCCTCACCCAACATTACACAAAATCAGATGACCTGGTCATCATCACATTGCTGTTTGTGGGAGCTTGCTGTGCACAAAGTGGCTGTTGGGATTCCGACATAATAACAGTGACGACACTTCAAAAAGTAATTCATTGGCTGCAAAGCACTGTGGGATGTCCTAAGATTGTGAAAGGCATTATAGAAATGCAAGTCTTTCTTCTTAAGGAATACTGTTGATACATTGGAATATTCTGGACTCAACATTGAGTTCAACAATTTCAGATCGTAACCAATGACCCCATTTTTTGGGGTAGCAGCTGTTGGTGATGATTCTGCTATTACCATTAACACCTCCTCTGGAACCCATCTTTTGTTTATTTACTTGCCCCGTTACTCTATCATAAACCTCCCTTTTGTTCTTTCCTCCCCTCTTCCCCATTTCCCTGCCACTGGACTTGCTTAAAACTTGTTACCTCTCTAACCTTTTCTGATGAAAGGTCATCGACCTGAAACGTTAACTCTGTTTCTCTCTCCACAGATGCTGCCTGACCTGCTGAGTATTTCCAGCATTTTCTGTTTTGATGAAGTAAAATGCTATTTTTCACTGTTGCAATACCAACTTCTACTAGTGATGGCATTAATGTAAATGCTGCATGGAAATTGCTGCTAGTTGATGTTTTGAAGTGAAGTAGAACTTTTGAAATTTGGAACAACGAAGGACCATTAAGCGCAATGAGCCTATTCCTTCTCCTGAGCATGTACAACTTGTTTTATCATGGGCGCATTTAACCAAACTATTTAATCTCCAGAGAAATGGTTCTGAAAAATAATTTGCAGCTCCCCAAACATAAAGCTCCAGAATCCCAATCTAACTTTGTATCCTACATTATTAGTCTCAGAACAGTTGCACTGTGATGGGCAGGTTGTTCCTTTTACACAGATGAATCTGGCAGAAAACACAGATGAACACGTCTGCCTCTGGAAACCTAATATCTTTCAGGGCCAGTGTCTTGTGGCTGCTTTGGGAAAACTGACAATATCCAAAAGGCTTCTGAGGGTTATATCGGTGTTGGAAACTGATGGACTCTTGTACGTGTATGAGGCAGGTGAGGGGATGTCAACACAGATGACAGTTTTGTGTCAGATGTTTTATGCAACTGAAGAAACTGAATGGCATTGCAGCTTTAGACACTGCGCAGAAGCACCATGGATTGGGGTGCAGAACTTGCAATGAAATTGTCTTCAAAACCCCTGCAGCAACAAACTCTCCACCCACCCATCCTTTTCTTCAATGCAAAATTCATGAAAACACTGGGCCTTTCACTCTGATGTAAATTTTAACAGAACAGGCAGAGTCTTTGCTAATGTGAAGTGTTCTGTACAGGGTTGAAGCAAGCATGGTTTTGTGACGGGTAGGTCGTGCCTCACAAACCTTATTGAGTTTTTCGAGAAGGTGACCAAACAGGTGGATGAGGGTAAAGCAGTGGATGTGGTGTATATGGATTTCAGTAAGGCGTTTGATAAGGTTCCCCACGGTAGGCTATTGCAGAAAATACGGAAGTATGGGGTTGAAGGTGATTTCGAGCTTTGGATCAGAAATTGGCTAGCTGAAAGAAGACAGAGGGTGGTGGTTGCTGGCAAATGTTCATCCTGGAGTTTAGTTACTAGTGGTGTACCGCAAGGATCTGTTTTGGGGCCACTGCTGTTTGTCATTTTTATAAACGACCTGGATGAGGGTGTAGAAGGGTGGGTTAGTAAATTTGCGGATGACACGAAGGTCGGTGGAGTTGTGGATAGTGCCGAAGGATGTTGTAGGGTACAGAGGGACATAGATAGGCTGCAGAGCTGGGCTGAGAGATGGCAAATGGAGTTTAATGCGGAAAAGTGTGAGGTGATTCACTTTGGAAGGAGTAACAGGAATGCAGAGTACTGGGCTAATGGGAAGATTCTTGGTAGTGTAGATGAACAGAGAGATCTTGGTGTCCAGGTGCATAAATCCCTGAAGGTTGCTACCTAGGTTAATAGGGCTGTTAAGAAGGCATATGGTGTGTTAGCTTTCATTAGTAGGGGGATCGAGTTTCGGAGCCACGAGGTCATGCTGCAGCTGTACAAAACTCTGGTGAGGCCGCACCTGGAGTATTGCGTGCAGTTCTGGTCACCGCATTATAGGAAGGATGTGGAAGCTATGGAAAGGGTGCAGAGGAGATTTACTAGGATGTTGCCTGGTATGGAGGGAAGGTCTTACGAGGAAAGGCTGAGGGACTTGAGGTTGTTTTCGTTGGAGAGAAGGAGGAGAGGTGACTTAATACAGACATATAAGATAATCAGAGGGTTAGATAGGGTGGATAGTGAGAGTCTTTTTCCTCAGATGGTGATGGCAAACACGAGGGGACATAGCTTTAAGTTGAGGGGTGATAGATATAGGACAGATGTCAGAGGTAGTTTCTTTACTCAGAGAGTAGTAGGGGCGTGGAACGCCCTGCCTGCAGCAGTAGTAGACTCGCCAACTTTAAGGGCATTTAAGTGGTCATTGGATAGACATATGGATGAAAATGGAATAGTGTAGGTCAGATGGTTTCACAGGTCGGCGCAACATCGAGGGCCGAAGGGCCTGTACTGCGCTGTAATGTTCTAATTCTAATTCTAATTCTAATCTGTGCAAGTGTTGGGGTGAGTACTATGGGATAACCAGGTTTGAGCAATGATAGTCAGCACTTCACAGATCTTTTAAGCAATCCAAAATTGATATTGTTAACAGGCAGCGTTAATCTGAATGTTGGCGGTATGAGGGGTGCACCATATCCAACGGTCAATCCGGGGCTCTGATTCCATCTTCTACCAATGTTTGTTCCCTGAACCTCGACTCCCTTAACTGAATGGTGATGGTGAGTTGCTGATCTGAAGGTGGGGACAGTTGGACAAAGGCCCCAATTCATAATCAGAATGTTGTTAAGTCTAAAACAGCAGAAAAACTGTATTGTTACAGAACTGTGGGGCAGGAGTTTACACGGGCTTTCGGACTCTGACATCGCAATGAAATGGGAGTCCCGAGCCCTCACTAGCCGGCAGTGGGATTGGCTCAACAATCTTTGCAGAGGCGGCCTCCTAATCGGCCGCCTCCAGGCTTGCCATCCAATTAAGGACAGTGGGCAAGATGTTGATGCTGCTGACCCAATCAGAGGACTGCAGCTCTGAAGCCTCGGCAGCTTCACTGGGAAAGGGGGGCACTGCTGAGGCAGGCCGGGGATCGAGAGGGCACCTCAACATGGAGGTATCCTCAGAGAGGGAAGTAAAAACATTTAAAATCAGAGGGGCCAAGCAGGCAGACCCCCTCTGGATGGCCCATTGGGGCGGGGGGCTGTGAGGGGAGGGGGTTGCGGGGTGATGGGGCCTTCCCTGCCTGTGGCCCCCTCTTTGGGGCATAGAGAACCAGCTACAATGGCCCACCGGACGACAGCAGGGCGACAGCCTCCATGAAGACGGCAGCCTCCCCATGCGGTGGGAGGCCACACTGCCACTGGCCAACTGGAACGTCATATTAATAGGGCCTTTAATGATTTAAATTAGATGCCTGCCTCCGTTTCTCAGGCAATCGATCCGTCTCCGGTCAATCAAAATACAAAATCTCAAATTGTGCTTTCACGTAAGCAGATGCACATTGGATTGGTGCAAATATAGTTTGTGCTCTGCATTTGTCATTTTACCCTATCAGAGACAATCTCTTATGAAATACAATGGAATTCTTTTCTGAAAAACAAACGACAAATTTATAAAACTCCTACACAGCCAGGCTGACTCTCAGAATGACTATTCCGGGATTTAACTGTGTCAGCAAAATACATGGGACTTGGGAGGAATTTGCTTCTATCTGAATTGCAAATACTGACTGCGAGTATCAGTGTTATTGTGTGACTTATGGAACTGGAAATGCTGACACAGTCGGGATGCTGACTGACACTCAGATGAAATAGGCCTCCAAATGCTGAGAATTCATGTGGTACTTTGAGCAGAGCTGGTTCTGAGGCAGAAAGCATTTCACTCAGAGGGCTGAATTTTATTAGCGGGCCGCAAATCGCAGCTGCCGCTTTGAAGTTGGCGGCCTTCAGTCGCGGATGCGGCGTCGCAAAGCCCCCGTGATATTTCACGAGGGGGCTCATTTAAATGGAGGGGGCGGAACGGCCGCCCCCGATGACGTAGAGGAAAAAATGTAATTTTTAAAGGTACATTTCTGCATAGTATCTTATAAAAAATAATTAAAACCTGAAGGCCCTTTCCCAACGCACCCCCCCCACAATGTTTTTTTTATTGACCTATATCTCGAAAATTTATTTTCTTCCCAACCTGAACATTCCCCCCCAACCTCACCGTATTTGGCCTTCGACCCATTCCCACCATCCCCACAGCCAATAAAAAGTGTTTTTCCCGCTTCCCCCACCGCACCCCCCCCCAGCCCTGATAATTTCACCCCTCCCCCTCCCCACCAGTGTCTAGCCTTGAAACCCCGAACGGGGTTTGGAAGGCGCGGGACCTCCAGCCACCAGCCGCAATATCGGCGGGGGACAGCCGCCCGGTCCAGATAAGTTAATCAACAGTTTTTTGCATAAGTTTGAGTAGGCAAATGAAGGTCCCGCCACTTGGCGTTGGGAGTCATGGCAGGCCTCTCCCGGAAGAATTTTGCAGGCCCCCACCTCCCCCCACCACGCCCCGACGTCGGAGGCCTCATAAAATGCAGCCCAGGTTGTTTGACTTTAAGACACTCCTTGAAACCTACCGCTTTGACCAAACCTTTGGTCATCTGCCCTCATATCTCCTTATGTAGCTCCGTGTCAAACTTTGAGAACTCGATAATTTGATAATTGCTCCTGTGAAGTGCATTGGGACATTTTACTACATTAATGGCACAATATAAATGCTGGTTGTTATGGTTTGTAACTGCCTGGTGCAGAGAAACAATTTACCCAATTATCAGGATACTCTTTAAAAATGTTCGCCCGGATATTCTAGATGTTCTAGATATTAAAGGCATCAAGGGATATGGGAATAGTGCGGGAAAATAGCGTTGAGGTAGAAGATCAGCCAAGATCTAGTTGAATGGCGGTGCAGGCTTGAGGGGCCGAATGGCCTACTCCTGCTCCGATTTCCTATGTCCCTCACTTAGGTGCCCTCCATGTCAATAAACTATTTCGAGGCCGAGAGGGCTGGCAGGAAACTCTGGGTTCTCCTTTAGTCCTGTGGTAAAGCATTTGGCAACATAAATAAGATTTGGGGTAAAAAAAAATCTATAAATATAAAGAAAGTGACTGGTTTTAGATGTGGAAACATGGCAGCCATTTTACACTTAACAAAATTTCACAATCAGATATTTGGGTGTGTTGGCCTGGATATGTTTTGAATGATGCCATGAGATTGTTCATTTCCACATGAATATAGCTGCTATTTAAAAGCTCATCCCATATATGGTATCTTTGACAATGCAGCATTCCCTCGGTATTGCACTGAAGCCCAAGCTCTGGAGTGAGGTTTGAACCATGACTTACTGCCTCAGAGGTGAAATGAGGCTCTCCTCTCTCCGAGGGCTCAAAGTAAGCTGTCCCACTGAACTGACAACCTTGCACGGGGTGCCAGCAGGGTACAGGCCATTCGGCCCTCCAAACCTGCGCAGATCTTGATGCCTGTCTAAACTAAAACCTTCTGCACTTCGGGGGACCGTATCCCTCTATTCCCATTCTATTCATGTATTTGTCAAGATGCCTCTTAAACGTTGCTATCGTACCTGCTTCCACCACCTCCCCCGGCAGCAAGTTCCAGGCACTCACCACCCTCTGTGTAAAGAACTTGCCTCGCACATCCCCTCTAAACTTTGCCCCTTAAATCTATGTCCCCTAGTAACTGACTCTTCCATCCTGGGAAAAAGCTTCTGACTATCCACTCTGTCCATGCCACTCATAACTTTGTAAACCTCTATCATGTCGCTCCTCTACCTCCACATCCAGCTTGTGCTATATTTAACATTGGAGTGCTTGATGCCGACAATGGGTGCCTGAAATGGACAAGCAATCCATTTCTCAAAAGTAACTTCCTTCATCTTGGTGAGCACAACTTTTCATTAAAAAATTCCAACTTATCATTTATAATCACCCACCATTGCTGCCATTGTTTTTATTCAAGAAAAAACAAAATTCGCAACTATAACCATCTAATTACAAGTGTAACTAATACCAGAGTGTCTAAATCATAAATATACATTTAATTTGGCAGCTTCTGCCCACATTTTTCTCTGGAACTATTAAATTAATATTTATTTATTTAATCAGGTGGTGACCCTGTAGCTTCTTTCCCCCTTCACGCCCTCTTCCCTCATGAGGTTGAGAAATGAGCTGCGTGAAAACTAATTGAACCTGCCATTTCCTTCAGAGAACCTGGGCTGTCGTTACTGTTCCCAGGCAACAGGGACAGCCCCAGCGATCAGCAGAGTACACTCGACAGTATTATTGTGCAGAATCAGACGCCACAGAATGAGTCACTGTGGTATCAGCAACGGGGGACGAGCCACAGTTCCAGGTGTGATTTCAAACCTGTCCGATTCAACGTGGTCTGCGAGAGTTTTAATTTAATTTTAAAATAATACGATCATTAATGTTTACACACAGCTATTTGCTTTTGATACAGATAGGCTGGATTCTCCCAGATTGAGTTGAAGGGGGGGAAGCTGATTGGCTGCAACAATATGGGATACTTTATTGACCTTAAATTGGTTTTACTTTTTAAAAAAAAATGTGTTGGCATTTCACCCAACTCTTCGAAAGTTGTGTTTAGATATGACTGAAATACTGTTTGTCTGGCGTCTCTCTATTATCTGGTCAAGCACAGATAACGTTCACAACTTAAGTGTTTAAAATAACATGTGCTAATGTTGGAAACTGACATTCAGACAGTAGAGTGAACTTTTTACAAGTGTGGGGAAACTGGGGTGGAATAGTGGGCAGTGGGCACGATGAGTTTTCAGCCCATGCCCTGAAGGTGTGTAAGTCTCCTTCTCTGTCTAGAAAAATATAATTTGAAATATGAGTCACATTTGCTGCTTGTCCCTGTAATTGAGTGGTTTGCCAAACCACTTCAGAGAATATTAAGGGTCAACCACATCGTGTGGACTAGATTCTGATGAGGGATTCGATGGAAGGTTCATTCCCACAAGGATATTCATGATCGGTTGTACATTTTTAATGACTGTTCAGCAATTTTCACTGTTTTCTTTCTGACACCAGCCAACAAATTACCAGGTTTATCAAACTCATATTTCACTACATACTACAAGTGGGATTTAAACCCAGGACAGGTGGATTGTTAATCTGGATGCATAAATTTACACTACCATACCCATTGTGGACAGGGTTGGTCCAGTTCCTAATGGGATTGGAACTACAATGCACATCGGAAAGAATGGAGGCAATACCTGTGTTATGCAATGTTAAATTTTGGTTGGATAAACACCAGATTTTATTTTCCTCTCCCATTAGGAGCAGATATTGTGGAATTTTAATGTGAACAAAAATACATGCCAAGATTCCCGCTGTTTAAGATAGTTGTGTCCATCAAGTAGATTGTCATTTAATGGCACTGTGTTGCATGTCCTTGACAATTAAGCTATTATATTAGCACTAAAGGAACAGCACCACACCCGACTAAATTTGCCAGCAAAAGGCCACAGGCAGGGATACTGTGGGATGGTTGACTGTACATTAATTTTGCATAATTACAGGTGTAATCAGGCGATGGGTGAGCCGACTGGGTGGGTGTCTGTATTTAGCATGAATGATTTATTCTTTGCCTGGATACCAGCTGAGTGTGAGCTGGCCGAGACATACTCTACTTGCAGATGCACCATGGTTACTACCGCCCAGTTGCACCACAAAGGGAGCTGGCAGTCCAGAAATACATCAGAGTAAATTAGTCTGAGACAAATCCACAATTCAATAATGACATTGCATTCCTTGCCACCCTGCACTGTCCAACATGAAGGTCAACAAAGATCTATATGTCTGTAGGGGGTACAGCATTACTGTATTCTTGCAGAGCTTCTAAGGAAAGCCTTGCATGTGTTTCTTTGCAACACAGTGCTCAGAAAACCCAGCTCAATTCCAGGCACATTAACCACAGGGGGAAAATCCACGATTCAACACATCCTATATCTGTCACAATATGAACTTTCATAATGAGATATTCCTACTATTGGTTTTTCTATTATCTCCCCAACAGCAGCAATACTCATCCCCAGCCCAGCTCCTGCTCCCAACATTCTTCGCTCCATCACGCTGGTGTTTGGTTGCCCCTGGCAAAAAGTGGCATTTTTTTCACGAGATCCTTGACAGAATATTTACAGGATTGTCCCAATCACACACTCACAACAACACACACATACCAATCATCACATCAACACACACAAACACATCATCACACCAACACACACATTCACACACTCACACCAACACACACATTCACACACTCACACCAACACACAAAAACCCATCATCACACCAACACACACATTCACACACTCACATCAACACACACATTCACATCCTCACACCAACACACACATTCACACACTCACATCAACACACACATACACATCCTCACACCAACACACACATTCACACACTCACATCAACACACACAAAAACATCATCACACCAACACACACATACCCATGCTCACAACAACACACATATTCACACACTCACACCAACACACACAAACCCATCATCACACCAACACACACATTCACACACTCACATCAACACACACATTCACATCCTCACACCAACACACACATTCACACACTCACATCAACACACACATACACATCCTCACACCAACACACACATTCACACACTCACATCAACACACACATACCCATTCTCACACCAACACACACATACCCATGCTCACAACAACACACATATTCACACACTCACATCAACACACACATACCCATCCTCACACCAACACACACATACCCATCCTCACAACAACACACACATTCACACACACACATCAACACACACATACCCATCCTCACATCAACACACACATTCACACACCCACATCAACACACACATTCACACATTCACATCAACACACACATTCACACACTCACAACAACACACACATTGAGACACTCACATCAACACACACATTCACACACTCACATCAACACACACATTCACACACTCACATCAACACACACATACCCATCCTCACATCAACACACACATTCACACATTCACATCAACACACACATTCACACACTCACAACAACACACACATTCACACACTCACATCAACACACACATACCCATCCTCACATCAACACACACATTCACATCCTCACATCAACACACACATTCACATCCTCACATCAACACACACATTCACATCTTCACATCAACACACACATTCACACACTCACAACAACACACACATTCACACACTCACATCAACACACACATTCACACACACACATCAACACACACATTCACACACTCACATCAACACACACATTCACATCCTCACATCAACACACACACATTCACATCTTCACATCAACACACACATTCACACACTCACAACAACACACACATTCACACACTCACATCAACACACACATTCACACACACACATCAACACACACATTCACACACTCACATCAACACAAACATACCCATCCTCACATCAACACGCACATTCACACACTCACATCAACACAAACATACCCATCCTCACATCAACACGCACATTCACACTCACATCAACACACACATTCACACACTCACATCAACACACACATACCCATCCTCACATCAACACACACATACCCATCCTCACATCAACACACACATTCACACACTCACATCAACACACACATTCACACTCACATCAACACACACATTCACACACTCACATCAACACACACATACCCATCCTCACATCAACACACACATACCCATCCTCACATCAACACACACATTCACACATTCACATCAACACAAACATACCCATCCTCACATCAACACGCACATTCACACTCACATCAACACACACATTCACACACTCACATCAACACACACATACCCATCCTCACATCAACACACACATACCCATCCTCACATCAACACACACATTCACACATTCACATCAACACAAACATACCCATCCTCACATCAACACGCACATTCACACTCACATCAACACACACATTCACACACTCACATCAACACACACATACCCATCCTCACATCAACACACACATACCCATCCTCACATCAACACACACATTCACACATTCACATCAACACACACATACCCATCCTCACATCAACACACACATACCCATCCTCACATCAACACACACATTCACACACTCACATCAACACACACATTCACACACTCACATCAACACACACATTCACACATTCACATCAACACACACATACCCATCCTCACATCAACACACACATACCCATCCTCACATCAACACACACATTCACACACTCACATCAACACACACATTCACATCCTCACATCAACACACACATACCCATCCTCACATCAACACACACATACCCATCCTCACATCAACACACACATTCACATCATCACATCAACATACACATTCACACACTCACATCAACACACACATACCCATCCTCACATCAACACACACATACCCATCCTCACATCAACACACACATACCCAATCTCACATCAACACACACATACCCAATCTCACATCAACACACACATTCACACATTCACATCAACACACACATACCCATCCTCACATCAACACACACATTCACATCCTCACATCAACACACACATTCACATCCTCACATCAACACACACATTCACACACTCACATCAACACACACATTCACACACTCACATCAACACACACATACCCATCCTCACATCAACACACACATTCACACACTCACATCAACACACACATACCCATCCTCACATCAACACACACATTCACATCCTCACATCAACACACACATTCACATCCTCACATCAACACACACATACCCATCCTCACATCAACACACACATACCCATCCTCACATCAACACACACATTCACATCCTCACATCAACACACACATTCACATCCTCACATCAATACACACATTCACACATTCACATCAACACACACATACCCATCCTCACATCAACACACACATACCCATCCTCACATCAACACACACATTCACATCCTCACATCAACACACACATTCACACACTCACATCAACACACACATTCACACACTCACATCAACACACACATACCCATCCTCACATCAACACACACATTCACACACTCACATCAACACACACATTCACATCCTCACATCAACACACACATACCCATCCTCACATCAACACACACATTAACATCCTCACATCAACACACACATTCACATCCTCACATCAATACACACATTCACACATTCACATCAACACACACATACCCATCCTCACATCAACACACACATACCCATCCTCACATCAACACACACATTCACATCAACACACACATACCCATCCTCACATCAACACACACATTCACATCCTCACATCAACACACACATTCACATCAACACACACATTCACACACTCACATCAACACACACATTCACACACTCACATCAACACACACATACCCATCCTCACATCAACACACATTCACACACTCACATCAACACACACATTCACACACTCACATCAACACACACATTCACACATTCACATCAACACACACATACCCATCCTCACATCAACACACACATAAACATCCTCACATCAACACACACATTCACACACTCACATCAACACACACATTCACATCCTCACATCAACACACACATTCACATCCTCACATCAACACACACATACCCATCCTCACATCAACACACACATACCCATCCTCACATCAACACACACATACCCAATCTCACATCAACACACACATACCCAATCTCACATCAACACACACATTCACACATTCACATCAACACACACATACCCATCCTCACATCAACACACACATTCACATCCTCACATCAACACACACATTCACATCCTCACATCAACACACACATTCACACACTCACATCAACACACACATTCACACACTCACATCAACACACACATACCCATCCTCACATCAACACACACATTCACACACTCACATCAACACACACATACCCATCCTCACATCAACACACACATTCACACACTCACATCAACACACACATTCACATCCTCACATCAACACACACATTCACATCCTCACATCAACACACACATACCCATCCTCACATCAACACACACATACCCATCCTCACATCAACACACACATTCACATCCTCACATCAACACACACATTCACATCCTCACATCAATACACACATTCACACATTCACATCAACACACACATACCCATCCTCACATCAACACACACATACCCATCCTCACATCAACACACACATTCACATCCTCACATCAACACACACATTCACACACTCACATCAACACACACATTCACACACTCACATCAACACACACATACCCATCCTCACATCAACACACACATTCACACACTCACATCAACACACACATTCACATCCTCACATCAACACACACATTCACATCCTCACATCAACACACACATACCCATCCTCACATCAACACACACATACCCATCCTCACATCAACACACACATTAACATCCTCACATCAACACACACATTCACATCCTCACATCAATACACACATTCACACATTCACATCAACACACACATACCCATCCTCACATCAACACACACATACCCATCCTCACATCAACACACACATTCACATCAACACACACATACCCATCCTCACATCAACACACACATTCACATCCTCACATCAACACACACATTCACATCAACACACACATTCACACACTCACATCAACACACACATTCACACACTCACATCAACACACACATACCCATCCTCACATCAACACACATTCACACACTCACATCAACACACACATACCCATCCTCACATCAACACACACATTCACATCCTCACATCAACACACACATACCCATCCTCACATCAACACACACATTCACATCCTCACATCAACACACACATACCCATCCTCACATCAACACACACATTCACACACTCACATCAACACACACATACCCATCCTCACATCAACACACACATTCACACACTCACATCAACACAAACATACCCATCCTCACATCAACACACACATACCCATCCTCACATCAACACACACATTCACACACTCACATCAACACAAACATACCCATCCTCACATCAACACAAACATACCCATCCTCACATCAACACACACATTCACACACTCACATCAACACAAACATACCCATCCTCACACCAACACGCACATACCCATCCTCACATCAACACGCACATACCCATCCTCACATCAACACACACATACCCATCCTCACATCAACACACACATACCCATCCTCACATCAACACAAACATACCCATCCTCACATCAACACACACATACCCATCCTCACATCAACACAAACATACCCATCCTCACATCAACACACACATACCCATCCTCACATCAACACAAACATACCCATCCTCACATCAACACACACATTCACACATTCACATCAACACACACATACCCATCCTCACATCAACACACACATTCACATCCTCACATCAACACACACATTCACACATTCACATCAACACACACATACCCATCCTCACATCAACACACACATACCCATCCTCACATCAACACACACATTCACATCCTCACATCAACACACACGTTCACATCCTCACATCAAGACACACATACCCATCCTCACATCAACACGCACATACCCATCCTCACATCAACACACACATTCACACTCACATCAACACGCACATACCCATCCTCACATCAACACACACATACCCATCCTCACATCAACACAAACATACCCATCCTCACATCAACACACACATACCCATCCTCACATCAACACACACATTCACACTCACATCAACACACACATACCCATCCTCACATCAACACACACATACCCATCCTCACATCAACACACACATTCACACTCACATCAACACAAACATACCCATCCTCACATCAACACACACATACCCATCCTCACATCAACACACACATTCACATCCTCACATCAAGACACACATTCACATTCTCACATCAACACACACATTCACATCCTCACATCAACACACACATTCACATTCTCACATCAAGACACACATACCCATCCTCACATCAACACACACATTCACATCCTCACATCAACACACACATTCACACACTCACAACAACACACACATTCACATTCTCACATCAAGACACACATACCCATCCTCACATCAACACACACATACCCATCCTCACATCAACACACACATTCACACACTCACATCAACACAAACATACCCATCCTCACATCAACACAAACATACCCATCCTCACATCAACACACACATTCACACACTCACATCAACACAAACATACCCATCCTCACACCAACACGCACATACCCATCCTCACATCAACACGCACATACCCATCCTCACATCAACACACACATACCCATCCTCACATCAACACACACATACCCATCCTCACATCAACACAAACATACCCATCCTCACATCAACACACACATACCCATCCTCACATCAACACAAACATACCCATCCTCACATCAACACACACATACCCATCCTCACATCAACACAAACATACCCATCCTCACATCAACACACACATTCACACATTCACATCAACACACACATACCCATCCTCACATCAACACACACATTCACATCCTCACATCAACACACACATTCACACATTCACATCAACACACACATACCCATCCTCACATCAACACACACATACCCATCCTCACATCAACACACACATTCACATCCTCACATCAACACACACGTTCACATCCTCACATCAAGACACACATACCCATCCTCACATCAACACGCACATACCCATCCTCACATCAACACACACATTCACACTCACATCAACACGCACATACCCATCCTCACATCAACACACACATACCCATCCTCACATCAACACAAACATACCCATCCTCACATCAACACACACATACCCATCCTCACATCAACACACACATTCACACTCACATCAACACACACATACCCATCCTCACATCAACACACACATACCCATCCTCACATCAACACACACATTCACACTCACATCAACACAAACATACCCATCCTCACATCAACACACACATACCCATCCTCACATCAACACACACATTCACATCCTCACATCAAGACACACATTCACATTCTCACATCAACACACACATTCACATCCTCACATCAACACACACATTCACATTCTCACATCAAGACACACATACCCATCCTCACATCAACACACACATTCACATCCTCACATCAACACACACATTCACACACTCACAACAACACACACATTCACATCCTCACATCAAGACACACATACCCATCCTCAGATCAACACACACATTCACATCCTCACATCAACACACACATTCACATCCTCACATCAAGACACACATACCCATCCTCACATCAACACACACATTCACATCCTCACATCAAGACACACATACCCATCCTCACATCAACACACACATACCCATCCTCACATCAAGACACACATACCCATCCTCACATCAACACACACATTCACATCCTCACATCAACACACATATTGACACACTCACATCAAGACACACATACCCATCCTCACATCAACACGCACATTCACACACTCACATCAACACAAACATACCCATCCTCACATCAACACACACATTCACACACTCACATCAATACACACATTCACACACTCACATCAACACAAACATACCCATCCTCACATCAACACACACATTCACACACTCACATCAACACACACATACCCATCCTCACATCAACACACACATTCACATCCTCACATCAACACACATATTCACACACTCACATCAAGACACACATACCCATCCTCACATCAACACGCACATTCACACACTCACATCAACACGCACATACCCATCCTCACATCAACACACACATTCACACACTCACATCAACACACACATACCCATCCTCACATCAACACACACATTCACATCCTCACATCAACACAAACATACCCATCCTCACATCAACACACACATTCACATCCTCACATCAACACACACATACCCATCCTCACATCAACACACACATTCACATCCTCACATCAACACACACATACCCATCCTCACATCAACACACACATTCCCATCCTCACATCAACACACACATACCCATCCTCACATCAACACACACATTCACATCCTCACATCAACACAAACATACCCATCCTCACATCAACACACACATTCACATCCTCACATCAACACACACATACCCATCCTCACATCAACACACACATACCCATCCTCACATCAACACAAACTTACCCATCCTCACATCAACACACACATACCCATCCTCACATCAACACACACATTCACATCCTCACATCAACACACACATTCACATCCTCACATCAACACACACATTCACATCAACACACACATTCACATCCTCACATCAACACACACATACCCATCCTCACATCAACACACACATGCACATCCTCACATCAACACACACATACCCATCCTCACATCAACACACACATTCACATCCTCAGATCAACACACACATTCACATCCTCACATCAACACACACATACCCATCCTCACATCAACACACACATTCACATCCTCACATCAACACACACATTCATATCCTCACATCAACACACACATTCACATCCTCACATCAACACACACATACCCATCCTCACATCAACACAAACATACCCATCCTCACATCAACACACACATTCACTTCCTCACATCAACACACACATTCACATCCTCACATCAACACACACATTCACATCCTCACATCAACACACACATACCCATCCTCACATCAACACAAACATACCCATCCTCACATCAACACACACATTCACATCCTCACATCAACACACACATACCCATCCTCACATCAACACACACATTCACATCCTCACATCAACACACACATACCCATCCTCACATCAACACACACATTCACATCCTCACATCAACACACACATTCACATCCTCACATCAACACACACATACCCATCCTCACATCAACACAAACATACCCATCCTCACATCAACACACACATTCACATCCTCACATCAACACACACATACCCATCCTCACATCAACACACACATTCACATCCTCACATCAACACACACATACCCATCCTCACATCAACACACACATACCCATCCTCACATCAACACAAACATACCCATCCTCACATCAACACACACATACCCATCCTCACATCAACACACACATTCACATCCTCACATCAACACACACATACCCATCCTCACATCAACACACACATTCACATCCTCACATCAACACACACATTCACATCCTCACATCAACACACACATTCACATCCTCACATCAACACACACATACCCATCCTCACATCAACACACACATTCACATCCTCACATCAACACACACATTCACATCCTCACATCAACACACACATTCACATCCTCACATCAACACACACATACCCATCCTCACATCAACACACACATTCACATCCTCACATCAACACACACATTCACATCCTCACATCAACACACACATTCACATCCTCACATCAACACAAACATACCCATCCTCACATCAACACACACATTCACATCCTCACATCAACACACACATTCACATCCTAACATCAACACACACATTCACATCCTCACATCAAGACACACATTCACATCCTCACATCAACACACACATTCACATCCTCACATCAACACACACATACCCATCCTCACATCAACACACACATTCACATCCTCACATCAACACACACATTCACATCCTCACATCAACACACACATACCCATCCTCACATCAACACACACATACCCATCCTCACATCAACACACACATTCACATCCTCACATCAACACACACATTCACACACTCACATCAACACACACATTCACACACTCACATCAACACACACATACCCATCCTCACATCAACACACACATTCACACACTCACATCAACACACACATTCACATCCTCACATCAACACACACATACCCATCCTCACATCAACACACACATACCCATCCTCACATCAACACACACATTAACATCCTCACATCAACACACACATTCACATCCTCACATCAATACACACATTCACACATTCACATCAACACACACATACCCATCCTCACATCAACACACACATACCCATCCTCACATCAACACACACATACCCATCCTCACATCAACACACACATTCACATCAACACACACATACCCATCCTCACATCAACACACACATTCACATCCTCACATCAACACACACATTCACACACTCACATCAACACACACATTCACACACTCACATCAACACACACATACCCATCCTCACATCAACACACATTCACACACTCACATCAACACACACATACCCATCCTCACATCAACACACACATTCACATCCTCACATCAACACACACATACCCATCCTCACATCAACACACACATTCACATCCTCACATCAACACACACATACCCATCCTCACATCAACACACACATTCACACACTCACATCAACACACACATACCCATCCTCACATCAACACACACATTCACACACTCACATCAACACACACATACCCATCCTCACATCAACACACACATTCACACACTCACATCAACACAAACATACCCATCCTCACATCAACACACACATACCCATCCTCACATCAACACACACATTCACACACTCACATCAACACAAACATACCCATCCTCACATCAACACACACATTCACACACTCACATCAACACAAACATACCCATCCTCACACCAACACGCACATACCCATCCTCACATCAACACGCACATACCCATCCTCACATCAACACACACATACCCATCCTCACATCAACACAAACATACCCATCCTCACATCAACACACACATACCCATCCTCACATCAACACAAACATACCCATCCTCACATCAACACACATATTCACACATTCACATCAACACACACATACCCATCCTCACATCAACACACACATACCCATCCTCACATCAACACAAACATACCCATCCTCACATCAACACACACATTCACACATTCACATCAACACACACATACCCATCCTCACATCAACACACACATTCACATCCTCACATCAACACACACATTCACACATTCACATCAACACACACATACCCATCCTCACATCAACACACACATACCCATCCTCACATCAACACACACATTCACATCCTCACATCAACACACACATACCCATCCTCACATCAACACGCACATACCCATCCTCACATCAACACACACATTCACACTCACATCAACACGCACATACCCATCCTCACATCAACACACACATACCCATCCTCACATCAACACACACATTCACACTCACATCAACACAAACATACCCATCCTCACATCAACACACACATACCCATCCTCACATCAACACACACATTCACATCCTCACATCAAGACACACATACCCATCCTCACATCAACACACACATTCACATCCTCACATCAACACACACATTCACATTCTCACATCAAGACACACATACCCATCCTCACATCAACACACACATTCACATCCTCACATCAACACACACATTCACACACTCACAACAACACACACATTCACATCCTCACATCAAGACACACATACCCATCCTCACATCAACACACACATTCACATCCTCACATCAACACACACATTCACATCCTCACATCAAGACACACATACCCATCCTCACATCAACACACACATTCACACACTCACATCAACACACACATACCCATCCTCACATCAAGACACACATACCCATCCTCACATCAACACACACATTCACATCCTCACATCAACACACATATTGACACACTCACATCAAGACACACATACCCATCCTCACATCAACACGCACATTCACACACTCACATCAACACAAACATACCCATCCTCACATCAACACACACATTCACACACTCACATCAATACACACATTCACACACTCACATCAACACAAACATACCCATCCTCACATCAACACACACATTCACACACTCACATCAACACACACATACCCATCCTCACGTCAACACACACATTCACATCCTCACATCAACACACATATTCACACACTCACATCAAGACACACATACCCATCCTCACATCAACACGCACATTCACACACTCACATCAACACGCACATACCCATCCTCACATCAACACACACATTCACACACTCACATCAACACAAACATACCCATCCTCACATCAACACACACATTCACATCCTCACATCAACACAAACATACCCATCCTCACATCAACACACACATTCACATCCTCACATCAACACAAACATACCCATCCTCACATCAACACACACATTCCCATCCTCACATCAACACACACATTCACATCCTCACATCAACACAAACATACCCATCCTCACATCAACACACACATTCACATCCTCACATCAACACACACATTCACATCCTCACATCAACACACACATACCCATCCTCACATCAACACAAACATACCCATCCTCACATCAACACACACATTCACATCCTCACATCAACACACATATACCCATCCTCACATCAACACACACATTCACATCCTCACATCAACACACACATACCCATCCTCACATCAACACACACATACCCATCCTCACATCAACACAAACTTACCCATCCTCACATCAACACACACATACCCATCCTCACATCAACACACACATTCACATCCTCACATCAACACACACATTCACATCCTCACATCAACACACACATTCACATCCTCACATCAACACACACATACCCATCCTCACATCAACACACACATTCACATCAACACACACATTCACATCCTCACATCAACACACACATACCCATCCTCACATCAACACACACATTCACATCCTCACATCAACACACACATACCCATCCTCACATCAACACACACATTCACATCCTCAGATCAACACACACATTCACATCCTCACATCAACACACACATACCCATCCTCACATCAACACACACATTCACATCCTCACATCAACACACACATTCATATCCTCACATCAACACACACATTCACATCCTCACATCAACACACACATACCCATCCTCACATCAACACAAACATACCCATCCTCACATCAACACACACATTCACATCCTCACATCAACACACACATTCACATCCTCACATCAACACACACATTCACATCCTCACATCAACACACACATACCCATCCTCACATCAACACAAACATACCCATCCTCACATCAACACACACATTCACATCCTCACACAACACACACATACCCATCCTCACATCAACACACACATTCACATCCTCACATCAACACACACATACCCATCCTCACATCAACACACACATTCACATCCTCACATCAACACACACATACCCATCCTCACATCAACACACACATTCACATCCTCACATCAACACACACATTCACATCCTCACATCAACACACACATACCCATCCTCACATCAACACAAACATACCCATCCTCACATCAACACACACATTCACATCCTCACATCAACACACACATTCACATCCTCACATCAACACACACATACCCATCCTCACATCAACACAAACATACCCATCCTCACATCAACACACACATTCACATCCTCACATCAACACACACATACCCATCCTCACATCAACACAAACATACCCATCCTCACATCAACACACACATTCACATCCTCACATCAACACACACATACCCATCCTCACATCAACACACACATACCCATCCTCACATCAACACAAACATACCCATCCTCACATCAACACACACATACCCATCCTCACATCAACACACACATTCACATCCTCACATCAACACACACATTCACATCCTCACATCAACACACACATACCCATCCTCACATCAACACACACATTCACATCCTCACATCAACACACACATACCCATCCTCACATCAACACACACATTCACATCCTCACATCAACACACACATTCACATCCTCACATCAACACACACATTCACATCCTCACATCAACACACACATTCACATCCTCACATCAACACACACATACCCATCCTCACATCAACACACACATTCACATCCTCACATCAACACACACATTCACATCCTCACATCAACACACACATTCACATCCTCACATCAACACAAACATACCCATCCTCACATCAACACACACATTCACATCCTCACATCAACACACACATTCACATCCTCACATCAACACACACATTCACATCCTCACATCAACACACACATTCACATCCTCACATCAACACACACATTCACATCCTCACATCAACACACACATTCACATCCTCACATCAACACACACATTCACATCCTCACATCAACACACACATTCACATCCTCACATCAACACACACATACCCATCCTCACATCAACACACACATTCACATCCTCACATCAACACACACATTCACATCCTCACATCAACACAAACATTCACATCCTCACATCAACACACACATACCCATCCTCACATCAACACACACATTCACATCCTCACATCAACACACACATACCCATCCTCACATCAACACACACATTCACATCCTCACATCAACACACACATTCACATCCTCACATCAACACAAACATACCCATCCTCACATCAACACACACATTCACATCCTCACATCAACACACACATACCCATCCTCACATCAACACACACATTCACATCCTCACATCAACACACACATACCCATCCTCACATCAACACACACATACCCATCCTCACATCAACACACACATACCCATCCTCACATCAACACACACATACCCATCCTCACATCAACACACACATTCACATCCTCACATCAACACACACATTCACATCCTCACATCAACACACACATACCCATCCTCACATCAACACACACATTCACATCCTCACATCAACACACACATTCACATCCTCACATCAACACACACATACCCATCCTCACATCAACACACACATTCACATCCTCACATCAACACACACATACCCATCCTCACATCAACACACACATACCCATCCTCACATCAACACACACATTCACATCCTCACATCAACACAAACATACCCATCCTCACATCAACACACACATTCACATCCTCACATCAACACACACATTCACATCCTCACATCAACACAAACATACCCATCCTCACATCAACACACACATTCACATCCTCACATCAACACACACATACCCATCCTCACATCAACACACACATACCCATCCTCACATCAACACACACATTCACATCCTCACATCAACACACACATACCCATCCTCACATCAACACACACATTCACATCCTCACATCAACACACACATACCCATCCTCACATCAACACACACATTCACATCCTCACATCAACACACACATACCCATCCTCACATCAACACACACATACCCATCCTCACATCAACACACACATTCACATCCTCACATCAACACACACATTCACATCCTCACATCAACACAAACATACCCATCCTCACATCAACACACACATTCACATCCTCACATCAACACACACATTCACATCCTCACATCAACACACACATTCACATCCTCACATCAACACACACATTCACATCCTCACATCAACACAAACATACCCATCCTCACATCAACACACACATTCACATCCTCACATCAACACACACATTCACATCCTCACATCAACACAAACATACCCATCCTCACATCAACACACACATACCCATCCTCACATCAACACACACATTCACATCCTCACATCAACACACACATTCACATCCTCACATCAACACACACATTCACATCCTCACATCAACACACACATACCCATCCTCACATCAACACACACATACCCATCCTCACATCAACACACACATACCCATCCTCACATCAGCACACACATGCCCATCCTCACATCAACACACACATACACATCCTCACATCAACACACACATTCACATCCTCACATCAACACACACATTCACATCCTCACATCAACACACACATACCCATCCTCACATCAACACACACATACCCATCCTCACATCAACACACACATTCACATCCTCACATCAACACACACATTCACATCCTCACATCAACACACACATACCCATCCTCACATCAACACACACATACCCATCCTCACATCAACACACACATTCACATCCTCACATCAACACACACATTCACATCCTCACATCAACACACACATACCCATCCTCACATCAACACACACATACCCATCCTCACATCAACACACACATACCCATCCTCACATCAACACACACATTCACATCCTCACATCAACACACACATTCACATCCTCACATCAACACACACATACCCATCCTCACATCAACACACACATACCCATCCTCACATCAACACACACATTCACATCCTCACATCAACACACACATTCACACACTCACATCAACACACACATTCACATCCTCACATCAACACACACATTCACATCCTCACATCAACACACACATACCCATCCTCACATCAACACACACATTCACATCCTCACATCAACACACACATTCACATCCTCACATCAACACACACATACCCATCCTCACATCAACACACACATTCACATCCTCACATCAACACACACATTCACACACTCACATCAACACACACATTCACATCCTCACATCAACACACACATTCACACACTCACATCAACACACACATTCACATCCTCACATCAATACACACATACCCATCCTCACATCAACACACACATTCACACACTCACATCAACACACACATACCCATCCTCACATCAACACACACATTCACACACTCACATCAACACACACATACCCATCCTCACATCAACACACACATTCACACACTCACATCAACACACACATACCCATCCTCACATCAACACACACATTCACATCCTCACATCAACACACACATTCACATCCTCACATCAACACACACATTCACATCAACACACACATACCCATCCTCACATCAACACACACATTCACATCCTCACATCAACACAAACATACCCATCCTCACATCAACACACACATACCCATCCTCACATCAACACACACATACCCATCCTCACATCAACACACACATTCACATCCTCACATCAACACACACATACCCATCCTCACATCAACACACACATACCCATCCTCACATCAACACACACATTCACATCCTCACATCAACACACACCTTCACACACTCACATCAACACACACATACCCATCCTCACATCAACACACACATACCCATCCTCACATCAACACACACATTCACATCCTCACATCAACACACACATTCACACACTCACATCAACACACACATACCCATCCTCACATCAACACACACATTCACATCCTCACATCAACACACACATACCCATCCTCACATCAACACACACATACCCATCCTCACATCAACACACACATTCACATCCTCACATCAACACACACATTCACACACTCACATCAACACACACATTCACATCCTCACATCAACACACACATTCACACACTCACATCAACACACACATTCACATCCTCACATCAACACACACATACCCATCCTCACATCAACACACACATTCACATCCTCACATCAACACACACATTCACACACTCACATCAACACACACATTCACATCCTCACATCAACACACACATACCCATCCTCACATCAACACACACATACCCATCCTCACATCAACACACACATTCACATCCTCACATCAACACACACATACCCATCCTCACATCAACACACACATACCCATCCTCACATCAACACACACATTCACATCCTCACATCAACACACACATTCACATCCTCACATCAACACACACATACCCATCCTCACATCAACACACACATTCACATCCTCACATCAACACACACATTCACATCCTCACATCAACACACAGATTCACATCCTCACATCAACACACACATACCCATCCTCACATCAACACACACATTCACATCCTCACATCAACACACACATACCCATCCTCACATCAACACACACATTCACATCCTCACATCAACACACACATTCACATCCTCACATCAACACACACATTCACACACTCACATCAACACACACATACCCATCCTCACATCAACACACACATTCACACACTCACATCAACACACACATACCCATCCTCACATCAACACACACATTCACATCCTCACATCAACACACACATTCACACACTCACATCAACACACACATACCCATCCTCACATCAACACACACATTCACATCCTCACATCAACACACACATTCCCATCCTCACATCAACACACACATACCCATCCTCACATCAACACACACATACCCATCCTCACATCAACACACACATTCACATCCTCACATCAACACACACATACCCATCCTCACATCAACACACACATACCCATCCTCACATCAACACACACATTCACATCCTCACATCAACACACACATTCACATCCTCATATCAACACACACATTCACACATTCACATCAACACACACATTCACACACTCACATCAACACACACATTCACACACTCACATCAACACACACATTCACATCCTCACATCAACACACACATTCACACACTCACATCAACACACACATTCACATCCTCACATCAACACACACATTCACATCCTCACATCAACACACACATTCACACACTCACATCAACACACACATTCACATCCTCACATCAACACACACATTCACATCCTCACATCAACACACACATTCACACACTCACATCAACACACACATTCACATCCTCACATCAACACACACATTTACACACTCACATCAACACACACATTCACATCCTCACATCAACACACACAGACCCATCCTCACATCAACACACACATTCACATCCTCACATCAACACACACAGACCCATCCTTACATCAACACACACATACCCATCCTCACATCAACACACACGTACCCATCCTCACATCAACACACACGTAGCCATCCTCACATCAACACACACGTACCCATCCTCACATCAACACACACATACCCATCCTCACATCAACACACACATACCCATCCTCACATCAACACACACATTCACATCCTCACATCAACACACATACGCATCCTCACATCAACACACACATTCACATCCTCACATCAACACACACATTCACATCCTCACATCAACACACATACGCATCCGCACATCAACACACACATTCACATCCTCACATCAACACACACATTCACATCCTCACATCAACACACATACGCATCCGCACATCAACACACACATTCACATCCTCACATCAACACACATACGCATCCGCACATCAACACACACATACGCATCCTCACATCAACACACACATACCCATCCTCACATCAACACACACATTCACATCCTCACATCAACACACATACCCATCCTCACATCAACACACACATACCCATCCTCACATCAACACACACATTCACATCCTCACATCAACACACACATTCACATCCTCACATCAACACACATACGCATCCTCACATCAACACACACATTCACATCCTCACATCAACACACACAGACCCATCCTCACATCAACACACACATACGCATCCTCACATCAACACACACATTCACATCCTCACATCAACACACACAGACCCATCCTCACATCAACACACACATACCCATCCTCACATCAACACACACATTCACATCCTCACATCAACACACACAGACCCATCCTCACATCAACACACACATTCACATCCTCACATCAACACACACATACCCATCCTCACATCAACACACACATTCACATCCTCACATCAACACACACATTCACATCCTCACATCAACACACACAGACCCATCCTCACATCAACACACACATACCCATCCTCACATCAACACACACGTACCCATCCTCACATCAACACACATACCCATCCTCACATCAACACACACATTCACATCCTCACATCAACACACACAGACCCATCCTCACATCAACACACACATACCCATCCTCACATCAACACACACATTCACATCCTCACATCAACACACACAGACCCATCCTCACATCAACACACACGTACCCATCCTCACATCAACACACATACCCATCCTCACATCAACACACACGTACCCATCCTCACATCAACACACACATACCCATCCTCACATCAACACACACATACCCATCCTCACATCAACACACACATTCACATCCTCACATCAACACACATACGCATCCTCACATCAACACACACATTCACATCCTCACATCAACACACACATTCACACACTCACATCAACACACACATACCCATCCTCACATCAACACACACATTCACATCCTCACATCAACACACACGTACCCATCCTCACATCAACACACACATACACATCCTCACATCAACACACACATACCCATCCTCACATCAACACACACATTCTCATCCTCACATCAACACACATGTACCCATCCTCACATCAACACACACATACCCATCCTCACATCAACACACACATACCCATCCTCACATCAACACACACATTCACATCCTCACATCAACACACACATTCACATCCTCACATCAACACACACATTCACATCCTCACATCAACACACACGTACCCATCCTCACATCAACACACACATTCACATCCTCACATCAACACACACATACCCATCCTCACATCAACACACACATACCCATCCTCACATCAACACACACATACCCATCCTCACATCAACACACACGTACCCATCCTCACATCAACACACACATACCCATCCTCACATCAACACACACATACCCATCCTCACATCAACACACACGTACCCATCCTCACATCAACACACACATTCACATCCTCACATCAACACACATACGCATCCTCACATCAACACACACAGACCCATCCTCACATCAACACACACATTCACATCCTCACATCAACACACACAGACCCATCCTCACATCAACACACATGTACCCATCCTCACATCAACACACATACGCATCCTCACATCAACACACACAGACCCATCCTCACATCAACACACACATTCACATCCTCACATCAACACACACATTCTCATCCTCACATCAACACACATGTACCCATCCTCACATCAACACACATACGCATCCTCACATCAACGCACACGTACCCATCCTCACATCAACACACACATACCCATCCTCACATCAACACACACATTCACATCCTCACATCAACACACACAGACCCATCCTCACATCAACACACACGTACCCATCCTCACATCAACACACACATTCACATCCTCACATCAACACACACATTCACATCCTCACATCAACACACACAGACCCATCCTCACATCAACACACACAGACCCATCCTGACATCAACACACACATACACATCCTCACATCAACACACACGTACCCATCCTCACATCAACACACACGTACCCATCCTCACATCAACACACACATTCACATCCTCACATCAACACACACGTACCCATCCTCACATCAACACACACGTACCCATCCTCACATCAACACACACGTACCCATCCTCACATCAACACACACATTCACATCCTCACATCAACACAAACATACCCATCCTCACATCAACACACACATTCACATCCTCACATCAACACACACATTCACATCCTCACATCAACACACATACGCATCCTCACATCAACACACACGTACCCATCCTCACATCAACACACACATACCCATCCTCACATCAACACACACATTCACATCCTCACATCAACACACACATTCACATCCTCACATCAACACACACATTCACATCCTCACATCAACACACACATTCACACACTCACATCAACACACACATTCACACACTCACATCAACACACACATTCACACATTCACATCAACACACACATTCACATCCTCACTTCAACACACACATTCACACACTCACATCAACACACACATTCACATCCTCACATCAACACACATACGCATCCTCACATCAACACACACGTACCCATCCTCACATCAACACACACATACCCATCCTCACATCAACACACACATTCACATCCTCACATCAACACACACATTCACATCCTCACATCAACACACACATTCACACACTCACATCAACACACACATTCACACACTCACATCAACACACACATTCACACATTCACATCAACACACACATTCACATCCTCACATCAACACACACATTCACACACTCACATCAACACACACATTCACATCCACACATCAACACACACATTCACATCCTCACATCAACACACACGTACCCATCCTCACATCAACACACACATACACATCCTCACATCAACACACACGTACTCATCCTCACATCAACACACACGTACCCATCCTCACATCAACACACACGTACCCATCCTCACATCAACACACACATTCACATCCTCACATCAACACACACGTACCCATCCTCACATCAACACACACATTCACATCCTCACATCAACACACACATTCACATCCTCACATCAACACACACATTCACATCCTCACATCAACACACACATTCACACACTCACATCAACACACACATTCACATCCTCACATCAACACACACGTACCCATCCTCACATCAACACAGACATTCACATCCTCACATCAACACACACATTCACATCCTCACATCAACACACACATACCCATCCTCACAACAACACACACATTCACATCCTCACATCAACACACACATACCCATCCTCACATCAACACACACGTACCCATCCTCACATCAACACACACATTCACATCCTCACATCAACACACACATTCACATCCTCACATCAACACACACGTACCCATCCTCACATCAACACACACATTCACATCCTCACATCAACACACACGTACCCATCCTCACATCAACACACACATTCACATCCTCACATCAACACACACGTACCCATCCTCACATCAACACACACATTCACATCCTCACATCAACACACACATTCACATCCTCACATCAACACACACGTACCCATCCTCACATCAACACACACATACCCATCCTCACATCAACACACACATTCACATCCTCACATCAACACACACATTCACATCCTCACATCAACACACACGTACCCATCCTCACATCAACACACACATTCACATCCTCACATCAACACACACATTCACATCCTCACATCAACACACACGTACCCATCCTCACATCAACACACACATTCACATCCTCACATCAACACACACGTACCCATCCTCACATCAACACACACATTCACATCCTCACATCAACACACACGTACCCATCCTCACATCAACACACACATTCACATCCTCACATCAACACACACATTCACATCCTCACATCAACACACACAGACCCATCCTCACATCAGCACACACATTCACACACTCACATCAACACACACATTCACATCCTCACACACACATTCACACACTCACATCAACACACACATTCACACATTCACATCAACACACACATTCACATCCTCACATCAACACACACATTCACACACTCACATCAACACACACATTCACATCCTCACATCAACACACACATTCACATCCTCATATCAACACACACGTACCCATCCTCACATCAACACACACATTCACATCCTCACATCAACACACACATACCCATCCTCACATCAACACACACATACCCATCCTCACATCAACACACACAGACCCATCCTCACATCAACACACACATTCACATCCTCACATCAACACACACATACCCATCCTCACATCAACACACACAGACCCATCCTCACATCAACACACACATTCACATCCTCACATCAACACACACGTACCCATCCTCACATCAACACACACATACACATCCTCACATCAACACACACGTACCCATCCTCACATCAACACACACATTCACATCCTCACATCAACACACACGTACCCATCCTCACATCAACACACACATACACATCCTCACATCAACACACACGTACCCATCCTCACATCAACACACACATTCACATCTTCACATCAACACACATGTACCCATCCTCACATCAACACACACAGACCCATCTTCACATCAACACACACAGACCCATCCTCACATCAACACACACATTCGCATCCTCACATCAACACACACAGACCCATCCTCACATCAACACACACATTCACACACTCACATCAATACACACATTCACACACTCACATCAACACACACATTCACACACTCACATCAACACACACATTCACATCCTCACATCAACACACACATTCACACACTCACATCAACACACACATTCACATCCTCACATCAACACACACGTACCCATCCTCACATCAACACACACATTCACATCCTCACATCAACACACACGTACCCATCCTCACATCAACACACACGTACCCATCCTCACATCAACACACACATTCACATCCTCACATCAACACACACGAACCCATCCTCACATCAACACACACGTACCCATCCTCACATCAACACACACGTACCCATCCTCACATCAACACACACATTCACACATTCACATCAACACACACATTCACATCCTCACATCAACACACACATTCACATCCTCACATCAACATACACATTCACACATTCACATCAACACACACATTCACACACTCACATCAACACACACATTCACATCCTCACATCAACACACACATTCACACATTCACATCAACACACACATTCACACACTCACATCAACACACACATTCACAAACTCACATCAACACACACATTCACATCCTCACATCAACACACACATTCACACATTCACATCAACACACACATTCACACACTCACATCAACACACACATTCACACACTCACATCAATACACACATTCACACACTCACATCAACACACACATTCACATCCTCACATCAACACACACATTCACACACTCACATCAACACACACATTCACATCCTCACATCAACACACACATACCCATCCTCACATCAACACACACATTCACATCCTCACATCAACACACACATACCCATCCTCACATCAACACACACATACCCATCCTCACATCAACACACACATTCACATCCTCACATCAACACACACATACCCATCCTCACATCAACACACACATACCCATCCTCACAACTACACACACATTCACATCCTCACATCAACACACACATCCCCATCCTCACATCAACACACACATACCCATCCTCACATCAACACACACATTCACATCCTCACATCAACACACACATTCACATCCTCACATCAACAAACACATACCCATCCTCACATCAACACACACATACCCATCCTCACAACTACACACACATTCACATCCTCACATCAACACACACATACCCATCCTCACATCAACACACACGTACCCATCCTCACATCAACACACACATACCCATCCTCACAACTACACACACATACCCATCCTCACATCAACACACACGTACCCATCCTCACATCAACACACACATTCACATCCTCACATCAACACACACATACCCATCCTCACAACTACACACACATACCCATCCTCACATCAACACACACGTACCCATCCTCACATCAACACACACATTCACATCCTCACATCAACACACACATACCCATCCTCAGAACTACACACACATACCCATCCTGACATCAACACACACATACCCATCCTCACATCAACACACACATTCACATCCTCATATCAACACACACATTCACACATTCACATCAACACACACATTCACACACTCACATCAACACACACATGCCCATCCTCACATCAACACACACATTCACATCCTCATATCAACACACACGTACCCATCCTCACATCAACACACACATTCACATCCTCATATCAACACACACATTCACACATTCACATCAACACACACATTCACACACTCACATCAACACACACATACCCATCCTCACATCAACACACACATTCACATCCTCACATCAACACACACGTACCCATCCTCACATCAACACACACATTCACATCCTCATATCAACACACACATTCACACACACATTCACATCCTCATATCAACACACACGTACCCATCCTCACATCAACACACACATTCACATCCTCATATCAACACACACATTCACACATTCACATCAACACACACATTCACACACTCACATCAACACAAACATACCCATCCTCACATCAACACACACATTCACATCCTCACATCAACACACACGTACCCATCCTCACATCAACACACACATTCACATCCTCATATCAACACACACATTCACACATTCACATCAACACACACATTCACACACTCACATCAACACACACATACCCATCCTCACATCAACACACACATTCACATCCTCATATCAACACACACATTCACACATTCACATCAACACACACATTCACACACTCACATCAACACACACATACCCATCCTCACATCAACACACACATTCACATCCTCATATCAACACACACATTCACACATTCACATCAACACACACATTCACATCCTCACATCAACACACACATTCACATCCTCACATCAACACACACATTCACACACTCACATCAACACACACATTCACATCCTCACATCAACACACACATTCACACACTCACATCAACACATACATTCACATCAACACACACATTCACACACTCACATCAACACACACATTCACATCCTCACATCAACACACACATTCACACACTCACATCAACACACACATTCACACACTCACATCAACAGACACATACCCATCCTCAAATCAACACACACATTCACACACTCACACCAACACACACATTCACACACTCACATCAACAGACACATACCCATCCTCAAATCAACACACACATTCACACACTCACATCAACACACACATACCCATCCTCACATCAACACACACATACCCATCCTCACACCAACACACACATTCACCTCACACAACACACACATTCACCTCACATCAACACACACATACCCAGCCTCAAATCAACACCACATTCACACACTCACATCAACACACACATTCACATCCTCACATCAACACACACATTCACATCCTCACATCAACACACACATTCACACACTCACATCAACACACACATTCACATCCTCACATCAACACACACATTCACACACTCACATCAACACACACATTCACATCCTCACATCAACACACACATTCACACACTCACATCAACACACACATTCACATCCTCACATCAACACACACATTCACACACTCACATCAACACACACATACCCATCCTTACATCAACACACACATTCACACACTCACATCAACACACACATACCCATCCTCACATCAACACACACATACCCATCCTCACACCAACACACACATTCACCTCACATCAACACACACATTCACCTCACATCAACACACACATACCCAGCCTCAAATCAACACACACATTCACACACTCACATCAACACACACATTCACATCCTCACATCAACACACACATTCACACACTCACATCAACACACACATTCACATCCTCACATCAACACACACATTCACACACTCACATCAACACACACATTCACATCCTCACATCAACACACACATTCACACACTCACATCAACACACACATACCCATCCTCACATCAACACACACATACCCATCCTTACATCAACACACACATTCACACACTCACATCAACACACACATACCCATCCTCACATCAACACACACATACCCATCCTCACATCAACACACACATACCCATCCTCACATCAACACACACATACCCATCCTCACAACTACACACACATACCCATCCTCACATCAACACACACGTACCCATCCTCACATCAACACACACATTCACATCCTCACATCAACACACACATACCCATCCTCACAGCTACACACACATACCCATCCTCACATCAACACACACATACCCATCCTCACATCAACACACACATTCACATCCTCATATCAACACACACATTCACACATTCACATCAACACACACATTCACACACTCACATCAACACACACATGCCCATCCTCACATCAACACACACATTCACATCCTCATATCAACACACACGTACCCATCCTCACATCAACACACACATTCACATCCTCATATCAAGACACACATTCACACATTCACATCAACACACACATTCACACACTCACATCAACACACACATACCCATCCTCACATCAACACACACATTCACATCCTCACATCAACACACACGTACCCATCCTCACATCAACACACACATTCACATCCTCATATCAACACACACATTCACACATTCACATCAACACACACATTCACACACTCACATCAACACACACATATCCATCCTCACATCAACACACACATTCACATCCTCATATCAACACACACATTCACACATTCACATCAACACACACATTCACACACTCACATCAACACACACATACCCATCCTCACATCAACACACACATTCACATCCTCATATCAACACACACATTCACACATTCACATCAACACACACATTCACACACTCACATCAACACACACATACCCATCCTCACATCAACACACACATTTACATCCTCATATCAACACACACATTCACATCAACACACACATTCACACACTCACATCAACACACACATACCCATCCTCACATCAACACACACATACCCATCCTCACATCAACACACACATTCACATCCTCACATCAACACACACATTCACATCCTCACATCAACACACACATTCACACACTCACATCAACACACACATTCACATCCTCACATCAACACACACATTCACACACTCACATCAACACACACATTCACATCAACTCACACATTCACACACTCACATCAACACACACATTCACATCCTCACATCAACACACACATTCACACACACACATCAACACACACATACCCATCCTCACATCAACACACACACATTCACACACTCACATCAACACACACATTCACACACTCACATCAACAGACACATACCCATCCTCAAATCAACACACACATTCACACACTCACATCAACACACACATTCACATCCTCACATCAACACACACATTCACACACACACATCAACACACACATACCCATCCTCACATCAACACACACATTCACACACTCACATCAACACACACATTCACACACTCACATCAACAGACACATACCCATCCTCAAATCAACACACACATTCACACACTCACATCAACAGACACATACCCATCCTCAAATCAACACACACATTCACACACTCACATCAACAGACACATACCCATCCTCAAATCAACACACACATTCACACACTCACATCAACACACACATACCCATCCTCACATCAACACACACATACCCATCCTCACACCAACACACACATTCACCTCACACAACACACACATTCACCTCACATCAACACACACATACCCAGCCTCAAATCAACACACACATTCACACACTCACGTCAACACACACATTCACATCCTCACATCAACACACACATTAACATCCTCACATCAACACACACATTCACACACTCACATCAACACACACATTCACATCCTCACATCAACACACACATTCACACACTCACATCAACACACACATTCACACACTCACATCAACACACACATACCCATCCTTACATCAACACACACATTCACACACTCACATCAACACACACATTCACACACTCACATCAACACACACATTCACATCCTCACATCAACACACACATTCACACACTCACATCAACACACACATACCCATCCTCACATCAACACACACATACCCATCCTCACATCAACACACACATACCCATCCTCACACCAACACACACATTCACCTCACATCAACACACACATTCACCTCACATCAACACACACATACCCAGCCTCAAATCAACACACACATTCACACACTCACATCAACACACACATTCACATCCTCACATCAACACACACATTCACACACTCACATCAACACACACATTCACATCCTCACATCAACACACACATTCACACACTCACATCACACACACATACCCATCCTCACATCAACACACACATACCCATCCTTACATCAACACACACATTCACACACTCACATCAACACACACATACCCATCCTCACATCAACACACACATACCCATCCTCACATCAACACACACATACCCATCCTCACATCAACACACACATTCACATCCTCACATCAACACACACATTCACATCCTCATATCAACACACACATTCACACACTCACATCAACACACACATACCCATCCTCACATCACCACACACATTCACATCCTCACATCAACACACACATTCACATCCTCATATCAACACACACATTCACACATTCACATCAACACACACATTCACACACTCACATCAACACACACATACCCATCCTCACATCAACACACACATACCCTTCCTCACATCAACACACACATACCCATCCTCACATCAACACACACATTCACATCCTCACATCAACACACACATTCACACACTCACATCAACACACACATTCACATCCTCACATCAACACACACATTCACATCCTCACATCAACACACACATTCACACACTCACATCAACACACACATTCACATCCTCACATCAACACACACATTCACACACTCACATCAACACACACATACCCATCCTCACATCAACACACACATACCCATCCTTACATCAACACACACATTCACACACTCACATCAACACACACATTCACACACTCACATCAACACACACATTCACATCCTCACATCAACACACACATTCACACACTCACATCAACACACACATACCCATCCTCACATCAACACACACATACCCATCCTCACATCAACACACACATACCCATCCTCACACCAACACACACATTCACCTCACATCAACACACACATTCACCTCACATCAACACACACATACCCAGCCTCAAATCAACACACACATTCACACACTCACATCAACACACACATTCACATCCTCACATCAACACACACATTCACACACTCACATCAACACACACATTCACATCCTCACATCAACACACACATTCACACACTCACATCAACACACACATACCCATCCTCACATCAACACACACATACCCATCCTTACATCAACACACACATTCACACACTCACATCAACACACACATACCCATCCTCACATCAACACACACATACCCATCCTCACATCAACACACACATTCACATCCTCACATCAACACACATTCACATCCTCATATCAACACACACATTCACACACTCACATCAACACACACATACCCATCCTCACATCACCACACACATTCACATCCTCACATCAACACACACATTCACATCCTCATATCAACACACACATTCACACATTCACATCAACACACACATTCACATACTCACATCAACACACACATACCCATCCTCACATCAACACACACATACCCATCCTCACATCAACACACACATTCACATCAACACACACATTCACACACTCACATCAACACACACATTCACATCCTCACATCAACACACACATTCACATCCTCACATCAACACACACATTCACACACTCACATCAACACACACATACCCATCCTCACATCAACACACACATTCACATCCTCACATCAACACACACATTCACACACTCACATCAACACACACATTCACATCCTCACATCAACACACACATTCACATCCTCACATCAACACACACATTCACATCCTCACATCAACACACACATTCACACACTCACATCAACACACACATTCACATCCTCACATCAACACACATATTCACACACTCACATCAACACACACATACCCATCCTCACATCACCACACACATTCACATCCTCACATCAACACACACATTCACACACTCACATCAACACACACATTCACATCCTCACATCAACACACACATTCACACACTCACATCAACACACACATTCACATCCTCACATCAACACACACATACCCATCCTCACATCACCACACACATTCACATCCTCACATCAACACACACATTCACACACTCACATCAACACACACATACCCATCCTCACATCAACACACACATTCACATCCTCACATCAACACACACATTCACATCCTCACATCAACACACACATACCCATCCTCACATCAACACACACATTCACATCCTCACATCAACACACACATTCACATCCTCACATCAACACACACATTCACATCAACACACACATTCACGCACTCACACCAACACACACATACAATGTTTCAATGACGAATGCAGGTGGGCGTGCCAGGAGCAGCACCGTGGCGCAGTGTTTAGCACTGCAGCCTCACAGCTCCAGCAACCCGGGTTCAATTCTGGGTACTGCCTGTGTGGAGTTTGCAAGTTCTCCCTGGGACTGCTTGGGGTTCCTCCGGGTGCTCCGGTTTCCTCCCACATGCCAAAAGACTTGCATGCTGATAGGTAAATTGGCCATTATAAATTGCCCCTAGTATCGGTTGGTGGTAGGAAAAATATATAGGGACAGGTGGGGATGTGGTAGGAATATGGGATTAGTGTAGGAATAGTATAAATGGGTGGTTGATTGTCGGCACAGACTCGGTGGGCCGAAGGGCCTGTTTCAGTGCTGTATCTCTAAACTGCAACTAAGCACCAGGCATACCTAAAAGTGAGGTGTCAACCAGTCTAAACTCTGCAGTCCTGCCACATGCAGTTGTGAATTGTGGTGGACAATTAAACAACTAACAGGAGGGGAGGTCTCCATAAATATCCCCATCCTCAACGATGGGGGAGCCCAGCGCATCAGTGCAAAAGACAAGGCTGAAGCGTTGCATCCATCTTCAGCCAGAAGTGATGTGTTGATGATCCATCTCGGCCTCCTCCTGAAGTCCCCAGCATCACAGATGCCAGTCATCAGCCAATCCAATTCACTCCATATGATATCAAGAAATGGTTGCAGGCACTGGATACTGCAAAGGCTATTGACCCAGACAATATTCTGGCAATAGTACTGAAGACTTGTGCTCCAGAACTGGCTGAGCCCCTCGCCAAGTTGTTCCAGTACAGCTACAACACTTGCATCTCCCCAACAATTGCTCAGGTATGTCCCGCGCACAAAAAGCAGGACAATTCCAACCCAGTCAAGTAGCGCTCCATCAGTCTACTCACGATCATCAGCAAAGTGATGGAAGGTGTTGTCGATAGTGCTATCAAGCGGCACTTACACAGCAATGAACTGCTTACTGATGCTCAATTTGGGTTCTGCCAGGACCGCTCAGCTCCTGACCTCATTACAGCCTTGGTCCAAGCATGGACAAAAGAGCTGAACTCCAGAGGTGAGGTGAGAATGACTGCCCTTGACATCAAGCATTTGACTGAGTATGGCATCAAGGAGCCCTAGCAAAACTGGAGTCAATGGGAATCAGGGGGAAAGCCCTCTGCTGGTTGGAGTCATACCTAGCACAAAGGAAGATGGTTGTTGGAGGTCAATCATCTCAGTCCCAGGACATCACTGCAGGAGTTCTTCAGGGTACTGTCCTAGACCTAACCATCTTCAGTTGCTTCACCAATGACCTTCCCTCCGTCGTAAGGTCCGAAGTGGGGATATTCACTGCTGATTGCATAATGTTCAGCACCATTCGCGACACCTCAAACACTGAAGCAATCCAGGTCTATGTGCAGCAAGACCTGGACAACCCTCAGGCTTGGGCTGATAAGTGTCAAGTTACATTCACGCCACCCAAGTTCCAGGCAATGATGATCTCCAGCAAGAGAGAATCCAACCATCCCCTCTTGACATTCAATGGCATTAACATCACTGAATCCCCCACCATCAACATCCTGGGGGTTACCAGAAACTTTACTGGACCGGCCATATACCGTGGCTACAAGAGCAGGTCAGAGGCTGGGAACTTTGCGGCGAATAACTCACCTCCTGACTCCCCAAAGCCTGTCACCATCTACAAGGCACAAGTCAGGAGTGTGATGGAATACTCTCCAGTTGCCCGGATGGGTGCAGCTCCAACAACACTCAAGAAGCTTGACACATTGGGCGGCACAGTGGCGCAGTGGTTAGCACCACAGCCTCACAGCTCCAGGGACCCGGGTTCGATTCCGGGTACTGCCTGTGTGGAGTTTGCAAGTTCTCCCTGTGTCTGCGTGGGTTTTCTCCGGGTGCTCCGGTTTCCTCCCACAAGCCAAAAGACTTGCAGGTTGATAGGTAAATTGGCCATTATAAATTGTCACTAGTATAGGTAGGTGGTAGGGAAATATAGGGACAGGTGGGGATGTTTGGTAGGAATATGGGATTAGTGTAGGATTAGTATAAATGGGTGGTTGATGTTCGGCACAGACTCGGTGGGCCGAAGGGCCTGTTTCAGTGCTGTATCTCTAATCTAATCTAACCATCCAGGACAAAGCAGCCCGCTTGATTGGCACCCCATCCACCACCTTCAACATTCACTCCCTCCACCACCGACACACAGTGGCAGCAGTGTGTACCATCTACAAGATGCACTGCAGCAACTCACCAAGGTTTCTTCAACAGCACCTTCTAAACCCACAACTTCTTAAAGGCCTGCTTGGGTCTGCCAAAAAAAACTCGATCCGAGCCCAACAGAACCACATCCAACCCGAGCCCGATCCAACCCAAGTTCTTCCATTTTTTCCTGCGCCTGACCCGACCATCAGTTAACTTACCTTCCGTTTTTCACTTTGTTGCTGATCTTCACAAGCTTAAAATAACTGTAACAAAACCACCTTTCGACTCCAAAAATTAAACTAATAGTGGAGCCACTTACCTGTGATAGAGCGTGTCCGACCCGACCCGAGCCCAAATGCCAGACCCGGAAGTGCGACCCGAACCTGACACATGTCGTCGGGTCCCGTCGGGTTTAGGTCGGGTAGCAGGCCTTTACGACCTCTACCACCTAGAAAGACAAGGGCAGCAGTTGCATGAGAACACCATCTCCAAGCCACACACCATCCTGACTTGGAACTATATCGTTGTTCCTTCACTGACGCTGGGTCAAAATCCTGGAACTCCCTTCCTAACAGCACTACCCCACATGGACTGCAGCGGTTCAAGAAGGCAGCTCACCACCACCTTCTCAAGGGCAATGAGGGATGGGCAATAAATGCTGACTTAACCAGCAACACCCACATCCCATGAAAAAAACATACCCTCTGGCCAGACACTCCAACACACACCCTCACACAGACACATTCACTCACATCCACACTCACACCCACTCAGTCACACCCCCCCCTCACCCCTGCACACACACAAAAAAAACCCCATGCTCGGCTATCAAGTGATTGATACAAGCTGAAGATCCATCCTAGTTTACATCCACAAGACTACTTGCATTTTCCATTTAACTGAACAGCAGGTCTGCAACAGAATGAGTTAAAAATATATGAGTTCCTGATTTAAAAAAAAACTAAACTGTTCCTTTGCATGGCAGGTCGGTTGAGGTTATCTGTCAGACAGATATTTGCATATCACGGCAGGCATATTGAGGTTCCCAGCTGTATTCTGCTATTAAGTATTACTACAGCCCAAGACACTGTCTGTGAGCTACATTTTCACAGAAACAGAGGTGCATTTTCTGCATTTACCTCTGTTGCAAAGCAATATGAGTATATAGCAAGGCTGACATTTGACAAGCATGAGTGAATAGAGGCGCATTTGTGAAACTGTGAGCTGATTTTGAAAATGCATCTTTTTATTTCAATTTACCAAATTCATACAACTCTTTATCAACATGACCTTGTAACTTTCTACCACCCATTTGAAGAAGCAACATCCAATGTTATCATTGAGAATGCTCGTTGTACCGATGTGCTAAAGGAAAATTCACACACTAGGTTTCAATGTTGTGAGATATACTTTTTGTCTGTTACTCTCAATTCATCACTCCCGTTGCTATACTAGACTTTTCAATTACCCGTATATCACCCTAACGACAGATTTTTGAAAAACTATTCAGACACAACTCAAATCTGGAAGGTTAAAATATATTATTTGGTATTTTTCACAGGTCAAGTGGACATAATATGAAGATTTCACACACCCATCATTACACTTGAGTGGAATTTTAGTGAGAACGTTGAGTGTTATAATGTCTATTGTATATATAAGTGAAATACAAAATTTACTGTAGACAGCGCACATGGCCCTTTCTGACAATTACTTGCAGCTGCTGTTTAATAAACCATCAAATACTACCAGAAGAATGCTTACTATAAGCATAGCATCCACATCAATTGATTTCAGACTTCCTCAATAGTATGGGCATGTTGAGCTAAATGGAAGGCTTACTTACATCGCTGTGACGATGATATAAAGTGTGACTTGGGTTTCCAACTTGGACATATTCCTGGAGGTTTCATCACATGACCTCTGACCTCTAACTGCCCTGCCCCCACACTCCCACCATTGGTCGCTCAACATGCTCACCCTCACAGGACTCTGCTGTCTCCTGCCAATAGGAAAGCGAAAAGACTCCTCATTAACCGATTGGATGATTCTTGACTGTCAGCCAAACAGCCTTTTTCTCATCTCCAATATTTGTGTAACTAATACACAGAAGTGTTCAAAGAAAATGGAAGAAATAAATTCTGCTCTCCTGGGTTGCTCCTAGCAGCATCCTGGAGATTAATCTTCAATTCCTGGAGACTCCAGGCCAATCCTGGCAACTCTAGTTGTGATCCATATGACGATAGACAGATTTGGAAGCACAATCTGACCTAAGGGTCAGGCTGGATTTCACCAGGCACTGCTTTCACCATGTCCCAAGGGTCCTCCTTGTCAGGGTTATAATCATGAGCTCTGCCTCCTGATGCTCTTTTCTCAAAATGAATGCAAGCAGGTAAAGGCTGAAATAGCTGACTCCATACTTTCACCTACGAAGATTCTCATATCTGTTCATGCGCTCTCCAGCAGGTGACATTGAAGAGAATTGCGTGGGGATAATGCACTTCTTTTAAAGGAAAAATGTAGAATGAATTTTCTCTAAGATGAACAAATCTCTGAGAAAATCTAATTTTCAAATATTGCCTTTCAAAAGCTGCCTTCTACAATCTTGAAGAAATCAGGTATTCTCCTGTTATCTGTTCAAAATGGAATTTGGCCCTGGAAGATCCCAAGAAGATTACTCATTGAAGAGCAGATCCTTCTTAGAAGTGGGAGACTAACAACATCTTTAGGCAGATAAGTAAGTTAATGAAGATCATGAGGTAGAATCGGTATGGGTAGAAATTAGGAATAGCAAGAATCAAAAATTATTGTTGGGAGTAGTATATAGGCCCCCTTACAGTAGTTATACCATTGGGCAGAGTATTAAACAAGAAATTAGTGGAGCTTGTAACAAAGGCAATTAATAATTGTGGGGGAACCATAATCTTCATATAGACTGGGACAATGCAATTGGCAAGGGTGGTCTAGTAGATGAATTTGTAGAATGTTTTCGGGACAGTTTCTTGGAGCAAGACATTGTGGAACCGACTAGGGATAATGTTCTCTTAGATCTAATGAAGCAGGGTTAATTAGTAATGTCACAGTAAAAGATACACTGGGAAATAGTGATCATAATACCAATGAATTCTATGTTAAATTCGACAGTGACATACTCCAATCACAAACAAGAATCCTAAACTTAAACAAAGCCAGTTACATAGGTATGAGGGACGAATTGGCTAAGGTAAATCAGGTAAATAGACTAAAAGGTATGGTGATAAATGAACAGTGGGAAACAGTTAAAGAAACAATACAAAATGTTCAACAAAAATACATTCATTTGAAAAACAAAAAGTCAGCAAGAATGCCCCATCCATGGCTCAACCAGGAAGTTAAGGATAGTATTAGATTAAAAGAAGAGGCTTACAATGTTGCAAAAAAGAGTAACGAGTCTGAGGATTGGCAGTGTTTAGAAAATAGCAAAGGGCCACCAAAAAGTTGATAAAAAAGGAAAAACCAGAATGAGTAAACTAGCCAGTAATGTAAAAACAGATTGTAGCAGCTTTTATAAGTATATAAACATTGGTCCCTTTGAAGCAGAGACAGGAGAAATTATCATGGGGAATGAGGAAATGGCAGAGACATTGAACAAATATTTTGTGTCTGTCTTCAGCGTTCTAAAGTTGCCTAGGGTTCTAAGAGAGATAGCTGCAGAGATAATGGATGTGCTAGCTATCCTTTTCCAAAATTCCATAGATTCGGGAACAGTCCCATCAGATTGGAAGTTGGCAAATGTTACACCGCTTTTCAAGAAAGGGGAGAGAGAGAAAACAGGGAACTGCAGGCGAGTTAGCCTAACATCAGTCATTGGGAAAATGCTGGAATCTATCATTAAGGAAGTCTTAACAAAGCATAGCATGATTAGAACAAGTCAACATGATTTTACTAAAGGGAAATCCTGTTTGATAAATTTATTAGAGTTTTTTGAGCATGTAACTAGTAGGGTAGAAAAAGGGGAACCAGTATAGTATACCTGGATTTCCAAAAGGCATTCGATAAGGTACCACACAAAGGTTAATAGGCACCATTTTTAAAGGGTTTTAAGCCCTTACAAATAATTCTAATTTTTAAACGGAAAATATAATTGATTTTTATTAAGTATAAAAATAAATGATGAAGGCCCTTCCCAACCCCTGTCCCATGGTCATTTCATTGCCTGAAATGACCATCAATTGATTTTTCAAATACCCGAACTTTCCCCCCCAACCTTCAACCCCTTCCCACCATCCCCACATCCAATAGAAATTGATATCCCCACTCCTCCACCCCTCCCATCCTGAAAATTCTATTCCTCCCCCTTCCCCACCAGGTTCTCACCTTCAGAATTCCGCGTGTCATTCCGAAGGTGCACGCAGGCCGTAAAATCGGCGTGGAATGGCAGGTAAGTTATTTGCATACATTTATTGGAAATCTGCATATGAAGATGAAGGGCCCGCAGCCAGGCAGTGGGGGGGGGGGGGGTGCCGCACCGATCTCCCCATACCACCGGTACTGCGCGGCGGGCCCTTCTCGATATCGAGGCGGGCCCCTCCCCGCAGAATGTTACCGGCCCCCGCACCACAAACCGCGGCGTAGAGGGGCCAGTAAAATTCAGCCCCTCATCTCCGAAATCTCTCAGGTTAGCTAGTTCATCACAAATAATAAGATCACATCAAAGTATTCTAAAAAAATAAGGCCAATATGTTACTTCTAGTTGTCACATTTTTATCGCACTTTCGTGTCAACATTTTCCCATTTTAAATTCCTATATTCATTTTAGAATGGAAACTGCCTGTGTAAACACAGCACATTGTAATTATACCCTCCATTCACTGATAGGCTGCAGCACGACAGCTTTGCATCTCCTGACCCCTTGTCCTAAACTGGGGAGAAATTCTTATGCTCCAACCAACTCCCCTTCTCTGCTTCCAGTTTGTTGGCATATTGCTATTACATTAGAAATTATATCACCAATGAAGCATTGCAGAAAAAATAAGAACAGAATGGATATCTTTACAAAGGGGACTGAATTACATCTGTGTGTCTGACTAGTTATCTCTGCTTCACTTGAAGACTACACTTGGTCTCGCCTCCCCCAGGGTATTTTGACTCTGCCAGCTGTCCGTCGTGCATTTCTACTGATTTAGTTTAATTAAAGCCAATGAAACCAAAAATGGCGAAAACAACAACACTTAATATTTATATAGCACCTTGAATGTAATAAATTGTCCCTGTGCGCGTCAGAGGAGCATTATAAAGCAAAATTTGACACTGAATCACATAAGGCAATATTAGGGCAGATGACCAAATGCTTGACCAAAGAGACAGGTTTTAAGGAGTGTCTTAAAGGATGAAAGAGAGGCAAAAAGTCAGAGAGGATTAGGGAGGGAATTCCAGAGTTTAGGGCCTAGGCAACTGAAGGCACAGCCACCAATGGTGGAGCGATTAAAATCAGGGATGCTCAAGAGGCCAGAATTAGAGGAGTGCAGATGTCTTGGAGGGTTGTGGGGCTGGGGGAGGTTACAGAGATAGGAAGGGGCGAGATCATGGAAGGATTTGAAAACAAGGATGAGAATTTTAAAATTGCTTTGACTGGGAGCCAATGAGGAGTCAATGTGAAGATATAAAACAGGTGGCCAATTCACAATTACCCACTCTGCACCACTGCACAACATCAAAATTATCCCAATTCCCGACCACGTGAGATCAACTGCATGAAATAAAAAAAGGAATTATACAGAGATCACTACAGCCCGTGAGCAAAGATGAAATGTAAATTCGGGATACATACCATTTTATAAACAAAATCTTAAGTGCTTCAAAATAGTCTCTTTGCTTTGTTTAAACTACCCTTTTTAAAAAAGCAATAAAACAAATTCAAACTATGCCAACAGGGAAACAGGAAGAAGATTCAACATTAGTCTTAAAAATAACTGTTGGCAGAATTCATGGGCATGCACGTCAGGCGATGTAAAGTATTACCCTGGTTTGGTCTATAATTTTAAAATGCCACGGAATGGCACTCAACAGACAAGTATCTGACCGCAGTTTTACACACGCAACCATTGGCTTTAGCTCATACCCTGGCACTGCACCAAAGCCTTGCGGCTACCAGAAATTCCTGGTCCTGGTGCTATGTTGCAACATCTGTCTACGATGCAGTGAAGTGCCATTTACAACACGGGTGATCAGATTCCAGTTGAAGCATTGCTGCAGTGCTTGAGAAATCTGACACTCAGCTGGAGCTGAGCCAGGACTTAACCTGTATACACCCTGTGGATGACAGTCCTGAAGCACCTTTGTATTATCAACCCCTATCTCCTCGGATCATTCATCCCATTGAATTTCACTTTAATTATTTATCACAAGGAGCAATATATCTTTTCAAGCAGGATTAACTGTATGTGGGGATGGGAATCCTGCCTCCCCTCTGGGTACGATGGCATACCGGTTCTGTAACTCGGACTCGCAACCCAGAGGTTGCAAGTTCAAAACTAGCCATTTATGGTCTAACACCAGGAAAAATACAATGAGAATGGGCAAATAAACAAGTAATCCCCGCTAATGGACTTCACCAACAGCTTGCATTTATATAGCACCTTTAACACGGCCCAAGACACTTCACAGGAGCGTTCTCTGACTAAGTTTGCTGGGGAAAGGGATTTGCCACCTCGACTTGTTCTAACTTACATGTGACTCCAATCTCATGATTGGCTGTTAAAGCTCTCAGTCACTCAGTTATACAAACAAACCCTGCCACCGCCTCCTCGTTAGAAAGTCTTCACACAGCAACTACCGATGGGTAATAAAATGTCACCCACATCCTGCAAACAAATAAAAAAAGGATTTCACTAAGCATGGCGTGGGAAGAGGATTGGGTTTAGCATCCACTGTGGTTGACTGGCCTGTTTTTATTCACTGTCTAAGGATGAATGGAAAGCATGGCCAGTTGAGTGAGGTACAGCTGTGAGTTATCACTTTCAGGAGCGAAAATTGGAGTGCGTAAAAGAAAACTCTGTAAAGTACATTCCTGAGTCACACTGGTATAAAGAGGCTGTTTTTAAAACAAGCAGGTCCTGTATAGTTAGAGAGTCCAAAGTAGCTTTCAAAGAGGGTCTGTACATTTTTTCCTGTAAATACGTTGATTTTTCTGAAATGCTTATATTGGTTTCACACTTTATTCCTGTTACACTGTCATACTGATGCACCTTTTAGGGAGTGGGGTTACTGTATGAAAGTAATTAAACCAAGGAGTGATGCAATTAGCAACAGCACAACGGAGGAGAAAAATCAGCCGAAATTTGGCTTTCTGATTGATATTAATTCGATAGTAATGTGTGAAGTGCTTAATCTATTAATTTAAGTGTCACCCCACTACCTTTAATTCTGTGATATAGGACATGACCCATAGAACAAACAATATGTTGTCTAAATAAACCAGCCTGATTATTAACATCATTGCTTATTTTGATCTACATTTTAAAGAAATTCTGTAATCACTGTTATGAGGTTCCTGCAGTTACTGCCCCCTCACTGCCACTCTGCCTGCCCCTGCACCTGCCTGCTAGCATCATCTCCTCGTTTCAGAGATAATGAAACAGGTTTACGTACCAATTTATGTATAACAAAAAGGAGGTTTTGTTAACAACACAGTCCCAAATAACTACAACCAAATCATTTATCCACACCTGCATTTCGCACTGAGCCTATATTGTTGGACTTTATAAGATGGATTGTGAATATAAAATCTTTTCACATCACATCTTCCCAATAATATTGATAGGAATTGTTTACATTGAGCTGCTGCATTTCCTGAATTGGTAATGAAGTAAAGCCGACTTACCTCTGCTACTTAACACTGCTGAGCACTGATTTTAATTTCTAAGTTACCACAGAGCTGTCTGCACCCTGAAGATGTCTGAGTGGAATGTATCGTCCAAAAAGGTGCAACAGATTATAAATAGAAAAAAACTTGAAATAAAAACAGAAAGTGCCGGTAAATAAACAACAAGGAAAAGGCAGGTGAAAGTTTTCACCCCATTGTCGGACTGATTCAGGCACAGGGCTATTTCCAAAATGTTTGCATGATTTATTTGACAGACCTGCTCCATATTTCCAACATTTTCTGTGATACAATCAAAACCTATTGATAAACAAAGTAATGTTTATTCTTAAGAGTGAGATACATTGAAATTGCTAATATTTTTAAATCTAAGTATGTCTCAGTCCAGACTGTGTATATTCTCTCCATTGCACATAACTGCAAGGCTGGTACTCAGGTTTGGAATGGTTGTAAAGTAGAATAAAGTGAATCACAGAGCTGTGCTTAATTCCCAGAAATCTTTCAATGAACTGAAAATATGCTGGCTTGTTATGTTTTTATTCCTGGTGTGGAAATGACAGTTTTTTTAAGTAGTTTATTGCAGGAATTCAGCTTATCTAAAAATTCCCTGGGACTGTGTCACTGCCCCTTTTCAATATGGCAGTGCCACCCACTCACTTTGCCAATTGAATATTTCATCAATTACTGAAAGGTTATGGGAACTTTTAAATACATCCCAACAAATGGTTTAAAGCTTATTTTGAACATCAGGCATCTTTCTGAGTTAAAAGCACAGCTTCTCTTCCTCCCCAGCACCCTTCTCCCTGCCCCCGGACACTACTGTCAGAATCATTTGCGTTGCAGAGTGCAATCCTGTGTTGAGGAGTCCATATAGCATTTCCCTGGATGAATAGAGAGATGCCATCATTTGACAGCAACAACATGCATTGATGTAGCCTTCAATATAGAGAAACATACCAAGGGTCTTTACAGAGGTATAATCAGGAGAATGGATGCTGAGCCAAAGAGAGAGATATTAATGGTGGGATGACCAAAAGCATACATTCTTATTTATGGGGGACAGGCAGGAAAGTGGCATTGAGGCCACAATCAGATCAGCCATGATCTTATTGAATGGCAGAGCAGGCTCAAGGGGCTGAATGGCCTACTCCTGCTCCCATTTCTTATGTTATGTCTCTTATGTTTATAATCAAAGAGGTGCGAACTTAATGGAGCTGGAATTCAGTGGTGGTCTTTGTGATAAAGTGGAAATGGGGTCAGAAAACAGTTTGGGGCAATTTGTGACAGGGGCCCACAGCGATAGTTTTCATCTTCCCATTATTTAACCAGAGGAAATTGTGTCTTGTCCAAGACTCGATGTCAGCCAAGTAGTTTAACAATATAGAGGCAGTGGAAGGGTCAAGACAGTTGGTGGAGAGGTAGAGTTGGCTGTCATTGGCCTACATTTGGTATCTGACTCCATGTTTATAGATGATGTTGTTAAGGGGTAGCATGTAGATGAGGAACAGGAGGAGGCCAAAGGTAGATCCTTGGATGAGTCCAGAGATAATGCATCAGTGAAAAGAGAAGCCATCGCTGGAGATGCTCTTGCTGCAATTGAATAGTTAAGAGTGGAACTAAATAACGTACATCCTACAGAGCACGACAATGGAGGAGAGACAATGGAGGAGAGACAATGGAGGAGAGACAACGGAGGAGAGACAACGGAGGAGAGACAATGGAGGAGAGACAATGGAGGAGGATGGTACAAACGAATCTGTCAGAGACTGCAGAGAGATCAAGGAGGAACAGGGCACCACAGTTATAGTCATTTGTGATATTTGAAGGGGTGTTTTGATGCTGTGGCAGAGACAGAAACCCAATTCATCCTAAAATGGTGGATCCAGTGCCTTGCTCAGGAATGTGTTAGTCTTGCTGAATGACTCCCTGCTAGTTCACGTGAAAGTTTTTGGCTAGAGTATGAACACATCTGTTAGATACCCAACCAGTCGCTAAGGATCTGAAATACATTTGAACGTTTGGTTTTGCTATTGCAACAATGCCAGCTGTCATCTACAAAATGGAATGTGAGCAACTGTATCTATCATGCGTACACTTTAGCATCATGTCTGGACTGGTCGTTGGCTCAGTGCCAAATCATCAGAAATCATTTTGTTAGTGATTGATTTACCAGTATGAACCGAATTTTAAACATGATTAGAGATGTGATACACATTCAACATGGTTCCCGTAAAGAGACGTTTTTCTCCTCTGACCTTTTCTGAGAATCCTTTTTCCTTGCTTGCTCCTCTCCTCGTGATGGTGACTCATAGTAGAGTTCAGTTACACACCATAATACGTAACTTAAGTGACATTCATGTTTGAGCTGAAGCAATTGATGTCAGTACATTATATCACAAAGACTGTTTCAGGTGATCATCTCCTGACTCTACATTTCCAGCAGGGTTTGTTTTGAGAGTCGGTACACTGGTTGATTATTTTCCAGTATCTAGCCTGAGGACAGACTCTTTGAACCTAATGGTCTTTTCCTGTTCCTAAAAATTCTTGTGTTATTAAGTTTTAAATCTGACTTCCTGTCAATACAGTGAATTTCATGCAGTCAGTCAGCTCCTTGATAAAATAGACTTGCAGCTGGGTTAAGGAGCTATCACAAACATGACCAACTCAGTAACTGAACCCATAGACACCCCAAAATTCAGCAAATGGCTCTGCTGAATGGTTAACTAGAGAAGTAACAGGAAACAATTAAGAGTAATCAGGAAAGAGCTCTTCAGTAAATTATAACAGTCTTTTTAAAAGTCGCCAATTGTACAAGATCAAAATTCATCAAATTCCATTCAAACACATTCTACAGTGCAGTGGTTTTCAATTAGCATGTGACGATGCTGTGCCTTACTTCTAGTTTGCACACTGAACAAAGCTGTGTGTGTTTGAGGCTGAAGCTCTCCCCTCTTTCAGGGCATTCCAGCCCTGGAGGTAAACGATGCCAGATGGTTCTGTAAAACCCACACCTTTCTGCTGTCTGCTAGTGCTTAACAATGTGGGTTGCCTTAATTGCCATCATTGGTAGCCAAACTGCTAACTAAAGCTGTGTATAATAGAGCAAATAAATTCAATGCAAGCGGGATAGCATTGTTATGACCTTACACGTTTTCCAGCATCTTGCAGGTGGATGGACTGAACGGATTCCAACTCTGCGCTTCTATCCACACAGCACGCCACAGAGAGTGACAGGTGTCATGAGGCTCATTCTCATGTCTGCTACTTTAACTAACCTGCAGGGTGGCAGTGACAGCTTGGGTTGGTGGAGGGGTGTGTGGGAGGAGGGCGGGTGCCCTAGGCAAACTATTCCCAATGATTATTTTTGTCTAAGTTATATAACAAGAAAGGAATACTTTTCGGAGGCCTTATTAAGAACAAAAAATAAATGAGATGTGCTACTTAAAAATATTTTTCAGGAGTTGTACTGAACAGCATCGATTAATCTATAATGTGGTATGGACACTGCTACATTCTGCCATATGACGCTCAGAAGGCCTTGATGTAGCTGAACCTACTGCAGCATGCAACACCAGCAGAAGCCTTTTGTGAAAGCTTTTTTCACAACCTGACACTATTGAAACTGCAGAGACTCCTTTACAAGCCTAAGCCGCGAGCTACTAATTGATATTTCATGAGAGGTTCACTTCATGCATTATTGATGGCCAAAAGCAGTTGAGGAATTTTGGGCACGGCCTTGTTCCTCCTGTTGTATGATTGCCTTGACAGTGATGTCCCTTTAAGAACTCAGTATGCGAGTGAGCTAAGTACCAGGATGTAGTCATGTGACTAGAAGCCATAGTCACTCTGCAACTGTAACATCCTAGACAAAGGATGTCCAAACATAGTTTGCTCGGTATTGTCTATACTAGCTTAACTGTTAATAAACTCTCTATAGAGATCTTTGATGAACTGGAATCCACATACCTCATTGTGTGGCTTAAGATAACACAAAAAACATATGATATGGTGGCAACGGCGGTGAAAAGACAAGATCTAAGCTTGAAGACCACGGGTAAAACAGCTGTGAAAGCGACTCTTCCTACAGCCAAAAGAGAGACAGTTCAAAAGAAATACTGGCCCAAACAGTAGAAAGAAGAAAAGAAATTACCCCTAGCTATGGGAGACAGAGCACTGAACGACAGGCTGCAAATAAATCCCTGTGATTGGGTGAGTCATTGTGAGACATTGCCGATGGTCAAGAAATCCCGATTTTAAAAAAAGCTTTGAAGTGCTTAACAAATTTATTTTTTAAAGGCTCCGTAGGAAAGAGACAAAAAAATGGAGAAAACCCAATTTCTCTCTCAGGCTGATTGAGGTTGGCACCATTACAGGAGGTGTCTGGAAAAAAAAGCGTGGGAAACCCCAAATACAGCAAAATCTCCATTCACGCAGCAAAGTCTGAAAAAAATCATTAAACCAATCAAGTGTGAAGAAGATAAATAAACTCTTGCAAAAAAAAAGCAAAGGGGCAAACCCTTGAACTGCCTATCAAACAGCTCTGTAAACATACAAGCTGAAGTGCTGAATGTAAAATAAACACAGAACACTGTCAAGCACCTGTTACACTTCATCAAAGTAGCTGGTCTAAATAAAAGAGAATTTATTAAAGGGGGAACAGCACAGTGTTAATAGGACAAGTTTTAGAACCAGTCTCAAACCACAAATAGAAAAGTCATAATAAGCACAGTACTGAAGGTACACACAGAGCTGAACAAAGTTAAATATAGAGCAGGAAGCAAAAGAACAACAGAAAGCTGGATATCAAATTTCCCAGCATGAACTGGAAGGACATTGATATCCAATACGAGTTCAAACCTTTTAAACAAAGAATGCAGTTATGCTTGATAGACCAAGCAATTACAGAACCAGAGAAGCAGGCTGTGGAAATATTGATGGCAGTTGGAAATGAGGGGTGATACAGAATCAATACCTCCGACTTATCTGAAGAGGACCATAAAGATCCCACAAAGATATGGAAAGTGCTAGAAGATCAGCTTTGGGTAAGAGTGAATTTTAGAATTCATTGCCTGTAATTGACGTCCTACAGGCAATAGCTACAGAAATCAATAGATCAATTCATCAGTAGACGCTGTAGTAAGGACAACGAATGCGATTTTTCAAAAACTGAGCTGTTGGAGTGAATAATGGAGCTGGTTATTGTCTCAACACCTATTGAAGCATTTCAGAAAACCGCTTGGGGAAAAGAAAGGTCACAGCATTGATGCGCTGCTAGAAGATGGCAGGAAATACGAAGCTATTGTGGCTGGACAACAACGTCTGGAAGCATTAGGTGCAGCCGACAGTATCGGCACGATAACCAGGCCGCAAAAAACAAGCAAGCTGTGTGGTAAGTGTGGTTAGTCATCACAAAGTTATCCTGCATTTGAAGACCTGTGCAAGGCGTGCAGTACAAAAGGACACTGGGCCTGCCTATGTAAGAAATCTGGCTCCAAAGACAAAGCCAGAAGTCACAATAGGACACAAACAAAGAGAAACAGGCGCAACAACAGAGAAACAGCAGCAAGGAGAGAACCAGAGACCTGCGTAAACACAAGACAATATATGAAGTCCACAGTGAAATAGAACCGAGACAAGGCTCAGAGCGGAGCAATTCCTAACCAGAAGACGAGCATGAACCTGACACATTGGGCTGGATCTTGTTCTCCCCCAGGCGTTGGGCTACTTGGTGGGGGGTCCTGAAGATGGCTCCGGATGAGGCCACCTGGAGGGCCCGGCCCGATCCTCCTGGCAACGGTGAGATTCCGTGGCGGCCCCCGCACACCCGCCCCCCCCAGCTGCTGGGCGATGGGACCGCAATTAAAATATTCAAAGCAATAAAATGAATACATTTAAATAGACTTACCTGTGATCTTGAGGGCCCGTCACGATCGTCGGCCCGGTGGCCAGCACTCCTGCACCATCAAATCCCTGTCCAGGGAAACACGGCACCACAATGGTGGGGAGGGGGGAGGAGGTAAGATTTTCAGTGCAGGGGTTGGGGAGACAGGGTGAAATAAAAATAATGGGTGTAGGAGATGGTGGGAAGGGTTGAACTTTATGCCGGCAGGGCTAGCTACCCTTTAAAAAAGGGGCCAGCGCCTGCACACAGGCAGCTGACGCCATTGCCAGTGACGGACAGCCCGCCCATCCACGCGTCTGGGTTGGCAGGCCGTCCCGGCTATTTAAATGAGCCGCCGCGCGTGAGATTACAGCGGCTCTTTGGTGTGCGGCCCGCGTGGGCGGGTCACCATTTTATGACGGCGGCAGGCTCTTAAAATTCAGACCATTGCGTTGATGAAGTCAAATAACTGGAAGCTTTTGCTACTATCAACATCATGTGCCCAAAGAAAGTTGGCAAACACACGCTCAGAATTAAGATTGACATCAGAGATAGTGCAAATATCCTACCAGTCCGAATCCTGAAAGATGTGTACCGGGGTCATTGGAAATTAATGATACAACCGACAACTGCAAAGTTATCTGCATACAACGGGTCACCCATCCCTTGCAGTGGCACACTGACAATGCAATGCAGCTATGGCAATTCGGCATGGCAACCACAAATATTTTACCTGGTAGACACAAACGGACCAGCAGCGGCAGGACTACCAGTGTGTAAGGACCTCAACATCATAACCATCCATGAGATCACCAAGATACCCATTACAGCAGAATAGACCAAGGGTACTCGTATTGAGTCAGTCCATGACCTACAACAAATGTACCCCGACAGGTTTGATGCCACAGGAGATTTCAAAGGCAATGCCTAACTGCACCTCAGAGAGGATGCAATTCTGTCAATCGGACCTCCCAGAAAGTGCAGCGTGCACGTACAAGAAAAGCTTAAGCGTGAGTTGGATGACATGGAACGCAATGACATCATCCGTCGTGTACATCGTCACACAGACTGGTGCAGTTCAATTATGTGTGTGCTAAAGAAGGATGGCGCAATCAGGGTATGTCTAGATCCGAAGCATCTAAACCTCTCCCTAAAGAGATGCCCCCACAAGATTCCAACACTAGAGGAATTGAATCCCAAGTTCACAGGAGCCAAACTCTTCTCCAAGTTGGATGCTAAACATGGATATTGGTTGGTACACCTAGCTAAGGAATCTCAGGATCAACATCCTAGGGGCTACCATTGACCGAAAACTGAACTGGAGTAGCCATATAAATACTGTGGCTACAAGAGCAGGTCAGCGGCTAGGAATCCTGAGGCGAGTAACTCACCTCCTGACTCCCCAAAGCCTGTCCACAATCTACAAGGCACGAGTCAGGAGTGTGATGAAATACTCTCCACTTGCCTGGATGGGTGCAGCTCCAACAACACTCAAGAAGCTCAACACCATCCAGGACAAAGCAGCCCGCTTGATTGGCACCCCATCTACAAACATTCACTCCCTCCACCACCGATGCACAGTGGCAGCAGTGTGTACCATCTACAAGATGCACTGCAGCAATGCACCAAGGCTCCTTAGACAGCACCTTCCAAACCCGCGACCTGTACCAACTAGAAGGACAAGGGCAGCAAATACATGGGAACACCGCCATCTGCAAGTTCCCCTCCAAGTCACACACCATCCTGACTTGGAACTATATCGCCGTTCCTTCACTGTCGCTGGGTCAAAATCCTGGAACTCCCTTCCTAACAGCAGTGTGGGTGTACCTACCCCACATGGATTGCAGCGGTTCAAGAAGGCAGCTCACCACCACCTTCTCAAGGGCAATTAGGGATGGTCAATAAATGCTGGCCTGGCCAGCGACGCCCACATCCCATGAATGAATAAAAAAAAGGAAGTCACCAACTTCAGAACACCATTTGGAAGATACTGCTTCCAGAGACTACCCTTCAGCTTATCTGTCAGTCAAGATCTGTTTCAGCAGCATATAGACAGAATTATAGAAAACATGCCTGGATGTATATGCATTGCCGATGATATTTATGTAATGGGAAAAACCAAAGAAGAGAATGATTGAAATCTTCATTCACTGATGGCATGGCAGTAGCTCGTCATGAAGGACTCATGTTTAACAGCAAGAAGTGCCAGGTGAATGTAAGTCAAATCAATTTCTTTGGCTCCAGAAGACGTAAGGCATAAGCCTACCCCACAAGACAAGGAAGGTCTGCAGAGATGTCTTGGATTTTTCAACTTCTTCGCACCATACATTCCAAATTTTTCTGACAAAGCCTCATCGCTGAGAGAGCTCTTAAGAAAGACGTACCATATGTATGGCAGGAGGACCATCAGTATATGTTTGAGTCTCTCAAACAAGCATTGTCAGCAGAAACCTGTACCCTGCAGTACTATGATCCAAGGAAGAAGGTAATCCTGGAAGTCAAAGCCTCACTGAAAGGGATAGGAGCCTGCATCCTGTAGGATTTCAAACCAATTGCATTCAGATCCAAATGTTTATCTTCAGCACAATCCAAATACTCAAACATAGAGCATGAAACACTTGCTCTGGTGTTTGGGATCACAAGGTTGCACACCTACCAGTTCAGTAAGCAGTTCACTGTGGAAACCAACCACAAACCACTGGAGATGATCTGGGGCAAACCACTGACAAGTGCACCACCTCGACTACAGCGATTCTTAGTGAAAGTACAGGGATATGACTTCAACTTCTGCTACAAACTGGGTACCAAAATGGCCACCACGGATAAGCTGAGCAGATTGCCAAACCCAAACAAGAATGAAGAAGTTTCACTGGATCTACCAGTAGGCATTATGGACATCGAAGTGGAAGATGTGCTCAAAATCAATTTATTGCATTTTGGTCAGCACAAATGTGACCAACTGCAATCAGAAACAGCCAAGGACTCACAACTGACAGTACTGTGGAGTTCATCATGGAAGGATGGCCTGACATGATAAAAGAGGTGCCAGAAACCCTCAGATGCTTTTGACCTTATTTTTTTAGAGATACAGCACTGAAACAGGCCCTTCAGCCCACCGAATCTGTGCCGACCAACAACCACCCATTTATACTAACCCTACAGTAATCCCTATATTCCCTACCACCTACCTACACTCGGGGCAATTTACAATGGCCAATTTACCTATCACCTGCAAGTCTTTGGCTGTGGGAGGAAACCGGAGCACCCGGCGGAAACAGGGAGAACTTGCAAACTCCAAACAGGTAGTACCCAGAATCGAACCTGGGTCCCTGGAGCTGTGAGGCTGCGGTGCTAACCACTGCGCCACTGTGCCGCGCTTATAGAGATGAACTCAGTATCTCAAGGGGCATTAGCTTCACAGGAAAACAAGTGATTGTGCCCAAAGCTCTCCAACAGGACATCTTGTCACAACTTCACCAAGGCCCTATGAACGTAGAGCGAACAAGACGACTGGCACGAGACAGTTTATTGGCCAAGGATCAAAGGTGACATTGAAAGGTTAGTGAGGATGTGTGAGGCATGTCAGAGCCACCAACCACAACAATGTAAAGAACCTCTACACCCTCACGAGATTCGATCGGTCCCTTGGTCCAAAATCACCAGTGATCTATTTTCCGTGAATGGAGATGACTTTATCTTAGTCACTGACTATTTCTCCAAATTTCCAATTGCCCAGACAAGTAAAAGACACTTTAAGTGCGGTCGTAGACACATTGAGTTCCATATTCAGTCTATTCAGTGCACCTGAAGAAATCATTTCTGACAATGGGCCACATAATACAGGCAAACCTTTCAGGGATATGTGCGTCAAATGGGGCGTAAACCATGTGACATCCTCAACACATTACCCTAGGTCTCATGGTCTTGCCGAATGAATGGTTCGCACAGTTAAATCACTTATTGAGGGCGTAGTGTCCTGAAGTGTAGGACAATGAAACAAGATTTTTATGTTGCCATGTTCCACCTCAGAGCTACACCTATGGATAGGGGCTAACCGTCACCAGCAGAGATCATGTTTGGCAGACCAGTGTGCAGGACTCTACCAAGCCAACATCTGTCCAAATTCTCAGAGAGGCAGGAGACACTGCTCGAAAAACAAGGGAGAATGAAGATGGTGCATGACCGACACGCAGGGGCAGAAGTACCTCAGCTAGATGTAGGACAAAAGGTCAGGGTCATAGACCCCACAATGAGAACATGGCTAATCACAGAGGTATCCAAAGTATGCAGTGAGTCTGGGTCCTATGAGGTTACAACATCTAGCGGAGCAGTGTTGAGGAGGAACCAAAGGGATGTGTGCAATACTCCAATTGCAGACAGCGGATTCCAAAGAACAAACTGCAATGATGAGGGTGTGACGGAACAACAGGACAACAACCAACACATTGACAACATGTCTGCAAACCAAAAACAGCCAAGTGTGAAATCCACATTCCCAGAAGGTTATACCACAGTAAGATATGGAAGAGTTGTCAAACTATCAAAACTATATATGGACTCTTAAGCTTCTGTGCTCGTAAATGTCACAATCCCTATCCTTATACTTGTAAATTTTATAATCGCTGTCCCATAAGACTAATTTTTAAATTATCCAATGTTATGTGTTTTTTATTGTAGCATATGAGACTTATCTTTGGAAAGAAAGGGGATGTTGTATGATTGCCTTAAGAGTGATGTCCCTTTAAGAACTCAGTATGCTAATGAACTAGGTACCAGTATGTAGTCATGTGACTAGACACCATAGTCACTCTGCAACTGTAACACCCGAGACAAACATTCTGTATATAGTTTGCTTTGTAATGTATATACTAGTTAACTGTTAATAAACCCTCTAGATATCTTCAACGAACTGGAATCCGTGTACCTCATTGTGTTGCTTAAGATAACACAAAGAACACATGACACCTCCATCCTACCGGATATTAAATTTGGCCTGCTGCAGTTGTTTTCTGCTGCTGTGCTGTGTCAGGCAAACCCCACCTGCCAAGATTGAGGCACACATTATTTTGCCACATGAACATTAAAATGTAAAAAAATTGCAATCTCTGACTGTATATTTGCATAATACAAGACAACGTAGAAACAAAGGAAGCCATCCCTGTTTCTGACCACAGAAGTGGTCAAACCAGTTCTAGTCACATGCTTAGCTGGCTGGAGCTTTTGGATTTGAACCGCCAACAAAGGATGTTGAAGAGACTGTTCCATATAAGGAACTAGTCACATGACTAACCTGCGGGGCAACCTGGGAATCTTTTTTGAATTTGAACTCCCATCAAAGGAATTTAAACTGAGACAAAAGCTGTGTGCTCATGGAGTAAAGACCTCTCCTGGAACTAAGAACATCTCCTCTCCTGCCTGCTTGCCTTCATCTCTTTCCATGGAACTGAATCTTATGAAAACACGTGAAACTAAAAGAGAGAAAGATTTCCTAAGTGTACAAGATTTAAGACTAATACTGGGCCCCAATGAATCGCCAGACCATATCTTCAACCAAGGACTACAGCAAGCTCGAGAAACAGTAACAAGATATTGCCTTAAACTGTTCTACTTATCTTTTCTTCTTTCTTCTCTATCCCTATCTGCATGTGCATGCTAGCATGAGCGCATCGTATATCTGTAGGCATGAACCATCATTACAAACACAACATTGCTTTTTACCAACACAGCTTTTTAACATACTTTTGTTGCAACCCCTGAAGGGCAACAGTCGGCATGTGGATAATGGAGTAATGTTACAAAACAAGATGAATAAGGGGCTCAGAATTGTACCTCTTACCTCACTCTTTGCTGCTAACTTTGGTGGATTCTGTGTTGGAGTAAAGACTATCTTTAGTCCAACCTTTGTGTTTTTCTCGCACCTATTACACCACTTAATATCAGAGATAAACACACTTGGGAATGGAACATTCTTTGGAATGCCTCCTGGTAAGGAATACACAGCAGAAAAATGAAATGTTGATGAAGTAGAAGGTGATATTCTTTGAACAATGAACTATGCTGGCAAACCCTGGGGTGCTTTTTAACCCCATAAGGCATGCATTCTAATGTCTTGCTTTTTTTATTTTGCCATCTTCAAATTATCCCAAAAAGCTGTTTCTCTCATCAGGCCTCTGAGAGCACCTGAAATTCTTGGTTAAGCAAAGCTTCTATTGTAAGGGTAACATCACTAATGTCATTTGTAGGTGGCTCCAGTTTAATTGTAGTCTTTTAGACAGAGAGCAGACATGAATAGACGACACTTCCAGAAACTAGTTAAGAAACAGTCTGGAGAACTGCTCAGGTATTTTTGTGAACAAAACTGGAATTTCTATAAAATGTTGACCAGAATGTTCTAATAGTATGTTGTTATCATTGGCTGAAATGACTTCAATGAAAAGGAATACTGGCTGGGGCATATAATGAGAGGCCCATTAGCTCCCCTCTGTTTCATATCCCACCCACCACGTCAAAGCTGAATTTCACCCCCTACAAAGTTTAATAAGCAACTGAACCTTTGCAAAGGAAAATTTTCAATCGTTATCGGACACTGGCGGAGGATTGTAAAATGCAACTGTGTCAGAAATCATTGCCATGAAACAAACCTATTGCATCATATTTTCACTTGGTATTTAATGCTACAAATGGGTAGATGGAGTTGAGACAAAGTATTATTTAATCCTCTTTTTAACAGTTCCCTCTTGGGTTGCATGATTTCCCCTATGCTATTCTTTATTTTGAAGCTGTTTCTATTAGAGTGTGAATACCTTTTTAAATTGTATTCCTCCCTCCCTCTCTCTCCAGGCCATGCGACGTGCACTGACCAAGAGAACAGACAGGGCTCTAGCCCTCGACCAGGGCCCCCTTTACATAATCCAGTTGTCAGGAAATCTGTCAAAGTAAGAAAACTCATCTACCAATTCTCGCTCATTCCTATGGGGAAACATCTGGCCCTGACAGCAAGGACAAGAGCAGGAATTCAACTTGTGACGGAATGCAGGCATGTGCCCATTTTGTAACCAAATTACTGTGCCATCTCACACCATGTTAGCAGCCAGTCTTCAACTTGAAGATGAACATGGTCCCTGCACCTGGAGACAGGAGTTCAATGTAGATTAAACTCTTAAACACTCTTAAAAGAATCACCATCATTGTTTAAGAATGCCTTAGACATAAATTTTAGTATTTGGCACCTCTTTTTCACACACACTTGCTTTTAGCAAACAGACAGCATTAACATTTGCCAAAGATGACTATTTATTGATTTTACTGTCTGTACACTGTGTAGCTGTCAGTTTTCACAAACCGAGCAACTTGGAACTCACCAGATCGGCCACAATACTTTTGAGCCAATCTATGTCACAGCAAACACCAGGGTGGAGTTGATCCTCTTTCCCTCATTTAACTTCCTTCCCTCTCAGGCAGGTACCATTTATGACTTAGATAGTAATCAGGTGACCCCTTACCTAGGCCTGCCTCATTGCCACGAGAGAGAATTGTGCACTAGCTCATCCCCACAATTTCACCTCTAGCTGCTAGACCCTCCAACTCTGCGTTGCGACTCTAAAACATTCTCCTCCCAACCCACCCCAACAACCTCCGTGAGAAAGGCCACAGGAACACATGTAGGTCATTCACTCCCTCGAGCCTGCTCTGCCATTCAATAAGATCATGGCTGATCTTTGACCTCAACTCCACTTTTCTGACTGATTCCCATATCCATCGATTCCCCTACAGTTCAAAACTCTATCAATGACTGAGCATCCAGAACCCACTCGGGTACAGAAATCCAAAGATTCACAACCATCTGAGTGAAGACATTTCTCCTCATCTCAGTCTTTAATGATCAACTCGTAATCCTGAGTCTATGCCCCTTGTTCTAGGCTCTCCAGTCAGGGGAAACAACCTCGAAGCATTTCCCCTGTCAAGAATCTTTAATGATTCAATGATGGTGATAATCTGAGCAAAGTTGAACCATTCTCAAAATACAAACACTGCAGAAGCATCAATTTTCAGTTTTGACCAAAAGATGGTTAATCCCTGCCTTTGTTCACTTTGTACTCCATCATCAAAAACCTTTTGTTGACTAAACTCTGGCATGGGTTCCCTTGACGCCAAAGCTCGATATCTGAAACTGGAAAGTGTCTGAAGTGCTATCATTCTTCACCTTTGATTTTATGAAGCTGGGAAATAAAACTTCAACTGGAAGTACAATGGACGACTCTAACATTTATTTTAGTGCTTTACAGCAAGGCCAGGCAAATGTGAAGAACATTGTCTAGAATTAGGCAATGGAGCACTTTCCCACGTCATGTTCCAAGTGTGAAAATTAAGGAACCCAAGGTAAGCTGCATAGTGAAGCTCCAACAATGAGTCTTAATTGCAACTTTAGAACAATATCCTCCACCCATTCAGTGGCACATTTTAATTTCATAGACAACCTTGTGGCCTCTCTGAATGAGTTTGCCAAACATAAGCTCCAGATCATAAGGTTGTTCAGGCGCTGTTTTACTAAACAAATTGTAGGAGATGAGGGCGGTGGATGGGCTTGCCCACTGTCTATTCATCTCTGGAGTCTGGATTCAAATCCAACAGAGACTGGTACATAAGAGTCTACTTGTACAGCTGACTATGGATTGTCGGTAAAATGAGTTTGCACAGTCTCAACCCTGTTCTCATGAAAATGGATCGAGAATACAAACCAACTTTAATTTGGCACTAATTTAACCATAATACCCTGAGAATCCATAGGAATTCCCAGTATGGTAAATTGAAAGGTGCCTAATCTTAAAAGAAGGCACTTCTCTTAGATTAGAATTAAGGCAAATAGTCAGGGTGGAGCAGAGTGGTCAGTGGACACTTTGCTGTAGAGCAGACTCTGACCTGACTTGGTTCTCTTGATGTTGAAGCTAGGTATCTGAAACAGGAAAGTGCTCCAAGTCCTAATATTGCTCCAAGCACCAACTGAAAACCAAAAAATGCACCAGTGAGTAAGTCATTCCTGCATTTAGAGGGTGTGAAAGCATGGACAAAGGTGTGATATATCCACAGGATTTCAATTTGAACTCGAGAGAGAACAGTAAATGCTGGCGAGAACGGCGTGTGTTTCCGCTCTTGCCTTTCAATCAATTCAGCACTTAAGACGCAATTATACTGAAAGTCACATTGTGACCTTTCTGCATAACTTTGGCTGAGACTTCAGCGAGCTGTTTATTATTGCATGATACATTATGAGCTGGCACAGAACACAACCTGGCTACGGTGATGCCATCCTTCTCAGAGACCACACCATGAAAGATAAACTATTGGGCTCCATTGACACAAGGCTGCAAGATACATTTCTTGAACAGACAAGAGAAGTTGAATTAATATTTAGCCATTAAAAGCCACACACTGTCAGAACTTGAGTAATGTGCAATTACGGTCTACTTTAAATGCCTTTAACCTGGGTTGTTCCTACCTCTCCAATTGCTCTTGTTCAACTAAAGGCAATGCTTGGGAAAATATAAGAGCATAACACACTCCTTGCAAAAATTCATCATGGTTAATTTGGAATTGCTTTTTTAATATATTTTGCTTTTGTTTTACACCAACCCCCCAAAAAAAATTACTACCAATGTGCTGTATTAAGTTACTACTACTGTCACTGCTCTTGATTTTTATTACTTCAACTGAGGGGTACCAAATACCTGAAGAGGAAATGACCCCATTTCTTAACATAAATTCAAAGTTTCATAATGAACGACAGTCTTGGTAAATGTGCCAGTCCATCTACAGAAACTATTTCCGCTGGTTGGAGAGTCTAATACAAGGGGGAACAGTCTAAAAATTAGAGCCAGACCTTTCAGGAGTGAAATGAGGAACACCTCTACACACAAAGGGTGATAGAAGTTTGTAACTCTCTCTTCCGCAAACAGCAATTGATACTAGATCAATTGTTAATTTTAAATCTGCGATTGATAGATTTTTGTTAGCCAAAGGTATTAAAGGATATGGAGCAAAGGTGGGTATATGGAGTTACATCACAAATCAGACATGATTTCATTGAATGATGGAACAGGCTCGAGGGGCTGAATGGTCTCCTCCTGTTCCTATGTGCTTGTGGCCAGCTCATAACAATGCAATGCATTCCAGGAATAATGACTATCACCGGAGCCAGCTTGTGCTCAAAGCTTCTGCAGAGAGTTCTAGGTTAAAAAGCAATAACATTCATTCTTCCAATTCATGAGCCAAAGCTCAATGGGAAATTTACCTGGTTTATTTAAGCCTATCCAAACAATGCTCAACCAATGCTTTGTCTTTCAACACACCATTAACATATTGTTTGCCTTTGCTCCATGACCTTCTGGTCAGCTATTCTGTGACCTTGTCCTATCTACACCTTCTCCTTTGTTATCTCTTGCCCCACCCCCCGCTTAACTTGCTTATAACCTTTTACATTTCTAATAGTTGCCAGTTTTGAAGAAGGGTCACTGACCTGAAACCTTAACTCTGCTTCTCTCTCCACAGATGCTGCCGGACCTGCTGAGTATTTCCAGCATTTCTTGTTTTTATTTCAGATTTCCAGCATCTGCAGTATTTGCTTTTATTTTAATGCTCAACCAAGAATGCACTGCTCGACGAAGGAGCAATGGAAAAATTAATTTCATGGTGAGGAACTGTTTCTTTGCTACAAGTTGGGTTTCTCCAGAAATCAGCAATTTAAATTCAGTGTTAATTTCTATCCTTGTTGGAATAGTGTTATAAATTAACTTTTCATGTTTGTGACAGTATGAAACTTTTCTGTTCTTTCAGCCCAGACACACAAAGTTAGCTAAGATGGTGCATAGTTTGAGTGTTTGCTTGAACACAATTTTTATTTTTAAATACTTTCCACTATTCAGCCCTTGTAAAACTGCTAAAGTCAGTGCAATGGTACCAATCTGATGCTGCCACAGTATAAGCACAGTAAGCTGAAACAAGCATTAGCTAACCTCTCATTAAATTGTGCACACAGATTCTACCTCAGGGCTGATGCCTAATTGCAGTGAAGACATCAGCAGAATTATAATCTAGAAGAGGAGGAGGAGGAGGAGAATGGAATCGACACACTATGCCTACAAAAAGTTATTATGCAGCAATGCCACTACTCTTGGCTTGAAGATCAGTTATTATGTCACATATAATTATAATAATCCTCTTACCAGCAATACTGGTTATACCTCTACAAGCTGCACAGGTAAGACTGCCTATAGCTGTTTCCCACCCACGAACAAGTTACGACAATATACTCCATGTCTGACCCAGTCTAATTGCATGCTGACAGCAGTAAGAATTACTATCGTCCCCTATAGCTACATAGTCATTGAAGGGATCCAGGCTTAATTTTACTGTATGTTTCAGGCAGAGCTCAGAAATAATAGACTTCGCTGAAAAGCTTCTTAAAAACATCTGGATTCTGCACAATAGCTTTGCATGTAAAATTACTATCAACATGCTGTAGCTCACACGACTACAAATACAGCATGTGGGGTTGCAGAGATGGAGACGAATGCTGAGCCCAGTAGCCACAATGCTGGGTTCTGATGGAAGATCATTGGCCTGAAACGTTAACTCTGTTTCTCTCTCCAAAGATGCTGACAGACCTGCTGAGTACTTCCAGCATTTTCTGTTTGTATTTTATGTTAAGATTCTCTCTCCCTTCCCACCAGTCCAGTCCCTCACACTGTCTGTAGCAGCTCTTCACTGCAACTCCTTGTCACGCTGAGAGGGTCGAGGGAATACCACTTATTTCGCTAGCGTAACCTCCTTCTCCTCGTGCAGGTACTTCACTTTATAAGGGTCCTTTTCCACAAGTTTCTATTCCTTCCACGAAATGGACTTCACTGCACAAATTTCTGATGCAACCTTATCAGTTAAAATCCTCGTGCTACAGTGTCACCATTCTGTAACTATCGCAACAGATCCAGCACCTGAATGGCCCTGTTGCTAAATGCACTGCCCATTGTGGTACATGGCCTTTCAGAGCAGGATTTCAATCTCCAGTCTGTGATGCTAACTAGTTTCAGCAAGGGCACTGCCATTAACCTCAGCCCTCTGGTGTACTGAGGGGAAATATTAAGCAGAGTTCCTGCTCCTGATCATTATCCAGTGACTTTCTAGAAATTGCATGCGAAGGTGGTATCATGTTTGACCCACAATGGCCTCCCACCCCTCCCTTCTATATTTCAGCAGCTTGTCAACACTCACTGAGCTAAGAAGGCTCTTAATGGAGAATAGCCACTTGAAGAAGGATCCAGTGGGAGGTGGGACCCACAGAACCAGACAATAACAACAACAACTTGCATTTATACAGCACTTTTAAAGTAGTAAAATGTCCCAATGCACATCACAGGATTGTTATCAACGTAGCCACCTAACGAGATATTGGGGAAGATGACCAAAAGCTTGGTCAAAGAGGTAATTTTAAGCGGTGTTCTAAAGGAGGAAAGAGAGGCTAAGAGGTTTAGAGAGGGAATACCAGAGCCTAGGCAGCTGAAGGCAAGGCCGCTAATGCTGGAGTAATTAAAATCAGGGATCAAGAGGCTGAATTAGAGGAGCACAGACATCTTGGAGGGTTCTGGGGCTGGAGCAGATTACAAAGATAGGGAGGGGAGTGACTTTAAAACAAGGGTGAGAATTTAAAAATTATTAAAATGAGGGGGAAAGAAGCAGCAGCTTCAGGAGTGGAGAAGAGAAAACTGGGAGAGGGAAGAAAAATATATTTTTAAAGCTGTTCCTGTAACAGACAGCTGCTTTTGCATTTATCTTTTAAAAATCTGAGCACAGCCACTGAGCATTGCCATTTCTTTCGCACGCAGGAGTATCAGAATATCACCCGAGTTCGAACAGAATGAGAAACTAGGTCACCTGGTGCTGTGCTGTCCTTACTCACACTTTAATCACCAGAGGATCTCCAGACTCTAGTAACATGCACCTACTGTACTTATTCACAAGCGCACAGTATAAAATGATTGCGCTGGCTGTGTGCCTGATTCTGGTATCGTTTCCCCAAACAGTACTTTAACTAAATGATAGTGGGGTTAGAGAATAATTACTTCTTGGTTTAGCCATTTGTAGAGCCACGTTGACAGTGTGCTGAGGAACTTGCATTTTTCCTATGCTGTTTGCAGCTCTATGACAAATGTTTCTGCATTTCGAAACAACCCACTTATGGAACTGAGAACTCAATGCTCGTGCTGTTTGCATAATACAATTTTTGTTAGCATAATATTCACTGTAATGACTATCTCGATATTTCTTGTATCGAAAAATATAACACAATAAAGAAAATGCACAAAATTGCAGAACGTTTTTTCTTTATGCAATATTCCAATACCAATCAGGATCAGGATAATTTCTGCTACTTTTTGAATTTTTGTCCCAGTAACTTATTCCTACAAAATGTTTCCTTCCTCCTCCCTCTCTCTTTATGATTACCAGTATAATGTATTGTTGGAAGGGAGTGTGGCAGCAAACCAAACCCCCAGGCCTTACCCAGTGCCAATCTGTAGGGAGTGTTGGTGCTCCAGCCACAACACCTCACCCTCTGATCTATCCTTGCCTGCCTATCCTATTGGAAAGTGTTTGGGAGTTCTCCCTACGGCCCAGCTAAGACCAGAGATTCACTCTGTGGGAGAAATCAGTGTTGATCCAACCTGCTCCAATGGCTTAACATAGTGGAAAACTAGCTCTATGCTGCCTAAACCATCCGTGTGATTTTTCTTTTTGCACAGAAAATATTTGTCCTTATTTTGGAATGTTGACATCAAAAGAAAGAGCCTACATTTAAACAATGCCTTTCATGTCCTGGTTGGGGGGGGGGGGGGGGGGGTGGGATGTGGGGGGGCAGGGGCGGTCCCAAAATGTCTCACATCCAAAGAATCATTTTTGAAGTGTGGTTATTATTGCTATTTAGGAAAGTACAGCAGCCAATTTGCATACATCAAGGTCCCAGAAACAGCCAACAGATAAATGAGTTGTTAATCTGTACTGGCTGTGTTGCTTGAAGGATAAGTGTAGACCAGGACACCCAGACAATATCCTAGCTCTTCCTTGAACAGTGCCTTTGACCTGAGTAGGCAAAAGGGGCCTTGGTTTCATTGTTGCATGTGAAAGATAGCACCTCTGGCTAGGAGAAGCTCCCTCAGTCCGAAAAGATAATATTCGCTTATTTTAACCAGGATGCACAAGGAAATTTTAGCACAAGACAACATTTCATCATGGTGTGTATCAGGATAAATACTTTTTTGAAATGGAAGTTTATTTGAAAAAGTTGTGTAGATTTAGGTGTTGCTCAGTGAATATTTGTATTGTAATTTAAATACATACCCACGACATGTTTGGTTCTGGTGACGTGCTGATATGTTCCTTCTCCATGGGCTTATAGCAATACACAGGATGCTAGCTAAAAGAGTCACTCATTTTCCCGATGGCCAAACACATTTAAAAATCATAAAATAGTTTTTTAAAAATAACAAAATTAATATGGGACTATATTGGGAGAGAACCTTTCTCTCTCCAGAGCCAGAAGCTTGGCATTTTTTAAAATGTTTTTGGTGTCAGAGAATTAAACGGTGTCAACACTGGTGGGAACAAAAAATTTATATCAATTCCGTGAAACAGAATGTCACGTCTTGGTCATCTCTACTGGTGCATTACAAACATCCTACACCAAAACTGATAGGATGAATGAAGAATCATTCAGCTGAAGTGTCAACAGAAATAGTGCTTAATATCATGTCCCAACACCAGTTCCCATATCAAAAAAGAAAGACGTGCATTTATGTAGCACCTTTTACAAACTCCACATGTTTCAAAGCACTTTACAGCCATTAAAGTACTTTTGAAGTGTAGTCACTGTTGTAATGTTATGAAATACAGCAGTCAATTTGCACACAGCAAGCTCCCACAAGCAGCAATGTGATAAATGACCAAATCATCTGCTTTTACGTGTTAGTTGAGGGACAAATATCGGCCAGTACACTGGGGGAGAACTCCCCTGCTCGTCTTCAAAATTGTACCTTGGGATCTTTTACATCTGCCTGAGCGGGCAGAGACGGCCTCGTTTTAATGGCTCATCTGAGAGACAGCACCTCCAACAGTGCAGCACTCCCCTCAGTACTGCACTGGAGCATCAGCATAAAATTTGCACTGAAGTCGTTAGAATGGGACGTGTGCCCACAACCTTCTGACTCAGAGGCGAAAGAGCTACCAACTAAGCCACGGTTGACACAATAATAAAATCTCAGCAGCTACAGCTTCTCCGTGATATTGGACTCAGATGGTTTACGGAGCAGGCTGTTGCAGGAAATGTATTTGCCTAATAATGTCCTTGCTTTTATTTACCTGTCCAAACCCCAGTCCCTAACCAGGCAATGCTCCACTAAAGATTCAACTCAGCCCAAATGTTGCTTTTTATGATATTATTTTGCTGATCCAGAATATGAAGGGTTAGTTTCCTGTTATTTACCCTTGCATTTATCTGCTGGACATGCTACATTATATCTCTCAGTATCATAGAAATGATATATCACTTTGGAGGCTTCAAACCTGCAGAAGTGATGCTATTTCAGTCTTCAATCTTCTCGCAAAAGAAAACACCAGAAAACTTACCAGCTTTGCTTACAGAATATGACCTCGTCATTTTGATAATCATGGGTGAGGAGATGTATGTTTATTGAGGATTTCAGGAGGGTTTTAGCAACCCAACGTTTGTTTTGGCACCAGAAGAAGCCAAATGTTACAATGAACTCTTGTCCGCTAAAACCTGAATAAACATGTATCACTTGATGTTAAAGGAATCGTTAACCCCCCCAGCTTCGCAGTAGCAGTCTGTGAAAATGCAACTGGAACTGGAAGAAAGCATCGAAGCCTGTGTTTGTCGCACACCGTTAGGTTGCAGGTTGGTCCTCTGGAGCCACGAAGTGGGTGAGATTTTTACTCACTCAAAACCCATCCACTTGCACAGAGTTAAAATCTGGCCCAGTGTCATTCTCAACTGGCCAACAGAGACGACCTGCAAGCTCAAGGGATACGGTCTCCAGCTTTCTCCCTTTCCTTTTGGGAAGAACTTTGAGATCAGCAACCAAGAGATCACTGGGTTTAAGCTTGTGGGTCAAATGCATTAGCCCATCAGGCTGCCTCTGTGCTAATCAGATTGGATAAATCTTAGGGGCTAGTGTTTTAGTTGTGAGCTAAATACTGAAGATGTGGCCCCAGGTCAAAAACATAAACATTGTTAAGAGCAGAAAGTCACATCCAAACACTTGGGACACATGTGATGTCTAAGTTGCATTAATATATTCCTCAGCCCTCTTTCTCTCTCCCATCATCCTTTTTCCATTTATCTACACAATCTACACAACCTCTCCTCCTCCTTTTTCTGTATTTCTCACTCTCTCTTCTGCCTGCCTGTGTGTTCTCAGTGTTTTCTCTTACCAGAGAGTGAGAGCAAAGTATTGGAAATATATTGCAGTATAACAATATCTGTTGAGATTGGTAATTTTCGCAGAGAACTCAGTATGGAGACCTCCCCTGGTGGCTCAATGAGTACTTTTTTTTATTCATTCATTCGTGGGATGTGGGTGTCAGTGGCTAGGCCAACATTTATTGCCCATCTTTAACGGCCCTTAAGAAGCTGGTGGTGAGCTGCCTTCATAAACCGCTGCAGTCCTTGGGGTGTAGGTACACTCACAGTGCTGTTAGGAAGGGAGTTCCAGGATTTTGTCTCAGTGACAATGAAGGAATGGTGATATAGTTCTAAGTCAGGATGGTGTGTGGCTTGGAGGGGAACTTGCAGGTGTTGGTGTTCCCATGCATCTGCTGCCCTTGTCCTTCTAGGTGGTAGAGGTTGTGGGTTTGGAAGGTGCTGTCAAAGAAGCCTTGGAGAGTTTCTGCAGTGCATCTTGTAGATGGTACACACTGCTACCACTGCACGTTGGGGGTGGAGGGAGTGAATGTTGAAGGTGGTGCATAGAGTGCCAATCAAGTGGGCTGCTTTGTCCTGGATGGTGTTGAGCTTCTTGAGTGTTGTTGGAGCTGCACTCATCCAGGCAAGTGGAGAGTATTCTATCACACTCCTGACTTGTGCCTTGTAGATGGTGGACAGGCATTGGGGAGACAGGAGGTGAGTTACTCGCTGCAGAATTCCCAGCCTCTGACCTGCTCTTGTAGCCACATTATTTATGTGGCTGGTCCAGTTCGGTTTCTGGGCAATGGTAACCCCCAGGATGTTGAAAGTGCGGGATTCAGTGATGGTAATGCCATTGAACATCACGGGGAGAGGGTTAGATTCGCTCTTGCTTGGGATGGTCATTGCCTGGCACTTGTGTGGCGCGAATGTTACTTGCCACTTGTCAGCCCAAGCCTGGATGTTGTCCAGGTCTTGCTACATCTGGACACAGGCTGCTTCAGTATCTAAGGAGTCGCAAATGATGCTGAACATTGTGCAATCATCAGAGAACATCCACTTCTAATCTTATGATGGAGGGAAGGTCATTGATGAAGCAGTTGAAGATGGTTGGACCTAGGACACTACCCTGAGGAACTACTGCAATGATGTCCTGGAACTGAGAAGATTGACTTCCAACAACCACAACCATCTTCCTTTGTTATAGCTGTGACTCCAACCAGCGGAGAGTTTTCTCCCTGATTCCCATTGACTCCAGTTTTGCTAGGGCTCCTTAGATTCCATGTTCAGTCAAATGCTGCCTTGATGTCAAGGACAGTCACTCTCACCTCACCTCTGGAGTTCAACTCTTTCGTCCATGTTTGGGAAAAGGCTGTAATGAGGTCAGGAGCTGAGTGGCCCTGGCAGGAGCCAAACTGAGTGCCAGTTAGCAGATTATTGCTGATCAAATGCCGTTTGATAGCACTGTCAATCACTTTGCTGATGATCGAGAGTAGACTGATAGGGCGGTAATTAGCTGGGTTGGATTTGTCCTGCTTTTGCGTACAGGACATACTTGGGCAATTTTCCACATTGCCGGGTAGATGCCAGTGTTGTAGCTATACTGGAACAGCTTGGCTAACGGAGCAGCCAGTTCTGGAGCACAAGTCCTCAGTACAATTTCCGGAATGTTGTCAGGGCCCATAGCCATTGCTGTATCCAGTGCCTGCAGCTGTTTCTTGATATCACGTGGAGTGAATCAAATTGGCTGAAGACTGACATCTGTGATGCTGGGGACCTCAGGAGGAGGCTGAGATGGATCATCAACACAGCACTTCTGGCTGAAGATGGTTGCAAATGCTTCAGCCTTGAGTAAATGTGCCATGTGGTATGGTACTAAACCATTCAAACTAGGAATGTGCCAAGTTTGATACCAGTTCCAAGTTAATTTAGCAGCTAGAGTTACCCGAGGTGAGATAATGGTGGAGGCAGTATATTTGGCCTAAGCATTCCTGAATTGGGGAGGCCAAAATCAACTAGGCTCCCTGTTCCTGATCATTATTCCGACAGAAATTCTAAGACAGCAGGACTCAGAGGACAGGATAGAGTCCATGAAGTCAATGTCTCGGTTGGCGTGTCAATACTGATCATTTTGAGGAAGATTAGCAGCACCTGCAAAGATGTACCACACAGTGAGTCAACACGTCCGTGGGAGAAAGGTTAAGAGAAAAATCAGCGGAAGAAATAAAAGAAGTATCATGTCCCCCTCCAATTTCACTCCCCTCCCAGCCCCCATCATTTACTTAATGGAAAGAAATATTAATGGAGTCACAAGTGCACTATAATTAATGCAGCTGTGACGTTGCAAAAATAAGTCACATTCAAACTTGAACCACAATTGTGCAATGAATTTTTGGGGGCAGTTTTGAAAATCATATGATAATTTGATACTCAATAATTCAATTCTCCAGTGTAATGCAGTGTGCTTTTACCAGTTTGTAGCCTGCAAGCAGCAGTCAGAGTTAGGGAAATCTTTTTCTTTAAATTACAAACGGTACTTTGAGAGTGTGCAGTATATATGGAAAATGTGGCGATGGACAAATACACAAACTGTGCTTTCTGCTCCTGATTGAAAAAAAATGGGAGGCTGTGATTTATAAATTGGGCTCATGTCATTAGCAATCAAAGGGCATGCTTCAGGCACAGAAGCCCTGTCTTCTTTAATTGAAGGAGATATTTTAAGTGTACAGAAGCCAACAGAATACACACTGTCTCTTTAATTCAGCCTGGATCGGAATTAACAGATTCTTTGTCAATGCAAGAAGTTTGAAAAGGTTGGGTTGGAGACAGCCCACAATGTAGCCTTCCTGCCAGCACTCTGTGACAGAGTTCTCAAAGCAGCCACTGCTGCCGAGGGTATTATACAGCCCGTTGTTGTGTTCAGGTCACTGGGTCAGCTGATAGGAACAAGGACTGACAGTGCGATAATTGAACCACATGCCCATCTGTGGCACCAGGAGCAGCACAGTGACAGATCCTCCAGTTACCCACAGCCATCTCACAAATGTATAGCGTGGAGGAGATGGAACACAGACATACCCACGCAGGCACTCCAGACTGGTGCTATTTCCAGATTGATTTGGCCTACAACACCCGACTGAATGAAACATCAAAAGCAGAATCCAGAACTACTTGGCAGTTCTAAGCTCCACTGATAAAATGTACTGGGAAAGAAAGAACTTGCAGTTATATAGCACCCTTCACAACCTCAATATGTCCCAAAGAACTTCACATCCAATGAAACACTTTTCAAGTGTAGTCATTGTCGTATTGCAGGGAAACAGAAATGATTGATGATTGTTATATCATTTAACTCTGTAAACATGACAGATTTTTACTGAGAACTCACACAAAATTACAGGTAATGAACAATACTGACGATATATTCTCACATAGGTATCAGTACGATTGCATTGGCTCTATAGTGCAATAAGGAAGATGGACGTGATTAAGTCAATAAGTGAACATGATTTAATTACCTTGAAATTCTATGTATCATTATTACTACAGCAGCCCGTCATGGGGATGTTACTATGGAGACCAATGTCTCACGAGACCACAACTCAACATAGTAATAAATTGTATCTCACCGACTCACAGCATTGCACTACTTGCTGACACTTAATCCTCAATGTTCCTCTTCCCAGTGTTAACATGTGAATGCTTGTGTGTTTGTGTGGTGTTCCTTTGTTCAGTATTTTAGTAATTTAACCAATTTTAATGAATTAGCTCTTCCATTAAAAGCAGAAGGAATATCAGAACGACTAAATTTCATACATTAAATACTATTTTCTAGGCCTTAATTTCAGACGTCTTTTACACCCACACTGCTTAACATCTGTGAGTGAGTACCACATTCCCAGGCCTCTGCCAATGGTGCTCTAACATCCTCCACTAAATGTACATTCCAGCTGGTACTAAATTTTATTTTTATTGCTTTTAAGTGCTGGAATTATCCAGAATGAGGAAGGGCTCCGATCGCCTCTCATGCTACTGAGGGCTCCCTGAAACCAGACAATGCCATGTACATCCTGTCAGCCTTTCTTCCATTGGGGAAAGCTGCAATTTTCTTCTCTCACGGAGGATGAAACAAACAGTACAATTCTCATTGAACTCTTTGCCTCAATCTTTTCCAACGACTTAAGTGTCACCCTTATTTCAGGCACTGTTAACCTCCCCTTCAAAACTGCCATTCTCCGAAACAAGATGCCCTCAGCCCCTCCATCCTCACTAACTACTGCCACATGTCCAACCTCACTTTGCTCTCCACGTTCCTTCAACATGTTGTTGCCCTGCTTATTTCTCCCAAAATGTAGCTCTTGAATTCCTGTGGCCTGATTCTGCCCTGCTTACAGAACCTATTAAAGTCACTAGTGACATTCGCTGTGATAGTATCTCTCGCTTGTTCTCTTTGACTGCTGTGCAATGCTCAACATAGTCAATCATTCCCTCCTCCACCATCTGTGCCACACCTTCAGGGGACTGCTCTTGACTGACTGCATTCCTATTTGGTGCAACAGATGCAGCATATTTCTAGCAACTGCTTCTTCTTCCCCATAGTTATGTGTGAAGTATCACAAAGTTCCATCCTCAGCCCCCTCCTTTTCTTCATTTGCGTGCTTCTTCATTGAACCATTAACCACAGACACAGGGTTAGTTTCCATACATATACTAATGCCATCCAGCTCTATATCTCTACACCCTCAATTCTACAGTTATCACAATAATCCTTTTGTTGTCAAACTCCCAAACTGACACCAAATTGTGGATTAGCTGGAACCTCTTCAAGCTGAATGAAAAAACCAAATCCATCCGATTCAAATACCTTCAAAAAGTCCACACCCTTATTCCCAATTGAATGCCCCTCCCTGACTACTCACTCAGGCTGAACCAGACAGAACATAACCACAGAGCTGTGATTAACCCTGAATTTAGCTTCAAACCCCACATCCTATACATCTCTGCAAGATTGCACACCTTGGCCCGATATCATCCCCATTGATGCTAAAACTCTTATTCACACTTGGTGGTAGAGCATTTTGCCATCAAGGCCTCTACCCTATGCAATTCCCTGCCTAAACCTCTTTGTTTAGTTATTTCCCGGCAGGGCTTCACCTCCACTGGCTTCTTGTATCTCAACTAAGCAGATTTAAATCATTGCCCTCATTTAGAAATTCTCCATGTCTAGCCTGACTCTACCTCTGCAAACTCCAGTCCCCTTCTACTGTCTCCCAACTCTGGGCTCTTACACACCCCCACCTCCTGGCATTCCACATAATGACAGGACTTTCAGTCACCCTGGCCCCACCCTCTTTAACTCTCTTTCCAAATAGCTTTGCCTTGTTACTTCCCTCCTCCATTTAAACACCTCCGTCAAACCCATCCACATATTTGTGCCTTTGGCCAACTTGACATAATTTTGTACCACACAGCCCCACCTCCCTCCTACCCGAACTGCCTTGGTGCCGGTTTAGTATATCAGAGGTGCTACACGAATAAAAGTTATAGCTTGTCACTCACTGCACAGCAGATAGATTGGGCTAAATGCTTGAACAGTAAGCTGGCAGAAACTCATCCACTGTAGAACCTGCCTGATTTTCATTCCATTAATTTGTACTGGTTTTACAATGGGCAAAGAATCCACTCATCTAGATTATCAATGAAGATCACTTCTCCACCACCACTCCTGTCATGTTTAACAGTTCTCCTGTTCCTAGAATCCACCAAATTATTTAGTTCACAATAGTAAACATGTGTAGAAGGGGCTGAATTTGGGACAAGAGGGCAGGCTAAAGAGCTTTCTGTGGAAAAAAGAAAATAGGATAACTTTGCTGCTTCTATCATCAGTGCTTCTTATTGTCAGCAAGTCCTGATGAGATTGCGATACACAAGCAATCACTTATTTTCATTTTCCCACCTCGGATAGATAGTCCAGGAAAATACTGTGAGCTGATTACCTGTGGCATTGCTCATGGATAGTTTGGGGTCTGCACCACACTTGCAATATTTAGCTGTTAACCTGTTCGGTCTCCTTTGGTTAGTGCTCAGAGACTCCTTGTTGGGACATGGTCTAAATATATCCTGACGTCAATCTAAGGTTAATTATTAGTTGATAAAGAATGTTCACAGTTCACTTGTGCTTGTAAATTTCCAGCTCTGGGCTAGGAGGACATAAATGGCTCTGTTTCCCTTTTGTACTGTTTATACTCCAAAGTGTGACATCTAGAGATTATGTGACCTCCCAAGAGGTTAATAATCTTTCATGACAAATGTTTTTTACTTGCAAAGAACTGTCTATACATTGTACAGTTCTAACTGGATAACTGCTTGATTAATACAACAGCTCATTCCTGGTTTTAAAAAAAGCATCTGAGTGACACTGGGCAAAGGTTGGTTTCTTTGTTCATTTACACCACTCAGTGGAAATTCAGAACCCAAAGGGTTAAACTGAAAGCGTCTTACTTCTCTTCTGTGGTTGCCAGGGTTAGTCATTATAGTTGGGGTTAGTCATTAGCTGGAGTGTGCAAATCTCTATGTGTCAGCTGTCACGAGAGGCATAAAAACCCCCTGGATTGAATTCAGGAGGGATACGCTGCTATATTGAGCGGAGATTGGGTTGGGAGGGAACAGGGAAGAAATTGGGGGTAGGAGGTGAAGTAATGTTGCTTACTCGTGCTAGAATGACTCCTGGAAACTGTGCAAAGACTGGATATATGTGTGTATGTGTGGAGCAGGATTGGCTCGTTTGCTTGCTGTGCATTGCCCAGAGGTGACATGAACACTGTCATGGGCGCCTGCTGTCTTTAGTGGTAAGACAGCATCTGGGTGTATTAACAGTAATTACTTGCAAAGATAATTTGCATGTATAGTATTTCTATGTTGCACCCTGGCAGCATGTGCACCATTTTCGTTTTAGCAATTTTCATCACCCTGCAGCTATGTTTCCAGTTCACAGTTAGTGATTTAAAGGGGCAAGGGAGTCATGAATTTTCCTTGCGCCAGATTTAAAAGAAAACTTTAAGTAAACAAAATCTCCAGCTGCTGAGTATTCAATATTTAAAATAAAGCCGGCCTTAAAAGATGTAAATAATAATCAGTCTTCAAATAGAAATTTGCCATCAGACAGTACATTGCAACAGCCTCTGGAAATAAATAGCAAAAGTCCAAATAGCAAAAAGAAAAAATTTGCATTTATATAGCGCCTCTCACGACCTCAGGACGCTCCAAAGCGTTTTACAGCTAATGAAACACTTTCAAAGTGTATTGACTTGTGTTATGTAAGCTGGAGAATGATTAGCTTATTTGCTGCAGAGAGAGTCTGCTCACTAAACAGGTTTGAAGAGGCACATCTTGTTAAATGACTTTTAGCCCAAAAAAAAGTATAAGTATGAAGAATTCACAGTGAAATATTAGCTTAGATTTTCTTGCATAAATTTTAATTGTAAACACTTTTTAAAATGTAAATCACACCACACCTTTGTTGCTGCTTGGTAAAGGACAGAAGGCACACAATTAGCACAGACATTCTGTCGTTTAAGGTATAAAAGGTAAACCAGGGCATCAGGGGTTTACGGCTAAAACTAACCCATGTAGCGACGAAACAGTGAGTGCAAACAGAAAATACTTTGGCTGGTTCAATAATACTCAAGAGGTGGGATCATTTTGTAGAGTTTACCAGATGGTTTTGTGTGCTGAACCCCTGATCTAAAAAGGATGCCACACTAGCTGCTGGGACTGGATGGAGTGCCATCTTCTTAAATGTGGTTTTCTTTCCAACACATTTAAAACATCCGAGGTAAATGGAATTGGATTACCAATTGTGAAATAGTGCGTCCCTGTCTGCTCAAAACTGGAACTGTGTTAGTTGACAGACTGTAAAGTGGGGGGGGATGGGGGGATGCTGCAGGCAGTCATTCCAATTAAATGGAGATAGAAGACCCAAGTTGTAATGGCATCCTCACAATGCTTTCTGGCTAAGGAAAAAGTGGAGCACTTGGCAAATGTGATTCCAGGAACATCCAGCAGACTGGCAGCCTAATGTTGGATGAATTTTAACATTAACAAAGACTTGACTGTTTCATAGGCTTGTGCTAACATTAAAAAGATTCAAATGAAGTTCACAGAAGCTTCATTACACTGCAGTTGGTGAAAGGCTGATGTGGTGTAAGTCTAACCATTGGAGGTGACTGATCTCGCCTCACTTGCCTAAAGTCGCCTAAATTTGAGTTCATGTACCTGAATTACACTATACAGAGTGAGTTAATGTAAAGTCAAAACAACTTAGTAGTATAACTGGCGCACAATGCATCATTGATCCTTTAAGTGAATTTTTAATTCAGGTTACCCCTACGCAGTAGCAACTTAATCCAGCAGTGAAGAGCATCCCTTTAAGATGCAAAATGTCCAGTCAGCAAATTTGGCTTTTATGTTCAAATTTGCTATTGGCTATTCAAATCCAAGCTACGTAATCAGATAAGCAAATTCCCCTGCAATTGTTACAGAGTATAACTGAAACTGGCTTTATCTGTTGGATCACCATAAAAATACTAAAGTGTCAACCTTAAAACAAACTGATACAGGAGCTGTCAAAAAATCCCGAGGTCAGAAGTCCATGCTAAGATTACTGAAAATAGTGAATAGTCAGTTTTATATTTTCCAGGGTGCACTGTACAAGTATCATAAATTTAGTATGACACACTTGGAGAATATCTCGCACAAAGGGTGGATTGTCTTGCAAGGTAGTAACAGATGATGCTTATAAATGACATGAGCAGGTTATGATGTATTCATTTCAGAGACACATATCCTCTGAGGATTGGAAGGATGACTTTGTTCAGCTTTCGAATATTATAGTTAGTTTTTTTCATAGAGTAATACAATTAGCATAGAAAGAGGCCATTCAGGCCATCGTGCCTATGTCAGCTCTTTGAGAGAACTATCCAATTAGTCCCACTCCCCTGTTCTTTCCCCACAGCCCTGCAATGGTTTTCCTCTTCAAGTATTTATCCAATTCCCTTTTGAAAGTTACTATTGAATCTGCTTCCACCGCCCATTCAGGCAGCGCATTCCAGATCACAACTTGCTGTGTAAAAAAAATTCTCCTCATCTCCCTTTGGTTCTTTTGCCAATTATCTTAAATTTGTATCCTCTGGCTACCCACCTTATTGTTAGCGGAAACAATTTCTCCTTATTTACTCTATCAAAGCCCTTCATAATTTTGAACACCCCAATTGAATATCCTTCTCTTGAATATCCTACCTTCTCTGCTCTAAGGATAACAATCCCAGCTTCTCCAGTCTCTATATAACTGAAGTCTCTCATCCCTGGCCCTTGTCATTTTGTTTGGATGAAGGCAGATATCATTGCAGGCACAACTCTCCCACAATTGAATTGCATGAATTTAAACTCCACAGCTTAAGATGAATACATTGTACAGAGGAATATTGCAACCTATACACATTAAAGGAATGGTGTTTAGTCTTTGCACTTTCGGTGGGAGTACAATTTGGAAATTCAGGCATACGTTGTATATGATCTTATAACCACTTAAAGTGAAGAATTGGAAAATTGTGCAAAACATATCCAAATCTTCCATTCCCACTCCTGGTAGGTGAAGCTCTACCCATTCATGCCAAAAGTATAAAGTCAGATAATCACCCCATACATAGACAGAAACTGATATTTAGAGGAAAGTTTCTAACACATTGCATAGAAACATAGAAAATAGGAGCAGGAGTAGGCCATTCGGCCCTTCAAGCCTGCTCCACCATTCATTATGATCATGGCTGATCATCCAACTCAGTAGCCTGTTCCCGCTTTTGCCCCATACCCTTTGATCCCTTTAGACCCAAGAGCTATATCTAACTCCTTCTTGAAAACATACAATGTTTTGGCCTCAACTGCTTTCTGTGGTAGCGAATTCCACAGGCTCACCACTCTCTGGGTGAAGAAATTTCTTCTCATCTCAGTCCTGAAAGGTTTACTCCGTATCCTTAGACTCTAACCCCTGGTTCTGGACTCCCCCACCATCGGGAACATCCTTCCTGCATCTACCCTATCAAGTCCTGTTAGAATTTTATAGGTTTCTATGAGATCCCCCCTCACTCTTCTGAACTCCAGCGAATATAATCCTAACAGGCTCAATCTCTCCTCATACATCAGTCCCGCCATCCCAAGAATCTGTCTGGTAAACCTTTGCTGCATTCCCTCTAGAACAAGAATATCCTTCCTCAGATAAGGAAACCAAAACTGCACACAATATTCCAGGTGTGGCCTCACCCAGGCCCTGTATAATTGCAGCAAGACATCCCTGCTCCTGTACTCGAATCCTCTCGCTATGAAGGCCAACATACCATTTGCCTTTTTTACCGCCTGTTGCAGCTGCATGCTTACCTTCAGCGACTGGTGTACGAGAACACCCAGGTCTCGCTGCATATTCCCCTCTCTCAGTTTATAGCCATTCAGATAAAAACCTGCCATCCTGTTTTTTCTACCAAAGTGGATAACCTCACATTTATCCACATTATACTGCATCTGCCATGCATTAGCCCACTCACTCAACTTGTCCAAATCACCCTGAAGCCTCTCTGCATCCTCCTCACAACTCACCCTCCCACCAGTTTTGTGTCATCTGCAAATTTGGAGATATTATATTTAGTTCCCTCATCTAAATCATTAATGTATATTGTGAATAGCTGGGGTCCTAGCACCGATCCCTGTGGTACCCCACTAGTCACTGCCTGCCATTCAGAAAAAGACCCATTTATCCCTACTCTTTGTTTCCTGTCCGCCAACCAATTTTCTATCCATCGCTATACACTACCCCCAATCCCACAAGCTTTAATTTTACAGGCTAGTCTCTTATGTGGGACTTTGTCGAATGCCTTCTGAAAGTCCAAATAAACCACATCCACTGGCTCCCCCTCATCAACTCTACTAGTCACATCCTCGAAGAATTCTAGTAGATTTGTCAAGCATGATTTCCCTTTCGTAAATCCATGCTGACTCTGCCCAATTCTACCACTGTTCTCTAAGTGCTCTACTATAAATTTTTTGATAATGGTCTCTGGAATTTTCCCCACTACCGATGTCAGGCTGACTAGTCTATAATTCCCTGCTTTCTCTCTACCTCCCTTTTTAAATAGTGGGGTTACATTAGCTACCCTCCAATCTGTAGGAACTGTTCCAGAGTCTATAGAATCTTGGAAGATGACCACCAATGCATCCACTATTTCTATTTGCAGAACCCCAAATTATCTTTTAGTTTCAAACACATTTGTATTTTTTGTTCTGCATATAGTAATTGCAAGAGCTACTGGCTGGCTTAGGGAAAAAAATGACATTGTTAAGTTTATAGAGGCAAGTATTCTGACAGAGAAAATATTTAGCTTGACTGTACTGTAACATCATGAATCAAATGATAATCAGTACCTGACATCCTGGGAAATAAAGGAAACCCTTTTACATTACAGTTTAATATATTCAGTGTCTTAGATGTAGTACACATTGTCTTATGTTTTACTTTAACAATTTTGGGTGCATATTTGTACTTATCAAAGTGAGAGTTGCTAACATTGGGAAATGGAATGATTTTCCATTTCAAGAGCCCAAAATATCCGCATCAAATATTTTCAATATTTTCAGGTCAGGTTGAGCATTGCAAGTTTCAGAGTAAAGGCCCCACTCTGCTCTGGCAATAAAAGCTCATACCCCCTGTTACACCAGTGGGACATTTTCCATTTCCCACAAAAACTCTGCAGCCCCGCTGAATGAGTTTGACAAATTATGGATTAGCTTTGTGCTTTGGGTCAGTGCCCACTTGGAACTGCATTGAGACTGTCCAAATCTATTTTATGCAGGACAGAGAAGAGTTTCATTCCATCAGCTTGGGCCAGCTTGGAACCCAGGACTCAGAGGCAAATGGACAGTTTGCAATCCTGTCCACTATTCAGTCCCACATGTTAACCAAGTCAAGTGGAAGGAATCCAGATTCTAATGCAGCCCTAGTTACTGCATTGGTATTGGTATTTAAATATGAAGATGGGCAAAAGCTCTATAAATTATGTGTGTTTTAGTTATTGACATGAAGGCACTTGCTTAGTGAGGCAACTTTACATTTGTTCACCTTCTAATACTCGGCTAGATTTGGTTATGTTGTGACCAGTTCTCTGCCAATCTGTGTAATATTTTTAATATTTATTTTGCCTTCACCACTTTAAACATAGAAAGGGAGAAGAATTGTTCTCTAGTACTGTCTATTGCTTTCCCTACTGGCTTCTTTCACAATGTATGGACTGGTATGTACTGGTGTAGGAGAGGAGAGAGCTGCTGCCTTTCATTCGCACTCATCTCAATTTAGAGTTCAATGCAGCAACTTTATCAGATTTTTTTTAAATCAATAAGATAAATGCCTTAGTATACCTATCCCACAGTTTGTGGGATTAACTGTCTGTAATGTGCTGGCACCTTTTCAAAAGTCTCCTTCCAAAATTATGGGAACTCTTCAAAAATATGCATACCACTGGAGTCCAAGAATCTCCTGCAGACATTCTATTTTCTTTTTCTGATGCCCAATTGGCAGACGACCAATAAATTCTGTGTCAGACCTCGAGCTGGATCATAAGTGAGCCAGGCCTCTCTGCCAATGACAGCTACAGTCAGCATACCTCAGCTGCACTTGACTCTGACCTTGCTCAGGTAACTGGTAAAAGTGATGTTGGGTTGGGACGGTTCTCAATGTTTTTGCATAAATGATCTGAAAGAGGTTGTTGATAGCGCTGACTTCAAAGTAGCAGCAGGTGGTTAATACTGTCAGAGATAGGGACAGGTTACAAGGGGCCTTGGGCAGTTTGGGGAAGTGGGCAGACAATTGGCAGACACAGTCGAATTTAGAATTGGGATGAAAACAATGCATGTAATAGGCAAAGGGACTACTGAGCCATTGGGGAAATACCAACAAAATCAGAAAAGGGATCTGAGAGTCATGGATGAATATGTCCATCAAACCAATATCTGGCTTTTATCAGGAAAGCAAAATGAATGCTGGCTGCACAAAAAGAGGAACAATGTGAAGATCAAAAGAAGGTATCATCTACTGTATATAGCATGGTCGGTAAGCACCTGGGATTTTGGAATCTCGCTAAAGGAAGAAAATAGCCGAGCAGAGAAGAGCTTGTAGAATGACTAGAGGACTACAGAATAAAATATATGGGGATAGACTTACAAAACAGGGACTCTTTCCATTGGAGAGGAAAACAGTAAGAATATGCTGGGAAGTATTCAAATTAATGAAGGTTCAAGGAGTGTTCAGACTTCGTCGGGGATATTTGGTTTGATATAGCATAGCAGAGCAAGTGGATGTGAGTATAAGCTAAGAAGGGGTAGATTGGTGAAAGAAAGACTGCATTACTTCGCTGAGAGAGTGGTCAATTTTTGGAATAGCTTCTCAAGGGGGGCTGTAGGGCAAGCAGCTGAGATCTCTTCGAGGTCAAAATGGATAAGTACTTTGAAGAGAAACAAATCATGGGTTATAACTGCTACGACAGCAGGAAGACCGACGAAATGGGCCTTGACATTTTCCCTGTTTCTGTTTCAATGTTTTTACAGCCTGCCAACATTCAGACTGAATCCGTCAGAATGTGAACTGAGGCATAATTTTGTGTGGAACACAAGGCTAGGCAGATTGTTGAGACATGTTCAACCAGACGTGACCCTGACTCACCTCCTCCCCAAACATAAAATTCAATGTGAAGGTGGCTAACAAAGGCCCTTTCACCCTTTGAACAGCAGATAAATCGGCTGGATGCAACTCATTCTAGTTGATCTATTTTTCCTTTACCAAACTCCCAGCATTTCCGCATACTCAGTGAAATAGCCTGTGGTTTTGCCTAAAGAAATACTGGTTTGCCTCATACTGGGCCAGAATTTACTTACATGGTGAATGAACAGTGCCCACCGTTCAATAGACTTACCATTGCCCATTTAATTTCCATTTGTTTTTGCACAGCAAGTTGCTTGGACAGTGAGCTCTTTCAATTCTGGGACCTCGGCTCAAATCCTGAGTTAATAGCTGAAAAATCAATTCTGTGAGCTGGCTGTAAAGGTGCTACAAGAAATAGGTTTGGCCAGTCTCATCCCATAGCGCTTAACTGCCATAATAGGGTACCAGATTAGCAATATTCCTCAATGTACAAAGATAGCTGATGTACATCATTGGTTCATTCGGGGGTGGGGGGGGGGGTGCTTCTCCGAGATGTTTCATCGGTTTATTGGGGAGCCACTCCTCCCAGGTTGCTGTTCATTCTCATTGTTGAGGGTGAATTGTGAGCATTTTTATACTTAATCCAGGAGCCTCTGAAACTGGCAGTGAGTGCAAAATGCTGCAAAAAGAAATGGAACATTTCTCCAGCACTGGTATTCCTTATCTTGATGTTTACGAATCCATTAAAAAGTATAATAATTTCACTTTTCTCACTAATCACAAAAGCAACACCCAAAGGCAGCTTCATAGCAACCAGAGCCTAGTGGAGTTTTGCATCCTTCTGAAGAATTAAAAGTAATGCTTGGAAAATGATGAAACTTTCGGGCCCAAATTTCTGGTTTTCACCAATGGATGAAGCTGCCCACCAGAAAACCTGTTGCCCCTTTTCATAAAATTAGCATCCCAAAAAATGAAGACAAATTGGAGTAGGAAATCACTGTATGTGTATATTACACAGAAGTAATACTGCGCGCACAGTATATATGAATGTATATATTTCTGAGGTTATAGCATTGAGGGCTTGAAATGACATTAATAACCTTTGCTCTTGTGATTTATGATTTGATGACTGCCTCCTCCCCCTCCTTGCCCCCATGTGTTACGGCCTTACCCTTTACATCATCTTTGAATGACTATGCACATGACTTTGCCACTTATAAATTAAAGGTCCGCTTCCACTATAAACTGGACAAACTCTTTTTCTTTTTGTAATTTCTCACTCCCAAACCGGACAGTACAAGCTGATGGAATTAAATCGGTTTGGATAAGGAATATCTGTTGGCCAATGTGAACTCATCCTTTCAGAATACCAGCCCTAGTATTTTTCCATTACATTACCAAATATCCATCTGAACAAGCTAACAGGACCCAGAACATCAGTGTAATATCTCATCTGAGGGACAACAGCCCCTGACCCAGAACTATATTGGAGGATCAGAATAAATTATGAGCTCAAGGACTATTGTGGAACCTGAATCCAGAGATGAGAATGTTATCAACTGAGCCAAACTAATATTGCTATTCTTAATGTGTTAAATTAAACTCAAATAAATTTGCTGTGTTTTTTATCAACTGCCTAATTTTGCTTACATTTACTCACCCTCTTCCATTTTGCATCCTTGAACAACTCCATAAGTGAAATATCTGTGGATTCTCCTCCCCATTGCTAAATCCTGTGGAGACCTAGTGTCCAGAGAGTGTTGTCCATTGCTCTATTTCTATACCCTGTCTCCCCAGTCAGTATCGAGCCAATAATCTACACTCAACTTTTTTTTTACACGTCATGGCCAAAAAAAGAACAACTTGCATTTATGGACTACAGTACCTTGCACAACCTCATGACATCACCAAGGGCTTTACAGCTAATAAAGTACTTTTGAAGTCTAGTCAATATTGTAATGCAGGAAATACAGTGACCAATTTTCGCACAAACAGCAATGAAATAAATGATCAGATCATCTGTTTTTTAGTGATGTTGGTTGAGAGATAAGTATTGGCCAGGATACCAGAGAGAACTCCCCTTAATGTCCAGCTGAGAGGGCAAACAGGGCCTTGGTTTAACATCCCATCTAAAAGACAGCACCTCTGATAGTGCAGCACTCCCTCAGTATTGCACTGGAGTGTCAGCCTAAATTTTCTGCTCAACTTTACCAAGGAAGATGATACTGCCCAAGTCATATTCAAAGAGGAAGTAGTTGAGATACTGGATGGGCTTACGATTGATAAAGAGGAGGTATTAGAAAGGCTAGCTATACTTAAAGTTGATAAGTCAGCAGGACCGGATCAGACACATTCGAGGATACTGAAGAAAGTAAGGGTGGAAATTGCAGAATTACTGGCCACAATCTTCCTATCGACCTCAGATACAGGCGTGGTGCCAGAGGACTGGAGAATTACAAATGTTACACCCTTGTTCAAAAAAGGGCGTAAGGATAAACCCAGCAACTACAGGCCAGTTTAATCTTGGTGATGGGAAAGCTTTTAGAAACGATAATCCTCGACAAAATTAACAGTCACTCAGACAAGTATGGATTAGTTAAGTAAAGCCAGCATGGATTTATTGAAGGAAAATCGTGTTTAACTAACTTGATAGAGTTTTTTGATGCGGTAACAGAGAGGATTGATGAGGGTAATGTGGTTGATGTGGTATACATGGACTTCCAAAAGGCCTTTGATAAAGTGCCACATAACAGGCCTGTCAGAAAATTTGAAGACATGGAATAAAAGGAACAGTAGCAGCATGGATACAAAGTTGGCTGAGTGACAGGAAGCAGAGAGTAGTGGTGTGGTTGTTTTCCAGACTGGAGGAAGGTATACAGCGGTGTTCCCCAGGTGTCAGTAGTAGGACTGCTGCTTTTCTTGATCTATATTAATGACCTAGACTTGGGTGTACAGCGCACAATTTCAAAATTTTCAGATGACACAGAACTTGGAAGTATTGTGAACTGTGAGGAGGATAGTGATAAACTTCAAGAGATATAGACAGGCTGGTGGAATGCATGGACACATGGCAGATGAAATTTAATGCAGAGAAGTGTGAATTGATGTATCTTTGTAGGAAGATCTTGGTAGGTCTAAAGGGTACAATTCTAAAGGGGGTGCAGGAGCAGCAGCACCTGTGGGTATATGTGTACAACTCGTTGAAGGTGGCAGGGGAGGTTGAGAAAGTGGTTAAAGGGCTTCATAAATAGATGCATAGAATACAAAAGCAAAGAAGTTATGATGAACCTTTGTAAAACACTGGTTTGGCCTCAACTGGAGTACTGTGTCCAATTTTGGACACCACACTTTAGGAAGGATGTGAAGGCTTTAGGGAGGGTGCAGAAAAGATTTACGAAAATGGGTCGAGAGACTTCAGTTACAAGGATAGATTGAAGAACCAGGGTTTGTTCTCCTTAAGGAAGAGAAGGTTAAGAGGAGATTTGATAGAGGTGTTCAAAATCATGAAGTCGGAGTAAATAGGGATTAACTGTTCCGTTAGCGGAAGGATCGAGAACCAGAGGACATGGATTTAAGGTCATTGGCAAAAGCAGCAAAGGCTATATGAAAAAAAAGACTTGCATTTATATAGCACCTTTCACAACCACCAGATGTATCAAAGCGCTTTACAGCCAATGAAGTACTTTTGAAGGGTAGTCACTGTTGTAATGTAGGGAATGCGGCAGCCAGTTTGTGCTCAAATTCCTACAAACAACAATGTGATAATGACCAGATAATCTATTTTTTTGATGTTGATTAAGGGACACAGGGGATAATTCCCCTGCTCTTCTTTGAAATAGAGCCAGGGGTTCTTTTACATCCACCTGAACAGACAGATGGGGCTTCAGTTTAACGTCTCATCCAAAAGATAGCACTTCCGACAGTGCAGCACTCCCTCAGTACTGCACAGGAGTGTCAGACTTGATTTTGGTGCTCAAACCTTGAAGTGCGACTTATACCCAGAACCTTATGACTCAGAGGCGAGAGTGCTACCAACTTACCACCATCTTCTCAAGGGCAATTAGGGATGGCCTGGCCAGCAACGCCCACATCCCGTGAAAGAATAAAACAAAAACTGAGCCACAGCTAGAATTTTTTTTAAACTGTGAGTGGTTAGGATCTGGAATTTACTGTCTGAGAGTGTGGGGGAGGCAGATTAAATTGTGGCTTTCAAAGAGGAATTGGAAAAGCACCTGAAGAGAAAAAAAAACTGCTAGGCTACAGGGAAAGGGCAATGGAGTGACTAACTGTTATGGAGAGCCAGCACAGACAAAACAGGCTGAATGGCCTCCTTCTGTGCTATAACCATTCTATGATACGAAGTTACTGGAGTGGGACTTGAACCCACAACCTTCTAACTCAGAGGTGAGAGTACTGTCAACTGAGCTATGGCATCTATATATATATGTATATATGAAGCATTGTGAACTGTGAGGAGGATAGTATAGAACTTCAAAGGAACAAAAAGAAGTTCGTAGAATGGGCAGACAAGTAGCGGATGAAGTTCAATGCGGAGAAATGTGAAGTGATTCATTTTGGTGGGAAAAACATGGAGAGACAATATAAAATAAAGAGTACAACTCTAAAGTGGGTGCAGGAGCAGAGGGACCTGGGTGTATATGTGCATAATTCATTAATGGTGGCAGGACAGGTTGAGAGAGCGGTTAATAAAGCATACAGTATCCTGGGGTTTATTAATAGGGGCATAGAGTACAAGAGCAAGGAAGTTATGTTGAACTTGTATAAAACACTAGTTCAGCCTCAGCTGGAGTATTGTGTCCAGTCCTGGGCTGCACTTTAGGAAAGATGTAAAAGCATTGGAGAGAGTACAGAAAAGATTCACGAGAATGGTTCCAGGGATGAGGAACTTCAGTTATGAAGACAGATTGGAGAAGTTAGGACTGTTTTCCTTGGAGAAGAGAAGGCTGAGAGTTGGTTTGATAGAAGTATTCAAAGTCATGGGGGGCCTAGACAGAGCGGATAGGAAGAAACTGTTCCCACTCATGAAAGGATCAAGAACGAGAGGGCACAGATTTAAAGTAATTGGCAAAAGAAGCAAAAGCGACATGAAGAAAAACTTTTTCACACAGCGAGTGGTTAAGGTCTGGAATGTACTGCCTGACACTGTGGCATAGGAAAGTTTAATCGAGGCATTCAAAAGGGAATTAGACTGTTATCTGAAAAGGAAGAATGTACAGGGTTACGGGGAGAAGGCAGGGAATGGCACTCGGTGAATTGCTCATTTGGAGGGCTGGTGCAGACATGATGGGCCGAATGGCCTCCTTCTGTGCTGTAACAATGTTGTGATTCTGTGATATATATATATATATATAGACATTTCATTAATGTTTTTTAAATATTCAAGTCATTGAAAATAACTTCAATTCTAAATGTATACTGACTACCTAGAAGCACCCTGCCCCCCCCCCCCCCCACTTCACATTACCAACGGTGGCACCATCCAATCTCTTTCTCTTCAATTGTCAGGTACCAAAAAATACTTGCAGCTCCATTTATTTTATCAATTTGTGTTCTATTGTAGAAGAAAGTGAAGAGAGGACTGACTAGTGCAATGGATTTGTGCCATGGATTGGGAAATCTACCATTTATTTGATGCTCTGGTAACAGTTGCAGCCTTTACTTCTTCGAGAGAGCAATGTGCTGGTCTCTACTGGGTCACAGTTTAAATTCAATGAAAATGTACACAGAATAATAATCTACATTTAAAATGCTGTAATTCCTATTAAATAAATCAATGGTTCTGTTATTTGGTCGAGCACATTGGGTAGACTGGGATCAATGTAGATTTTTTTTTTAATTACCAGGTAACTAAAAATGCAACTTCTATTTACAAATATGACCGTGCTCCAACTGGCATATTTTTGACTGCCAGCTGTCAATGTTCATGTCACACCCTTATAATGAAGATGCACAGAAGAAAACTCCTCTACCCTTTGTTAACAAAATCAGCAAACAACTGGTTGCTAAGGTGGTTTCAAATGCGTGTGGTTTTGGTTGTCATGACAGTATGGCCATTTTAACCTAGCCTGATCACATGGAGTCCTTTTCCTAAATAGTCCTCAGTTAGTCAAGAGACATGTTGACTGAACCTGGTTTGAGTGTGTGTGTTCTGCTGTCCACTTTTATAAAGTCTGCTACACATTAGTCACGAAGCAGTTTCTGTCATCTGCGGATGTTGTCCATCTCCAGCCAAACCTGTCTGCATCTCTTCCTCCACTAAATGAACATTTGGATCAAAACCTGAAAATACTTTTAAATGTGTGGTGCCAATGTCAGCTCTTTCATTAATTCCATAAAGCTTCTGTAATACAGTGGTTCCATTGCTGCTCACTCTCCATATTAACACTTCAGTAGCTGTGTTGCAGGTTTTATCCTTGGTCAAATGCCAAGAAATTCTTGTAGGCCTGTTCATTTTTACTTCTAAATAGCTTAGAATCTAAGTGTACCATGGCTACCTAGAAATTCCTCCGCATATTAACAGTGGCACCATCCAATGTCTTTCTTCACAATTGTCAGGTGCCAACTCTGCTTGTGGGCCTGCTCATTTTACTAAACTGTGTTCCACTATAGAAACAAGTGAAGAAAGGACTTAAAAGTTAAATGGATTTGTGCCATGGACTGGGAGATCCAGCTTTGTATCTAATGCCTTTGCTTCTCTGAAAAAGCAATTGGCTGGTCTCTAGGTCATAGATACTGCACTGATAACACTTTTAAATGTGTGGTACCAATGTCAGCTCTTTCATTAATTCCATAAAGCTTCTATAACACTGTGTTTCCAATGTTGCTCACTCTCCACTGAAGCAAAGTGGAGCTGAAGCGATGTTGAAGCAGACCAGGCTGAACTGGTGTTCCAGAGAGAGGAAACCACAGGAATGTGGGGCACATTTGGATTGAAGGAAGCATGATATAAAATTCTCAGAAAACAGGCCTTCAATCTGTTAAGGATATAAACGCATAAGAAACAGGAGCAGGAATAGGCCATTTGGCCCTTCAAGTCTGCTGTGCCATTCAATAAGATCATGACTGATCATTTACCTCAACTCCACCTTCTCGTACTATCTCCATATCCCTTAATTTCCTTCATACCCAAAATTCTATCTATTTCTGTCTTGAATATACTCAATGACTGAGTATCCGCAGTTCTCTGAGGTCGAGAATTCCAAAGATTCACAATTCTGAGTGAAGAAGTTTCTCCTCATCTCAGTCCTTAATGGCCAACTCCTTATTCTGAGACTGTGGCCCCTAGTTCTAGATTCCCCAACCAGGGGAAATATCCTCCCAGCATCTACCCTTTCAAGTCCCTTAAGAATTCTATATGTTTCAATTAGATCATCTCTCATTCTTCTAAATTCTAGGGAATATGGGCCCAGTCTAGTCAATCTCAGCAACCACAGAAGTAAGTGAATGCTTATTTTCCAGAAAGTGCTTCTACAGCCTAACTATTTGCTAAATGCCTACAGGCCTTAATTGTTGCATCAAAATATCCTTCAGCAGTAAAAATCCCTTCCATCATCCTTCTATCTGCAGGTAACATTGGATAGCTTTCTCCCAGTAGAGAGAACGAAACAATTGGATTCAGTCAAGTGAAAGTAGCAAGATTGTTATTAACCTTATGTTTTATGAATGACTAGATTTTCATCTTTTATGCAGGGTGATATTCACTGACAATTGATTGTTATTCTGTAAAGCAGAGCTTTGAACTGGAAGTGTTGACTGGCCTGTGGATCCACATACTCTAACTGTCGAATGCACTGGGCCTGTATCCTGGGAAGCCAAGCTGAGTCAAAGGTCAAGAACAACAACAACAGCTTATATTTATATAGTGCCTTTAACATAATAAAATGTTCCAAGGCACTTCACAAGAGTATTTAAAACAAATATGACACCGAGCTACATGAGGAGATAATACCAGGTGAGCAAAACCTTGGACAAAGAGGTAGGTTTTAGAGGAAAGGAGGAAAGTGAGAAATAGAGGCTGAGAGGTATAGGGAAGATATTCCAGAGCTTAGGGCCTAGGCAACTGAAGGCACGACCACCAATGGTGGAGCAATTAAAATCGAGGAAGCTCAAGAGGCCAGAATTAGAGGAGCGCAGATATCTCAAAGGGTTGTGTGGTTGGAGGAGGTTACAGAGGTAGGGAGGGGCGAGGCCATGGACAGATTTGAAAACAAGGACAAGACATTTAAAATCAAAACGTTGCTTGACCGGGGGCTAATGTAGGTCAGTGAGCACAGGGGAAATAGGTGAACAGGACTTGGTGCAAGTTAAGATACAGGCAGCAGAGTTTTGGATGAACTCAAATTTACAAAGGGTAGAATGTGCGAGACTAGCCAGGAGTGCATTGGAATAGCCAGGTCTAGAGGGATCAAAAGCATGAATGAGGGTTTCAGCAGTAGATGAGCTGAGGGGCAAAGTCGGGTGATGCTACGGAGGGGGAAATAGGTGGTCTTAGTGATGGTGCGAATATGAGGTCAGAAGCTCATCTCGGGGTCAAATGTGACACCGAGGCTGCAAACAGACTGGCTTAATCTCAAACTGTTGCCAGGGAGAGGGATGGAGTGGGGAGCTAGGGAATGGAGTTTGGAGCAGGGACTGAAAACAATGGCTTGCACATGTACTGTACTGTTGAGGAATCACTCGATGGAACCAAATGCAGAAATTAAAGTTAAAATAATTTTGGATGTCTTGAAGTACTCAGAATTTACTCTATGTTTATTTCATCTTGTGTGAATGATAATATAAATCACACAGTATTTCAGCAAGGGATGTGATGCAAATGATGCTTAGAAATGCCTTTGCACTACTCTTGCACTTGTCCGGACCAAACAAGTCACAAACCACCACTCTTTAGGGAATCGTGACTGAAAATTGTTGTCATCCATCCTAATGACTTACAAAAGCTCCAATATACAAGATCACTCTCCCACTCTCATACTATTTATGTTTATCTTAATCATTCAATAATGACAAACAAATGGAAAAGTTATTACTTTAATCGCATTACAAACTTTTCTCTCTATTTAATATGATGTGCAAACATTTCTCAGTTTTTTATGTTTCTCCATAGTGCACTATGTCCTCTATCAAAGTCCAAACTTTGTGTAACTATGAGTTTTCAATTCACATATCTAGACAATTATCTGTGACATTGTACCTGGGAAGCAAGACCGACTATAGTCTTCAGGTGAACTGGGGTCAGAGGCCAGGGGATACAAGAATGAGGGGGTACAGACATATTTCAGGCTCCATTTTTTGATTATAGATTTTGTCCTTATTTTTGTATTTCATCATAATTATCTATGTCCACATTTATAATGGAAATTACCCATGTAAACATGTCATTCTATAATTACATTCTCCTGGCAGTGGTGGGTTCTGTAGCATCTCTAATGCTGGTGGGAGGTGTAACTGCAGCAAGCTAGGTGACTTCTATTATACATGTGGGCAGAGGAATCTATAATGGGAAAAGTTGACAGGAAATGGATAGACCTCAACATGCACCAGCATTTCAATGAGAAAAATGACTAAGGGTGGACGTTATGCAAGCTCTGTAACAGTCACCATCACTTACTCACAATTTTCACCAAGAAGCAAAAATTGGGTGACTGCTTTGCTGAACACCTCCGCTCTGTCCAAAAGCATGACCCCAAGCTTCCGGTTGCTTGCCATTTCAACACACCTCCCCCTGCTCTCATGCCCACATTTCTGTCCTTGGCCTGCTCCAGTGTTCCAGTGAACATCAACACAAGCTCGAGGAGCAGCACCTGATCTTTTGATTAGGCACACTACAGCCTTGTGGACTGAACATTGAGTTCAATAACTTCAGAGCATGACTGGCTTTATTTTTCTATTTTATTTTTTAACCATGTGCCTGCTTTTCATGTAGTCAGAGCTTCTCATTATTCCACTATTAACACTGCCTCTGGACTAATGCTTTGTCTTTCTCCACAAGCATTAACACATGCTTTGCCTTTGTCCCAGGACAGCTTTGTTATTTAATCTCTCCTGCTCCTTTGTTCTCTCCCCCCACCCCCTCCCCTTCACTTGCTTAAAACCTAATTCTTTTCTAACTTTTGCCAGTTCTGATGCTTCTCTTTGTTTCTCTCTTCACAGATGCTGCCAGACCTGCTGAGTATTTCCAGCACTTTTTGTTTTTGTTTCAGATTTCCTGCATCTGCAGCATTTTGCTTTTATTATAGCAAAAATATCATGACAATCAAGCACCTTATATAAATGAAGGTAGTGCACTCTGTCTAGTGGAAAATATTCCTAAAATTTGAGTGCCGCTCCAACAACACTCAAGAAACTTGACAACATCCAAGAAAAAGCAACCCGCTTGATTGGCACCACAGTCACCACCTTAAACTTTCACTCTCTCCACCAATGACTGTGGCTGCAGTGCATATCACCTACAACATGCACTGCAACAACTTGCCAAGGTTTCTTCAGTAGAATCTCCTAAACCCGCAACCCCTACTACCTGGAAAGACAAGGGCAGCTGGTGCATGGGAACACCACCACCTCCAAGTTCCTCACCAAGTTCCACACCATCCTGATTTGGAACTATAGTGAACGTTCCTTCATCATCACTAGGTCAAAATCCTGGAACTCCCTATGTAACAGCACTATGGGCGAACATTTAGCACACGGACTGTAACATTTCAGGAAGGCAACTCCCCCCAGATTTCTCAAGGGTAATTAGGGATTGGCAATAAATGCTGACCTTGGCAGCGACACCCACATCCTGTGAATGAATGGTTAAAAAAAGTGCAAGAGGACCATGAGATATATGATACAAGTGATGATTTGGGAATAAAGCACTACAAGAAGTGATTGACAGTTGGCTGATCAGATGCTGGGCAGCACAGTGGCGCAGTGGTTAGCACCGCAGCCTCACAGCTCCAGCGACCTGGGTTCAATTCTGGGTACTGCCTGTGTGGAGTTTGCAAGTTCTCTCTGTGTCTGCGTGGATTTCCTCCGGGTGCTCCGGTTTCCTCCCACATGCCAAAGACTTGCAGGTTGATAGGTAAATTGGCCATTATAAATTGCCCCTAGTATAGGTAGGTGGTAGGGAAATATAGGGAGAGGTGGGGATGTGATAGGAATTAGTGTAGGATTAGTATAAATGGGTGGTTGATGGTCGGCACAGACTCGGTGGGCCAAAGGGCCTGTTTCAGTGCTGTATCTCTAAATAAAAAAAAAGAATGAATTATTCGGAGTGGTGTACTAACTCTTCAAAAAAGTTTTAAATTGGGTGTTCGTTTATTACAGCAATGAAGTGTCTCTCCAAAATTAAACTGTTAGACATACTGAACGAAGGACCCTCATGTGAAAAAGAATCCAGGCTACATGGTTGCCATTAAAAATGATGAATGTGTGGAAGTGTGAGCAGATGGCTCTGAGATTATACTGGCACAAAACACAAGCTGAATGGAAGTGTTAAGTCATGATTACTAAGGTTTTCATCCTGAATTTATGCCAGTAGTGGGGTAAATAAGACACAAACATCCTACTGTGCTGCAGCTTAATATCACACTTGATTTAAGTGCTTTACCTCCGAGCAAGACCCCTGATGTAGGTAAGATGAATAATACTGTGCCAGCATGACAGAAGATGTGTATGTGTGGAGAATTGTACAAGGCTGCTCGAGATAAAAGTGCTGCTTGCACAGATTTCCTGCCACACTAACTCCAGTATAAAAGCTAGCTTAGACACTCTGCTCAGAACACAAAGTGCAATCCCAAGTTCTGTGCCAGTGTACTCATGCCACTGTTTAAGTGGATGGGCACATTCACTGGGTACTCTGCCTTCAGAACGCAGAAATTCACTCCATGTGCACTGACATGACAGTGAGCAAAACGTACCCATGAGTGTGCATTAAGAACGTGACTTTCAGAGGAAACTATGGAAAGACTGTCACTGTGCTGCTGGAAATGAAGCAGTGCTGTTTAATACACCTCACGCCTAGAATAAGGCCATTGGAGGTGATCATGTTAAAAAGTAATGTTACAAGGTGCGAAAGGTTCCATGCTCTAAAACAAGCATTAACAGCCAGGAATACTTTTATGAGGGTGTGTAATAGGTATGACAACATCTGGTGTGCACATTAACAACTGAGCTTATAAAGTCGATTTTCTAATTAGGATTTCCTTCCCAATGTGCAAGGATAGAGAAAATATTGGAGCTTCCAAAAGCAAGGGTTGAGCTGAAGTATTCTTTTATGAGTTTTGCTGCTGTAAGTTCAAAGCATGAAAAAGCATCAAAGGGGAATGGAATGTCAGGTCTTACTACTAATTAACAATTCTGGAATTAAATTAAGATCCTCTGGTGGGTAAAATGGAACTGCAAGCAACAGAACAGCCACTGACCTCTTCTCCAACAATACTTTGAAAGATTGTGGTCTTGCGTCTTTAATCCTCCTTGGCCCACACATACTGACTTCTGTCACTAGCAAGTCCACTTAGATTGAGTGACAGGAATTGTGATTAAATTTCAGGACGTTTAAACTCAGTCTCGTTGCATTTAATGATGACAGCTGTTGACTCCTTTTTTTTCAATTGCAATGTGAAAGGAACTATGAGGCTGACATTCTCTGAAAAATATGTGAAAGGTCTTTCTTTTGTCAAAATGAACTGCTTGCTAACAAAATCGTGGGAATACGTGGCTTTGAAATATGTGATTCCCGATGATGCATTTTTGTTAGCATTACAGACAACCAGTTATGAACCATCTGTAATAGTGATCCTATAATGCTTCTCAAGAATCTAACAAGGCACTTGAATTATATAACTGTCCCAAAGTTTGCCAATCCAGTTGCAGAATGAATCATTTGGAATCCTGATTTCTAAATGATGGCCATGTCCAAGTTAATGAGAGAACAGGTCTGGAACACTGATTTTTAATGGTGTTGCACAGCTCTTTGGGTAACTGTGATCTGCTCTTATTTGTAAACAGAAATGTTACCTAGCAACCTCAGGCCCGCACAAAACTGATCCTTGGGATTAGTTTTCCCATGAATAAAACTCATTGAGAAGCTACACAAACAGTATCTTACATAAGGTTGTACAAAGCCATGGACCACAGCAGTAAAGTACCTGTAGCACTATACACTGGACAATTCACTGACTAACTAGGGACTTTATTTTAGCTTCTCCCACAGATATAACCCTAGGCTCAGTGCACAATAGACAACTCTACACAACTCATACCTAAAGACTTCTCTTGTTGAAAATAAGTCATGATAATACATTTAACGGTAGTCTCACTCTATTGATAGGATAATAAAAATTATTTCATGAGACAACATTTTTAGTAAATATTTCTAGACACGCCAATAACTTCACAAATAATTAGTAAGAATCAGACCTGAATAATGCACAAGGTGAAGATTTATTTGCTCTGTAGCTTTAACTTTTCCATGAACTAATTTTCTTCTTGCTTACAGTGACCACAGTTCAAAAATAATTCATTGGCTGTGAAAGCCTTTGGGAGACATGAATGGCAGTATATAAATACAGTTCTCTCTATTGTTTCATACATTTACTAAAGGTAGAAAGTTAGAAAAAGCCAAATAAACTTTGTCATACAAAAAAATAATTTAGAATTGGTTTAAAATATTAAGAGTTTGGGATTAGTTATTGAGTTTACAGTCATGATATACTGACAGTGCTCTGGTACACAAATAGGCATTAAACAGATTAGTAACTGCAATATCGGAGATGAAGAAGTTGGCTGGAAAACTATTTTATTAAATAAGGTGACCCGCACCATTATACCTTCAACAAAACAGGCTGCAGAGTTGAAAAGGGAACATGGTAGTTTTTGAAAAGGTGAATACTGAGCAGGGATCTACTCAGGTAGAGAAAACTGTACTTAATAAAATCTTACTTGATTTTAAATTTAATCATTTCACAGTGTATGCTTGTCAGATGTAAAATGGAGATTATTTTCCTTGTTTAATAATTGACTATTACAATAAGTTTCGAAGGGCACAGAGCACATGGTTGCTGTCACTTTAAGGGAATGTCTGGCAGTTATTACCTCAAGCACCTGTGGACTATTGTAGATCTGAGAGGTGTGTCTGTGAAGACGATATTCTGATTGGATGATTACAACCAATGCTGAGATTTACAAGTGGCCCTTGCTTGGTTTCTCTGGGGATGATGCAATTACAAAGAACTGGCCTGATTTCCATTTTTGCAAATTGTAGCCTGACCTTTCTGCTATGAGTTATTAAAAAGGTGCATCAAAATAATACAGGAATAAACCTTAGCTCCTCAATAGATAATTCCAGCAACCTTTTTATTTTTAGTTTTGAAATAAGCCCATATCTGTGCTCAAAGCTTTTCACTACAGTTAATGCTGATAATGTTTCCACTTGCATACTGACATTTGGCATTACAATAATTATATTTCTGACTGCTTTTCAAGGGATTGTTTAATTTGTTTGACCCACCAAAACTACTTCAAAATACTGCTGCTAAATTCTGTAGGGTTGGACCCATCCTATAAATCTTTGCTGAAGAGATTGACATTTACTGGGTAATCTTAACCCTCCAGGGTCTGAGCTGGTGTAACTGCAGACTAATAGCATGTTGCTGTTGCCATTGTTAAAGTAATGCTGCACATTTTCTTTTAATCACAGGTAACATTACATGCTGTGGAAGTAATTATTGCTTCAGTACATGCTGCAATGCCATGTCACAACTGTGGAATGTTATGTGTGTAAATGTCCTTCTCAATAACTAAATGACCTTCAACATCTATTGACAGGTTGTCACATACAATAGGGAAAAGTTGCCTATGAGCCAAATGGCAGGGGATCAGAATAGTTAACCAGTGTTTGTATTAGGAATATGGATTAAACTGTTGCAGAATTCAGCAATGTTGAGAAAATTCTGTGTGTGTTTTTCGGGGGTTAACAGTGGGGGACTAAATGTAACTGGCAGAAATTACTCTTGCTGATTTACACACAAGCTTTAAATTTCCAGTCTGCAGGCTAAATGCGGTTTTTGTTCCTGAACTATGGGCCAGCCAATCAAAAGGGAGCAGCACTAATCCTCTAAATTAGATATGAACTGCAATTAGGAGGCAATTTAACACCTGAAGTAGCACTGGAAAAGCAAAGCTAATTGTTTACTCAGCAAAATTGCTGGAGAATTAGGTATTACTGAGTGAGGAAAACGAGTTTTATTGACTAAAAGTTGCTGAACTCCTCAAGAATTCAGGACAGATAATTTAAGAGGTGGTTGGTCACCCCCACCCCCTGCCGCCCAGTACACCAAGCATGGGAGGAGGTAACTTAAAGTAGACAGCACAAGCCAGCTGCCATAGTCTTCATTGTGGCTGACTCATACACAAGGCCTTCACAATAGCCCAAGGAGGTTTGGAGCACTAAGACTGCAGCCAGTATCTTCCACAAAGAAATCACTTAGAAGAAGCAACAGGTTAAGTACAAGTACCAAGAGGCAGTGTTGCACCATTCACAAACTATATGATATGGGAAATAAATGCATTACACTTGGCTGAACCATTGGGCCAAGCAGGTTTTTTTGGCACGGAACCCTGCATAACATGACAATAGATGGTATTTGAGGAACTGAGCATGGTAAGAAAGAGTTGCATTTATATAGCGATTTTCACAACCACAGGACATCCTAAAGTGCTCTACAGCCAATGAAGTACTTTTTGAAGCATAGTCACTGCTGTAATGTAGGAATCGTGGCAGCCAATTTGCACACAACAAGCTCTCATAAAACAGCAATGTGATAATAACCAGAAAAATCTGTTTTTGTAATGTTGATTGAGAGATAAATATTAGCCAGGACACCAGAGGTAACTCCTTTTTTCTTCTTCAAAAAAGTGTAATGGGATCTATTACATCCACCAGAGAGGGAAGACAGAGCCTCAATTTAACATCTCATTCAAAAGATGGCACCTCCAACAGTGCAGCACACCCTTAGTACTGCAATGAAATGTTAACCTTGATTTTTGTGCTGAAGTGCTAGAGTGGGACTTGAACCCACAAGTACAGGAACTATAGGGCAGGGTGATTTGGACACACTTACTGGTACCATTACCATCTTATTCGCATTTTCATCCTCTTACCCTCTTAATTTTTTTAATTGTTCATCCAATGTGGGCATTATTGGCAAGGCCTGTATTTATTGCTCATCTGTAGTTGCTCGAGAAGGTGGTGGTGAGCTGCTTTCTTGAACCACTGTAGTCCGTGTGCTGTTAAAGAGGGAGTGCCAGGAATTTGATCCAGTGACAGTGAAGGAATGGCAATATAGTTCCAAGTCAGGATGTTGTGTGGCTCGGTGGTGTTCCCATGCATCTGCTGCCCTTGTCCTTCTAGGTGGTAGAGGTCGCAGGTTTGAAAGGTGCTGCCTAAGAAGCCTTGGCGAGTAGCTTCCTTTGTATTTTGTAGATAGTACACAGTGCAGCTATGGTGCAGGGAGTGAATGTTTAAGGAGGTGGATGAGGTGCCAATCAAGCAGGCTGCTTTGTAACATGTGTTTTTTAAAATTTGTTCCTGAGATGTGGGCATCGCTGGCTAGGCCAGCATTTATTGCCCATCCCTAATTGCCCTTCAGAAGGTGGTGGTGAGCTGCCTTCTTGAACCGCTGTAGTCCATGTGGGGTAGGTACACCCACAGTGCTTTTAGGAAGGGAGTTCCAGGATTTTGATCCAGTGACAGTGAAAGAACGGCGATATAGTTCCAAGTCAGGATGGTGTGTGACTTGGAGGGAACTTGCAGGTGGTGGTGTTCCCATGCATCTGCTGCCCTTGTTCTTCTAGGTGGTAGAGGCTGTGGGTTTGGAAGATACTGTCAAAGCAGCCTTGGTGTCAAGCTCCTTGAGTGTTGTTGGACCTGCACTTATCCAGGCAAGTTGAGAGTATTCCATTACACTCCTAAGGTGTGCCTTGAACATGGTGGAAAGGCTTTAGGAAGGAGGTCAGCCAGTCATCACAGAATATCGAGGCTCTGATATGCTCTTATAGCCAAAGTATTAATCTGCTATATTTTGCCATTTTGGCCATCGAGCATCCTGCCTGGGTGTTTTTTCAAGGCAAAGTGGAAGCATGCAGCAGACAAAAATTCTTCTGAGATCCCTGGAGCAGGATGGGCTTAATTGTGCTAAGAAACCAATTTTACGCAGAGTAGTAGAAAGGCAGATTAAACTAAACATATGGAGAAAATTTGGAGAAAAACCAAACTCATTAGTGATTCCAAAAACAAATACTTTTCATTCCATTACGTCCTGAACAGTCAATGCATTTACTGGGTGAAGGGCTTGTCAAGGATTGTAAGTATATGGTTCTTATATGTAATTCCTGTTTTCAGAACTCACTGTGCTCTTGACTTGATTACTTTGGCCTGTTTTTCAAGGTGATAGAAGCTCTGGATTCCTTACAGTTTGGCTTCATGAGACCGGCAGAATTGGCAGCTGAGAATGAGTATTAGTTTAAATTCAGCTTTCATTTGTTATGAAAATTGCTTTTACGTTACATATTGCTGCCAGAGTAATTCTGTTAAATATATAAACTTGTGATGTTAAAGGTTTTTTTGGCAAGGGAAGCAGAGGTTGGAATTTAAAGAGTGGATGCGTTCCAGGTCCTTTGTTGAGTATGACAAAGGAAGTCTTGTGCTCTATCATTTCTCAGTAAGGCAAGAGTACTCACGAAAAGCCACCCTTGTCTGTGTGTTTAAACGGATTTGGTGCCAGCATTTAGTCAGGCCCCTTTTGCAAAAGAGCTCTATCAGGCTTTATCCCCAGTTTATTTGAATTTGTTATGGTGTGAGGCATTTTTGTTCAAATGGTTGATGTTTTAGGTTGTTACATATAAGGCATGAAATGTTCTTTTCTACTCATTTCGCAGGCATTTAATTTGCACCCCCCACTCCGCGCACCCCCCCACCCTCCCTCAGCCCACCACCTCCTGCCGCTTGCTGTAGCTCTCTTCCATGTCATGCACCAGCCCAAGGTCAAAAGGACAGTAAGAAGCTCGCTTTCAGGCCTCACTTAATCTGGGAAGCAAGGATGCGTGCAGCTGTGGCCCAGGGCAACTTACTCAGCTGCCATCTCCTCCCTATCTCCCCGTGTGGGAATCATACTATAATTCCTGTTGAATAGCTAGTTACTGTACCAGCGCTGTGCCAAGTTCGCAACTCAGTGATCAGCACGACAGTGACTAGCTTTTTAAATACCAATTAGGAAAACAAAAAGAAAGAATCGTTTTTCAAAGGAAAAGAAACTTGAAAACTGTCCCGAACTGAAAATCTTTGATTGAACGTTTTGTCCCATCAAACCATCATTAGCAAGGTGAGGCAGATTGGCAAATGATCTTAACTTTGTTATGATATATACTAGGCTTTTAATCCCCTCCTAACTCTGTTATAGAAATGCCTAATAATTCCTGTCTTACAGCATGTCATAACAGTCAATCAGATAATTTAAAGAGTGGAATGTCCTAGCGTGTGAATATCAGAACCTGCAACTGGGAAACACTCCAGAACTTAAACAAAATAAGTCTTTTGCAAGACTAGCACCTACGCTGCATATTATCAGAAGTAAAGTATGTCGGAGAATGAACACAAAGCCGTACTTTAAAAGGGAAGGGGATAATGGAAAGAACTTCATTCATACAGCACTTTATCACATCCTTGGGGTATCCCAAAACAGTGCAAAACCAATGAATTGCTTTGGAGGTCAGTCACTGTTCTGTCAGTAAATGCAGCAGCTCATTTGCACACAGCAAAGCCCCACATATGATAGTCCCAGACCTAGATTTTGCTCCCCCATAGCCCACCACCCCCGCACCCCCCCACCACCACCCCAGGGTGGCAGCTGGTTTACCCCGACCTAAGCAGGTAAATTACAGTGCAGTCAGGCAGGATCCAGCAAGCCTTCCCAAATTCCCTGCATCCCACTGCTGTTTCCCCTGCCTCCAGGGACTGCACACTCTGAGGCCCAATGTTAAAGATCTCTCAAATATCTAGACTCCCTTGCCTCCTTTAATCTAGCCTCCCCTTTTTTGGGAACTGCAGCAGGTAGGACTGACAAGTTCCCCACTACTGATGGGGAATCCACCAGGAGCCCACCCTTCTCACAGAATGACTGAGTGTCTTACATTTAGGGATGTGCCCAAGCAGTCTATTATCTAACCATATGATAGTGTTACCCAGGTGTGTAACAATAGGACACGCCTCCCCTGCCATAATCTGAACTAAATACCACACCTGCCCTCACATGCATTTCTCCAATCCTTTTAAAGATGGACAAAAGTCTTTGGTGAAATAAGGCTAGATACAAAGTAATTTATTTCACAGACAGCAAGTGACCATACAGAGTAACGGTCAAAGCAAATTCCACTGAGTTATTTCGATCTCCCTTCTCTCCTTGTAAATAGGGATTTGTCAGCAGACCCTTTAAACAAACCAACTATCCCCAACAATAACCCCAACTAACCAACAATAGGTATCAATAGTTTATTTAGCTACCAGAGATAAGATGATAAGAACCACAAGAGCCATACAGTCCCTCCTGCCTGCTCTGCTATTCAGTAAGATCATGGCTGAATTTCAACATTAAATCCACTTTCCTGTCCAATCCCATATCTGTTGATTCTCTTACAGTACAAAACTGTCACATTCTTGAATATAATCATCGACTGAGCAGCCAAAGCTCTCTGGGATACAGAATGTCAAAGCTTCACAACAATTGAATGGAGAAATTTCCCCTCATTTCACTCCTAAATGGCCGACCCCTTACCCTGAGATTGTGACTCCTAGTTCTAGACTGTCAAGCAAGAGGAGGCAGCCTCTCGGCATATATCCTGTCAAGCCTCTAAGAATTTTATTTGTTTCAAATAGATCACCTCTCATTCTTTTAAGTCCAGAGAATATGAGCCCATTCTACTCAATCTCTTTTCATTGAACAGCCATCTCATCCCAGGAATCAATCTAGTGAAACTTCATTGCACCCCCTCTAAGGTAAGTATATCCTTCCTTAGGTAAGAAGACCAAAATGGTACACAGTACTCCAGGTGTGGCCTCACCAAAGCCCTATACAACTGCAGCAAGTCATCCTTACTCTTATAGTTCAACCCTCCTGCAATAACTGCTAACAGACAATTTGCCTTCCTAATTGTTTGCTGTACCTACATGTTAAATTTTGACCAATCGCTTCATGTCCCTGACATCATTGCTGATGGGGCTGGAATCATAGAACATTACAGCTGGTTCTATGGTAGAGCTACCTAAAAAACCCCTACATGAGATAACAGATCTTCACTGGACCAGTCTGAAATAGCTTCTGAGTTGTGACATCCCCAAACTAGCTTGTCTGGCTTTAATGCACATTTACAAATGCCTGTTGCCTGTGACTTTTCCTTTTAAAGCTGAGCAAATTCTCAATACAAAAATCTTTTCCTTGAAGAAAATAATCAGTCAGGCTTAATTTGTTTTAAAAAATTTTGTTTATGAAAATTTTGTTTTGCTTAGGGGCAGTACAGTGGCGCAGTGGTTAGCACCGCAGCCTCACAGCTCCAGTGACCTGGGTTCAATTCTGGGTACTGCCTGTGCGGAGTTTGCAAGTTCTCCCTGTGACCGTGTGGGTTCCGCCGGGTGTTCCAGTTTCCTCCCACAGCCAAAGACTTGCAGGTTGATAGGTAAATTGGCCACTGTAAATTGCCCCTAGTATATGTAGGAGAATTGAGGGAAGGTGGGGATGTGGTAGGAATATGGGATTAATGTAGGATTAGTATAAATGGGTGGTTGATGGTCGGCACAGACTCGGTGGGCCGAAGGGCCTGTTTCAGTGCTGTATCTCTAAATAAATAAATAAAATCTCATTCAAAAACTTTGCATAGCGAGTAAAATATATGCCAGGTATTTTTTTGGGTATAACAGTGTGTTAATTGCACTAGTTATGGTGTGTTACTGAGTCCTTTCATAAGTGTAAAAATCCCTTAAGTCTTGACCTTTAACACAGAGAAAGTAAATTAGACATACTACCAATAATACAATGATATCTATTCTCGGAGTTGTCCTTTAAATTTCCCTGGAATAAATCATATTGTGCTAACTGTTAAAGTTAATTAATTACTTATTGTTCCTATATTTATTTCTATTGATCAGACCTGTGACCTGTGAAATTACCAATTACGCTCATTGAATATTTGTTATAAGGCTCTTTATATAAGATTACAAGGTTTTTATGATTTTTATACAAATTTTTAATGTTATGTTCTGAAACACCCACTGAAAGTGTGTACCTCATTATAACTTGGTTTGGTTCCCAATAGCTGTGTGTCATGCTAGGTCCCCACCTGCCAAGAATAAAAATGGTTGGCCAGTAGCCTTAGGAGTTCAGACTTCCTAGCCTTGCCACATATAGTGATCCCACACTGCTCAGCCATTTTTCGTAACTCCTCCATAGACAGTGCTTTTAACTTATCCCAGGTTACTTCACTCTGGCTTGGGCAGCTACTAGCTTCAGTTGCAGACATATTAGTATTCAAGCACACATAACCACAAGAAAACCTGTATTGAAATCTTACTCTTTTTTGATTGGGAACAATTTGGCTTCCCACTTCCAATTTCTGTCATTTGTCTGTGGGTAAAATCCAGGATGGTAGCACCCAAATTTCTGTTACGGCCAGGTGAGAAAGGTGTCTTCAGTGGATTCAGAGGCTTGTGAGAAAGAGATGGGAGCAGGCAGGAGAGAGATCTCAGTCCAGGAGCAAACAGAGACTCTGCCCAAACTGTTTGTACAAATTCAAAATACTGGTTGCCCAGCAGGTTAGTCATGTGACTAGCTGGTTTGACCATGTCCATTTGTGTATTCGGCCATCTTAGCAGTCAACCTGGAATGCGAGCTCCCCCACCTTCAATGTCTGGTGATCAAAAGTCCATTGTGGGTTGAAAATCAGGGAATGGCTGCTTTGTCCTTCCAAACACTGTCTGTTAATATGTAAATGTATTATTACAAATTACAGCCACAGCCAATCTGTTTAACAAGCCCTTTCTTCACTCCAGTAACAGTTTAAAAATCAATGTTCATGACAAAACTAATGTGCCTCATTCTTGGCAGGTGGGGGCCTAGCATGACACCTCCATACCCAGTGGAATGAAATGCGATTTGAGAAAAGGCACATTTCATTAAAAGGGTCGAGAGAAAAATGTAAGATATAGAAAAAAACATGCATTTCTCCCATTCATTCATAAATCTTAAAACTTATTAGAGCTTGTCTTCTCTTGGTACCAGTGCTGCGTTAATTGCCCCTTTTTGGCATCCCAATAAACATGTGTTTTTTTGGGGGGAAGTTTCTCTTCCATTTGCCCATTTCCATGGCTGCCCAGGGGCTTTGTTCCTGCAGAGGTAATTTTTTTAAGAAGAGTCAGTAGTGGGTGGGTCTATCCTGAACTCTCTTTCAGTGCTTTGCTGAGTCATGCAAAGGCTTTTGACTTTAGGGAAGGGCTGGTTTGCTTTGGTTCTGACTGTGGGGGAGGATTCTTTACTAATCTCCCCTTTGTCCTCTGGGACACTCCTGCCTGTAGGTATTTGTGCAGACTCTACGGCACTCCCCTGTGCACCCTAGAGGTCTTTCTTTGTCTCTGAAGGTTCCTGTAAATACTGTTAGCAACTCTGGTGGGGTGCTTCTAGTGTCTGCATTTACATAGGAGGATGTGGGGTCTAACCTTTCAAATTTTTCGAGTTTGGCTGACTGGACAGTAGGGGTTTTCATCTGGGATTACTCCCAGACATCCTTTAACCTACCCTCTTGGTCACTTTTTCGGCTTCCCTATCTAACCTTTTGCCACCTTGTGCCTGCCTGTCCCCTTTTGTTCTCAGCAGGGGTCCCTTACAGTTCACCAGCCCTCTGCTGGAGGGTCCTCCTAACACCCGTACAGGACTTAGGGGTGCAGGTTTCACTGTAGGTTGGGGTTTCCCCTCAACCTGGCACATGTGGCAACTACTGCAGTACTCCACCACATCTTTGTGGAGTTTTGGCCAGTAGAACTGCTGTCTTATGCGGGCTTTGGTCTTTCGTATACCGGCATGTACAGCCACTGTAGTCTCCTGTGCCTTTCTTAATATCTCTCTCCGGTACCTCTGCGGCACCACTAATTGGTGAACTACTGTCCACTACTTACTCTCAGGCCTGTGAAGAGAACTCCATTTCCTCATCAGTACCCCATTCTTTAAATAGTAGCAATCAGGGACTCCCTCTGCTTCACTTTCAGACTGGGCAGCCTGTGCTAACTCTCACATACTGCAACGGCTCGCTGAGCCTCAGCTAGGAAAAATCCATTCAATTCATTCCCTGGGTCTCCTAACTTTCCAAAGAAAGTCTCAGACAGACAGACCTGGTCATCTGCCTGCAGTGCCAATGCTGTCTCCTCTGGGGGAGCTGGTTTGATCATGGCCTGATCCACTACACATTCAGGGAAACTGCAGGGGACCATCTGCTGCTACTGCCCTGTCTCTCTGACCTCCTGCGATCTCTCTTTCACTACTGAGGAAGCTACCGCCTTCACCCCCACCAGATCATTACCTAGGAGCAGGTCAACCCCGCCACAGGCAAACTAGGGACAAACCCTACAATCACCGGTCCGAAAATTAAGTCGCACTCCACGTACACCAGGTGTAAAGGTACAGGCATACACTGCCCTCCAATACCATTCACCACCATTTTGGTGTTCACTGCACTCTCTGGGGGAAAGGTCATGCCTTTTCCCAGTAAAAGGGATCTCGTAGCCCCTGTGCACCTGAGAATCATGATGAGCTTGCTTGCTCCACTCGAGGGGTGTGGGGTTACTTTCCCTTTGGACACAAAACACTGATAGCCTTCAGAAATCCTATTAGCTTTTCCTGCACTTGCAGTAGTAAGCTTCCTGGGTCTCACTCTTACTGCAGTTAAAGCCACAGCTTGTTCTGCTGTGCTTTCCATCAGGGTCCTTTCTTCACTGAGCGGATGTCCCCTGATTAACCCGACCAGTTTTCCCTTTAGTTTCCAGCAGTCAGCTTTTAAATGTCCTGCTTTATTACAATGGAAGCACACAGGTCTTCAGGTCTCACTCTTGCTCACAGCACTTTCCTTTTTGACTAGAGAAGGGCCCTCTGTGTCTCCTGCTTTCCTTTCTCTCCCAGAACTGCTTAGGCTGCTATCACCTTCCCACCCTTTGTCCTTTTCGGATTTGTGGAGTTGACTAGGAAAGGTTTTCCCTTGGGAAACCGACTTCTAAATTAAAGCAAACTCATCAGCTAGAACAGCCGCTTGCCAGGCTCTCTGAACCCGCTGCACCTCTACATGGGTCTTTATGGAGAGTGGGAGAGAGTGCTTAAATTTCTCTAACAGAATTACTTCTCTGAGATTCTCATAGCTGAGCTGTATCTTAACAGCCCTCAACCACTGGTCAAAAGCCAGCTGCTTACTTCTTTCAAACTGCAGATAAGTTTGATTAGCTTGCTACTTGAGTGTTCTAAACTTTTGGCATAGGCTTCGGGTACTAATTCATATGTCCTGAGTACAGCACTTTTTGTCAGTTCATAATTTGATGAACTCTCATCAGGCAACAGGGAGTAAACCTCAGGGGCTTTTCCAGTTAGCTTGCTTTGCAGTAAAAGATGCCAGGTCATGCTAGTCATTTTAGCTGCCTTGCCAGTTTTTCAAAAGGACACAAAAATTCTTCTACATCTTCCTCACTGAATTTTGGAATTAATTGAGCTAGTTTTATCAATTCTGTACCCAGCCCTGAATTACGCTCCTCCATATTGGCCATGCTTTCACTGGGGTTACTCTGTCACCCCCCCTAGTTAACTCAAGCCGCCTTAGCGCTCTTTCTTCACTGGAATATTCTTTCTCTCTCTCTCTCTCTCTCTCTCTCCTCTCTCTCTCTCTCGTTCCTTCGCCTGTCTTTGTTGTTCTTCACGTTCCTTCTGGAAGGCTCTCTTTTTCTCCCTCTCCTGTCTCTCTCATTCTCTTTCTCCTTCCCTGTCTTCTAATTCAAGTTTTCTTTGTTCCAATTGTAACTTTGCTAGCAAACACCCTGTCTGGGTCTACTTCTAATCCTGTTTCTGCTTCTTCAGCTTCAAGGGAAAAATGGTTGGCCACTAGCCTTAGTAGTTCAGACTTCCTAGCCTTGCCACGTACAGTGATCCCACACTGCTCTCCCATTTTCCTCAACTCCTCCATAGACAGTGCTTTTAATTTATCCCAAGTTACTTCACCCTGGCTTCACTACTAGCTTCAGTTGCAGACATATTAGTATGCAAGCAAACACAACCACAAGAAAACCTGTATTGAAATCTTGCTCTTTTTTGATTGGGAACAATTTGGCTTCCCACTTCCAATTTCTGTCATTTGTCTGTGGGTAAAATCCAGGATGGTAGCACCCAAATTTCTGTTACGGCCAGGTGAGAAAGGTGTCTTCAGTGGATTCAGAGGCTTGTGAGAAAGAGATGGGAGCAGGCAGGAGAGAGATCTCAGTCCCGGAGCAAACAGACACTCTGCTTTCAAACTCTGTGTGGCCAGTTCAAAAGAAAACCCTGGAACAGCCAGGTAGTCATGTGACCAACTGGTCTAACCAGTCCTAGCCCTTGTGGATTGTATCCTTCTTAGCAGGCCCTGGAACGCTATTCCTCACCTTTAAAGTCTGTTAGTATGTAAATGTTTTTTATTCAGCCACGGTTGATCTGTTTAACAAGTCATTTCCTCGCTCCAATGCTCATGACAAAATTGATGTGCCTCATTCTTGGCAGCTGGGGGCCGAGCATGACACTGTCCAATACTGTGGATGAAGTGTAACATAAATTAACAGATGGCTGGGGATGCATTGCTATGGGCTGCAGATGAATGCATACCTCATATAAGCATAGAATTCCAAAGTACTGAACCATTTCCTATTAAACTTCACTGTAGAGAATTCCAATGAACCCAATAGTATCCCATTAACTCATATTATATGGAATCCCAATGAGTTCCATTCACTCCCAGTATATGAAAATCCAAAAACTCAACCATATCCAATTGATTCTCATTGTGCAAATCCTAGTGGACAAAACCACATTCCCTTCACTCCCACTGTATAGAATGCCAGTACAGCAAACCTAACTCCATTTCTCCTAATTTTGTAGAATTCTTGATCTGACTATGATACTTAAATGTAGGTCAGTCACAAGTCCAGCAAAATTCAGTTCTGATACTGGCTCACTGCAGGTGAGAACCACGCACCATATGTACTGCTCAGCAATACTCATTATTTGAGGTCAAGAGTCAAGCCCACCTCTTATTCTGCCATCTGGGCTCAACAAAGATTGACAGCCCGACTAAAGTACAAAATCTTAGCCTAAGCACAAAATACTCCTAGATGCCCTGTGTGTGATTCTTGACACACTAAATATACCCAATCTGCTGTCAATCGCCATCTTGATCACAGTTGCACATGTTCAAAACCTAATCACTGTTGCATCAATTGTTTGTTGCCTTTTTTCCTATTGAATTGCTGGGCAATTGATTAAATTGGAGGTTATATGAAGAGTTGTAAAGTGTGTTTTTTTTTAGTCAACCATGAAAACATACTTGACATTCTTTATTAGATTTCACTTACTTAGGCCAGGAATTTTTGACCTTTATGATACCTGCACAATCAGCCCTAAATTAAGCACTGAAAATCCCTTTTTAATCTATCCCCAACAACATACTGCTCTGAATTCTGTAAAAGCCTTTTTTACCTGATCTTTAATGACTTATGCAATGCACCCTGGTCTTTTGTGTGACAATCACTGTCATTGGGAATCAAACTGACTTCAGCTAGAAAGCACTAGAATAATTTTTAAGCAGCAGGAAAGTGAAGGGATCTAAAATAGCACCCAAAGTCACCCAGCCCTGATGTAATTTGCTGGTGTTATGATTTCATCTCCTTCACACATGTGTAGTCTTACAGGAAGCCATTTCACACAAGCCTAAGGTCACAGTTAGGTCATAGGATGCATAAATTTGGAAACGTGGGGAGAAAATAGGAACCTTTCTTCTGTAAATTCTACACACCACTTTGTAAGTTTGAAAACAAGCCAAGACAGCCTAAAAATATATAAAAACAGTCACATAACTGGGTTTACGTCACCACGTTAATGGCAAATGAGCCTGTTGTCTTAAAGAATCTACTCCTTTCAACTGCAGTGTTGCCTGCATTATAGGTCTTTGTTATATCTTTAATAGTCAGGCAGTGAAGGATAGAACCAAAACCTAATCTTTACACACTTATAAGCTGTTATTTACAGAGACACACATGACAAACGTGCACCTCCAAAATCAACCGACACAGTTTCAGTCTGTTACTATATATAACAGCACAAGTGAATTCCCAGTTAAGGTGCACCACCTGAACACAATTAAACGCTCAATAAATATACAATTAACAGCCTTGGCTCCTCAAATGCATTCATTAATAAAGAACAGAGGGACTTTAATAAAATTATACTTCTCTCGCCGCATTCTGTACCACCATATCTTTCACTGGCTGGGATTCATTGTGCTGCCCCTTTTTCCAAATGGAAAGGTTGGATGGACAAGCTCAAGGGGGTCATATCTACTGTCAATGCTGCTCAGTGGTCAGTAAGCAGGAGGGAACATCATATGGTAATGACAGATCCAGTTTTAGCTCCTGTCAGGTTGGAATATCTCACATTCATGGAAAAGGAGTAAAGACAGGTTTATACTTCACATGTAAACTTTTTTTTCAATTGGACCTTCCCCTTAAATGTCACCAAAAATCTCGCCCATCTTCTCAGATGTTGACAGACCTGTCAGGGTTATAACAATTTTTAAAATTGCTTTGCGTAATGTTGAAAAGGTAGTACCTGTAGGTTTAACTGCAGATACACACTACATCTTTTAACTGCACGTTACAAACATTATGATTGAGATCTGACAACAGTCTCTGACTCTGATCAATAGTAACTTCAACATCAGTGGCATCATCACAACACAATTATTGAGGTCAAACTGCACTAAGATTGTATTGAAACTTTTGTTGTGTTTAGACTGCTGGCTCGGGCCTTTAGATCCTTTCATATGGTGGAACAGCAACAGCTTCACGATATGGATATAAGCTGCCTGCATTGCAGAGTTTAATGGAAAACAATAGCACATTGGTTCCAGGGATGGAGAATTTTAGTTAAAAGGTTAGGTTGAAAAAGCTGGGTTTATTCTCCTTAGAACAAAGGAGATTGAGGGGAGATTTAATAGAAGTGTACCAGATTATGACAGGCTTAGAGAAGTTAGACAAGGAAAAACTGTTCTCATTAACAAATGGTACAAGGACTAGGGGACACAGATTGAAGAAATTGGGCAAAAGATGCAGGCGGAATATGAGGAAGAACTTCTTTATGCAGGGGGTGGTAATGAGCTGGAACTCACTGCCCACAAGGGTGGTGGAAGCGGAGATGATCAATGAGTTCAAGAGGAAGTTGGATGGCCACCTGAGAGAAATAGACTTGCAGGGCTACGGGGATCGAGCCAGGGGGTGGGACTGACTGCACAGCTCTGTGGAGAGCTGGCATGGACTCGATGGGACAAACAGCCTTCTTCTGTGCTGTAAATGACTTTATGGCAATTGAAAATGTGCAAATTGATAGTGGAATGTATAATGGAAAACCTGACATGTATCTGTCCAAGTCAAAAAATAAATCTATTAGCTGACCACCTTTCTCCTTAGCTGTGTCATTAGAATCATAGAATAGTGCAGCACTGAAAGAGGCCATTTGCCTATCAAATCTGAGCTGACTCTTTCCAAGAGCAATCCAGTTAGTTCCACTCCCTCACCCTTTCCTCATATCCCTGCAATTTTTTCTCCAAGTATTTTCCAATTCCCTTTTGAAGGCTACCATTGAATCTGTATCTACCATCCCATCAGGCAGTGTATTCCAAATCTTAACTACCTGTTGCATAAAAAAGTTCATCCCCATGTCACCTCTGGTTCTTTTGCCAACCATCTTACAACTATCCACTCTGGTTATCGACTCTTCAGCCATTGGAAACAGTTTCTCATTATTTACTCCATCTTAACTCTGCATAAATTTAAACACTTCTATCAAATCTCCTTGGCTTCCTCTGCTCCAAGGAGAACAATCCCAGCTTCTTCAGTTTATCCATGTAACTAATCATTTAAAGTGATCTAATGTGCTACATGTTTCAGTGTTATTTCTGGGATTATATTTATGGTTGTTGTCCAGCCTGTCCTCAAGAAAATAAGCTATTTCCAGTAATTTAAAAAAAATGACCTGCAGTGCCAGCCTGAATTATGCCCACATTGTCCTAAAGGGTCACTGATTTGGATAACATAATAGGTTTGAGTTATTATTGCTATTGAACCGAAACAAGTAAGGGTACATTTGGCCATCGATTAACTGATCCCAGAGGGTTGGCATCGCTTTCAGAACACAATCGTTGTTGTCGATGTAATACATTTTCTGACTCTCACTGCAGGAAAAATGACAACAATTAATGCTTTGTAGTGGTAGAGCATGAAACCAGTGAGTACTATTGTCAAGCAGCTTCAATTCAGGAAGATACTGAATACAGCACACCTTACAAACCATTGCACAAAAGATGTTTTACCTGCAGGGAACAAGTAATCATGGCACAACTGAAAGAACTGTAGTGCAACAGACTATACATTGCCTCAGTCACTTTAGTTGATTATGGAAACATCTGCCATCTTATTTCTGTTTTAAACATATGCACAGACTGATAACTGCACGTAGAAGAACATTCAAAAACACTGCTCCACAATTGCATTTTGTACCTCAGTCAATTGAGCATTGTCGCACAGAGTCCCATGATAACATTTCTCCCATAACTGCACAACCTTTTGGCACATTAAGGATTCCCATGCTGCAGTTGCTGCCAGAGAAGAGCACAATGGTGACAAAGAGACAGGCAGACAACTAGTTTGGGAGCTGAAGGGACATGGTAGGATAATAGCTCAAAGGGTTTGAATAGGTTCAGAACGATTTGGAACTCTGACACTGGCCATGTGTGCTGTAACCATCGTGCATTGCCAGCCAATAGCTCTTTGTGAAAGATTTATTATTCTTTTCCCATTTTCTCCCCTCTCCTCCTTCTTAATGGTGCTGAAGATCACTGGGGTACAATTCTACAAAGTCAGGCAGTATCTATGAAGAAAGAAACAGAGTTAATGTTTAAAGTCAGTGACTTTTCCTTGGAATTGTTCTGATGAAAGGTCATCAACCTGAAACATTAACTCTGTTCCTCTCTCCACAGATGCTGCCTGACCTGCTGCATATTTCCAGAATTTTTGGCTTTCATTTCAAATCTCCAACATCTGTTGTATTTTGCTTTTGTATCTCACCTAACTATCCAATCTTCATGTATCAGCCTGCACAGTGGGTGTCAATCAATTATTTAACTGCGGATAACAACACAGGCAAGCTTGGCCTCTTGTCCTCATCTCACAGGTCACTGGAGCGTAGGAACAGGAGTAGGCCATTTAGACCCCCGAACCTGTTCCGTCATTCAATGTGATTATGACTGATCTGTGACCCAACTCCACATACCTGCCTTTGCCCAAATCCCTTAATATCATTGGCTAGCAAAAATATATCAATCCCAGATTTAAAGTTAACAATTGATCTCGCATCAATTGTTTTTGCAGAAGAGAGTTCCAAACTTCTACCACCCTTTCTGTGTAGAAATGTTTCCTAATTTCACTCCTGAAACTTCTGGCTCTAATTTTTAGACTATGCCCCCTAGTCCTGGACTCCCAAACCAGTGGAAATAGTTTCTCCCTATCTGTTCACCTTAATATCTTGAAAAAATATCTGCAAACACACACATTCAGTCGAGCAAGATAGCAATCAGGAGCAAGGCCCCCAGCTGAATTTCCTCTTTCTAGCTCAGGACATTAAACCTAATTGTGGTATTCCAAACATTGCCCAAACTAACACAGACATGAATTGCATAATAGCTCAGAGTGATGTTGAAAGGGATCTCGGGGTTTTAGTAGACTCGACCTTTCAACATATCCAATCAATCCAATCACTGTGGAGCAGCAATTACCAAAGCAACCAGAATGATATCGCACACCTATATGATGGACGTGCTGTGCAAAATGGAGTTTGGGGAGGGAATCTGCAATTGGATCAAACTGCTCTACACAAACATCAGTAGCGCAGTCTCAATCAACGGGTGAGAATCAGAAAGTTTCCTGATCCAATCTGGAGTCAGACAGGGCTGTCCTCTCTCCCCGGTCTTGTTTGTTTGCTGTATTGAACCCTTTGCTGAGTCTATTAGGAAGGATGCGGGCATAAGAGGGGTGACAATCCCAGGCAGCGGAGGCACTCAGGTTAAAACCTCCCTGTACATGGATGACGTCGCCGTCTTCTGCTCGGATCCGCTGTCTGTGCGCAGACTGATGAGCATCTGCGACCAGTTCGAACTGGCCTCGGGAGCCAAAGTTAACCAAGGCAAGAGCGAGGCCATGTTGTTTGGGAACTGGGCTGACCGATCCTTTGTCCCCTTCACCGTCAGGTCAGACTACCTGAAGGTGTTAGGGATATGGTTCGGAAGGGCCGGGGCGTGCACCAAAACCTGGAAGCAGCGAGTAGCCAGGGTACACCATAAACTGAGCATGTGGGAGCAGTGATCTCTCTCCATTGTGGGTAAGAACCTGGTCATCAGGTGCGAGGCGCTCACGTTGTTGCTGTACGTGGCGCAGGTCTGGCCCATACCCCACTCCTGCGCTGTGGCGGTCACCCGAGCCATTTTCCACTTCAACTGGGGATCCAAAATGGACCGGGTCCGGAGGGACACGATGTTCAAACCTCTGGATAAGGGTGGGAAAAATGAACCAACGTCGCCCTCATCCTGATGACCACCTTCGTGTGCGGCTGCATCAACCTGTGTGTAGATCTCCAGTACACAAACACCAAGTGTCACTACGTGCTGAGGATCTATCTGTCCCCGGTGTTGCGAAGGATGGGCCTGGTCACATTGCCGCGGAACGCTCCATCCAGTTGGACCGTGCCGTACCACTTATCCTTTGTGGAGCAGTTTCTGCGGAAAAACACCTTTGACCACCGATCCATCAGGCAGTGGTCTGCATGGAATATCCTCAAGGCCCTACGGGAAAAGGAGATGGTGGATCCTGTCGGATGGTTCCCTGAGCAGACTGCCAAAGTCATTTGGCAGAATGCCTCATCACCAGAACTTTCAAACAAGCACCAAGATGTAGTTTGGCTGGTGGTGAGAAGAGCCCGTCAGATCCTTCCTGCACGCCTGGAGTCTCACCCCCTCTGCACACTGCCCTCGAGCTGGCTGTGGTGGGCAAGAGACTGTTGCCCACCGCATTCTTGAATGTGTCTTTGCAAAGCAGGTGAGGAAAGAGATGCAGTGGTTTTTGTCGAGGTTCATCCCAAGTAGCTCTGTAACACAGGAGTCTGTGCTCTACGGGCTGTTCCCAGGGACGCACACCGAGATAAACATCAACTGCTGCTGGAGGACCATCAAATCTGTGAAAGACGCTCTTTGGCCTGCGTGAAATTTGCTGGTCTTCCAGTGTAAAGAGTTGTCCACGACCGAGTGTTGCAGACTGGCACATTCCAAGGTCCAGGACTATGTGCTGAGGGACGCACTAAAGCTTGGGGCAGCCGTGGCAAAGGCTTAGTGGGTAAAAACCACTGTGTAAGGTCCTCCCACCATAGTGAATTGAAGGGCTGGATCCATGGAAAACCCCTCAGGCTGTATCCAGAAAATATGGGTTTGCTGCAAAATGTACATGGCATGTAAAATGAAATGGAAGGGTTGTGAGGCAACTCACTCCTGTATTGAAGGAAACTGATCTCCTTTGCACTCTTTGTATTGTCAACTTGGTGCTGTTTTGAACTGTTTGGTAATGTATTTTTTTTTTACAGATTTTTATGAATAATTTTGGGGGAAAAAATAGAATGTTAAACTATATTGCTAGATGATGTCCACCGTACAGTGCACCGGGAAAAACACACCTTGAGTGTTATATATCAGACAGCCAGGCAGTAAAGGATAGAACTGCCACCTAATCTTTACACACTTTTATTTACAGATATGCACATTACAAACGTGCACTTGCAAATCTTTCAACCACAATTTCAGTCTTCTATATAGAGGAGCACAAGTGGATCCGCAGTTAATACTCACCTCCCAAATATAATTAAACACTCAATTAAGATACAATTAACATTGAGTACTGTGTCCACTGGTGTCACCAAGGGAGGCATTCAAACTCTGCAGGCAGTGTAGAAAAGGCCATAAAACTGAGCATGAATGGATTCTCACTGTTACAAAGCAATGCTTGAGAAACTTGGGCTTTTCAGGGTATATCTGAAGTGTCTGACTAGTGATCTTAACAAGGCATATACGACAGCAAGAAGCATTAAAAAGTTAGACCCAGAACATTGTTTCCAATTAAAGCATGACTGCTGGATAAGGGGCAAGGGTTCCAATTGGTAAAGGCAAATTTGGGACAGCGTTCAGGAAAATAGAAACATATTTTCTTTGGTTGCGGATTCAGTCACGAGGGATCATCAATTCAAAATTATCAGTAAGAGAGTGAGGAGAGCAGTTAGGAGAAAATTCTTAATACAGAGAGTCGTTAAAACATGGAATGATTTACAACAGGAAGTTTCAGCAAAGACCATTGTATCTTTTGCAGGAAAAATGGTGAAATATTTGAAGCAAAGAAAGATAATCAAGAGAGAGCCAGGCAGTGGGGTTAGTTTTGAGTTACCCTAGCAAAGAAATGGCGCAGATATGATGGGTTGAATGACCTCTTTCTGTGCAGTAAACTTCTATGCTTCTAAGTTATTTTTCACACGTGGAAGAGACTTCGAGAGAATGTCAAGGAGGTGAAAACATTAGCTCATTTAAAGAACAGTTGGTTACAGTGAGGGAGTGACTGTAGAGTCTTTCTGGATGGATTAATTATAATGGCCTGAATGGCATTCCTCATCTATATATAACTCATGATCTGGGTTCTACTGGTTGTAGGGTTCCAGAATGTAGTAAGAGATATCCTTACTCACTAGGATTTGTGGCATTTAGATTTACATAATTCAGATAACAAACAAAAATATTAACATTGTCCTGACAGGATGCCTTCACAACCAAATCAAAATGTAAGGTTATATTTGAGAAACATGCTGGAAATTCAGTTGAACCCTTTCTAATGCTGCAGTTTCAAGGATTTATAAATAAAAAGGTTTCAAATCAAAACAACATATAGTCAAACTTCACGTCAACTTGAAAACACCACAGCTTCTGATACAACATCCAGGGCTAGAAATTCACCCTGGTGGTGGTGAAAAACGCTCGGTATCAGATCGCCCTCTTATTTTACACAGCATTTGATATTTAATTCCATTGACTGAGATGGAGCTTCATATCAGGCATTGCATAGAGCGAGTGGACAATCTGAGGCTACCTGTTTTCCGCCACCACTGAGACGGATTTCTACCTCGCAGTGTTTTAGGATTCCCCCATTATCTGATATTGTAAGAGTGTTGAGATACTTGAAGGAAGAAGAAAAGCCTTGCGCCTTTCACATTTTTACAACCAATGACGTTCTTTTGAAATGCATTAACTCTTGTAATATAGGAAACACAACAGCCAATATGCACAGAGCAAGGTTTCACAACCAGCAATGAGATAATGGCCAGATAATCTGTGGGATAAATATTGATCAGGACATCAGAAGACCACCCCTGCTTCTTTTCAGAATAGTGGCGTGGGATCTTCTATGTTCACCTGCAAGGACAGACGAGGCTGTGGCTTAATGTCTCATCTAAAGGATGGCACCTCCAGCAATCGCTTAATACTGCACTAAAGTATCAGCCTTGATCGTATGCTCAAATGTCTTGCGTGGGACTTAAACCCACAACTTTCTAATACAGAGGCAAGACTACTACCTCTGAGCCACAGCTGATGCTGTTTAAGATGTGTGGGAAAGGATCGTCACTTCTTTCCTCTAACTCTGCTCTGAAGATGGATTACAATATATATGTGCAACTTCAAACTTTTATAACTTTGGATGTGTACAGTATAGAAGCAAACTGTAAATGGGTACCTGAAAGCATAATTCATAAAGTTTTTTCATGTTAATGCTGTTGTTAATGATGCTGAAACTGATTGAAAATGGTGACATCAGAAGAAAAGATGAACTGTTGAAAAATCAGATTGAACAATGTATCACAAAAGATGGTGGTTCGGTTGAAGCCTAGAAATTTGAACTGTATTATGCTAAAACTTCATGAATTATGCTTCCATGCACCATTTGCTTCTATCGTGTGTACATCCAAAGTTATTTAGAGTTTGAAGTTGCACACAAACTTTAGAAACACTCTGAGTAGTCTCCTAAACACAGCATTAGACAGAATCTTAACTATTGATGTAGCAGATACCAGGAACAATGGCTGTGTTTTTATTATAGTGGACTAAAGACCACAGCTTTAAATGACACAAGAATTTGGGGAGATTGCAAGCATTTTCTGAGCTACAAGAGGCCACAATCTACAGGAAATAAAACACTTCATTACTCACAATTACTGGTTAGGATTAAATAACGCTTTGTTTAATAATTGATGCACACCTCAGGGTATGTGCTTCTGGCACTGTGCAGTGTGCTGAATGGGAATGCTTTAGACTATTTCTTTTTGGCTGCCATATCCACTATGTAATTTTGTCTCCCGATGATGAATTTCAACATTCAGTCCTGCATTTTCAGATGTGGTGTTGTAGGAGGTGACAATTTCATTGCAAATATGCATTCTTCACCTCAGTAAATGGACAGCAATGTCCATGCAGTTTTACCAACACTTAATTCAGCACAAATATTATAAGTGGATATTCAGATCTTAATGGGCTAAGCAACGCCCTTTTAAAATAAGCAGGTCACATGCTGTTGATACCCATCAGATGCCGTGTTTTCCTTTTGCTCTTGTTCTTTTGCTGCTCTGTGGTATATGGCAATGATTAGGCTGCTGTAGAACAAGTCTCACAAAGAATTGCCCCCCCTCGAGGTTTGGCACTCGGAAGAGGCTGGAGCAGATTAGTGTCTCTGTGATATGGAAATTCTGGACTGCGTTATCATGGGATTGAAGCTAGATCTTACTGGTGCCTGACTGGCACAATGCCAGCTGAAAGTACATCATGCCAGACGAGATTTCAGTTCCTTTATGAATGCTATTTTCTCAGTTGCATGCTTATAAATCGCAACCTACAAGCTCACCACCACCTTGTCAAGGGCAATTAGGGATGGGCAATAAATGCTGGCCTTGCCAGCGATGCTCACATCCCAATAACGAATTAAAAAAAAGGTAGCCACATACTGCACTTCATAGATTTCCTGCCTCTTTCGACCAGAAGTTTGTCAATTTGCATATCATGGCTCATGGCTGTCAAAGCCACCTGCTGCAGCTGGTAATCAGGACTGTTGGTTCTCAGATCTGGGCTGCATTGGAAGTGGGCCGATAATGAAGCATTTCTGAGGGGTGTGAAGAGCACACCGACATGGCCAATTAACCAATTGTGAATACATCCTTCCTCTCAACTGTGAGTGGCACTAGTGTGAGTAATTAGCTATGAGGAGAGGTTGGAAAAACTCGGATTGTTTTCACTGGAACGACGGAGGTGGAGGGGCGACATGATAGAGGTTTACAAAGTTATGAGCGGCATGGACAGAGTGGATAGTCAGAAGCTTTTTCCCAGGGTGGAACAGTCAGTTACTAGGGGACATACGTTTAAGGTGAGAGGGGCAAAGTTTAGAGGGGATGTGCGAGGCAAGTTCTTTACACAGAGGGTGGTGAGTGCCTGGAACTTGCTGCCGCGGGAGATGGTGGAAGCAGGTACGATAATGACGTTTAAGAGGCATCTTGACAAAGACATGAATAGGATGGGAATAGAGGGATACGGGCCCCGGAAGTGCAGAAGGTTTTAGTGTAGGCAGGCATCAAGATCGGCGCAGGCTTGGAGGGCCGAACGGCCTGTTCCTGTGCTGTACTGTTCTTTGTTCTTTGTAATTAACAAAATGGCAGCCTGATCATCCCCTGGGCTGCTGCTGCAAACCAATTAAGAGGAAGGTCTCACTTACCAGTATCAATGCATCAAATTAGTTTTCATATTAGTTTAAAAGCACGCTAGTGGTGCTCACTATGAGTGTGCAAGCCAAGTGCAGTCTGTGGCGACCTTAAATAAAACATGCTAAATTCACTTCTGCTATTCTTAAAGCCAAAGAACCATAGAAAAATTACAGCACAGAAGGAGGCCATTCAGCCCATCATATCTGTGCTGGCCGAACAAAGTAGCCGCAATCTAATCCCACCTTCCAGCACCTGGTCCATAGCCTTGCAGGTTACAGCACTTCAGGTGCATGTCCAGATAACGTTTAAAAGAATTGAGGGTTTCTGCCTCCACCACCGATCCTGGCAGTGAATTCCAGACACCCACCAGCCTCTGGGTGAAAAAGTTTTTCCTCATTGATCAAGCTTTTGGTCACCTGTCCTAAATATCTGCATTGGTTTCATGTCAAATTGTGTCTGTGAAGTGCCCTGGGGCAATTTACTACGATAAAGACATGATATAAAATGCAAGTTACTGTTGCTCACTTGCTGAGCAAGCAAAGTATACAAAAGCCGAGAGAGAGAGAAAGCAGGGGAAAAAATCAAAAATGGATTCAAAAAACGTCGGGAAATTTATTGCCAGGCAGCTACCAAGTCTGAGCATTATACTCCTGCCTAGAAGGTAACAGATAAAATCCTAATCTCAACAATGTTGAACCAAGATTAAGTGAGTTATGGAAAATTACTGTTAGCTGGAAAGATCTCATCGAGTTTCACTGCATGTAACAGATAGCATTGCAGTGTGAAGATGAGGGCGATTAAAATGCCTTAAGCATGGCTTGCAGGATCCAGCAAGGGTAGGAGTTGCTCGGAGAAGCGCCAGCCTGAGGCCTGGGAGCTAATTTAACTGCTGGGTCTCAATATCATGAAGCAGCATGGACTCCTGCCCAACTCCAATGGGAATGATGTGAGCCCAATGCCAGGGACCCCAGGGAACATCCTCAGCATGAGGTATAGTAGTGATGGGCGAGGGGCGAGATGCAGAGGTGATTGAGGTCAAGGGAACAGGAGGAAAGACCGGGGCAGGATAAGCCCAGGTTTCCTGATCCTGCTTCTCCTAGCCCACAAAGAACACATAATCTAACATGATCCTCCTCTTCTGGCCAGGATACTGCTCCCAGATTTCACTGACAGCACTGACACCGAGCGTCAATATCACAATCAGCAGTTAAAATCAGGTCAGGATCCGAATTACATTATTGGACCCTTAAATTTTAAATATTAATGATGTGCTGCCACAAAACAAGCAGTTAAAATGGGGGCAGGCGTGAACACCCCCAGTGGGCAGGATTAGAATCAGGCCTTCATTTCTATGACAGAAGGAATCAGTGGCCACCCCGGGATTTCTAAGAAAGCCAGTGTCTGCGCTGACGTTAAAGCAGCATTGTGCATAGCAGCAAGAAAAGGTCATTAAAAGGATTTGCAACATCAGCTAGGCTGTCGGGGAAGGGCTCTTCTTCTGATTCAGAAGCACGCCCCTTGAGGATTCAGCCACTGTCATTATGACCATAGAACATAGGAACAGGAGGAGGCCATTCAGCCCATCAACCCTGTTCTGCCATTTAAATTGAACATGGCTGATCGTCGTTCTAACTCCATGGCCAGGGTTTTGTGTAGCCCCCATGAGGCGGGTTGGTGGTGGGGGGACATGGGAGTATCGCGATGGGTGGTGGGGCGCTGGAGGGCCCGTCACCTCCCCATCACCAAGTGATCTTCCTGGGAGTCGGATAGGCCGATGACAGCCATCCCGCCCAGAGGCCAATTGAGGTCCTTAAGTGACCTATTAATGGCCAATTAAGGGCCTCTTCCCTCTGCCCCTAGCCAACGGCGGGGGGGGGGGGGGGGGGGGGGAGGAGGGAGCCTCTGCTGCACGGGGTCGACGCCTTGTAAATCAAGGAGCCCTCCCTGTGGGCTTGGTGGGGGGGGGGGTCCCTCCTTTGGGCAATTTGTTGCTGTTGCCCATGGAGGACTCCCATCGGGAATCATTTCACCACCCCCCCCACCACCCCCCGGGAATCCCCTCCCCCTGGACTGAACAACCAACCACCCAACCCCCCTCACCAGGGCCTTCCGGTCTGGCCCCAGTGACCCCGCCTCACCTACCTCTGGTTCGGGGTTCCAGTGCTGGGCCTGGGTCCGAGGCCTCTGCAGTACCGGCAGCGGCCACCGCTTCCGGTGGCGCTGCCTATACTGCTGAGCTGCCCGCCCTCGGATTGGCTGGCAGCTCCTGGAGGCAGGATCCCCATCTTTAATGGGACGGGATCCCAGCTCGTGAAACTTTGATTTAAAAAGACCGGAGGATCGCTCCGTGGTTTTTGGGGGGGGGGGGGGGGCAGGAAAAGGCAAAGTTGGGGTTCTCACCCTCTTTTCAGCCCGACACCAGGAGCCCTGCCTCCAGCACAAAATCCAGACCCATATACCCACCTTTACTCCATATCCCTTCATACCTTTGGCTAACAAAAATCTATCAAATTCGGTTTTAAAATTAACAATTGATCTAGCATGATGCAGAAGAGAGTTCCAAACTTCTGTGTGTAAAAGTATTTCTTAGCTTCAGTCCTGAAATGTCTGCCTCTAATTTTTAGATTATGCCCCTAATCCTAGACTCCCAAACCAGCAGAAATAGTTTCTGTCTCTCTGCCCTATCGGTTCCCCTTAATATCTTGAAAACTTCGATCAAATCACCCCTTAACCTTCTAAATTCCAGTGGTACTGGAGGCCTCCCTGATTTCCCCATTTGGACCCCAATCTTCTTTATGTCCAGGAGGAGCTTTCTTCTTTGGTCTCCTTGTCTCGAGAGACAATTTGTAAGCGCCTGGAGGTGGTCAGTGGTTTGTGAAGCAGAGCCTGGAGTGGCTATAAAGGCCAATTCTAGAGTGACAGACTCTTCCACAGGCACTGCAGATAAAATTGGTTGTCGGGGCTGGTTACACAGTTGGCTCTCCCCTTGCGCTTCTGTCTTTTCTCCTGCCAACAGCTAAGTCTTTTCGACTCGCCACACTTTAGCCCTACTAAATCTGATAAACTGATCCAGGAGGATCAGTTGGTGATTTAAAGGGCACATTTGGGGAGCAATAGGGAGAGCAGGGAGGGTTCATTCTAAACCTCAGCACCTACTAAATATTTTGTTTGATATTTTAATCTGTGTGTAGGTTGTTCGTGTCTGAGGTTTGGTTAATGGATGATAAATACCTGGTAGTTCAAGATAATAGGGTGAACTGGTGTTGGGTGTTAATTAGCTAATTGTATTCAAGTGTGTATATATATATATATATATATATATATATATATATAAAGAGCCAGCAGTAGCTGTGGGTGTTGTTAGGAGTGCAGAAGTAAGCTCTGTGACAAGCAATAAACCATCTCCAAGAAAGCATCCTCGTCTGTGTCTTCTTCACAGTCTTGAAGGTTTCTCTAACATAGGTGAATCTACATTCTATTATATACAAAGTCAGGAACAATTCTGCTGGTCCCCCATCAGTAACAGCAAAGCAGGGACACAGACCCAGATATTAAGATAGACATTCAGATTCTATGTCACAAATCTAATGCCCTTTCAGGAGATCGACTTTCTATAAGGTTCTACAACACCCAATAGCTTTGAATGATGGTGGAACTGGAACACAGTTATTATGGGTAACAAAGGTAGTTCAGCACCTTGTATATATTATAAAGAAGTTAAACAGTATCTTTTGGCTTACACTATTGTATGAACCTGGGCATCAAACATAATGGCCCAAGGTTTGTGGTCAGTGTTAAAGGAAGGGCAGTCACCGCTGAGCTGTCTTGTGATCTCTGTGGTGAGAATTTGACCTCTATGGATTGCAGTGTTCTCAATGGGGATGCCCAGTGTGGAGCTGCAGTGATGTCATCAAGCTGTCCAAGCAGCCAATTACATTAAAGAATTCTCACAGACAGCCAATCAGGAAATGAAAAGCACAAAAATCAAATTTAAAAAATAATTTATATAAAGGAAAATAAAGATTGGGTCATACACATGGAGTAAAGGTAGAAGCTGAAATATCATGGACAAACTTCTGTTAAAAAAAATTATTTTAAAAAATTAGTTTAAAAATCTAGTAATTAATCATAATGGAGGCATTTAACAACACTCCACAAACATAAAATTATTTTTTCAGGCCAGATCTGTTGTTCAGTAATAGTGTTACTCAGGTCACCATTAAAAACCCAGATTTTTTTTCTTAGTTTGTGGGGTGTGGGCATCACTGATTAGGCCAGCATTTATTACCCATTCCTAATTGCTTTTGAACCGAGAGGCATTTCAGAGGGCAGTTAAGAGTCAACCACATTGTGGTGGGTCTGGAGTCACATGTAGGCCAGACCAGGTAAGGACAGCAGATTTCCTTCCCTAAAGGACATTAGTGAACCAGATGGGTTTTTACAACAATCGACAACGGTTTCATAGTCACCATTAGACTAGCTTTTTAATTCAAGATTTATTAATTGAGTTCAAATTTCACCATCAGCTATGGTGGGATTTGAACCCATGTCCCCAGAGCATAAGCCTGGGCCTCTGGATACTAGTGATTGAAAAGGTGCAAGAGGTTTCTAACAGCGATGTGAGAGTGGAAAAGGAGACGTTCTCACCACATCAATTGATTTCACTGCTTGCTGGCTCTGAGGGTCCACAGCACAACCTGTAGCAGAGCACTGAACGACAATATAACTTCAGCATTTCTGTGTTAATCTGCCCATGCAATAAATCCTGAAGTTATGGTCAGTTTCAGAGAAACAATGACGGAAAACGCTGACAGTTCGCCATCAAAAACCCCATAAAATCTGGGGCAATACTTTGCAGTATAGGAGAACCACCTGAGCCTCCTGATTGGATTGCATTTCTGCTAAACAATAACCCCAAAGTATCCATTACCCTTATATGTAAAATGTGCAAATATTGCAACACGCACTGCCTTTTTTGCTGTGATGTCCATTCTCCTTTATTATAAGTTATATTGCTCCCAAATTAAAGCTGACATCCCTTATATAAGGCTGATTGTGATGATGTGCCTAGAACAGATTGGAATGTGTCAAAGAGGCACTGGGTTGCTCTGCACCTGTTGTTGAGTTTGGTACTTACTGCAAGCAGCTCCTATGTATTTGTGTACCTCCCTACAGTACTCAGGAAAGACTCTGGCCCAGATCCACCCACTTACAAATGACCTACTTATTGGAGTTCACTTGGTCACAGTTGTCACCGAGCTTCTAGCTGAAACGTTATGCCTACATTTTGACACACTGAGATGAGGCAACCATTCATTGGTGCTCATTATTCAGACAATTAGGCTTGTACTGCTGTCAGAATAAGCAGCACCCCCAAGACAAGCACGCTACAGCCAGGCTCAGAGCTATCGGACAGGCTTGACAAATGAGCCTTTCCACAGCCAAGTTATTCAACAACAAAATGTACCAGGCATTAGAACATTTGAATCCAGGAACACAGTGTGCTGCACTGTTTTTCCTGGCTTTCTTCCTGCTGCAAAGGAGACGTGAGCTTTAGATCAGTGATTATGCACGGTCTTAAGTACGAATGTATGTAATAATTGCAAGAGGAAGCTGTTGAGCATGGAGACTTGAAAAAAGAGTGTAAGAACATATTAGATTTTATGCAAATTTAGCAACGGTAACTAAATTATTTGGGGGTCTACTTTGTTTTTAAACATTTCCAACAATTTTTCAAATCAAGAAAAGCAGCTCACACTTTTTCAGTTTTGAGTCAGCATCTCTAAATTAAAATGCAGGAGGTTCAAAACTCCAATAACATACCATTTCAGCCAAGCATATCAGAGGCACAAAAAGCTGACAAAACTTGTGTTTGTAAGATTCATCCAGTAACAGTCCATTCCTAAGACTTAAAACTACCTCCATTTCTTTTAGCATTTTTGTCCAGCAACTGCTGATCCTAGTGAAGAAAAATAGAACATGTTTTTATATAGCGCATTATCACATCTCTCAGAATCGTGCTGAACTGTATTCAATGTTGCTATGTCATCAAATGTGGCTGCCATCTTGTCCAAAATCCATAAACAGCTATGAGGCATTTGCGGTGGTATTTGTTGAGAGAAAAATATTGGCCAGGGACACAAGAGTTTCTTGCTGTCATTAGAATAGTGCAATGGGATACGTACCAACATAAGAAATAGGAGCTGGAGGAGGCTATTTGGTCCTTCAAACCTGCTCCACCATACAACAAGCTCATGATTAATCTTCTACCACAATTCCACCTTCCCGCACTACCCCCATATCCCTTAATTCCCTCAGTACCCAAAAATCTATCAACCTCTGTCTTGAATATACTCAACGACATAGCGTCCACAGCTCTCTGGGGAGAGAATTCCAAAGATTCACAACCCTTTGAATGAAGAAATTTCTCCTCATCTCAGTCCCAAATAGCTGACCCCTCATTCTGAGACTGTGATTCCGTGTCTAGATTCCTCAGCCAGGGAAAACAATTTCTCAGCATCTACTCTGTCAAGTCCCTTAAGAATTTTATATATTTCAATTAGATCACTTCTCATTCTTCTAAATTTAGGTCGGGTCTACTCAATCTTTCCCATGGGACAATCCCCTAATCCCAGGAACCAGTCTAGTAAACCTTTGTTACACTCCCGCTAGGGCAAATATGTTCTTCCTTAGGTAAGGAGACCAAAAACTGTACACAGTACTCCAGGTATGGCCTCACCTGTTTGATTGTGGTAAGATTTCTTTACTCTATACTCCAATTCCCTTATAATAAAAGCCAACATATCATTTGCCTTCCTAATTGCTTGCTGTACCTGAATGTTAACTTTCTGTGATTCATGTACAAGGACAACTAAGTCCCTCTGAATGTCCGTCTGAGCCACCTGAAGAGGCAGGCACTGTTCGACATTCGATCCGCAGGGTGCGATCTCCAACAATGTAGCACTCATTCAGTACTGCACTGCAGTGTCAGCTGAGCTGACATCACGATTGTGTTTGAATAATTGTATGCTTACTCTCAGGGCACTGTGGCTCTCAAATATAACTGGGGAGGGCTGGCTACTGAATAGCACTTTGGCACTCAGTCAATTGCTCAACTAAGGTAAAATGTTATTACGACAAAGCACCAGTCCTCCCAGTGGACATTTTCACCTCACCACTCTTCTGAGCAACGTATTGTGCAGCATCCGATGAAACAGACTGTGGCTTACATCACCCCAGCTAGTCTGAAGGGAACAATTAAACCATCTGGGTTAGGGATGGGATACAACACAACTAATAACTTTTTAAAAATGTAATGCTGAGATTAAATTATGCTTCTTTTTTCTTCTACCAGTAATGTCAAGCTAGTTTTAGGCTAACTCTACCTACTGACTTTGTCCTATAAAATGAGGAAACTAACCACTGATTAAAATTGTTATATTTTTGTTTACTAAAATTGGAACTAAATTTCTTTTGAAAACAAATACTAAAGTAAGAATAAGATTGGAGATAAGGAGGCACAACTAAAATTTAAATGACATCCCAGATTAAAACACCACCAGCCCCGTAGCCCAGAACATTTTGGAACAGGAGCTGGAAATTGAAATAGATGACCAAAAATCTTGTTTGCGATTTTAGCCCCAGATTATTGCTATACAACATTTGTGCACTGTGTGAAAAATGAAATAAAATTACATTTCTTTGAACCATAACTTAAGAGAAAATACTGTGAAAAGAGTAGACAAAAGTTGGGAAAGTAGAATATACTTAATTTTCGACTGATGTAGAACTAAAACATGATTAAAATTTTTAAAACTGGCCACAAAGTAGCAGTACATTTCTACCAAAGAATATATTTAAAAATTAAGCTCAATGGCCAGACAAATTAAAAGTGTTTATTGGACTAAAGTAAGACTGATGTAAGTACTTCTTAAAACAATACCTGTGTATGTGAGCAGGACAGCTTAAAGCACAAATGGTTCAGAATGGGGCACATCTGAAATATAGTCATGTGTGTATACGTGCTAATCAGAGGTGTTTTTCTCTCAATGTTTGTCCATTGTGCACAAAAAGGAGGTAAGGGTGCACTGATGAATCATTAGACTGGACATTGAAAGTCCTGCCTGGGCTGAGCATACTCTGACACTGTTTATGAGTATCATACATGTGTACAAAATCATGAGAGGTGTAGACAGGGTGGATAGCAAGAAGCTTTTTCCCAGAGTGGGGGATTCAATTACTAGGGGTCACGAGTTCAAAGTGAGAGGGGAAAGGTTTAGGGGGGATATGCGTGGAAAGTTCTTTACGCAGAGGGTGGTGGGTGCCCGGAACGCGTTGCCAGCGGAGGTGGTAGACGCGGGCACGATAGCGTCTTTTAAGATGTATCTAGACAGATACATGAATGGGCAGGAGGCAAAGAGATACAGACCCTTAGAAAATCGGCGACAGGTTTAGATAGAGGATCTGGATCGGCGCAGGCTTGGAGGGCCGAAGGGCCTGTTCCTGTGCTGTAATTTTCTTTGTTCTTTGTTCTTTGTTCATACCTGAGAATCTGGACTTACAGCAAAGCAGAGCAAATTCTGCCTCATTAATGAGACATATAGACTCATTGGTCCTGCTGAACTATTTTGAACCCTTTTGAAGATCTCAATGGTAGGCTCCGCACTATAATGACACAGTAGTCAAAATAGTTCTATTCCTTAGGAAATAGTCAGTGCACATATAAGGAGTAACTTTTACTTACTACTTTAATTTAATCTTGTATTTCTTTTAAACTTTATTAGAAATCAATTAAGTCAGTTCTGACTTATAATCAGCCATGAAGACGTATCTATTATCAAACCTTACCTCCGGAAATAATCATTCCAATTCAATGTTGGATGCAGTTCTGTAAAATGGTACATATTCTATCAAACAATGGATTGACTTAAGTGAGATATTTAGCTGCAATCTATGGGTTATTTTCCCAATCTTACCCTGGAACACTCCCTTGCCCTCAGGGCTCAATTAACACCACACAGTTCCTTCAGGCCCTTGGGGAACACATTAGTAGTCTAAACAAAGAGGCAAGGCCAACACCAGGTGGTATGACCTTGTGGGTGTGAGCAAAAGCCTGGATGCTGTGGCGCTCATGCAAACACTGTGCTCCAGACACCAGATGTTATGAAATAAAAACAGAAAGTGCTGGAAATACTCAGCATGTCAGGCAGCATCTGTGAAGAGAGAAGCGGAGTTAACGTTTCAGGTCTGTGACCTTTCATCAGAATGACTTTCTGTTTTTATTTCAGATTTCCAGCATCTGCAGTATTTTGCTTTTATTTTGCTTTTATACCAGATGTGTGTTGGCAGGCATACTATTTGCTTTGGAAAGCTCATGGCGTAGGAGTCCACTGAAGAAATGGTTTTGATGCACAGTGCAGATACGCCAAGGCACAAAGTCAGGATAGCTGATGCATGAAAAAGTGCAGTCAGCCTCAAGGGAGAACAGCAAGTTCTTTGACTCACATGTGGGTATAATACCCCTGTGTGCTAGTGTATAGTGTTTCGAAATTGGGCCCATGATGTCTAGCCACAACGAGGCTGTATTGAATGTTGCAGTGGTATTAGACAGCAGGAGCTAAAGTTATTGGCCCTCAGATAATAAAGATAGAAAAACAACATTCTGGCAACGTGCTAGGTACTAAAGATCTACCCTATATAGACCCTAATGCTTGCTGGAGATAGTTTGTAAAAATCCTGCACAAGAACCTTTCTTTACATTAAAAAAAAGAAAGACTTGCATTTATATAGTGCCTTTCACAATCATTGACTGTCTCAAAGAACTTTACAGCCAATGAAGTACCTTTTGGAGTGTAGTCCCTCTCGTAACGTAGGAACCGCAACAGCCAATTTGCACAAACAGCAATGTGATAATGACCAGATAATCTGTTTTTGTGATGTTGATTGAGGGATACATATTGGCCAGGAGACTGCTCCCATGGAAATAGTGCTACGTGATCTTTTACATCCACCAGAGGAGGCAAATGAGGCCCGCAGTTTAATGCCTCATCTGAAAGACAGCACCACACTCTCTCAGTAATATGCTGGAGTGTCAGCCTTGATTTTTGTGCTCAAACCCTGGAGTGGGACTTGAACCCAGAACCTTATGATTCAGAGGTGAATGCTACCAACTGAGCCACAGCAGAAACAGCTTCTACTAATTGTCTTTTGTAATGCTCAGCACATCAAATATCACTCTATCCCATTGCTATATATACCAACTGGACAGGTGATCATCTCAATCCCTGCCAGAGGCAGCACAATCACACATCGGGGTAGATTTTCACTTTGTGCAATAGCAATGGGCGACAGCAAGTAGGCAACTCATTTTACATTGCTCCAGATTTACAAACATCAGGAGAGATGTAAAAAGAGCTGCTGACTTGCTATTACTCTTTAATACTATCACTCAAAGTCTAAATCTACCCCATGATTTAATAAAAAGCAAGCCAAAGAGCCATTAACAGCCATTAGAGGTCTGTAGCATGCATTGTACACTAACTGAATTAACAATATCCAAAGGCAAACAAAGGTTTTTTTGCTATTTTCATTATTAAAACAATGAAATCACACAATATTACACATGCAACATTGATTTTAACAGTGCAGATATTCATTGTTTCTTATTTTCAAGAGGTCGGTGAGTTATTTTGGGACTCAGTGGTGAGATCACTCATGGGCAGTTCTCCAGCACCTTGTCTAAAGGGCCATCCTTCATGGGAGCCATAACAGTGAGTGTTGACAGGTTGTTTCACCAAAGAAATAATGGGGGGGTGAGGGGTGCATGGGGAATAGGGTTAACGGAGACATCACAGCCCACCATAAACCTGCCTTTGCGTAATATCCACAAATGTATACTTCCCAAGGAACACTAATGAAGGATCAGCTCATTCAGGGATCAAATCATGTCTTGTATGGCTCCACCGAGCTTTCAAAAAGCTCACGGCATTGGCTTTTTAACATTTACTTCATAACATAGCATCAAAATAATGATCAATTTTCTGGTAATGTGACATACCAAACATCCCTGTGTATCAAATCAAGAAGAGCGTTTCCCACAAATAAATTATCAGTGCCGCTTTGATTTTTAATTGAGGGCCCGAACTGAAAGACCAGGGCCCAAAATACAGCACATCAGCAGGAATGACAGGAGCAGTAGGGAGGATTATGCAAATCTGGAAGGGGTAATTAAGTGACATTGTTTTAAAGGCCTAAATTAGAGCGATTAGGGATGACAGTGGGGCACAGAATTCCAGAGTTAAATGGAAAGCCGTTGGCGCGAATAAAAAGTGCAGATTAGATAAAGTTCCAGTGATAATGAGAATGAGCTACAGCGGGAATAGAGAGAGAGAGAGAGAGAGAGAGAGAGAGTGAGTTAAAAAAGGAGCTGTCTGTGAGACATGGTGAATTAGCAGGGTCAAAGATCTATACTGCTATAACAAATCTGACTACTCCCTATTAACTAGACTCTTTAAGTGTCAGCTTGGCTCAGTTGGTAACTCCACTCTTAAGATGTGAGCATGTAATCTTCAGTGCAGGGAACGCACATTGCTGGGGTGATGGACTTCCGATGAAGCATTAAAGTCTGCCTGTTCAGCCGAACATGGAAAATCACATTCAAAGAACAATGGTTATTTCTCCCTTTGTCCTGGTCAAAATTCTTTCCTTAATTAACTCCATCAAAAAGAAAACAGATTAACTGGCCATTGATCTCATTGCTATTTGCAGGACTTTCCTGCACAAAATAGCTAGCACATTTACCCACAAGCAACATTAACTACAACTGAATGCTTTGGCGTGCCCTGACAGCTGTGATAAGGCACTATATAACTGTACTTAGTAAGTAAGAGGTTAATTGCAACACTCTTATCTCCTTGTAGCCTGTACTTACCTAATAAATAATATCTCCACCCTATGAAGCAGACATATGTGTAAACTATGTTAATGATGCAACAAAACCTTGCAACAAAGCACCACTATTTCATATCTGTTCCAACGCAGGGTCAGTCTACACACAAAATAAAATCCCATTTCAAACTAGACTTTTTTAGGGAGGTTAAAGTTTCAGTCAGACCTTGATGTAAGCCTCTTTTGCGATTCAATTCTGAACATATTAAATTGTTAATGTACATAAATTTCCAACAACATTCATTGCTTGCTTCAGACAAAAGGGTTAATAATTTTCTCTAATATACAACCATTTCAACACTTATTTTACACTGAATCAGTGCAGCTCGCTTCAGCCCAGTAGCTCAGCTTAAGTTTTGATTTCCTACATTCCATCACAAATTCTTAAAATTGCAAATCTGAGCCTTGCAGGCATCCATGCTCCATTTTATACTGAGTTTGATTCCAATGCAGATCCACTTGCTGCTAATTTAAGCAGATTGAAATTTTCAAAACTAGGATGTGTCAGTTTGAATAGCAGCAGGGGAGGAAGAGGCTTAATTCTGATACATTCCAGCTTAAAATAGCAGCCAGGGTTTGTTTACATCCTGAGTGAGATGCCCTAAGTATACAACAAATTAATTCATGGCTTTCCCCCCACGCTACCCAAGAAGTTATTGAGATTGCTTTCCCCAAGGATGAGCTGCTCAGTGTGGATCTGAGTCCCAGTTTTGTTCCCAGGTTTGTTTTTATTCATTCATGGGATGTGGGCGTCGCTGGCTAGGACAGCAGTTATTGCCCATCCCTAATTCCCTTGAGAAGATGGTGAGCTGCCTTCTTGAACCGCTGTAGTCCATGTGGTGTAGGTACATCCACAGAGTTGTTAGGCAGGGAGTTCCAGGATTTTGACCCAGCGACAGTGAAGGAACTGTGATATAGTTCCAAGTCAGGATGGTGTGTGACTTAGAGGGGAACTTTCAGGTGATGGTGTTCCCATGCGTCTGCTGCCCTTGTCCTTCTAAGTGGTAGAGCTCACGGATTGGGAAGGTGCAGTCAAAGAAACCTTGGCAAGTTGCTGCAGTGCATCTTATAGATGGTACACACTGCATCCATGGTGCGCAGGTGGTAGAGGGAGTGAATGTTTAAGGTGGTAGATGGGGTACCAATCAAGCGGGCTGCTTTGTCCTGGGCAGTGTCGAGCTTCTTGAGTATTGTTGGAGCTGCACTCATCCAGGCAAGTGGAGAGTATTCCATCACATGCCTGACTTGTGCCTTGTAGATGGTGGACAGGCATTGGGGAGTCAGGAGGTGAGTCACTAGCTGCAGTGAACCTAGTCTCTGACCTGCTCTTGTCACCACAGTATTTATGTGGCTGGTCCAGTTAAGTTTCTGATAGTTAATAGCTGATCTCAGCTCTGGTGACAATTGGAGCACTACATTTGATCTTAACATGTCTGGTCTCGGGAAGCGAAGACATCAGCAGGTTTCCCACGGCTTATCACTAACCAGTGGGAAGCACAAGCTAAGGATCACGATGCCTGGAGATGCTACATCAGGAGGGCTACATACACCTTTGAGACTGAGCGAAGAACCAGTATGAAAGAGAAAAGGAGGATCCAATTGCCCCCAGCAGTGACTACACCTTCACTTGTACCCGCTGTGGGAGAATCTGCCAGTCACCTGGCTAGCCACCAGTCGGCCTGCAACCGATGACTACAACCTTCCCAAAATTGTGGTCCGCGAAGAAGTGCCATGAAGATCACGATCCAGTAAACCCTGCTGACAAAGATTCATGTGTGGATGTCAGATAGAAAGACAATTGAGCCCAGTTATCAAAATCCTCCAAGGAGGGAGAATGCACTTAGAATAGCCTTGGCAAATGCTTGATCCCCGTGGAAACATCCACCACCCACCCCACCCCCCCAACCCCCAAAAGGAATTCAATCCTTCAGAGATGGAGGGAAGGGAAGACATTTGGGGAGGAAAAAGAAAGGACTGGTGCCATGAAGCAATAGCAATTGACTCTGAACTTATTTTGCTCAAAGCAGCCATTGTCTCCTCAGGGTTAAATGGGATGTGACCTCTACCGGATATCCTGAGTTTGAATCACAGATTACTGTGACATACCAATTCAGAGCCTGGAGGCCTTTGGCACCTAAAAATTACTCTGAGATGAGCCCATTTCTTTGTCAATAATAAGCAAAGGCAAACTCTACGAGTCAGTGTTGGAGGATGTTTTATTTTACTGTACGCTGTAATCAGCAAAAAAGGTCTGTCTAAATGTGATTATGCTCCCACACCTACATGGGGTGTATATTTATGCATTCACTGTCTTTCCTGCATGCCAGCTTGATCTGACAACTGAGCACTTGTATCCATTGGAAACTTCTCAGCATTGCTGGTGCAGACCTCCAGAGGACAGTAACCAGAACTGAGAGAGGTTTAGCAGCAAGCAGCACTCAGAAAGAGTACAGCAGATTGCCTCAACCTCACACAGTTGTTCGGAGACAAACTCTTCATCCTAGTATCTCTAGGCATCCCTGTTAAGAACATATTTACAGAAAACTATTAAATGCTCAATCCCTTTTTGATTCAAAGAGATGTGATAATACCAAAAAAAAAATTTTATTTTCCCTGAAACCTTCACAGTTGTCTTGCCATTTTCCACGAGGAATGACTACATTTCTACACGAACGCCTCTCATTTGAGAATGAGGAAATCAACACCCTATAAGAGGACTAGTGGGTGACCTTTTACAACTGTGGAGGGTGTCACATACTAAAGAAAAATCATCAAGATAGAAAGAACTTATTTTTATATGGCACCTTTTCACATCTCTCAGATTGTCCCAAAGCGCTTCTTTGTACACAGCATGGCTCCACAAGCAACAATGAAGTTAATTAATCTACTATATTTAGGTGCTGTTGGTTGAGGGAGGACTGGTGGCCAGGGAGAAAGCCCACTCTTTCTTTTTGAATAGTCCCAAGGGATCTTTAACATTCAACTGAACCACAGGGACAGGTAGAAGGAGGGCACCTCCTGTAATGGGAATGTTCCCTTCAGTAATGCACTGAAGTATCAGCCTAGTTTCATATAAGTAGGGTTTGAAATCAGGACCTTCTGAGTTTGAAGCTGGTTGGCATCATTTACCATCAAACATTAATCTGTGGTCATTATCTTTAACCCTTGAAATTAGTGAAATTAAGACACACATTTAATGCTTTCCTGTGACATTCCTGTCTGCTATCTTAACACAGGTCTTAACCTGGTTATTTTAAATGGGTAAATGCCATCACTAAAACGCCAGGTAAAGGAATGTCACGCAAAGGTGTTAAATGTTTATCCTTTGGAACAGAAACAGTATTTTCTAAGCTTAGAAAGACTGATTACAAGTGAATACTTGATGGCACAGTCCCTCGTAGGAATGAAATGGCTGCACAGGAGTGAACATTCAAAATACTTTCAGGCAGACGAGATAACAGAAAAATGGCAAACACTGGAAATCATAAAATGTAGGGCAGAATCTGAAAGAGAGAACCTAATATTTCTTGTGGATTTCTTCATTAGAGTAGAAATGATAAAGTGCCCCACAGTAAATGTTAAACAGATGTCTATCAGATACAGATCGGCCTGCTGTGTTTTTCCAACATTTTTTGTATTTAATTCAGGTTTCCAGTACTCAGGATTTTTCTTTACATCCCTGTTGTTGCTTTTATTAAAGTGCTAGTTTACCTCCTGTAGCATTGCACAGGGGCTTAGAAAGCAAGGATAATTAGGCAGGGCAGACAAACATGATTCAGTCTCCAATTGAAAGACATACCACTCTATCCTTATTTTTTATGATACTTAGTTAGATAGCTAAACTATGACAATTTAGGAAAACAATGTAGAATCACAGAATTGCGACAGCACAGAAGGAGGCCATTTGGCCCATCATGTCTGCACCGGTTCTCCAAATAAGCAATTCACCTAGTGCTATCCCCCTGCCTTCTTTCCTTAACCCTGCACATTCTTCCTTTGTTGGTTGAAGTAGAGGAGTTTCCCTGTAATACACACGGACAATTGCAAAGCTGAGGCATTACAGTGACTCCACTAATGTGCAGGTGTAATTAAAGTGTGACAAGTTTACATCAGCAGCTCTCATTATAAATGCGGACACGGGGATTTATGATAGGAAAATTTAACACAAAAATATGACAACAGGAAGTAAGGTCTAGTAGATAGGAAATGTGCACAGATATTAATGTATTATAGATTTGTTCAACGAGAGAGACAGTGCACCCCTTATAGAACATAGAACATACAGCACAGAACAGGCCCTTCGGCCCACAATGTTGTGCCGATCCTTTGTCCTCTGTCAAGGACAATTTAATCTATACCCCATCATTCTCCTTTATCCATATACCTATCCAAAAGCCTTTTGAAAGTCCCTAAAGTTTCTGACTCAACAACTTCCCCGGGCAAGGCATTCCATGCCTCGACCACTCTCTGGGTAAAGAACCTTCCCCTGACATCCCCCTTATATCTCCCACCCTTCACCTTAAATTTATGACCCCTTGTAACGCTTTGCTCCACCCGGGGAAAAAGTTTCTGACTGTCTACCCTATCTATTCCCCTGATCATCTTATAAACCTCTATCATGTCACCCCTCATCCTTCTCCTTTCTAATGAGAAGAGGCCTAGAATGTTCAGCCTTTCCTCGTAAGACTTATTCTCCATTCCAGGCAACATCCTGGTAAATCTCCTCTGCACCCTCTCCAAGGCTTCCACATCCTTCCTAAAATGAGGCGACCAGAACTGCACACAGTACTCCAAATGAGGCCTTACCAAGGTCCTGTACAGCTGCATCATCACCTCACGGCTCTTAAATTCAATCCCTCTGCTAATGAACGCTAACACCCCATATGCCTTCTTCACAGCCCTATCCACTTGAGTTGCAACTTTCAATGATCTATGCACATAGACCCCAAGGTCTCTCTGCTCCTCCACATGCCCAAGAACCCTACCGTTAACCCAGTATTTTGCATTCATGTTTGTCCTTCCAAAATGGACGACCTCACACTTTTCAGGGTTAAACTCCATCTGCCACTTTTCAGCCCAGCACTGCAACCTATCCAAGTCCCTTTGCAGACGACAATAGCCCTCCTCGGTATCCACAACTCCACCAACCTTTGTATCATCTGCAAATTTACTGACCCACCCTTCGACTTCCTCATCCAAGTCGTTAATAAAAATCACAAACAGGAGAGGACCCAGAACTGATCCCTGCGGCACGCCACTGGTAACTGGGCTCCAGGCTGAGTATTTACCATCTAAGACCACTCTCTGCCTTCTATCAGTTAGCCAATTCTTAATCCAACTGGCCACATTCCCCACTATCCCATGCCTCCTGACTTTCTCCATAAGTCTACCATGGGGGACCTTATCAAATGCCTTACTAAAATCCATGTACACCACATCCACTGGTTTACCCTCATCCACTTGCTTGGTCACCTGCTCAAAGAATTCAATCAGGCTTGTGAGGCAAGACCTACCCCTCACAAAACCGTGCTGACTGTCCCGAATCAAGCAGTGTCTTTCCAGATGCTCAGAAATCCTATCCCTCAGCACCTTTTCCATCAACTTGCCTACCACCGAAGTAAGACTAACTGGCCTGTAATTCCCAGGGTTGTTCCTATTCCCTTTCTTGAACAGGGGCACAACATTTGCCACCCTCCAATCACCTGGTACCACCCCCGTCAGCAGAGAAGATGAAAAGATCATTGCCAGCGGCTCTGCAATTTCATCCCTTGCTTCCCATAACATCCTTGGATATACCCCGTCAGGCCCGGGAGACTTGTCTATCTTCAAGTTATTCAAAAACCCCAACACATCTTCCCTCCTAACGAGCACTTCCTCGAGCTTACCAGTCTGCTTCCCACCGTCCTCTTCAGTAATACACCCCTTCTCATTCGTAAATACCGAAGAGAAGTACTCATTCAAAACCTCACTTATCTCTTCCGGCTCAACACACAGTCTCCCGCTATTGTCCTTGACCGGACCTATGGTCCCCCTAGTCATCCTCATATTTCTGACATACGCGTAAAAGGCCTTGGGGTTTTCTTTTATCCTACCCGCCAAGCATTTTTCATGCCCTCTCTTAGCTCTCCTAATCCCTTTCTTCAGATCCTTCCTGGCCATCTTGTATCCCTCCAGAGCTATGCCTGTGCCCTTTTTCCTCAACTTTATATACGCATCCTTCTTCTTCCTAACAAGACTCTCAACCTCTCTTGTCAACCACGGTTCCCTCACATGACCATCCCTTCCCTGTCTGACAGGGACATGCTTATCAATGGCCCCTACTATCTGCTCCTTGAAAAAGTTCCACATTTCGACCGTGCCCTTCCCTGCCAGCATATGCTCCCAACTTATGCTCCTCAGTTCCTGCCTGACAGCATCATATCTACCCTTCCCCCAATTGTAAACCTTGCCCTGTTGCACATACCTATCCCTCTCCATTACCACAGTGAATGCTACAGAATTGTGATCACTATCTCCAAAGTGCTCGCCCACCAACAGCTCTATCACTTGCCCTGGTTCATTACCTAGTACCAAATCCAATATTGCCTCCCCTCTGGTCGGGCAGTCTACATACTGAGTCAGAAAAGCTTCCTGGACATACTGCACAAACACTACCCCATCCAAACTATTCGATCTAAAGAGTTGCCAATCAATATTTGGGAAGTTGAAATCCCCCATAATTACTACCCTGTGACTTCTGCTCCTTTCCAAAATCTGTTTCCCAATCTGCTCTTCCACCTCCCTGCTAGATTCTTTTCCCAGACCTGCTGAAGTGAAGTAAGTGCCAGTGTGGTTTTATTTTGTTCAACAGCAGGCTTGATGCTGAAGTAAGAGGAGCTGGGATTCAGCATCAAACACTCCCACTTCACCTCAGAGTACTGGAAAATAAGCATAGCACAATCAACAACTGCTGTGATCTCAGTGATGCTAGGAACTCCAAGGTAGTGAATCTCCATTGAATGAAGACGTTCCCATTAACTTACTGTGTAATTGAATACAATAGCAATTATGGGCGGATTACAAATCTAAACAGTGATAGAAACATAGAAAGATTTATGGCATAGAAGGTGGTCCTTCATTCCATTGTGTGCATACCGGCCAAAAAATAAATATCCAGCCTAATCTCAATCTTCCAGCTCTTGGTCCATAGACCTGTAAGTTACAGCAGCTAAAATGCAAGTCCAAGGGCTGAATTTTATGAGCCCTGAAGGGACGGGAATGGTTGGTGGGGGGGGGAGGAGGGCGTGATGGTAAATTTCGTCAGAAGGTAGGGGGTGGAGTGCCCGTCGCCTTCCCGATGCCTTCCAATTTAGGATGGGGTGGGGAAGGCTGAGGGTGGCCTTCCCGCCCAGACCATTTGAGGCCCTTAGTGGCCAATTAATAGCTACTTAAGGGCCTTTTCCCTCCTCTGCCTTAATTTACTGGAAGGCAGAGGAGCCCACCACTGTGGAGAGACACCACCAGGTAAAACTTGGCGGCCTCCTAGCAGGATTGTGGGGGGGGGGGGGGGGTGGTGGGTCGGCTTTCCTTTGGGGGCAATCTAGGGCCACAGAGGGCCCACCTGGCAGCAATCGGTGCCCCCCTCCACCCCGGGAAGACCACCTTCTACCCTCACTAACCCCAACCATCACCCCGTCGCTGGGGCCTGCCTGAAATCCTTGGTGACCCCGATCCCACTCACCCAGGTCTCTGGATTCTCTGGTATTGCAGGGGGGGTCTCCTGTAGTACCGGCAGTGGCCTCTGCGCTCAGTGACCTGCCGATTGGCTGGCAGCTCTTGGAGGTGGGCGTTTGTCCCTTAAATGGACTGAGTCCCTGACGGGGGGAGTTAATTGGGGTCCAACAGAGGGCCGATCAAGGTGGGGTCTCCTCTTACCTTCTGGCCCACCAGCAGGACCTCTGTCTTCAAAACAAAATCCAGTCCCAAGTGTTTTCTTAAATGAGTTGAGGGTTTCTGTCTCTACCACCCTTTCAGGCAGTGTGTTCCAAACTCTCACCACCCTCTGGGTGAAAACATTACTCTTCAATGATGTTTGAATGCTATGCTCATTTGGTGTATTGCAATGTGTCTCCTGAAATAAAACTCGTTGCCTTCAGTCATCAAGCACCTGTGCACTGAATAAACCTCTCATAATTGATTTACAGCCAATTTTAAATGGGGGTTCTGTACATCGCACATATACTTGCCCTTCTACTGGTAAAACCATCCTATTCTAGTTTATTCAAGTTTACCAGCAGAAGACCAAAAGTAGCAACTAATAAAATGGTCACTACCACATGGACTGCTGTAAAACCTTCGGTTCTTTACTGCTGTGGTTTTTCGAGAATTTACCAGCTCCAGCTGTGGACTGAGAATAACGTATTCACACATCTTTAAAAAATAACTGTACACAAGCTAGCTACGGATTTCACATCTTTTAGATCTTTCTTTCAATCCTTTTTCTTTCATTGTACAACTTTGAAGAATTGCCAAAAAGACACAGCACCTTTAAATGCAGCACCTCTGAGCAGAGAGTGGTGAGTGTACTCATTGTGCTTGCTTTTTAGTTATCAGTAACTTCATTTGCCACTATTTATAGAGCAGCTAAGTCTGTCGCCATGACCAATGTATTTGACTTTCAAAACCCACACCTCACCTCGAAAAAGATGCAGCTCACTCCATTACCAGTGGCCAAGTGGAGTCAGATCATGAGTTTATTCAGCTGTCATTTAGCCCTGGATGTAGGGTAAAATCACTTGCTTTGAAAGAGGTTTATTGCAGTTCAATTGCAAGAAAGATTCAATCTCAGACCCACAGAGAGTGAAATTCAGCTTTGTCAGAAGTACAGAATGGATGATAGCGAATGCGCAGTTTCACATCCCGTCCAACTGGAAAATAAAATCAAGAGGGTGTAAAATGGGTTGCTGATTTGCCATCATCCAGTTTCTGCTACCACCAAACTCTTCCCCTCCCCACAATCATTCATATGGCCTGTAGTTATTTTCAGGTCAGTCTCACAGACTGAACTAGACAGCAGTTTACACTCAGGTAAAAGTCTGAAAATGACAAGTTCGCAATGAATATTTACAATGCTGGATTGCTTCCTCCATTTGTTCAACAATCCTTTTCCCTTACTCCCCTCCTGTCCTTCAGAGGCTGACTAGAGCTGGACTACAGTTCCAGGCAGCCTTCCAGTACCCCACCCACGTGGTCATTCTTCATGCACGTGGCTTCATGAGTGTTGACAGGCTATTTCACCATGGGAGCATTACAGTCAAGCCTCTCTTCACTTAAAGTCCAGACATGTACATCTTGCAACAGAAGTCATCTATTCGGGAGAAGCAACTCCCACTGACTGTGTTTTTTACTTTCTCCCTCACTCAGGGATTTTCAAAATATAAACAGTAGCAGCTAACTGCAAACCCTGACAGTGATCAGCTAAATCACAGGTTCAAGTTCAAACCTACACCTTTCTGGTCAGTATAGCTAGGTACCACATGGAATTCTACAATTACTCACAAAGCCAGTGTGGGCATTCTGGTTCACCTGTTTGATCAAACTGCCAGTAACGACCATCTCCATACAGAGTAGTAACATTTCTCATAGAGTGAAATGTTCTTGTGAATCAGATTTTTTTTTTAATCTGACCGTATTGACTAGGTCAGTTAGGTCTGTCATCCATGCATCTGCTTTATGGATCCTCTTCAACTCTTACTGAGACCTTGAAAGTGTTTACATTTCAATAACACCATTTGAGAACCAGCTACTTCAAATACAGGACCATAGTTATATGGATGAAATGTTCAAATGAGGCCTGTCTGCCTTCTCAGGTGGATGTAAAAGATCCTATGGCATTACTTCAAAGAACAGCAGGCAAGTTCTCCCCAATGTCTCAATCAACATCAGTAAAACAGATTGTCATTGTCTCATGTCGACTATCGCACTTGGGAGTCACCAGCTAGTGAACGATGGAAATGGCGACACATCCTGTGGACTGTTGTGCACTACCGCGATGACCAGCGGCTACAGCAGCTTGGCAACAGGCACTTATGTCAAAAACAACAACTCACACACAGCATCACTTGGCAGCTTCACGTATAGCACTCGTGGCAGAACCTCTCAAGGATTGGCTTTCACAGCCATCAACAAAGGTGTACCAAGAGAAGACATCCTACCTAAATAGATTGTTTGCTGCATATCCATCATCATCTTTCATAGATGGAAGGATACCAACCCAACCCATTGTCTCATTACTGTTTGTGGGAGCTTGCTGTGTGTAAATTGGCTGCTGCATTTCCTTTACATTGTAACAACAACCACACTTCATTGGCTGTATGTAAAGCACTTTAGGACATCCTAAATTATGAAAGGTAGCATGTGAAGCTCTTCCTTTGTGATAGCATTACTCATTCGAAGTGGATTTAGAGTGCGGCTATCAGGCTGAGACCAGTAGCTACATTTTGGATTCCAGCTATCAGAACCCAGTTTGCACTGCTTGGTCCTTGTCTGTGTTAGATCATTAAATGCCCTGTTTAGGAGACGACTCTGTGAAAGCCTAGGTACAAGCAAGAACAGAACTAGCTCCCAAAAGTTGGAAATTCCAAATATTTAGACAGCAAAGAGGGGAGAATCTCTGCTCTCTAAATATTTAAATTAAGGTCAGGTAAGTTTACAAAGTGTTCATACAGTGTCAAAACATTCTCCCATCTAGGGAGTCCCATTTTTCCCTGACTCGGGAGTTCCACTGCTACACTTGCAATTGGTGTGAAGCAACTTCTGCTGCATATTGATGTTAAACTGGTAATGTCAATCCAGCCTTAGATCTGAGCCGCTGAGTTTGAAGCTTCAACTCCAATTGCTAAACACTGTCTCATACGACCACAAAGCACAATTCAAAGTATCGAGATTTCATCAGTACATCAAGCGAAACCTCAAACCAAAAGTATTGGGTTCACCACAGTGCTGCACCAAATTATAGCATCCAACTAAGTCATAACAATACCGTGTTAAAATAGCTTCTCAGTGCATCACCGCTTTCAATGTTATGGGATTTCATTTGCCTCTTATAAATAGAAGTGACAATGGTTAGGAGTTAGTGTCTAACAACGTTCATGTAATAAGCTGCTGAAATGATTAGATGCCAATGTATACAGGTAGTTGTCCTTTGTGAAGCTACTATATTGATCAGATTTTCAAGGTTAATCATCCAGCTAGTTCCTCTCTAACTCTGTTGGTAACTGGATAACTATATTTTATTGAGAAACTAGTGTGAAAGGCCTGACCTCACAATGCCGGACCACACCCCTCCCCCATAGTTGAAAAAGTACATGAGGAAACAGGATCAGGAAATAGTGGTTGGGTGATGCAAGTTTGGGCTGTCATGTACAAAAATCTTGTAGACGGCAGAAGAAAAGGACTGAGTGAAGTTAAGAAGCTTGGCAGCTTCAAGGTCCTGAGAAAGACGGAGCAGAATACTGCACAAAAATTAAGCATGATAATGCCGGGAAACTCTGCCAATCTCAAACACTAAACCTAATGAGCAATTTAACTGGGGGTACAATGTGAAAACCCAGCATAGGTATTAGTCAAAGAAAGTATGTCAGCTCTTTTCCTGATATTAGAATGTCATCTAAAGAGCGTGGGTGATTTATTAAATAAGACTGGATGATGTACATTCTCCATTCACCTCAATGATTGGGGTTGGACTGAGCCCAGACTGATGAGATTAAAGTCTCTCTCTCAGCGTCACACAATAGGTCTGCATGAGGAAGATCATTTGACCCATCTTAGTTTATCCACCCAAAATGAACCAACAGTTCCCACATCATGGCATTCAACTGCTTTTTAAATATTTCTCTGGGTTTTGCTTCCACTCCCATGTCCGGAAGTCTGTTCCATGTGTTGATCAAACTTTGTTTGAAGAAGAGCTGGTGCTTGGTTCTGGATGGAACTTCCATGGAGCTGGGTGGGCACTCTGCCCATTATTAGACGTCAGTATAAACTCTGTTTGATTTGGCAGCACCATCAGGCCTCGGTGTTTTTTTCCTATTTATCTCTCTCAATATCTTTATGATTGTGATTTGGTCATGTGAAGTTGTTCAGACTAGCTCAGCATTTTAATTTTGTCTTTACATGAAGATAGTTGGTCACCTCTAGATGCTAGAACATTTACCCCCACACCTATAAACTTGAGGTCATTCAAAACTCTGCTAACCATGTCCTAACTGCACCAAACCCCAATTCACCCATCATCCCACTTTGCTCACTGACCTACAATACTCCCGGTTAAGCAAAGCCTTAATTTCAAAACTCTCATCCTTCTTTTTAAAATCCCTCCAGGGCCTCCCCCCCGCCCCCACAGCTCTAATCTCCTCCAGCCCTACAACCTTCCACGATTTCTGCACGCCTCCAGTCTGGCCCCTTGCACATCCCAGATTTTAATCGCTCCATCACTGGGAGCCACGCCTTCAACTGCCAAGCTCTGGAACCCCTCCCTAAAGGTCTGTGCCTCTCTACCTCTCTTTCTTCCTTGAAACCCACCTCTTTGACCAAGCTTTTAACCATCTGCCCTAATAGCTCCTTATGTGGTTTGGTGTCAAATTTTGTTTGATAAAGCTCCTGTGAAACACCTTGGGACATTTTACTATGTTAAAGGGACTATATAAATGCAAGTTGATGTTATATTTCCTAAAAATATATTTTAAACTTTTTTTAATGAATGCCATATCTATCCTGTAAAATTTTTTAAAAGTATTGTTTTATTAAGCTTTCCCCCCCAAACTTATTTTTTCTGACAGCAGTGAGTCGTTCTGGAACATCGTTACTTGGACACCAGAACATCAGCCAAGAAGTCATTCCATTCCCTCCTCCTTGAGCACGCAGTCAATTAGGCTGAACTCAAAGTGTCACTGATGCGGTCTGTGGACATGTTCACAAACCGGTTTTGATTACAGACAAATTGGAGTTGGAGGCAAAAGGAAATATAAATTTAAGTCAAAAATATTGGAAAATGGTAAAATGTCAACGAGAAACACTCCTGTTTCAGAGAAACCTTATGAGAAAGTTCTCGCAGGCATAGAAAGCACTGTACCTAACTACGCTGTCCTCTGACAAAGTATAAAAATGTGCAATAAAGCAGGGGTAGGCAAACAGTAAAATTAATTTGACTTCACCTCAGAAGAAAAATGGCTTGAATTTGCATCATATTATTAAAAAAAAAGCTCCATAAATCTAGTCAGTGTTCAACACTAACGCCAAGTGTATTTAATTACACAATGGAAGTGTTTATAGGGTCTGTACAGCAAATGATAAATGATCAGCAGATATGCAGCCATATAAGTGGCAAAGCCGATGTCTGGAATGTTCTTTCACAATGCAGTAAATATCAAATATATACAGGCTTTTTTAACTGTAGTAAGGAGAACTTCTGACTATCCATAACATTCACCTTCACTGGAAGGGGGCATTTACTGCTCCAGCTCTTTACCCCCGTGAAAGATACTTATTAACATATGTTCAGTGCTAGACTTTTTTTTTCTGGTTTACCTGATGTCCATGTAACCAGACAAATCAGGTCAGCCGTGGAGCCGGACATGATTTAATAATTCACTGCTGTTTCTAGACAAATGACCTGACGCTTGAAAACTCCCTATCACTTACTGTTGCCTCCTGAACAAAACCTAATCATGCCAAGTACACTTTGTCTGGACAAAGTGTTAATCCTTCCCAAACAAACTGAAGAAACACATTTACCTCTTCATGTGTTTGGCAAGGGTGTATGCGATTTGTCCAGGTTACCCTGTTATTGAGCAAACCTGACCTATTATAGTATATAAATACTGACCACCATGATGCAATAACATACACTAATGTTGAAACACAGTGCACCTCTAGGACAGCCCAACAGCCAATCCTGCTGTTGGCTGCGGCCTCCAGTCAACATGATTTTCTCCCACTTCCTACCCGGAATTTGGAGGGGTGGGTGGGGGCGGGGGTTGTGTGGGTATATTGGCCTGCAGGATTTAAATGAAGCCTGGGAGTTAAAATACTTCAGGCCTTGGATCTGGAGCAGTGGGTGAATTTCTAAATCAGACCACTGCTCACCCACCCTAAATTGGCTTAAAGTTAAAATCTCTGGTAAGGGAATGTTGCATTTCACCAGTCATGTTGCTTTTGGACTGCACTTTTGCTGTCAATGCAATGTCTTCTTGGGGACAAATGCAACACCGAAAGTGCAGTGCAAAAAACAGGTAAATGTTTCTGTATGTGGTCTCCTCTACACTGGGGAGACCAAGCGCAGACTGGGTGATCGTTCTGCGGAACACCTCCGCTCGGTCTGCAAGCAGGACCCTGAGCTTCCGGTTGCTTGCCATTTCAACACTCCCCCCTGCTCTCATGCTCACATCTCTGTCCTGGGATTGCTGCAGTGTTCCAGTGAACATCAACGCAAGCTCGAGGAACAGCATCTCATCTACCGATTAGGCACACTACAGCCTGCTGGACTGAACATTGAGTTCAATAATTTCAGAGCATGACAGCCCCCCATTTTACTTTCATTTTTAGTTGTTTTTTCTTTTTTCTTCTTTTTTTCTTTTTTACATTTTTTACAACCTTTTTTTTTTGCATTTATTTCATTTCATCTTAGTTTGTTCAGTTTGCCTACCCACTGTTTTTTTCATGTTTGCACTTGCTGCTGTTCAATATTCAGTCCGTTAACACCTTATCTGTACTAATGCTTTGTCTTTCAACACACCATTAACATATTGTTTGCCTTTGCTCCATGACCTTTTGGTCAGCTATGTGGCCTTGTCCAATCTGCACCTTCTCCTTTGTTATCTCTTGCCCCACCCCCACCTCACTTGCTTATAACCTGTGACATTTTTAATATTTGTCAGTTCCGAAGAAGGGTCACTGACCTGAAATGTTAACTCTGCTTCTCTTTCCACAGATGCTGCCAGACCTGCTGAGTGGTTCCAGCATTTCTTGTTTTTTTTATAAATGTTTCTGTATATCAGTTAAGGAAGCCACCCGGACGGACACTGGGTAGGAACGGCTGGTGCAAAGTTCTTCCAAAAAAAACTCTTCAAGTAAAAGCAACTCCGATGGCCCACTGCGCAACCCTTCACATCTTAATGATAGAAAAGAATTGAGCCCCTCTTTTCCCTTTTCAATCATTGGAAATTACACTTCTTATTGATGGAGACCAGTGACTTAACACTTCATGCAAATGTTTGACAATGCATAGGTGAAGCTGTGTCTTCTGAATGGTCATGATGTTAGCATCATTTGCATTGCTGTTGAAAATCAAATCAATGTACTACCAACGTGCCATTTTCTCCACTCATGATTATCACTTCTGTCTTGCTTCTATTACTCTTGTCTTTTTATCTACCTGTTTGTTTTGCTTTCTATTTCTGTTCTTCACAGCCTATCTGGCTACAGGATTTTGAACCACCACTATGTCAGTGAAAGAAGCGACTGGAAAGATTTGAATACTTTCCATTGGTGCTTGAAAAAAGCTGCTAATCAAACTGGGTGAAGAAAGCAGATTTATAAAACATTTTATAAAGAAAAACTCTCTCCGAAAAACTATTTCCAGCTAAGGATTTACTGTCTCAGTCACCTTGTTGTGCTGCTCAACGTTGATGTGTGCTCCGATATTAACAAGTATTTAGGCACATTCCCCGGACAATATCCACGCCCACCACTTGCATGCTCCATTCGCATTGGACTGCGAAACTGGAAATTCCCTCATAATCTGTGAGGATTTTCCTAGTGAAATTGGGTATCTCAGACTATCTGGGGACCCTTGAGTTTACAACAGTGAGAACATCAACAGCTTTTGTAGCATCATCTGAATTCTTTAAAGCATTTCGCAGAAAGAAATTAATTAACTGCTCTATATTATAAATAATACTGCATAGCTTCCCATTAAATTCTCACAATGAATCCAATCTCTGAGTTCTACTGATGAATAGAAACTGCTCGAGCTTCATTCTGAGTAATGGCATCATTCTATTCCTTCAGTGGAAAAGATCCTCTAATTCACTGATAGGTCTCTGACATCCTTTATATAACACAGAGGAGTGACACAACAGAAGAGTGAAAAGATGCATTAATAGAAATATTATGGACTGCTACACAGCATGATAGAAACATAGAAACATAGGATCAGGAATTGCCATTCGGCCCTTCGGCCCTTCGAGCCTGCACCACCATTCAATATGATGATGGCTGATCGTCCAAACTCAGTACCCTGTTCCCACTTTCTCTCCATATCCCTTGATTCCTTTAGCCCTAAGAACTATATCTAACTGTTTCTTGAATATATTTAATGATTTGGCCTCAACTGCTTTCTGTGCTAGAGAATTCCAAAGGTTCACCACTCTCTGGGTGAAGAAATCTCTCCTCATCTCAGTCCTAAATGGCTTGCCCCTTATCCTTAGATTGTGACCCCTCGTCCTGGACTCTCCCGCCATGGGGAACATCCTTCCTGTATCTAGTCTGTCCAGTCCTGTTAGAATTTTGTAGGTTTCTATGAGATCCCCTCTCATTCTTCGAAACTCTAGCGAATACAAGCCTAATCGACACAATCTCTCTTCATATGTCAGTCCTGCCATCCCAGGAATCAGTCTGGTGAACCTTCACTGCACTCCCTCCATAGCAAGAATATCCTTCCTCAGATAAGGAGACCAAAACTGCACACAATACTCCAGATCTGGTCTCACCAAGGCCTTGCATAATTGCAGCAAGACATCTTTGCTCCTGTACTCGAATCCTCTTGCTGTGAAGGCCAACATACCTTCTGCCTTCTTAACTGCCTGCTGCATAATGGAATAGAAAAGTTGCTGGTTTAATCCTGCCCTGTGAAACACAGGGAGGTACCTCTCTGTAGGCAAGTGGAAGAAGCAAACAGCAATGCGGTATCTACATAGTGCTGTGGCTCCTGGAATAGCTGCAATTACGGGGGGGAATACAAGTGTGGAGGGTATCATCCTTGCACACTTTTCTTTTGCTATACTAGTGATGTTTTCCTCTTCCCAAAGGTCTCCCAACTCTCTATATATGTAGGTCCTTCTGGTTCCACTAACCAGGTAAAGAAGCCATCGATACTATTAAGGGAGCAGTCATAGAGAGATACCCTTCGGCCCTTCAGCTCACTGAGTCTATGCCGACCATCAACCACCCATTTATACTAATCCTACATTAATCCCAAATTTCCTACTACATCCCTACCTTCCCTCAATTCTCCTACCTACACTAGGGGCAATTCACAATGGCCAATTTACCTACAAGTCTTTGGTTGTGGGAGGAAACTAGAGCACCCGGCGGAAACCCATGCGGTCACGGAGAGAACTTGCAAACTCCGCACAGGCAGTACCCAGAACCAAACCCGGGTCACTGGAGCTGTGAGGCTGCGGTGCTAACCACTGCGCTACTGTGTCTGCCCATTAGCTGACACAGCAACAGTGAGCATCAAAAGGTGCACAAACCACAAGAAAACTAAATTCCCTTAAAGCCAACACAGGGTTAATCTTGCATGAGAACACACATTAAGGGATCCTAATTGCACAGAACTGGAACCACTGAGTAGTTTGACCACAAATCTTAACCACAGTTCTGACCAGCATCACATAAGTGATTTATTTTTGACACAACAACTGATGTATTTTTTATACTAAAAATCTGAAATATAAAAGAAAAATCCATTGAAACTGCTATTTATTTTGCTTGTCATTGATTTTGGACTATTGTACCAGAGTGGATATGGGATGCGGAATGATGCAAATAATGGTATGTTAATCTGCCCAAAATTGGTGACAAACCAGAGGAAAATCATTTCATTGCACCAGTACAGACTTGGTGCTTTAAAAAACAAGTTCCATGCAATAACAGAGGGATAAATGACCAATGACATGCCAAACACTTTGTCCAAATATATATTCAAGATATTGAATTCTTTTCTATAACTGGATTTTTTTCTTCTTCTTTGGCCTCCTTGTCTCGAGAGACAATGGGTAAGCACCAGGAGGTGGTCAGTGGTTTGTGAAGCAGCGCCTGGAGTGACTATAAAGGCCAATTCTAGAGTGACAGACTCTTCCACAGGTGCTGCAGAGAAAATTGGTTGTCAGGTCTGTTACACAGTTGGCTCTCCCCTTGCGCTTCTGTTTTTTTTCCTGCCAACAGCTAAGTCTCTTCGACTCACCACTCTTTAGCCCTGCCTTTATGGCTGTCCGCCAGCTCTGGCGATCACTGACAACTGACTCCCACGACTTGTGGTCAATGTCACAGGACTTCATGTCGCGTTTTCAGACGTCTTTAAAGCGGAGACATGGACGGCCAGTGGGTCTGATACCAGTGACGAGCTCGCTGTACAATGTGTCCTTGGGGATCCTGCCATCTTCCATGCAGTTCACATGGCCAAGCCATCTCAAGCGCCGCTGGTTCAGTAGGGTATATATGCTGGGGATGTTGGCCGCTTCGAGGACTTTTGTGTTGGAGATACGGTCCTGCTACCTGATGCCAAGGATTCTCCGGAGGCAGCAAAGATGGATAACTGGATTATAACATGGATAATAATGTTGCTGACATTTTGTCTCCCAGGGTTTTCTCCATTGCAGCCATGTCTATCTTTTGCTTTATTAAAAGGTCCCAGTGGGACAGTGCGACCATGAAAAAGTATTTGACAAAGGTTTATTTTTTTCAAAGATGCAAAGTGCCAAAAAAAAGACATGCATCATTTTTCATGACCGTAGCAATATCACATGTAAAGATGCATGAAAGGGTTTTTGGCACAGTTTGTGTGATACCTTCATAAACAAACGAACAAAACTTTATCAAACACATTTTCATAACACCGGTGCCCCTTTAGAATTCCCAAGTACTATCCACTGCTGAAATCTACTCTTACGGTGTGGGTTTGTCCCTACTGCTATATTCTATGATGTAAGCTTCCCCACTATATAAAGTGAAAGCATCAAAATTAGGAATTATCTGTTGGATAACTAAAGTACATTTTTAAACAATGTGCCAGCCAAGGTGTGATTAGCTTCAGTTCTTTTCAAAACCTCTCACAGAATCATTTCAAGGGAGTAATATCTTTGTTTGGAATGAAGCCGAGGTAACTCAGAAAGCTGAGCCAAAGCTCAGTATGGAGTCAGGATTATCGTTCTGCACTATTCCTTTTTTTTTCCACAAAAGCATCTAGAACCAACTTCCCTCGCTTCACCTCACAGTTTGTAGAGTGTTGACACAACATCATCTGCACAGGCAGGGCTGCCAAGAAGCAGCAATTGAGGTCAGGCAGCGAAAGCCACCAATCCGCATCGTTATTGCATGCAAAGGAATGTTTTATGCTTGCCGAATCGAGCTGGGGTCATTGAAAGGACAGGGGATCATATGCATTAGCGAAAACAAGGCCAAAAAACTAAAGAACTATTGTTGTCCAGCTGTATTACAAGTAATTAACTTAAAATGCCTGGAGATTTTTCAAGTCTCTGTATGGCACATTTGTAACACAAAGATAATGTTCAAACATGCCCCAGTCCTTGTAAGAACATGTCACAAATAATGTATTTTTAAAATTTCACCCATTCTCTGCATGTCAGTGCCAATTCTTGCTTGAGGTGTGGTCCCATGGGCATCAGGGAAACTCTGTTTCTTGCCCTCAGTGGGCATTCTTTATTTCTGAGCCTGGATATGTAAGTGTCAGTTGAAATATGACCATGAAAGCTATCACAAGGGGAGGCCCATCATGGCATCACACACATGTACTTTTCACCAGGTGTCAATGAGTATCAGTTAGGAGCAGGTACCCTACCCTGCTTTATCTCTTGGCATTGAGACCTATTGTAGTATCCAAACTGTTGCTTATAATCAATTAACTCAGACCAGACTAAGAATCCTATGCAAGAATCCTTGGTCTCTATCCCTTAGTGCAAACCACGTCAGGGACTGTTTCTACCCAAAAGGCCATCCATAACAAGAAAAGGGGCTGTATTCATTCTAATAGAAGCTGTGTGTAAACCTGTATCATCACACCACTAACCATATTTCTGACTATATTGGCCTTTCTTGTCTGACAGTCTTTCCTTGTAAGTGTTATTGCATCTTCTTGATTTGTTGGAAGTGTTCAAAATCATAAGGAGTCCAGGCAGAGTAGATAGAGAGAAACTGTCCCCATTGGCGGAAGGGTCGAGAACCAGCGGACACCAATAGAAGGTGAATGGCAAAAGAACCCATGGCAACATGAGGAAAAACTTTTTCACGCAGCGAGTGGTTAGGATCTGGAATGCACTGCCTGACAGAGTGGTGAAGGCAGATTCGATCGTAGCTTTCAGAAGGGAAGTAAGACAAAACAAATTGCAAGGCTACAGGGAAAAGGCAGGTGAGTGGGACTGGCTGAGTTGCTCTTGCAGAGAGCCAGCATGGGCATGACGGGCTGAATGGTCCCCCTGTGTGCTGTAACAATTCTATGATCCTCTCACTTTCCCCTGTGACAGGAAAAGTACCTGCTTGCTTCAAGGTGGCATTATATTGGGCTTTGCAGCTTTGTCAAATACCAATGGTTTCCATAGACCCATTAGAAATAAGTGAGCATGTTTATATAAATGTGACATACAAATAATAATCGGGCTACAAAAAATTACAACTGGAATGCAAACTTATTATCTTATCATTGTAATTTATGTCAACTGAATCTCTCAAGTATTTCAGCATAGCTTTAGAATAAACTCTTTGTATCCTGAAAAGCAGATGAAATATATATAATTTAATTTTTAAAAGTAACAATTATTCACAAATACTAATAACTCAGCACAGGATATCTGCTGTCCTGATGAGGATTATCGGCTGTTCAGCATTTCTGACATCAAGTGATGTTCCTTCCTTTAAAATCAGGCTTGGCTCTCTTGCCACTGCTCGCTGAAAGCCACCCATCACAAGATAGGTTTTTAAAAGTAATTTCTGTCTTATAGCTCTTTCTAAAATTACACTCAAGGTATATTCTTTAGTCAAATGCTCAAAAGGTAGCAGCAGAAGAGACGGCTGATAAATCAGAGCAGGGAAAGAGCGCGGATCTTCCAAGTATTTTTTCCAAAAAAAGCAAGGATTCACATCAGAGGACAGCAGGTATGTAATTGGTTGGTAAGTTTTAAGGGTTTTTTCCTCTCTACACCAGGGCAGTATTTTAAACTAGGATCAGGAAACTATAAATTACTGCATTAAATTTACAGTTCAGCTTAATTAATTGCAATTGGGGTAAGTATAACAGTAAGTGAATTAATAATATTAGGACAGAGCAAATCTAGAGGCATTAATTAAAATTAATAGTTTATACGAGGTACTAACTAGATTATAAAAGAGGGAATAGAGATGTTTTCTTAGATCATGGCTGGGCAGCTGAGACCTGTTGCCTACAATTCCTACACCTTGTGGGAACTTCAGGACACCTCATGTATCTTGGGGCACCTCGTGTCTAGGAACTGTCTCCAGCTGCTTGAGCTCGAGGTTAGGATTTCTGAGCTTGAGGGGCAGCTGCAGTCAATGTGGAGCATCAGGGAGGATGAGAGTTTCCTCAATTATATGTTCCATGAGGTGGTCAAGCCACAGGTAGTGAGAGTTCAGGATAGCAGAGGGGTGGCATTCACATTCGTTGGCAGGATAGGCAATCTCATGTCAGCATCCTCTCCCAAGCCAACATTCCCAGCATGGAGGTGCTAATCACCCAAAACCAACTATGCTGGACGGGCCACATCACTCACATGCCTGACACCGGGTTTCCGAAGCAACTGTTCTACTCTGAACTTCACCAAAGCAAAAGACTCCCAGGAGGACAAAGGAAACGCTTTAGGGATGTTCTCAAAGCATCCCTGAGGAAATCCAACATATCCACTGACTCATGGGAGACCCTGTCCTTTAACCACTCAAAGTGGAGGAGCATTCAGGAAGGTACCGAGGACCTCGTGAGATTTCAGCAGACGCACATAGAGGCCAAATCCAGGCAGCGGAAGGAGCGCACAGCAACCCCCCCCCACCCCCAAGTAACTTGTCTATCCAACTCTTCAAACATCACCTGTCCCACATGTGGCAGAGTCTGCGGTTTGCTCATTGGACTCATTAGCCATATTGGAACTCACTGAACTGAGATGGAAGCAAGTCCTCCTCGGTACTGAGGGACTGCCTAAGAAGAGGAGATGGTTGGCCATCCGGAAGGGTAAGAAGAGGCAGGAGGTGGAGGAGTCTTCAGGGTGTGTGCCACTCTCAAACCGGTACTCAGCTTTGGAGACTTCTGGGAGTGACAACACCTTGAAGAGTGCAGTCCAGACCATGGCACCAATGGGCAAGGGACTGCACAGGAGGGAACAGAAAAGAGTAGAAATGCTGTTGTTATAGGAGATTCCATAGTTAGGGGGAGAGACAGGCATTTCTGTAACTATCACAGTGAGTCCACATGGTGTGTTGCCTCCCAGTGCCAGGGGAAAGGACATCACGGACAGGGTGCAGAATATTCTGCCGGGGAATGAGAGTGAGCCAGAAGTTGTGGTGCATATCACTACCGACGACACAGAGAGGGCAGATATTGAGATCCTACAGTCAGATCTTCAGGAGCTAGGGAGGAAGTTAAAAAGTAGGACCTCAAAGGTAGTAATCTCTGGATTACTCCCAGTGCCACGCACTAGTGAGAGTAGAAATAGGAAGATAGGGAGGATCAATGCATGGCTTGAAGCATGGTGTAGGAGGGAGGGCTTCTGATTCTTGGGGCCATTGGGACCAGTTCTGGGGCAGGAGGCATAGATTCAAAAGGGAAGGGCTGCACCTCAACAGGACTGGGAACAATGTGCTCGCAGGGAAGTACACTAGTGTGGTTGAGGAGGGTTTGAACTAAATTGGCAGAGGGATGGGCACCAGCGTATAGAAGCAGAAAAGAGGAATAAGGTGCATGAATAAGGAATGAAGAACTTCGGTTACGTGGATAGATTAGAGAAGTTAGGTCTGTTTTCTTTGAAGAAGAGAAGGTTGAGAGGAGATTTGATAGAGCTATTCAATATCATGAGTGGTCTGGACAGAGTAGATAGGGAAAAACTTCCCATTGGTGGAGGGATTGGGAACAAGAGGGCACAGATTTAAGGTCATTGAAAAAAGAAGCAATAGTGACATGAGGAAAATCCTTTTCACACAGTGAGTGGTTAGGATTTGGAATGCACTGCCTGGGAGTGTAGTGAAGGCAGATTCAACTGGAGGTACCCAAGAGGGAATTGGATTATTATCTGAATAGGAAGAATGTGCAGGGCTGGGGGAGAAGGCCGGGGAGTGGCACTAAGTAAACTGCACTTTCGGGGAGCTGGCACAGACACAACGGGCTGAATGGCCTCCTTCTGTTCTGCAACAATTCTGTAATTCTGTGATTAAAGGAGTGATAGTTTCACAGGACTTGAGAAGGAAGTAGTACCAGCTTAGATAGGAGCAGACCATGCAGGACTATGAGGAATACAAAGACAGGTTTACAATGCATGTATGTAAACGCACAAAGTGTGGTGAATAAAATTAGTGAGCTACAAGCACAAATAGCCGTGTGGCAATATGAAATAGAAGCAATAACAGAAAACGCTGCTTAAAAATGGTGAGGACTGGATGCTTAATATTCAAGGATACAGAGTGTTCAGAAAAGATAGGGAAGGTAAAAAGGGATGTGGAGGGGCAATACTGATTAGGGAAAACATTGTAGTGTTGGAAATGGAGGGTGATATATGTTTAGAGGCACAGGGCAAGGTTAGAATACTTAACAAGTACATTGTATCAATGTTTAGTGAGGAAGAGAATGCTGACAAAATATCAGTAGAAGCAGAGATGGTAGAGGTAATGGATAGGGTGAAAATTGATAGGAAATATGTATTGGAAAGGCTGACTATGCTTAGAGTGGATAGGTCGCCTGGTCCGGATGGCTTGTATCTGAGGTGCTAAAAGAAGCGCGAGTGGAAATAGAGGAAAGGCTTTCCATAATCTTCAAATCTTCCCTAGATACAGGGGAGGTGCCAGAAGATTGGAGAGTGGAAAATGTGACACACTTATTCAAGAAAGGGTGAAAGGACATTCCTAGTAACCACAGGCCAGTGAGTTTAACATCATTGGTAGGTAAGGCTTTAGAAACAAGAATCAAGGAAAAAAATCAACTGGCATTTGGAGAGGTTTGAGTTAATTAGGGAGAGCTGGCACAGATTTGTAAAAGGCAGATCATGCTTGACTAATCTAATACAAATTTTTGATGAAGTAACAGAGAAAGTTGATGAAGGGAAAGCAATGGATGTTGTCTATATGGATTTTTGAAAATCCTTTGACAAAGTATCACATAAAAGGCTGGTTAACAAAATTGAGGCTCATGGAATAGGAGAGTCAGTGTCAGCTTGGATAAAAAGTTGGCTTAAGGATAGAAAACAGTGAGTCATGGTAAATGATTATTTTTCAGACTGGTGGATGGTAAGACAGTGGTGTTCCTCTGCTATATATAAATAAATGAGTTGGATATTGGAATATAGAGTAACATTTCAAAATGTGCTGATAATACCAAACTTGGAGGTGTGGCAGACAGTGAGGACGATACCAATGGACTGCAACAGGACAGATAGACTAGCAGAATGGGCAGACAAGTGGCAGATAGAAGTTAATATACAGAAGAGTGAGGTAATGCATTTTGGCAGAAGGGATAAAGAGAGACAATATAGACTAAATGGCATTGTTCTAAAGAGTGTACAGGGACAGAGGGACCTGGGGGTTCATGTGCATAGATCTTTGAAGGTGGCAAAACATATTGAAAGAGTAATTAGCAAAGCATATGGGATCTTGGGCTTCCTAAACAGAGGTATTGAGTACAAAAGCAGGGAAGTTATGCTGAACCTTTATAAAGCTCTGATTAGGCCACAACTTGAGTATTGCACCCAGTTCTGATCATCACACTTTAGAAAGAATGTGAGTGTCCTTGAGGGGGTGCAGAGATATTTACCAGAATGGTTCCAGGGATGAGGGATTTTAGCTACCAGGTTAGGTTGGAGAAGCTGGGGTTGTTCTCCCCAGAGCAAAGGAGATTGAGGGGAGATTTGATAGAGGTGTATAAGATTATGACAGGTTTAGGAAAAGTAAACAAAGAAAAATTGTTCCAATTAGCTGATGGTACTAGGACTAGGGGTATTAGATTTAAGGTTTTGGGCAAGAGATGTGGAGGAAGAACTTTTTTTACGCAGAAAATGGTAATGACCTGGAACTTGCTGCCTACGAGGGTGGTGAAGGCGGAGACGATCAATGATTTCAAAAGGAAATTGGATGGACACTTGAGGGAAATAAACGTCCAGGGCTACAGGGATAGAGTGGGGGAATGGGACTGATTTGTTTGCTCTACAGACAGCCGGCATGGACTCGATAGGCCAAATGGCCTCCTTCCGTGCCGTAATGACTCTCTGACTATAAAAGAGATGATTAACTGGAGATCCCTTTACCGGCATATCAGTCCATTCCATTAAAAAAGATGAACTGTACACAATTTCTTCCTGAACAGAATGATTAAGATACATTATGATAAATGTAACTACAATGGCAATAATTGGGAGCAATTAAGAAGCAAAAGCGACATGAGGAGAAACATCTTCACTCAGTGAGTGGTTGAGGGCTGGAATGCACTGCCTGAGAGTGTGGTGCAGGCAGATTCAATTGAAGCATTCAAAAGGGAATTAGACTGTTACATGAAAAGGAAGAATGTGCAGGGTTACGGGGAGAAGGCAGGGAAATGCAGCTAGGTGAACTGCTCATTCAGAGAGCCGGTGCAGCCACGATGGACTGAATGGCCTCCTTCTGCACTGTGACAATTCTGCGATTCTGTGAGTTCTTAACCATTTCCCATCCAAATGAAGTCAAACAATTCAGAAGATTTTTCTAACTCAGAGAATGACTTTTCAATAATCTTTTAACTTGTTCTAGCTCCATAACTGATGGTTCAACCTGCTCTCATTAATATGGAAACCTAGTGATTTCCACAGTGGAGAAGTTTACAGTACTGGATTTTCAATGTCAAACAAAATAAAGTTTCCTCCTTTAATAAACTCGAACCATAACTAGTCTAGATTTATTTTGAGTTATTTGCTTGATATCTGCCCTCAATTTTAGAAAACGACTACAACTTGCCTTACCACAATTAATAGAACTATGAAAATGGCAGATTTCTGGAGTGACTCAACCACTCCTGCAGTAATTACTAATCCCCACATTCAATTTTGCATGACAGTTACAATTGGATTTGTTTTTCATTTTATGCACGTCAAAATGTCTCTTGTGTAAAAATTACTTCTAATTTAACAAAACCTGTTAAACATAGATGTTAAGAAGGAGCTTGGATATATATACCACCTTTCACAACCTCTGGACTAGCCAAAGCACCTTATAGCCAATTAGGTACTTTTGAAGTGTAAGCACAGTAGTAATGTAGGAAATGCAGCAGCCAAATTGTGCACAGTAAGCTCCCAGAAACAGTTTCAAGTTACAGAATAGATAATCTATATTTTTAGTGATTTTGGTTAAGGGATAAATATTGACCAGGACACCAGAAGAACTCCCCTGCTCTTCTTCAAAATAGTGCCATGAGAACTTTTACATCCACCTGAGAGGGTAGACAGCGTCTTAGGTTAAAGTCTCATCCAAAAAACAGCATCTCTGACAGTGCAGCACTCCCTCAGTACTGCACTGGAATGTAAGCCTAGATTTTGCGCTCAACGTTCAAGAATGGGACATGTACCCACACCCTTCAGATGTCAAGGTAAGAGTCGCACCCACTGTTCCGAGGCAGACAGTTTGATGTTGTCTTCATTTTAACTGTATGATCTGAGCACCAGCCCTTCCTCAGTTGTGAGTGCAGAATAGACAATATCCATATGTATCACAAAATATGAGAGAAGGTTTCTGCTGATCAGTATTTGTTAGAAATATCTTCATCACAGTGGGAAGATTTTCCCTGGTATCTGTAGCAAAAACATAAACCTGTTTCTTTAAAAACTTTTACAATTTTGCTGAAAATAGGAAATTCCCCTACTACATTTATGATGCCATTAACACATAACAACCAGGGGAACCTGCTTCCAGTTTAAAGTGCAATCCCGTGATTTATATACTGACACTAAATGATACTGTGATTCCCCAGGTACGCAAGTGATAAAAACCTGTAAAAGGTGCAACCAATGCACCAAACTTTATAAACTATACAATGCATTAAAATAACTCAGACGCGCCAAAGTAAAGTTAAATGACCAATTGTCTTACACAATCCTTATATAATATCATTGAGCAGATTGTGCTGAATAAAATGGACTATAATCTGCAGTACTTTCAGACAGAGCTTGGACCCACAATGTGTTATCGATTCCTCTTCTTCATATGATGTTATTCTTGTCCAGGGGTTTAATTTCCTTTGGTGATATTTCCTGGGTTAACAACTGTGTTTAAATACAGTTGTTATCACAAGAAATACCACAATAAAAAAATTTTACACAAAAGCTTCATTTAACCAGTGGGCTATCAGCAGTCTCGTAATGTCACATTAGCCAATCTATACATTATATATCTAAACATCATAAATTACAGCAAGTGTTTCCAAATGTCTTTTTGCTAATAATTATCCCCATTTCCACTGAAGCTGTATTCCAAAATTAAAAATCACATTTTGAAAAATGTTTACCAACAATGTATGAATGTTAACTGTGTGTAGATCTAGCATTTTATAGCTCTGTTCATTCTCGCTAACATTTTCAGGTTTGCAGCTTTGGAACCAACATTCCAAATGGACAAGATGTACCATACTGCACTTGCTACAATACTACAGGGACTTCGATTTTAAAGTTACTTAAAAATGGAACAAAGACAGAAAATGCCAGCCCAAATCCGCGCATGAAAATTGCATTCCTGCTGGGCATCAGTGGATGCCGACATCTCCAGAACGCAGCTCAATTTTCAAAGGGAGGGCGGGGGGGGGGGGGGGGCGGTGGGGGTGTTGGCAGGGGGGGGGGGACCAGGAACTTGCTTACCTCCACTGAACGGCCCATTGAGCTCCTTGAGGAGGTTGTTAACTGACCGGGGAGGGCCAGGAGGTGATTTACAGATCAGAAATTGCCAAACCTGAACAGTCTGGTGCATGTTGGTACACAGCTGCCGGGTTCAATGGAGGAGCTGCAAAGTTTTCTTTTCAAATCAAAAATATTTTTGGCACCAGGGGTTTCGCTGCAGGATTGAGCGCAGTATCGTTTGCCTTGAGGCTTCTGGCCCTCTGAGTTCCTGCCTCCTTTGTTATGCAAGGCAATGTCAGGCCCCGTTATGGCTGCCGTCTGCCTTTGAGGCTCCTACTCCTACAGGGGTCTCCCGTCTCCTTGCAGAGCTCAACACCACTAATAGGGCACCAAGCTCCCCTCCGGCCGAATGAGGGCATTAACATTTGAAGATTGTGTCACATAAGCAAGGCGGATTGGGATACGGAAATTATCTGGGCATCAAGTTCCCAACCCTGATTTAGCAATCAAGCCCTTGGTCCGTTAATATTTTAGATGTAGACCCTTGCTCAGAAGTTTGTCAGAGCAGTTCTGATGAAGAGTCAAAACCATTTCTGTTTTCAGGATTGACTGTGTGTTGCAGGATTTTCTGTCTTAACTTCATGTTCCTATTATTTGTAGGTTTTTTAACTCTTAAAAAAAAAACTTGCCACTGCAAAATGTGACGGGTTAGCATTCCAAATCTACCTTCAATTAGGAAGACCTTAGGCTGTGCTCATGGCCTATTGCTCTTTGAAAGCTGATCTTCAAAAAATGATATTGGAGTCAGCAATCCAGGGAACTGATGTTAACTGCACATTGCCATTGTCACATGACCTACAGCAGCTAACGTGCATTCTGCACATCTTCAAAGGAGCCACAATTTAGTATCTTCTTGGGACCATACAGTACAGTGAGCATGATGCTGAATGAAGTCCTTCACATTGAGTTTTTAATATAAAATATAAAATAGCATTTTCTTAGTACAAAAGAGAAAAGTAATATAGCTAGCTCTATATCAGCTCCTCTTCAATATATTATCAATATGTAAATGCAGTTTGTTTTCCAAACTAGCAACTTCAGTCTTGTGTAGCTGTTTCCTACAGTTCACAATACAAAAGGGTAACTTTAATGAAATCACTGTCACAATCAAAGGAATGTTGTCACGTGGGGCTTTGTTCATTCTGACAACAAAGATTTCCATTGACATAATGGTTGGATCCGAGTAAGTCTGTGAGCACTGAAGGAGCACTGCTGTTCCCAGATTCATATCCAGTCCATTTATTTCACTTTGCTTTCAAAGTGTAACTAACTGTCTCTGGATTCCCTGTGACATGCATCCACTTATTTTTGGGCCTTCATTTGGTCAAGTTCTATAGCTTATGTCAATCCTTTTATATCATCCTTTCCTATGCTTGTATTGAGAAACAAGCATGCCTCTCTTTTGGCATGGTCCTCTCGAATTTTAACTCCCACATGCCAGAACAGCAGAATAGTTTGATAGTGGAGGAGGGAGCCAAGAGAATACATTTGCAAATGGAATACACTGGGCTGGATTTTATGTAAGGCGGACGGGTGCTGGCCTCCGACGTAAAAGTCAGTGGCAAACCCGCTTCCACCTAGCCTGGGAATCTGTCCCGTATTTTATGGGTCCCCTGGCTTTAATTGTTCCGAGGCGGGTACTTCATCCACTGGAGGGAGGAAGTCCCGCCACACTGAGCTGCCAGCCAATCATCAGGCCGGCAGCTCTTAGTCCCAGTAGTGCCACTGGGAGCGGTGCCCACTGCTGGGACTGCAGCCCACCTGAGGACATGGAGCCAGGACTGCAGGTACATTTGTGTTGCCTCGCTGGGGGTAATTGGTCGGGCCCTGGCGAGGCAAGGGTTGTCATTTTGGGGGAAGTGGGGGGGGGGGGGGTGTCTTGGGTCCTGGGGGTGATTGGGGAAGCGGGGATGGCCCTCAATCAGGCACCCTGTGCCCAATTGTCAGGGCACCCCCCCCCCCCATCCCCCTGGGCACTGAGGCCGCCAACTTTCACCGGGTGACCTTTCCCAGCTCCAGGATGCCCATTTGCCACATGAAGCCAGGAAAAGGCCCTTAAGTGGCCATTAATTGGCCACTTAAGGGCCTTGATTGGCCTGGGGTGGTGGCCCATTTTTCGCAACCCCCCCCCCCCCCCCCCCCCCAGCCCTACGCAAAGTGGGGCAGAGGCGGGAGGGTCGGGAAGGCCTCCCGGAGCTTCCCACTCCATTTTATGCCACCCCCCCCCCCATCGGGCTTGCTGGGGTGGCGTAAAATTCCAGCCACTGCCTCTAATTGGCATTACCAGATACAGGCAGATTTTTCACCACAGAGAAGAGCTCGAATATCAGGAGACACAAATTAAAATTAGATAGTTAGGAGTAAGAAAGGAACTTGAGCACAAAAAAACTCGCCTGACACTCCAGTGCATTACTGAAGGAATGCTGCATTGTCAGAGGTACCATCCTTCAGATGAGATGTTAAACTGAGGCCCCGTCTGTCCTCTCAGGTGAATGTAAAAGATCCCATGGTACCATTTTGAAAAAGAGCAGGGGAATTATCCCCGGTGTCTTGGCCTATATTTTTCCCTCAATCACCGTCACAAAAAACAGATTATCTGGTCATGATCACATTGCTGTTTGTGGGAGCTTGCTGTGTGAAAACTGGCTACCACGTTTCCTACAATACAATAGTGACTACACATCAAAGTACTTCATTGGCTGTAAAGCGCTTTGGAATATCCAGTGGTCGTGAAAGACGCTATATAAATGCAAGCCTTTCTTTTTCACACAAATTGTAGTACACATTGTAGAAGATATTAATATTGACAGTAAATATATGTATTTGAAGAGATAGATGGGAATAGGACGATGTTGATATCTGGAAAGGAATGTTTGGTTGATTCCAATGAAATATTCCTGTTCCAATGACAATTGATACTCAAAAATGATTATGAGACAATAATCTCATCAAAAGGTTCTAATACCATAAATGTAATGCCAAACTCAAGAAGCTTATACCCATCATCTAATCAAGGAGAAGGCTGTTTGAAATCATTGGCAACAACTCTATTGACCTTTGGATGTTTTCCCTTCTTACTCCTAAGTTTCTAACTTTTAACTTGTCTTCTGCTGTTTAAACTCTGCTCCAAAAACTAGAGAGACAGACAGTAAAAAACAAGACAGAAAGAGACACAGGAAAAAGAAAAGTACAACTTTTATTCATTCTTAAACATTCCAATTTATACAGCATTAGTGGATCTCCAAAGGCATTTCTTAGGGAGGATCATATTTTTAAAAATTAGGACCTTGGAGAAAAATTGGATTTGTTGCAAAAATCTTGTATCCTTTCTTGTATCTGGCTGCCTTGTTTTTTACCTTTCAGTCTAATTGCTTCAAGCTTTTTCTTTGTTTTTGGCGGAGAGCTTAAACAACAGAGGACACAAGTTAGAAATTAGGAACTTGGTCTAGTGCATGTCCATCGCACCATAAGTTCCATCACTCCTCAACATGTCAAATTCAACATAATTTTTTTATTCATTGATGAGATGTGGCATCACTGGCAAGGCCAGTGTTTGTTGCCCATTCCTACTTGCCCTTGAGAAGGTGGTGGTGAGCCACCTTCTTGAACCGCTGCAGTCCATAAGGTGTAGGTACAACCACAGTGCGGTTAAGGAGGGATTTCCAGCATTTTGACCCAGTGACAGTGAAGGAACGGCGATATAGTTCCAAGTCAGGACGGTGTGTGACTTGGAGGGGAACTTGCAGGTGGTGGTGTTCCCATGCATCTGCTGCCCTGGTGGTAGAGGTCGCGGGTTTGAAAGGTGCTGTCGAAGGAGCCTTGGTGAGTTGCTAAAGTGCCACTTGTAGATAGTACACCCTGCAGTCACACTCTTGATAAAAGTTAAAATGACTTTCCACATGATTTGTACACTTATTTTAGGAATGTGCACAGAAGCTGGGACTTTTTTGCTGGATTATTTTTCATTTGGTGACTGTACATTTTATGGTGACTGGAGAATAATAGTTTCTACATTTCAGTAATATGACCGCTTCAGGCAATGCAGTTTAATTTTGTGACATTTTTACTGACCACATTTGGGTACATTTGTTAGATGAGCATTTAACATATTAGCATTTTTAATATTTAGTCTGAAAACATATGTTCTATTCCAGAAAGCCAGGTGGTGAAGGATGGAACTGAAACCTAATCTTTACACACTTTATAAGCTTTTATTTACAGAGATACAGATTGCAAACATGCACCTCCAAACCCAACCCCACATTTCCGTCTGCTCCTATTTATATAGGAGCACAAGTGAATACCCAGTTAATGCCCACCTCCTGAATAAAATTAAACACTCACTTTATATACAATTAACACCATAGGCTTTGCCACTTTACATGTACCAGAGAGATGCTTCATTTATAGCAAGGAATATGGATTTACAATGAGGAGAGGGAATACACAGTGAGGATTCAAATGTACACAGTGAGGAAGAAGAGGCACAGAGGAGGGATGGGGAATCCACTGTGAGGTAAAGGGGGAATACACAGTGAGCAGAGATGAATAAGTAGAGAGGACTGAAAGACACTGAATGTGCAGGAGTTTTCCAGTTGTATTCAACATATGAGTAACACCTTTTAATTCACAAGTGAATGTGTTAAAGACATCTTAGTTAGAAATAGAATAAAGCAGATGTCCCCTGTAATGTTTATCATTCATGCAAGAGAAAGAAAAGACAAATAAACCAGGCTTGAACTCATTTGTTCTGTTTAAAAGCAATGCAAAACGAAACACTGAAAAGAGTGAATCAGATGATTCAGCTTCTGACATGTCACAAGTGGTTATGGTGGCACCACAAAGATAAGGAGTACAGAAATTATAAAATATTGGATAAAATAAGATTTTATTGTAGTTCTGCACCCATGTAGAATGAATTCCACCCTGTACTAGCCTACGTTGACAATAAGGAGCTGGCCACCCTTCCCAACTTCAACCAAAGTATTCGATCAAAACCAGGAAACTGGATTTTTGACTATAATTCTGCAATATCAAAATTGAAAACATCTAGTAAGGTAGCATACATGTGGTGTGGCTTAAAATGTAAACAGATTAGCATTTTTAATATAAATAGCCTCTACAAGGGTCATTTAATCTAACCCATCATTTTACACCCTACCCAATTTAACTCTGCATTAAGGTTAATGGAAAGTAAAATCAGGTGAGATATAAAAGGGGTATCGTATCCATCCTGTACCTGCTTGTTTCCCCACCCAGTTCATTAGTGTAAAATTACCCCCAATAATCTGCATTCTACACTAAACTATGAGTAGGTTTATTATGAATACATGATAGCAGTATGGTTGTTAAATTTCATTATTTGTTGTCAGTGATAAAATCACCTTGCCAGCAGTTTCTGGGGCAATCAGATTTAAATAGGATTGCCCCTTTAATGAAGGCATGTGGTGAGGAGAAAGACTCAATGCTAACAGCTATAGCTGCTTATGTTACATTTAGGAGTCATACATTGCCGACATTTAAGTGCTTTTATTTGCATTTTGGGTGGGAGAATGTGATCACCTGCCAAAACCACAGTTGGATTCAGTTTATTTGGCTGCTCGCCTCCTGCTTTTGAATGTACTTAGAGGATTCCTGTTAGAAATGTGATGCCCAATTTAAATGGGATTGCCACATCATTCTGCAGTTGCTGGCCTACACTTTAGATGACTGTTTGTAATAATGGTATCATCGACCATCCTTTTACAAAATGCACATTGCATGGTGTTCAAGAATCACTATTGTAATAGAATAGTCAGCGTTAGACAAATCCCAGGTATGTTCCCCGATGGCTGAGCAACTTTATTCACTGAATATGAACCTCACAGATCAGGCAGGTCAGATGCTCAATCCCCAGTCTGTGCTGCATTTGCTTATCTCAGGCAAAATGCCTTTGGGGCACTCTAATTGGCCTCAGTTCCCTTGTGTTAAGAGGGAGAAATTGACTGTTCTTGATCAGTTTCAGTGTCTAAGGGGGGATACCAGGTTCCAGCTCAGTTGCATGTTCACCCACCTGATAAAATAGCTTGTTTGCACTGTCAAGGGTCACACACAAACATGCCAACTGTCTATTTTCAGAAATAGGAGCAGGAGTAGGCCTTATGACCCATCGAGCCTGCTCTGCCATTCAATAAGATCAAGGCTGATCTTCAAACTCTACTCTACCTTCCTGCCCTAATCCCATATCCCTTAATTCCCTTAGAATCCAAAAATGTATCAAGCTCAGCCTTGAGTATGCTCAACGAGTGAGCATCCATAGCTCTCAGCGGTACAGAATTCCAAAAATTCACAACCCTCTGAGTGAAGAAATTTTTCCTCATCTCAATCCTATATCCTGAAACTATGACCCCCAGTTCTAGATTCTCAGCATTTATCCAGTCAAGCATTTTACACATTTCAAAGAGATCATCTCTCATTCTTCTAAACGGTCAGCTGTTGAGAGAGTACTAGATCCAAGACCAGGTCTCCATTACCATCAGGTTCATTTAATTCACCAGGCAAGTAGGAGTCCATCATGATGAGGTAGAGAAATGCAACATTGCTTTCCACTTTGATAGCATTATCCAAAGGGTATTCAGACTTTGATTTAATCGTTTTGTATCAAGCACACACTAATTTTATCTGCCTCCTTTCAAGATCACCATCGCATTTTTCTTCATTCAAGATTAACTTCTACAAAGAACAGCAAATTCTTCAGATAAAAGTGAAAAGATAATGAGATTTACGACCAGCTTTACAAATACATTTATGCATTTAGGGTTATTCCATCAGGTTTAAGTCCAACTAGTCAAAACAGTGCATAGTTTGGTGGTGATGTAAACATGAATAAATGCACTTTCACAACTCTCTTAAATAAATTACGTTAAGAATGTGCTTAATGGAAATTTATAAAGTGACAGTGTGAATCACAAATATGAACAATATTTACCTGCAATGGATTCAATGTATTTTAAACTTCTTGGAAGACAGATATCTTGAGCAAATTCCTACTGTTCTATTAATCCAGCAAATGCATTTCTGTTCTGCAATGGTAACCATCATTATAAACAGTCAAGTAACAGTATTTGACTGGGAAAGTAAGAGGGTAACTGGCAAAGAGTGGGAGGAATTCCTGAAATGTGTTATTTTTCCAGCCCAACGAGGAAAGATGCAGGGCTGAATCTATTTGTGGGGAATGATGTATGTTTCAGTGGGAGAATATTTGGGAACCAGTGATCACAATGTCGTTAGGTTTAGTTATGGAAAACTACAAGGAACAATCAAATGTGAAAAATATTTAACTGAAGGAGGGCTTATTTCAATGATTGGAGAAGGAATCTGTTAGGTGGTTTGGAATCAAAGATTGGCAGGTAAAACAGTAAATGAGCAATGAAAGGTCTTCAAAGAGGACGGAGTTCACTTACAGAGTAGACACACTCCTACAAGTGGGAAAAGGAAGGACATCCAAAAATAGAGCTCCTTGGATGACTAAATATATAGAGATAAAATGAATCACAAAAAGGAAGTTAATGATAAATGTTGCATCATAATTCAGCAGCAAGCCACGCTGAATACAAAACTTAGAGGAGAATTGAACAAGGAACTAAGAGGGACAAAGACAGAGTATGAAAAATAGATTAGCAGGTAATATAAAAGGGAACCCAAAGTATTTTAGAAACATATAAATAGTAAAAGGGTAGTCAAAGGAATGGCGGGCCAAATAGAAACCAAAAAGGAGACCTTTTTGTGGGGGCTGAGAGAATGGCAATGGTACTAAATGAGTGCTTTGCATCTGTCTTCACCAAAGAAGACACTGCTGCCAATGTCATAGTAAAGGAGGGGATAGTAGAAAAATTGAATAGGATAAAAATAAAGAGCAGGTATTTTAAAGGTTGTCAGCACTCAATGTAGAAAAGCCACCCAGTTTAGATGCAATGCATCCTAGGTTACTAAGGGAAGTAAGGGTGGAAACTGTGGAGGCACTGGCCATAATCTTCCAAACTCCTTAAATATGGGAGTGGTGCCAGAGGACTAGAGGATTGCATATGTTACAACCTGTTCAAAAGAGGGGAGAGGCATAAACCTGGCAAATACAGGCCAGTCAGCTGACGTTGATGGTGGGAAAACTTTTAGTGACATTAATCCAGGATAAAATTATTGACACTTGGAAAAATATGGAGTAATAAATGAAAACTGGCATGGATTTGTTAAAGGCAAATTTCGTTTGACTAAATTGATTGAGGTCTTTGATGAAGTAATGGAGAGGGTACTGATGTTGATGTTGTGTATATGGACTTTCAAAGATGTCTGATTAATTACCATAAAATAGACTTGCTAGCAAAATTGAAGCTCATGGGATTAAAGGGATAGTGGCAGCAGGGATACAGAATTGACAAAGGAAGAGAAAGCAGAGAGTAGTAGTGAATGGTTATTTTTAGATGGGAGTGAAGTCTGTAGTGGTGTTCCCCCAGGGGTTGGTGATGGGACCACTGCTGTTTTTGATATATATTAATGACCTGGACTTGGGGATACAGGAAATAGTTTCAAAGTCTGCAGATGACACAAAATGCAGAAACATAGTAAACAGCGAGGAGAGTAACAAACTTCAGAAGGACATAGGCAGACTTGTGAACTTGGCAGACACATGACAGATTAAATTTAATGCAGAGAAGTGTGAAGTGATTCATTTTGGAAGGAACAACGGGGAGGGGCAATATAAACTAAATATTACAATTTTAAAGGGGGCACAGGAAGAAAAAAACCCGGGCTTATACAAAAGTGGTTCTTAAGTTTTTGAAGGTGGCAGGACAAATTGAGAAAGCATTTAAAAAGGCATACGGGATCCTTGGCTTTATAAATAGAGGCATAGCATACAAAAGCAAGGAAGTTGTGCTCAACACTTATGAAACACTGGTTAGGCCCAGATGAAGTCTTGTGTCCAATTCTGGATACCACACTTTAGGAAAGATGTGAAGGCCTGAGAGAGGGTGCAGAAGTGATTTACCAGATTGGTACCTGGAATGAAAGCCTTCATTTATGTGGAGAGACGAGAGAAACTGTGGTTGTTCTCCAAGAGCAGAGAAGGTTCATGGGAGATTTGATAGTGGTGTTCAAAATCATCATCGATTTTGATAGAGTAGATAGGGAGATACTGTTTCCAGTGGCAGAAGAGTCAGTAACCAGTGGACACAGATTTATGACAATTGGCAAAGGAACCAGAGGCAACCTGAGAAAAAAAAGTTACACAGCGAATTGTTGTGATCTGGAACGCGCTGCCTGAAAGGGTAGTGGAAGCAGATTCAACAGTAACTTTCAAAAAGAAATTGTATAAATACTTGGAATGGGAAAATTTGCAGGGTTATGTAGGATGAATTGGATAGCTCTTTCATAGAACCAGCACAAGCACAATTGGCCAAATGGCCTCCTTCTGTTCTGTAACTTTCTATGATTCTATACAGACATTAAAGTCGATATTAGTCAAGGAAGGTAAAACAAAGTGTAAAAATCCATTTGTTAACTGGTCCCAGCTGTTGTCTTTGAGGTCAGTGACCTAAGTGCATAATTTACCGCAAGCAACCTGCATGTATTGAGGCTGGCTTTTGCTGCATCTGTCAACAGAGTTTAAATGGAGAATAATGGATAACTGGGAGTGATTACAAGGCATTATCTCATTCAGAACATCATGAATCACTCAAATGAGACTCAAGCAGTTTACAACCATTTGAATTGAGGAAAGACTGCAACTTTGAAATGGCTTCCATTGTCTATATATCATTTCTTTATTGATAAGAGTAGATTTTATCAGGGCGGCTTCATTCCATTTGACATTATTTGTTGCTACATCCCCCCACCCAAGGGTTACATTAAATCTATATCTGTCCTCCTGATAGAATTTTTTCTTACAGTCCAATAACAGTGGGAAATGATGCAGAGTACTTTGCATTTTTACGAGGAAACTGTACTAACTAAACAGAGGGAGAACTCCAATGTCTGAACTCTGATCATTCCTCTCTACCTAGTACTCAAGGGTGCCAGCAACACTGACCCTGTCCCTGTTTATTACTCACAGTTACCAGCAGCTCCACTTTCCTATCACTTCTTGTTACTTGCAGTTCGTATTTGAAATCCCAAGTTCTCCAAATTTGTGCCTTAAACCTAACAGCAGGAGGTTGCTCCCAAATGCTCCAATGAAAGTTTTTTATTTTGTGCACCAGCCATTCTTACAACATTGCTGAGGGAGATGCCATACTTAATTTCAATCAGAATGAGATTAAGGCATCTTTTGCACCTTTGACCGTCTCCTAACTATGGACTAGGTGCAACCATCCAAATTCACTTTGGATAGGAAAGAGCCACGACAACAAAAGACTTTCATCTTCTGGTCCTTACCTAGGCTGATATAAAAGGAGTGGTTGATGCTGTAGGCTAACAGTGTCTCCCATTGCTAATTATCAGTAATCGATCAAAAGCATGTAAGAAATAGGAGTTGGGGTCGGCCATTTGGCCCTTAAAGACTGCTCCATCATTCAACAAGATTATGGCTGATCTTCAACCTCAGTTCCACCTTCCTGCACTATCCCCATATCCCTTAATTCCTTTAATACCCAAAAGTCTATTGTCTTGAATACACTCAACGACTGAGCATCCACAGCTCTCAGGGGTACAGAATTCCAAAGATTCACAGCCCTTTGAGTGAAGAAAATTCTCCTCATCCCAGTCCTAAATGGCCGATCCCTTATTCTGAGACTGTGACCCCGTGTTCTAGATTCCCCAGCAATGGGCAAACATTTTCCCAGCATCTACCTTGTCAAGCCCCTTAATAATTTCATAGTTTTCAATTAGATCACCTCTTAAACTCCAGGGAATTTAGGCCTAGTCTACTCAAAGTCTCCGCATTGGATAATCTCCTCATCCAGGAACCAAACTAATGAATCTTTGTTGCACTCACTCCAGGGCAAGTATGTCCTGTAAAATCTAGAAGCTGGTGACACCACATGCACAAAGTCTCTGATTTTATGCCAGTTAGGTGGCCAAATCTCAAGATTCCGCTTACGCATGTGTCACACTCCCAAGTCTTTGGCACTTTATAATTGGATAGATTTGTAGGTCTACCGAGAATTGACATTAAATGTGGGTTATCTTATATTACAGTTGAACCAGTGTATCCATTTGTGTTCATTCACTTTGCAATTACTGCTGGCAGTGGAAAATCAATTAAAAGTCATCACTAACTACTTGTTAGTTAGAGAATTATTTAATTATTACCGATCAAGTGATTGCACACAAGTAATGCTGAACTAATTGTTAAAAATATAGACATGATGCAGCATTCAATTCAGCAGTATAGATAGCCTGAGTGCTCAGGGAAAGATGAATCTGAGTATCCCAAGATAATAGCAAAATGGTAATGTTATGAAAGTGATTCTGTTTTTGTTTAAAATATTTTTTGAAAGGAATTTATAGTTAAACTGAATAAATGTTGGACCAGTTTTTTTAAAAAAAGAGAGCCATCAAGAGGACACTGAAGGAACCAGATTGGCAACAATGTTACTGGTTGTCACATGACTCAAGTTAAAGCTAGAACAGAAACCCTGGTAACAGGGGCAGAGAAGTGACAAGCGTCCCTTGATTGGACAAGCCCAGCAGCAGCAGAGAGCACCTGGGATGGGCAAAAAACTCACAAGCTTTTTGGTTGTGTATCAGAGTGTGTTTTACCTTCTGAAGTGAGTGGCTGATAAAGCCAAGTCTGCTGGAGAATTCTCAAAAAAGCAGCGAAGACTGCAACCCAGCTCACTTTCCAGAAACTCCTAAGAGATCCTGTGAAGTCCACTGTGTCAATTCATCTCGTTTCCTGTCTTTGAAGAAAGTCTGCTAAATTACTTTTCAATGCTACCTGAAAAGAACTATTCTAAAAGATCTCAGTGACCTGTCTATGTGTACTCAGAGGTTAGACCGCATGCCAGCTTTGGAACAACATATCTCATCTGCTGTTTTCTTCATAAAATGAGCAAGCGATCTGCCCGGGTGTTTTTTTGTCTGTAACAGAGCTCTGAATTTTTTAAAATCCCTTTTATTTTCTTCGGTTAACCAGTGTATATGCGTGTGTGTGAGTGTAAAGGGACAAATGTAAAAAGGGAACTTTAAAATTTTGATCTGTGTGTTTATGTCTTACTTCATTATTAGTTAAGACTTGTTTTTATAATAAACTGATAATTTCCTTGTTCATTAAAGAAACCTGATTAGTGTGTTGTATTCTGGGAAAAATAGAGTACATGACTGACCATATCGATAAGTGGGAAAATTTTAATATGTTGTGATCTGTGGAGAAGTGGGACTAGAATAAACAGTGCCCTCCTCCCGCCTCAGTCATAACAGTGAGCAGGCCCTCTGATAAAGGAGTGTTATTCATTTAATTGATATCGTTAGCAGTGGAATAGCTAAAATTGCAATTCAACCAGCAACAACCTATCAGTGAAAACCTATGATCTGAAAGACATGGCAATAAAGTAATCTTCACTGCCAGAAAATCCAACATTCAGTGTGAAGATGGAGAACACTACAGACATCTGCTCTCACCGACCTACGCCCTAATCCTTCTCTAGTCAAAGTCCTGACAAAGCTCGCTGAACAAGGCCACCCCAGCTGGAAAGTGCATGCATGTAGATATGGGTAAGGGCATGGGTCGGCTTTGTGTAATGTTTCCCCTGGTAGAATTGACACACTCTGAACTCACAGGCCAGAATTTTATTAGCGTGCCGCATATTGCAGCGGCGTCCATTGAAGTTGGTGGCCTTCACACGCAGAAGTGCCGCCACTGAGTCCCCACGATATTTCATTTAGATGGGGGGGGCACAGTGGCCGCCCCCGATGACATAGAGGGGCAGTCTCTCCGTCCCCGGCAATGGCACGCACCAGCGCCATTTTTAAAGGGCTTCAAGCCCTTAGCAAAACTTTGAATTTTTAAAGAGACACTATTGTTCATATTTTAAAAAAAATATTTGAAAGCTGATGGCCCTTTCCCAACCCCACCACCACCCCAATGATTTTTTTTATTGGCCAATACGACAAACATTAACTTTATTCCCACCCCAAACTTCCCCCCCCCAACCTCATCACATTTGCCCTTCAACCCCTTCCCAATGTCCCTACAGCCAATAAAAATGTTTTCCCCGCTGTCCCCACCCCCCCCCCCCCCCCAACCAGTGTCTCTCCTTTGAACTCCAAACGGAGTTCCGACGGCACTGAGTTCCGGCAGGTGGCTGTAATATCGGCGTGGGATGGCCACCTGGTCTAGGCTAGTTATTTACCATTTATTTGCATTCATTATAACACGCAAATGAAGGCCCTGCCACTGTCCGGCGGGTGGGGCCGCACTGAGGCTTTGCTGCCGCCGGTTAAATGCGGCAGAGCTTTGTCGGCATCGGGTGTCGTGGCGGGCCACTCAGCAAGTATTTTACAGGCCCCTCCGCCACGACCCCCGACGTCAAGGGGCTGGTAAAATTCAGCCCACAGAGTGAAGAATTATCATTTGAGTGAGATGCTGAAGGACTACTAGAGTACGGAGCCACACTACAACAAGAGTTCTTCAGGTAAATAGAGAGAAAATGTTTCTCTCAAAGTATTCTCCAGAAGGATGTGTGTCCAATATATCCTTTTTCTAAAAAGAAATTGGTCCACAAGGACAGTTGAAACGGGTTTCTGTTCATTGCCATGTTTCCAATCCATTACTGTCACTGAAAAGAGAGGACTTCCATTTATGACCCAGGCCATTCTAAAGTGCTTCACAGCCATTGTAACCCCTGTTGTAATGTAGGGAGATGCAGAGCTAATTTGCATACAGCAAGATCCTGATCATATATTCTGTTTTTATTCTAGTTGAGGGACAACGATTGGTCAAGATACCAGGGAGAACTCCCCTGCTCTTCGACAAATAATATCCTTTAAGCCCACCTGACAGAGCAGGCAGGGTCTCATTTAACAGTTCATCTAAAAGACAATACATATGACAGTGCAGCTCTCCGACAATGCTCCATTGAAGTGTCAGCCTTGGTTATGTGCTCCAGTCTCTGGAATGAGACATGAACCCATTGATCTTCTGACTCAGAAACAAGTGTGCTATCACTGAGCCACGGCTGAGACAGATGTATGATTAGCAGATGTAAAATCCCAAACAAAAGTGGCAGTTTCTCTTGTTTGGAATGTCCCTGGTCCTGTACCTGGGAGTACTGCATCACCTTGGCACAGCAAATATAGGAAAATTGGGCAAAGGGGAGCACAGACCCATCTAGCTTTCTCAAACTTCTCTAGCTGTGCTTCTGTACAGATGTGAATTCCTCCCCACCCAAATTTCCTGCAGTTGCTGTGTCCAGACAGCCAAATATAGCCAATTGTGAAGATATGCTCTGGAAACTGTTGTGTCTCCCACTTGTTACATGAGGCAAATGAAATCTCACCAGATTCATCCTATCATTATTCAAGTTATGCAATGTTTAGAAACCATTTCTTCATTATAAAACTAAAACACACAATTCTAGAAGCACCTGTGATATTTTGCTTTATCATTTTTATTGTGCATGTTCCCTTACAACTGGAGAAACATAGACTCACCGACACAGCTCACAGCATGACACAGAGCAGGAATTGGGCACCTTAAACTACATGAAGGGAATAGCTGGAGCTCATTAAAAATACAATAGTTCTCAAGATTTAATTTGTTTAGGTTAAATTATTCATGAAATTGTTATAAAGCCATTTCAGGAAGCCGCTGAAACAATATTACACCCCACTAAATATCATTCAAGATGCTTTATAACATAATCCTTTACACTCCAGTCAATCTGAAAACATACCTTTCTTCTGATAAATTTTTGGAACTTTAAAAACTGAATCAGCAAACCATGTCACAGCACAGTTTGCTGCAGATATTCTCCCATTCTGACTTGCCATTTGGAACTTTTCCAATTACCCACATTTGAAATGTATGGGATTGGAATAAATATCAATCACCATTAAACTGTGTTCTCTGAAAATGGCAAGTACAGAGTCTCCAGAGATTTAGAAGTCAGGTGCACAGATCACCTTGGAATTGAGTAGAAAATGATCTCGGTGTTTAAAAATGCATAGCTTTTTTTCTGATGTAAAGGGTTTAACAGAAAAAAATGTTGTGTCTCCTGAAGGCATGGTCTCTTGGTATACTTCAGCCGTTCCAGTACCTCTTCCAAATGGTCGTTGTCCCTTTGTGAGCTGAGATGGAAAGGTCACAGACTTGAAACGTTAACTCTGCTTCTCTCTTCACGGATGCCGCCTGACCTGCTGAGTATTTCCAGCACTTTCTGTTTTTATTTCAGAATTCCAGCATCTGCGGTATTTTGCTTTTATTATATTATTATGGTGATGCCAGCTGATTGTTTAACATGAAGAGTCACCACAGCTGTCCCACCCTGTCCTCCTTTGACATTCACAAATGCGCATTTTCCAGGAGATATCTCTGAACAGGTACAGGAATCCTAGCTGATTATTTTCCCCCTTCCCAGTCCACCATCACTGAGGCTAACTGTAGTGCCCCCTATTCCCATTTTGCTCTCACATAACTCAGCACAGGCTGGGAATCTAACCTGGAATCTTCTATCCAGAAGGATCATTTACACACCGGCTTTATCAAGTGAGAAATGTGGGGAGAAACAGCTACAAATAAATTTTTCATACATATTGCATACTGTTCAGTTCGGGCCATCAGTGAGAGATTTCTTGGGTAAAAATATTATTGAGTTTAGCTCAGCTGTAACAAATAGTTCAGTGGTTTATCTAATCATTATGTCTTCTGAAATCATCAAACCACAGACCTAAACAAGCACATAAACTGTCTATGTACTCTAGTCCTTAGAATGATCTTGATTCCTCCCCCCTCCCCCACCACGCCTCTCCTGCTGCTTGCTTCCAGCCAGTAAGATTGTAATTCGGTTCCTTATAACTAAATGCCAGCCAAGACATTGCTGAAATAATGTTCCAATTTCATTAGGGACCGTCACGTTACACAGACCAGTGGTCATACAGAGGGCACCAGTATGTGTTCTTTCACATTGCTGAACAGAGATTCAGTTAAAGTTTGTAAATTTAAAACCTATTTAGGTTTAAAGGGAATGTTTAGTCATATTAAACTGACAGTTAAACACTTCCATTTTTGCAAGTAAAAAGTCAAACTTTGCAATATTTTCAAATTCACCGTGTTGAACTCTGTGAATAACAGTTCACGGTTTTTGTGCAATGCAACCTTTAAAGAGTGTGAGAGTATTTAACCCTTACTCATTTAAAGCAGTTCTATTTGGAGGGGAGTTCTTGTAGCCAAATAATCTCGCAGGTTTTTAATAAATTGCCAGGTAGGATCCACCCTGTTAAGAAAGACTAGAAGAAAAACTTTCACTATCAGGAGCCCTTCTAATACTCAAACCATTTTAAACAATTACTGTAAATTTCAATACCTGTCTGATTTTCTAATTATGTTGATTTTTTTTAAAGGTTTTTTTTTGTTCAAATGAAGTTAGTCCTAATGACATCAACAGGGTGCTGAATTAAATTATTCACTGATTCAGACAATGTAAAGGAGCTGAGTTTAACATAATTAGCCCCCAAAGCTCCAGCTTTACCTGTGTGGATGGAAATTCAGTTCCCACAGGCCATGGGGTTCAATTACTTCTCTTGGTTGTTTAACTATACTAAAATAGATCCAAATTCTCACTGGCACAACCAGCACTCAGGACAGTTGAGACTTCTCCCACCCGAAGACTTGGCTCAAATAATGAGAATAAAGCTCAAACCATTATTTCCTCAATACAAAATACAATACACCAAACCAACTATTCCTTAGTTCAGATCTGGTGAATCCTCCTGTTTTCACACAAACTGTGAATGTTTTCAACAAAACTGAATCTTGCCAGCACTTACTCGTACAAAGTACATTTAGACATAAGCAGATCTCTGCTATTCGGCTTGCCATGCTCCACCTAGAGATGTAACAGGTACTGGGCCTGAGCTCACCTCCCTCTACACAACACAGATACTCCCATTACCTCCGCAGAGATTGGGATTTCAGTGTCAAATCATGTACAAGAAAATAGGCATTTTGGAGGAGCTAGTTAAGAGACAAAGGTGTGTGTTTTCTGCCAATCATTTGCAAGGAAGATGCAAATAGAAAAAGCTTATAGACTAATTTTGAAACTATTCCTTGCTGAAGTCTTGACCTAACTGCGTCAGCAGTTTCCAGGAAAGAACTACAAGGCTTGGTGCCAAACTACAAGAGTGACCGGAGACCCAGCTACAAAAGGTGCAATGGTTTTAGTACTTCAATATACACCATAGCATGACTTAAAATGACTCACATTGAAACTGAAAACAAATGAATAAAGACCCTCAAACAGACAGAAATAAAAGTCACACAACTCTCCATCCCAGCACTTGTGGCCCTTCCCTGGTTTACTGGGAATAATTTTTTACTCTGAATGATTGAGTTACTTAACAATACATTACTAATTCAGATGTGAGAAAAGGATTAGTTGGGGAGATTCCCTATAAGAAGGGGAGGTCAACAACAGTTTAATGCACGCTGTTTTAGGAATAGTCATATCATTAAATTTTGAGCCCCGACAAGCAAATATATCCTAGTTATAGCAACTTATATTGATATAGTCTTGAGCATTTTTTTCACTGGTTGAGTCTCTATACATTATCTTCACTTTGCTGATTTTTAAAATGTGGCCTTTAGTAAAGGTCACCATCTAATCTGACGCTCTATCAGTGTAATTTTGATTCTCTGACATAATTCACTCTTTCTTTTTAACTGCAGTCATGAGGCCACCTGGGAGACCAATTTATTATAACAATAGCTTGCCTCTGTATAGCTTCATTAACATGGTAAGCATACCAGGGCATTTCACACAGGTTTGTGGGTACTGGAGACAGTGACCCAAAGGCATGGTCAGAGAGCTAGGTTTGAAGGAGCCTTTTGAAGGTAGGCACAGAGCTCCAGACATTGACAACGGGATGGGTTACGGTATAGATGCAAAGAAGGCAAGTTATTTTAAAAAATCATTCATACACTAAGTCAACCTATACTGCATGAACTTTACCAAATGTATATGCACTTTATAAAACTGACAGTCACTGTTTACTATCTAGTCCCCTCTTGGTTATGCTTAACTTGAGATTACTTATATCCTTCTAATGCATCCTTGGTCACCCATTATTCCCTAACACTGTGTAAGGAAGCTGACTGCAAACTTGTTTCCAACTACAGTAACTTCTCAGGAACATCAGTTCACTTTATTTATGAAGCATTATTGGGTTTCTGGCATTGTCCTTACATGTCCTTAAAGGTTTCACCACGACAAGAAACCAAACACGATGGAGCACCTTTAATAAATCTAAGCGCATTTTCCTCAGTGGAACTCTTGTGCGGCCAAGACAATGTTCATAAAAGGTTAACTCAAACCTAGTGATCCACCCTTTCTATAACCTGGTTTCCTTTATGTTTAGTTAACGATTATAATGTTGCATCTATCATTCTGGAATTAGTGCGTTTGTCAAAATGAATCTCTATGTCACTGAAATACTGCAGGAAGACAATCATTAACTGCCACAATGTGTATTTTGGTGGAAAATAGATTTTAAAAAATTCCATCCACAGTTCAAAACCTCTCTTGGACTTCGGATCAGTAACTATGTTTTTTGTATCTCCTACGTGTTGCGATTTCCCTCTCGTAATAGCAATAGATTGCGCAATGTGCTTTGCAATTATCAGCTTTTGTCTTTAAATGAAGCTGAGGTCGAAAGGCCATAGGTTTAATTAGGTTTCCGGTTTCTGCACAGACACAAGGGTTCAACAAGTCGCCTCTGTGTAATCGCGGAGTGACCTGTTCCACAACAGTACTGGGTGAATTTAAACTTCGTATGTGTGTGTGTTTGGTGGGGGGGATGGAATGACAGATAAACTTTCCATCTCAGTCAGCCGATGGCATTTGCCTTCCCCAAGTTCAAAAATAAACCCACTTCAGATCAGCTGCGAGCTAAAAACGTCACCAAGCTACAAGGTGCTGTCAAGCTCAAGTAATTTTAACCAGTCGGCGATCTTTTTGTAATTTTGTTTTTTAAAAAATGCAACAGGCGACCTGTAAATTCAGCCAAAGAATTAGCCATTACCTTCCAGCCCGCGGAGCTGTTGCTGTCCCCTTTATCTTTGAAATAGGGGACGTGGTGAACCATCCAGTCGTAGATCTGTGACAGTGTCAGTCTCTTCTCCGGTGAGCTCTCGATGGCTTTAGTGATCAAATCTGCATATGACAGGTTGCCCCATGCATTTCTGCGAGAAGATTTCTTGCGGTGCTGGCTGCACTCACTGAGGCGGAGAGGAGAGTGGATGGCGGAGAGAGCCTTCGCATCTGTCTTGCCCCCGCTGCCGTTCTCGGTCGCCGCGGCCGGTTCATTATTCAGGGCGCTTTCCTCTCCCTTCCCTTCAGCTCCGGGGAACTCGGGCCGAGGGAGCGGCCAGGTGCACGATCTTGGCCGGCTCTGCGGCTCGAAATCCGGGTCGCTGTCAACGTGAGGAGCTACTGCTTCTTCCATGTCTTTCTCTCCCCCCCCCCCCTAAAAAAAAAGATGAATAAATATTGTGGACAGATGTCAGTGTTGGGGGAGCTTAAACATCAAAAGAAAAGGAAAAGCCCCGAATGACAGAAGGAGATTAAAGAGCTGGGAGAAATCGAGGCGCTCAGATGAGGGGCTGAGTGGTTGTCCCAGAGGATGGAGCGCTGTCGTGCTTCTCTCTTGCCTCCACCGGCTGCTGCCGCTGCTGCGGCGCCGCTCTCTGTCCCTGCGACTCACTGTCAGCTTCAGCCGCCGCTGCTTCCATGTGCTTCCCCCTGAAAAGGATACACTGCGGCCAGACGCCGCCTCATTGGCCGCCCGCTGACAGCAGCGTTCCATCCGCTCAGTGTAGCCAAAGCGGGCTCCGCCCATCGCCCTCTCCGATTGGCCGCGCATTGTCCGAGGGCGGGCGGAGTCTTGAATAAATTAACTGACGTGGAGGGGGCGGGGCCTCGAGGAAATCCCCTTCACTGACGTCATGCGGTTAAACTGTGATGACATCACAAGACTCAAACTAACTGACTGTCCCATTAAAAACTTTTGACTCTTTATTATAACATAAGGTTTCATGCCATCTCTACTTTTTTCACAAGGCAAATATTGTTTACATTTTTTTTACTTTTTCATAGTAACTGCAAATATTGTTTGACGACAAAACAAGATTGAAAAACAATAAAAGCAAAATACTGCGGATGCTGGAAATCTGAAATAAAAACAAGAAATGCTGGAATCACTCAGCAGGTCTGGCAGCATCTGTGGAAAGAGAAGCAGAGTTAACGTTTCGGGTCAGTGACCCTTATTCGGAACTGACAAATATAAGAAAAGTCACAGATTATAAGCAAGTGAGGTGGGGGATTGAAAAACATCTATTTAATATTTTACATCAGCTTTTAGGAGTGGCTAAAGGATCAACTGCAACAGAGTGGCATTTTGCTACATGTATTTTCCCCTTGAGGAATTCTGTTATAAAATGCCTAGATCTTTTCCTTATACAATGTTTCATATGGTTTGTGAGGACAATATAAGTATATGCTGACAAAGCATTTACAAAACTAAGAAATGACAGTTATGGTACAAACTTCTATGCTTTTTAATATTGAACAACGTGAGTTTCAAAAGAAAATAACTAAATTGGAAACTTATTCCTATTTTCTACGTAATGTATTTTATTTAATTTTGGCAGTGATAGGTAAGCAGTAAACGTTGAGTTTACACTCAAATGAGACGTAAACATAGGTTCTGGATGCTGACATTTATAAGTGTCATGCAAGCAATAATTGAGACTCTGCAAATTCTCATAGGTTTACATTTGAAACCTTTATGGTGAGATGTGTTAGGCATGATCTGAAATAAACCTATTCATGTTCATCCCAAAAACTCCACAAAACTGTAATTTCCAGAATATTCCTTTAACTTCTTCATTGCATAATTTAAGGCACTTGTAAAGTGCCACAAAAGTATTGGCCAGTGAGATGTAATTTATAAACTTGTCACATTAAAATCTGGAGAACTAGTTTACTGCAAATCTCATTAATGACTCTTTTTAACATCTTCAAGCAGTAATTACATAGAATTACAGAGATTTCACAGCACAGAAACAGGGCATTTGACCCAACTGATCTCTGCCAGTGAGCCTTCTCTCACTTGTCAAACCCGACCAGCATATCCTTCTATTCCTTTCTGCCTCATGTACTTATCTAGCTTCCCCTTAAATGCATCTGTGTTATTTGCCACAACTACTCCACGGGATAGTGAGTTCCACATTCTCAACACTCTTCTAAATTTCTTATTAGATTTATTATTGATTATCTTATATTTATGACCCATAAGTGGAAGCATTTTCTCTACATCTACCCTATCAAATCCATTCATAATTTTAAAGACCCATTTGAAGCTGAAAATACTGATCAAGAGCTTGGGATTTTCTGATGGCCACAACAGGCACATAAACTGACCAATAACTGAATAACAAAGTACAAATGGAAGTGTATATTATATATTTCAAATACCAGCGAGCCGATGTAAGGCCATCTCCTAAGTTTGAGGTTCAGCTAATAATTATAAGCTATTAAATCAGATACAAAGCTTTGATTAAAAAATAGACTTGCAGTTCCAGGTATTCATCATTATTTATATAGTAAGTGCAGAGGAGATCTAAAAAAGAGAATAAGGGAGGCAAAAAGAGTGTATGAGAACAAGTTAGTGCCAAACATAAAAGGGAACGCAAAAGTCTTTCATAAACTTATAAATACTAAAAGGAAGGCTAGGGCAAATTAGGGTCCAAAGAGGAGATCTAGGAGAAACTGTTTCCAGTGGCAGAAGGGTCAGTAACCAAAGAACATAGACTTAAGATGATTGATGAAAAAAACAGAAGTGACATGAGGAAACTTTTTTTACAGAGCGAGTTGTTGTGATCTGGAATGCATTGCCTGAAAGGGTGATGAAAGGAGATTCAATAGTAACTTTCAAAAAAGCAATGAAAAAATACTTGAATGGAAAAAATATGAGGAAAGAGTGGGGGAGTGGGATTACTTGGATAGGTCTACCAAAGAGCTGGCATAGACACAATGGGCTAAATGGCCTCCTATGCAGCATCATTCTATGATTGTATGATTTAATTAACAATGCCTCGCCGTGTACAACATTTTTAAACATGCCTCAGTAAATGTCATGATAATATAGAAATCCAAAAGATGTTTTGCAGAGGTTTTTTCAGAATTGTCTTTGACTTTGCTATTTTTAAGATTGAGAAAGCAATGTGAGAGGTCAAGTCCCACAGTGCCACACATTACCTTGACTGAAATGATTAATGGGCCATTTTTCCTAGACAGGCATTGTTTAAGGGCAAGGTGTGTGTGAGTGCATGGTGTCCTAGCAAGTATTGTAGTGCCAGGATTTCCTGACGCTGTCAGTGTAAAGAAGAGGACAGGCCCAGGCACTGCTGGAATTGCTTTTATTCAGTGCAGAGCTAGTGAGACTGGAAGACTGGGAGAAATGGGGTCCTTAAAGGCAAAAGCACCTTTAAAGAGGCAGGTACAGTAAAAGACCCATGAAAGACGCAAAAGGTAGTCAAGTTGCATTTCTAAAAAAACCTGCTTCTGAGGATTTATGGCATGTTTTTACTTAATGTATGTGTTCCGGAAGCTGCCATGCCATGGCTGGGTTGGCAGCTGCACAAGGCAACAACTACAGTCATGGACAAAGACGAGAGTGGTCCGAAAGGAAGAGTGCTAAATTGGGGGAAGGCCAACTATACCAAAATTCGGCAGGAGCTGAGGAATGTAGATTGGGAGCAGCTGTTTGAAGGTAAATCCACATGTGATATGTGGGAGGCTTTTAAAGAGAGGTTGATTAGCGTGCAGGAGAGACATGTTCCTGTGAAAATGAGGGATAGAAATGGCAAGATTAGGGAACCATGGATGACAGGTGAAATTGTGAGACTAGCTAAGAGGAAAAAGGAAGCATACATAAGGTCTAGGCGGCTGAAGAAAGACGAAGCTTTGAAAGAATATTGGGAATGTAGGACCAATCTGAAACGAGGAATTAAGAGGGCTAAAAGGGGTCATGAAATATCTTTAGCAAACAGGGTTAAGGAAAATCCCAAAGCCTTTTATTCATATATAAGGAGCAAGAGGGTAACTAGAGAAAGGATTGGCCCACTGAAGGACAAAGGAGGAAAGTTATGCTTGGACTCAGAGAAAATGGGTGAGATTCTAAACGAGTACTTTGCATCGGTATTCACCGAGGAGAGGGACATGACGGATGTTGAGGTTAGGAACAGATGTTTGATTACTCTAGGTCAAGTCGGCATAAGGAGGGAGGAAGTGTTGGGTATTCTAAAAGGCATTAAGGTGGACAAGTCCCCAGGTCCGGATGGGATCTATCCCAGGTTACTGAGGGAAGCGAGAGAGGAAATAGCTGGGGCCTTAACAGATATCTTTGCAGCATCCTTAAACACGGGTGAGGTCCCGGAGGATTGGAGAATTGCTAATGTTGTCCCCTTGTTTAAGAAGGGTAGCAGGGAAAATCCAGGTAATTATAGACCAGTGAGCCTGACGTCAGTGGTAGGGAAGCTGCTGGAGAAGATACTGAGGGATAGGATCTATTCCCATTTGGAAGAAAATGGGCTTATCAGTGATAGGCAACATGGTTTTGTGCAGGGAAGGTCATGTCTTACCAACTTAATAGAATTCTTTGAGGAAGTGACAAAGTTGATTGATGAGGGAAGGGCTGTAGATGTCATATACATGGACTTCAGTAAGGCGTTTGATAAGGTTCCCCATGGTAGGCTGATGGAGAAAGTGAAGGCGCATGGGGTCCAAGGTGTACTAGCTAGATGGATAAAGAACTGGCTGGGCAACAGGAGACAGAGAGTAGCAGTGGAAGGGAGTTTCTCAAAATGGAGTGGTGATCCACAGGGATCTGTGCTGGGACCACTGTTGTTTGTGATATCCATAAATGATTTGGAGGAAAGTATAGGTGGTCTGATTAGCAAGTTTGCAGACGACACTAAGATTGGTGGAGTAGCAGATAGTGAAGGGGACTGTCAGAGAATACAGCAGAATATAGATAGATTGGAGAGTTGGGCAGAGAAATGGCAGATGGAGTTCAATCAGGGCAAATGCGAGGTGATGCATTTTGGAAGATCCAATTCAAGAATGAACTATTCAGTAAATGGAAAAGTCCTGGGGAAAATTGATGTGCAGAGAGATTTGGGTGTTCAGGTCCATTGTTCCCTGAAGGTGGCAACGCAGGTCAATAGAGTGGTCAAGAAGGCATACGGCATGCTTTCCTTCATCGGAAGGGGTATTGAGTACAAGAGTTGGCAGGTCATGTTACAGTTGTATAGGACTTTGGTTCGGCCACATTTGGAATACTGCGTGCAGTTCTGGTCGCCACATTACCAAAAGGATGTGGATGCTTTGGAGAGGGTGCAGAGGAGGTTCACCAGGATGTTGCCTGGTATGGAGGGCGCTAGCTATGAAGAGAGGTTGAGTAGATTAGGATTATTTTCGTTAGAAAGACGGAGGTTGAGGGGGGACCTAATTGAGGTGTACAAAATCATGAGAGGTATAGACAGGGTGAATAGCAAGAAGCTTTTTCCCAGAGTGGGAGATTCAATTACATGGGGACACGAGTTCAAAGTGAAAGGGGAAAAGTTTAGGGGGGATATGCGTGGAAAGTTCTTTACGCAGAGGGTGGTGGGTGCCTGGAACGTGTTGCCAGCGGAGGTGGTAGATGCGGGCACGATAGCGTCTTTTAAGATGTATCTAGACAGATGCATGAATGGGCAGGAAGTAAAGAGATACAGACCCTTAGAAAATAGGCGACATGTTTAGATAGAGGATCTGGATCGGCGCAGGCTTGGAGGGCCAAAGGGCCTGTTCCTGTGCTGTAATTTTCTTTGTTCTTTGTTCTTTGTACAGTCTACTATGTAGGAAAGAAAATGGGCAGGGCCACTGGGACAAGTTGTAAAAGAAAGCAAAGAACTTGCATTTATATAGCACCATTCACAACCTCAGGATGTGCCAATATGCTCTACAATCAATAAAGCACTTTTGAAGTGTAGTCGTTCTTGTAATGTAGGAAACATGGCAGCCAGTTAGTGCACAGCAAGCTCCAACTAACAGCAATGTGATAATAAGCAGATAACCTATTTTTATGATGTTGGTTGAGGGATAATTGTTGTCCCGGAGACCAGGGATAACTCCCCTGCTCTTCTTCGAAATAGTGCTATTGGATCCTTTATGTCTAACAGAGGGGGCAGCCAAGGCCTCGGTATAATGTCTCACCTGAAAGACGACACCTTTGAGAGTGCTGCACTCCCTCGGTATTGCACAAAGTGTCAGCCTAGGTTATGTGCTTAAGTCTCTGCTTTGAGGCTTGAACGCACAACCTTCTGACTCAAAGCTGAGGTCGAAGACCAGGGGCAATAATAGTGGGTGGCAGTTCGATGGGATAGGAGAAGGGTGCTGCCTATCTGTAGGGCTTTTTGTTTTATTCGAGACGGCATGCAAAGGATGCAAGGTTAAAGCAGCACTGCACTCAAGTAGATTACATGCTCAAATCCTGAAGTGGATATTGAGCCCATAACCTTTTGACTTAGTGCCAGCAAAGAGCCAAGGCTGGCATTTGAAAAAGAGAGGAATTTCATAGGGGAAATGATTACTGTAGCGTCAATTAATTGAGGGAGAGAGTTGGAGGCTAGAATTTGCCCAGCAGATTTCAAGGTTTGTTTCCTTTGACTTGTCGAGAATTGGGAGCAAAGTATGAGAGGAGTCTCTGCCAAATATGGGAGCAGTATCCAAGTTTTAGAAAGGCTTGGGCTCTTTAGAGAGTAAAGATTTATAGAAGAGGAAAGAAATTTGGCACAAAAAGGAAAACTAAACATTTTGGCAGCAAATTTAAGAATGGAGATGTGGCAATTCCACCTGATGTCAGAAAAGATGTGATATTGATAGATGAAGGACTATAGCTGGATCTATTAAAGGTGGTAGCTGTTGCTTCAACTTGCAACAGATATGAAGAAGTATGCAGTTATTGTCAAGCAATAGAGTAAGACAGGCTGGGCCCAAGACAACTCCAATACAAGAGAGTGAGATTAATGTCCCAATAGACCATAATGCTGAAAGGCTAATATTAGTCAAACTAATGTGGGAAGATGCCAATAGAAAACAGGTATTTCCTTAAAAGGCAAAACAAAATATCTATGCCAGATCTTTAGTATATATTCGTGACACATAAAGGCTCTGGGAGTAGGTTTCTCGCTTGCTTTCCAGAGTACTGTGAGCATAAGGCCCAGGAAAATTCAATAAAGGATGGAGAACATATCAGTAAAATAACAGAGGGGTTCATACCCTCTCCAAATAAAAAAACACATGAAAAATACCACCCAGCTCGACCATGTCACTTGACTGTTTTGATTATTGTTCAGAACCCTCTCTCATTTCATCTTTCTGTCACCCTAGTTTAAGTTTGTGATCTCGTACGTCTTTTAAAACTGAGGTTTATTTCTGTCCTTTTCAAGTGCTTTAATTGAATTCGCTGAATTGCAATTGCAAAAGGTAAGGAGTTACTGTTTACATTTCGTTTAACACACAATTTCCTTCGCTTCCAGCGAGGTCCTGTGGTGCTCTGCTGGTCTTCTCTGTGGAATTTCTTGACATCTACTTTAGGATTTGGATACTTAGGGGTGGATTTTATCCAGGCAGCAGGAGTGGGAGTGGAGATGCAGTGGCGGGGGGTGCTAGTGGCTGAAAGATCGGGGTGGGCGCACTTGCAGGAAACCTGATGTCGTGACGTCTGTTCTGGATTTTGTCAGCGCCGGGAAAGCTCCAAGCTGGCATCGCTGCCACAAAACAGTGGACTGTAATTTGAATTGGTGAACAGCTAGTTAGAATGCAGTTGCATTGAACTGAAGCAAATTTTATGGGCGGTTTCAGATGGCGCACAGCAATCATGTGCCTTCAAATCACCGTCCGTTTAAAAGCAGTGGCACCGAGGCAAGGCCTCAGTCCTGCCGTGGGAAGTCAGCCATGGGGGGCAGTGGATAAGGGAAGGGGGGCAGTGAAGGCCATTGTCGTCCTGTGGTGCTGGGTTCTTTGCAAGGGTGGGCTCAGTCGCAGGTGCTGGGCTGTCTGCAAGGGTGGCCACTGAGAGGCATTAGCGCATCTTCAGAGGGGAGGAGCAATGGAAAGATCCCAAGGTAAGTTCGTCTCTGCAAGGGCAGCGCATGGAAGAAGCAAAAATCAGCTGGCATGGTTCTCATACACCCCGTCTTTATAGGTCCCAGACATGGTCCCGGTTAGCCCCCGCTCCACCCCGTCAGTCCGCAGTTCTGGTGCAGCGAGATGCAGCAGTCACAGCAGCAGCTGAGGGGGGTCCAGCAGCAGTAGCAGTAGTGGGGAGGTGTGGCGGGGAGGGAGGGGATTCCAACAGCAGCACCAGTAGTAGTAGCAGGGGGGGGGGGGGGGGGGGGGGGCGGGGGGGTGGGTGCGTCCAGGAGTTACAGCAGCAGCAGAGGGGTCCAGCTGCACCCCAGATTCAGTGCATCAGTGAAAGACAGCAGTACAAGCTGGGCTGGCAGTGCTTTAAAAATGCGCCAGCACCTGTGTTCTCATCAGCTGATGTGGCCATCAGTGCCTTATAGACCACCCGCATCCTGCAACAGGACAGGCCCCCGTTTACTCGGTTATGTTAATTGGCCAGCCACTATGTGATCGCGGTCAGCCGGCCACATACCTGACAGGTGGCAATGGCACCCACTTCCAGTGCGGCTGCTGGGACCCACAACGGGTTGACAAAATTCAATCCTTTGAGCGTTTCTTCCCTCCGCCTTCTTCCTCAGTTCGCTCATGAAGACATTGGCCTAAGATGGATGATATTCCAGTTTCCTCTATATTGCAACTTCAGGGTACGGTGAAATAGTGGTTATTTTGCTAGACTAGTAATCTAGAGGCCTGGATTACATAAGAACATACGAATTAGGAGTAGAAGTAGGCCATTCGGCCCCTCGAGCCTGCTGTGCCATTCAATAAGATCATGGCTGATCTGTTTGTGTTTCGAATCCCACACTCCCATCTACCCCCGGTAATCTTCGATTCCCTTGCCTAATAAGAATCTATCTACCTCCGCCTTAAAAATATTCAATGGCCCCACCTCCACCACCTTCTGAGGCAGAGAGTTCCAAAGTCGCAAAACCCTCTGAGAGAAAATTTCTCCTCATCTCTGTCCTAAAAGGGTGACCCCTAATTTTAAAACAGTGCCCCCTAGTTCTGGACTCCCCCACAAGAGGAAACATCTTTTCCACATCCACCTTGTCAAAACCCTTCAGGATCTTATAAACTTCAATCAAGTCTCCCCACACTCTTATAAACTACAGTGAAAACAAGCCCAGTCTGTCCAACCTTTCCTCATAAGACAGCCCACTCATTCCAGGTATCAATCCAGTAAACCTCCTCGGAATGTAATCAATAGCACTGAATATCAGGCACTATATACAGCTGGTGGGCAATCTAATACGGCCCATTTTGTGCCACCACCCAAGACCAAATTCTACCCCACTGAGTGTTAGTTCCTATTTAACCATCACTGCACAGCCTGATGCCGTCTACATGCTGCATCAGTGTGTGTATATTTTCCAGCAGGAGTTTCTGGACAATGATTGAGATTGGATGATTTATTTTTGCCTCTGTGTTTTTTCGTTTAAAATACGGACAGGTTGACCTTTTGAAGATTGTATGCTGCCACATTTTGTTTATTTCCTCACCAACTAAAATCTGCACATAATCACATACTCCCAATGGGGATCCCTGAAGAGATCAAGAATGTTTCATCTGTACACATTCTTTTTTTAAAAAGAATATTCAGTTCTTCTCCCCATGTATTACAATTGCACCATGATTGATAGGCTGGGGTCTGAGATTCATGTAAATAAAACATGGTTGTTTTAAATTCATTTCTGCAAATATTCATTTCAATATTATAAAACTGGATTGATTTAAATTATGAGTTTTGCTGAATGAATACTAATTACTACGGAGCAGAATCAGGGCCCTGAATCTCTGAACACAGTTATTAACCATTAAGATTTTGAATTTTTGATGTGGAGAACATAAAATTATAACTGATGAACAGTTATTGTGAATAAAAACCAAACAGTGCGAAGATTACTGCAAGGTGAGTGTGTGTGTGAAGGACAGAGATGTAACGTAACCTCTAAGTAGTTTTTACCACATCATGGTGTATTCCTTGGAGTTTTCTTTTCTTTCTAAGATAAGCGTTATTCAAAAGTTTCTTGAGCCTGCTAAAAGGAGAGGTTAGTTTGCTATTTTAGGTTGCATATTAACTATAAAAACAGTAAGCATCAGTAATCTAATAAAATCTTTGCTGAACTATGAATGGAATTCTCCCATTTTACTATTTGTACTCATCAAAATGAAATACATGTCTCATATAATTACTTCCATTTCCAATCATGTGTACTAGGTAGTCAACAAGAATCATGGTTGGCATTGCTATGAAACAATTAGTGATTTGTGTTTGTATCCTTCCATAAGCATAACTGGCATTTTCTAACTCCCAATAATACGACAGATCTATAGTTATGATCTGGACCTATCTATGGTACAAGTCCCTGGAGAGCTGAGTTTATGGACTTTCTAGAGTAGAGAGTGCTGAAGCAAATTTAAAGGTCAAAGAAGAAAAGGCCCAAATTCCCAAAACAGCTGTGACTCTGGGGGTTACTTATGAAATGTTATCCTTGTGAAGTTCTATGTTATAGAGAGACTGAAATGAAGCAGGAAGGAGTAAGCCTAGAGCGCGCGTACAATACAACTTGAGCATTGTGGCAGAGCGGTTTCCGCTTTGCAACCTCACTAAAGTTATTCATTTAAGTGCGTTCTTAATCAGATCCAACGCACTTTCTGATTGTATCTCAATGGCCAACTGCTCCAAAAGGTTGGAAAACCCTGGCTTAAACTATTGTCTAATAACATATATATTCCACTGTTTTCTGAAGTTCAGTAGATCACAAAAGAGTAGAAAAAGAGCTAATGTCAAACCCTGTAAGCTAACTACAGTAATAAGGGGTTATGTTCCACCCCGAGGAACAGTATAATATCAGATATTGTGTTTTTAAGGTCACATATTGGTTCATAGGGAGCAAAGACGACGTTTAAGAGGCATCTTGACAAATACATGAATAGGATGGGAATAGAGGGATAAGGACCCCGGAAATGTAGAAGGTTTTAGTTTAGACAGGCATCATGATCGGCGCAGGCTTGGAGGGCCGAATGGCCTGTTCCTGTGCTGTACTGTTCTTTGTTCTTTGTTCTTATGTGGGCACAAGAGAAACTTCTGAGCAAATCCAAAAATGCAACCTGTGTTAAAATAGTGGGCCGAGGAATAAAATAAACATATGCTGAGGTTCATCTTTTGATAATACTCAAGAAGCTCAATGCCATCCAGGACAAAGTTGCCCACTTGATTGGACCCCATCCATAAACATTCACTCCCTCCACCATCAATGCACTTGGCAGCAGTGTGTACCATCTACAAGATGCACTACAGCAACTCAACAAGTCTCCTTCAACAGCACCTTCCAAACCTGTGACCTCTACCACCTGGAAGGACAAGGGCAGCAGATGCATGGGAACACCACCATCTGTAAGTTCCCCTCCAAGCCATACACATCCTGACTTGGAACTATATCACCGTTCCTTCACTGTTGCAGGGTCACAATCCTGGATCTTCCTTCCTCACAGCACTGTGGGTATACCTACCCTACATGGACTGCAGAGGTTCTAGAAGGCAGCTCATCACCACCTTCTCGAGGGCAATTAGGGATGGGCAATAAATTCTGGCCTAGCCAGTGACACCCACATCCCTTGACCAAATAAAAATAATCTACAACAGTGATATTTGAGCTTAGCTTTCTTTGCATAAATGTCTGGTGGAAAGGCAGTGAGAATAAAACAAAGACATAGTTGCACGGGAGCAATTTATTGAAATAAAGATAGAAAGTGCTGGAAATACTCAGCAGATCTGGCAGCATCTGTGGAGAAAGAAGCAGAGTTAACGTTTCATGTCTGTGACCTTTCATCAGATTGCCAGCATCTGCAGTATTTTGCTTTTATTTTAGCAATTTATTGAAGTCGTTGATAAATCCCTCTTTTGGACAAGACATTAAAGTGAACCCTCTCGGGGGACCTAAAAGATCCCAGGCATTATTGAGGAAGAGCAAGGAGTTCTCTGATTCTCCTGGTTAACATTTATCCCTCAGCCAACACCGCCAAAAACAGGTCATTCATCTCGTTGTTGTGTGTGGAACTTCAATGTGTACAAACTGACTGCCATGTTTCTCTACATTACCACAATGACCACACCTCCAAAAAAAAAATTAACTGTAAAGTGCGTTGCAATGTCCTGAGGTTGTGGAAAGTGTAAATATAAATGGAAATTTATTCTCTCTTTCTTTCTCATACAGTGTTATAAACAGAGGGAATTTTGAACTGTTTTTAGGAAAAGGAAAAGGACTTTGAAAGGTACAAAGGTGAGCAAAGCTTTTCCATTGATCTAAAACCAAACAATCTGCCTTCCCATCATAACCTTTAATCCCTTTTCTTTCGAGAAACACATCTGGCAGGCTGTTGAACCTATCTGTACCGTCCACTTCAGTGGCCTTCCCTGGTAACTTATTCCACAATTCTATTACCCTTTGTACCCAAACAATCTACTTGGCTTCCATTCTTAGTCCCAATTTCCTCATTTTAACTTGTATCCTGGGTATTTGAACTGGGTACCCTAGTAAACAATTTATCTGAATCAATCTTCTCAGTCCCCTTGATAATCGAAACATCCTTTCAGCCTGGAAACTTCCCATTTATGGCTATGGTCAGTTTCTCGTTTCTAAGCGAATTATTTACCTGTTGCGGTAACAATGTCCATCTAGTCTGAAAACTTTACCACAGCTATTCATAGATTCAAACCGCACTAAAGGTGACCATTCAACTCATCGACCTATGCCAGCAGTTTGTTAGTAGAATTTTCAGAAAACTTTTACAAGTGTCCACAGCAGCAGTTAGTTATTAAATTTTGCTGTGGACACTTGTAAAAGTTTTCTGAAAATTCAAGTATATAATATCAACTGAATATAGCGATGGGGGAATGAATTCCAGGGTAGAATAAATATACTTTCACTCTGGACAGAGTGGCTTTGATGGGCCAAATGGTTCAGTCTCATTCTGGATTTTCTGATGTTTTAGATTCTAATTTTCTCTGTCCACAAGACCAATAATATCTTTGAAAAATACAGAGTGATTAGCTTCGCAAAAGTCTGAAGTTTCAGAGGCTTCTGGAAATCAGCAGCACCTCAAAAATGATTTACCGCACACCAGTAGCAATTTAGTATTTCTTTATAAATCTTCCTTCTTTTTACTCAATGAGTAAGTGAGCTAATGTGATAGGCCTGCAATAGTATAGAAGACCGATTAATAATTATGACTGGTCCTTAAGATATTTGGCAATGTACACATCACGCTACCATTGCAATGAAAAGTTCTGGTCAGAAGCAGTTTATGAAGAAACATACTGGATGCAATGAAAGGAAATGAAACAGGGTGACAAAACAAAGGCAATTGGTGAAAAAAACTAAAGAGAACAAAAAGGCATCTGATAGATGAATATCAATCAAGAGTTTCCATGTAGAGACTTTACTGAAGCTCGCAAGTTAGTCTGCCAAGAAAAAGCACAATATTCCAACCACCTCTAATTATAAAATTTACAGCACGGTGTTTATGCTCCACATGAGCCTCCTCCCACGTTACTTCATCTCACCCTATCAGCATATCCTTCTGTTCCTTTTTCCCTCATGTACTTATCTAATTTCCCCTTAAATGCATCTATGCTAGTCACCTCAACGACTCCATGTTGTAGCAAGTTCCACATGAGAACCACTAATTCACTGCCCCGCTAATGCTTCTGAGCAGACAGGTACTTGTTGCTTTCTGCAATTTTTCCACATGGCCTCACCCCGAGGGCTTTGTGGAGTGAAGCCAGTGAAATTTGGAAAGATTGCTTTTACTGTTATTTAGCGTATGAGCATACGACGAAGAACTCCCCTGCGCTTTTTCGAAATAGTGTCATGGGATCTTTTACATCCATCTGAGAAGGCAGACCAGGCCTCGGTTTAATGTCTCATCCGAAAGATGGCACTTCTGACAGTGCAGCATTCCCTCAGTATTGCGCTGGAGTGTCAGCATAGATTTTGTGATCAAATCCTAGTGAGAGTCTTGGACCCACAACCTTCTGACTCAGAGGTGACAGCGCTATCAAATGAGCATGGCTGACACACAATGTTAATGGACCTTAATCTATTCAGCTGGTATAACCCATATGCTGTTATGCATCGAATAATTTTGTCCCGAAGTATCGTTTCTAAAAACTTTCCCACCACCAAGGTTAAACTGACTGGTCTGTAGTTGTTAGGCTTGTCCTTACACTGTTTTTTGAACAACAGTTTAACATTTGCAATTTTCCAGTCCACTGGCACTACACCTGCATCTAAGGAGGATTGGAAGATTATGGCCAGTGCCTCCACAATTTCCACCCTTGCTTCTCTCAATGTCCTTAGATGCATCTCATGCGGTCCTGGCAACTTATCACCTTTTACGTACAGCCAGCCTATCCAGCACCTCCTCTTTATAAATTTTTAGCCCATCCAGTGTCTCAACTACCTCCTCTTTCATTATGACTTGGGCAGCATCGTCTTCCTTAATAAAGACAGATGCAAAATACTCATAAAATAGCTCAGCATGTGCCCTGACTCCATGTGTAAATCCCTTTTCAGATCCCTAATCGGCCCCACTCCTCTTTTTACCACTCTTTTTCTATTTATATGCCTATAGGAGATTTTTAGGTTCCATTATATGTTAGCTGCTAGTCTTGTCTCATACTGTCTCTTTGTTTCTCTTATTTGCTTTTTCACTTCCCTTGAACCTTTAATATGGGAAAAAATAACCAAACCATGACAGGAAGGGACAAGGAGCACAAATCTAAGAGTAAATCAGCAGTCAAGGCTAAAGGTTACAAAAAGAATAAAAGGACAAAACTAAAGGCTCTATATCTGAATGCACATAGCATTCAAAACAAAACAGATGAACTGATAGCGCATATAGAAATAAATCAGTATGATCTGATAGCTATTACAGAGACATGGCTGCAGGATGACATAGATTGGGACCTGAATATTGAAGGAAGGACAGGAAACTAGGAAAAGGTGGAGGGGTGGATCTGTTAATTAATGATGGTATTAGCACAATAGAGAGGGATGAACCAAGTTCAGGAAACCAGGATGTAGAAGCAGTTTGGGTAGAAATGAGAAATGATAAAGGCAAGAAGTCACTTGTGGGAGTGGTGTACAGACCCCCTAACATTAACAGGGTATAAAGGAAGCAATATTGGGAGCTTGTCAGAAAGTTATGGTGATAATCATGGGGGATTTTAATCTGTATATAGACTGGAAAAATCAGATGGGCAAAGGTAGCCTTGATGAGGAGTTCATAGAATGTTTTCGGGATAGTTTCTTAGAATAGCATGTTCTGGAGCCAACCAGAGAGCAGGCTATACTAGACCTGGTATTGTGCAACAAGATCAGATTAATTGATGACTTCATAGTGAAGGTGCCCCTAGGTAGCAGTGATCAAAATATAATTACATTTTACATTCAGTTTGAGGGACAGAAGAATGGATCCAAGACTAGTATTTTAAACTTAAATCAGGGCAATTATGAGAGCATGAAAGCAGAGCTGGCTAGGGTGAACTGGCAAGTTGTGTTGGGGGATAAGTTGATGGGGGTGCAGTGGCAGACAGTTAAGGGGATATTTCAGAATACACAGAATAGATACATTCCAACGAGAAAGAAAAATTTCAAAGGGAGGACCCAGTATCCGTGGTTAACTAAAAATGTTAAAGATAGTTTCAAACTTAAAGAAAAAGCATATCATTGCGCAAAGGTGGGAGGCATGTCAGAAGATTGAACAGAATATAAACAACTGCAAAGAATGACTAAAATATTGATAAGGAGGAAAAAATTAGAGTATGAGAGAAAGCTAGCTAGAAATATAAAAACTGATAGTAAGAGTTTCTATAGATATTTTAAAAAGAAAAGAGTTAACAGTGTTGAGTGTTGGTCCTATAGAAAGTGAGTCTGGGGAATAAATAAGTGAAAATAAGGAGATGGCCAATGAACTGAACAGGTATTTTGCATCGGTCTTCACTATAGAGGATGCAAGTCACATCCCAGAAATAGCTGTAAATCAGGAAATGGAAGGAAGGGGAACTCAAGAAAATTACAATCACCAGGGAAGTGGTACTGAGCAAATTGTAGAGCTGCAGTCTGACAAGTCCCTAGGTCCTGATAGACCTCATCCTAGGGTCTTAAAAGAAGTGGCTAGTGAGATAGTTGAAGCGTTGGTTTTAATTTTCCAAAATTCCCCATATTCAGGGAAGGTTCCATTAGATTGGAAAATAGCCAATGTAACTCCTTTATTCAAAAAGGGAGGGAGACAGAAAGCAGGAAACTACAGGCCAGTTAGCTTAATATCTGTCCTAAGGAAAATGTTAGAAGCTATTACATAGGCATGAGGACAGATTTGGCCCTAGTGGAGTGGGCAGGAAGACTAAAAGGTAGGACAGTTGATGAGCAGTGCCAGATGTTTAAGGAGATATTCAATTCCTCCCAATTAAAATATATTCCAGAGAGGAAGAAAGATTGTAAGAGGAGGAAAAAACATCCCTGGCTAAGCAAGGAAGTTAAGGATAACATAAAGACAAAAACTAGGGCCTACCATATTGCAAAGGCCAGTGGCAGGCTGGAAGATTGGGAAACTTATAAAGATCAACAAAGGGTTACTAAAAAAGTAATAAAAAGAGCAAAGGTAAATTATGAAAGAAAACTAGCACAAAATATAAAAACGGATAGCAAAAGCTTCTGTAAGTATATAAAAAGGAAGAGAGTAGCTAAAGTGAATGTTGATCCCTTGGAGGATGTGACTGCGAAGTTAATAGTGGGGAACACAGAAATGGCAGTGACACTAAATCAGTATTTTGCTTCAGTTTTCACGGTGGAGGACACTAGTACCATCCCAATTGTAACTGGTAATGCAAAGGTTATAGAAAGGGAGGAATTTAGAACAATCATCATCATGAGAGAAAAAGTACTGAGCAAACTATTGGAATTGAAGGCAGACAAGTCCCCAGGGCCTGATGGCCTACATCCTAGGGTTTTAAGGAAGTGGCAGCGGAAATAGTGGATCCATTGGTTATAATATTCCAACATTCCCTGGATGCAGGAAAGGTTCCAGTGGATTGGAAAAATGCTAATTTAAAACCCTTATTCAAAAAGGGAGGGAGGCAGAAAGTAAGAAACTATAGACCAGTTAGTTTAACATCTGTTTTGGGGAAATTGTTAGAATCTATTATTAAGGAAGTAATAACAGGACATTTAGAAAGTCAAAATGCAATCCATCAGAGTCAGCATGGTTTTATGAAGGGTAAATCATATTTGACTAATTTGCTAGAGTTCTTCGAAGCTGTGACAAGTAAAGTGGATAATGGGGATCCTGTAGATGTAGTATAACTGGACTTCCAGAAGGCATTTGATAAGGTACCAAAAGGTTAATACACAAGGTAAGATCACATGGAGTTAGGGGCAATTTATTAGCTTGGTCGGAGGATTGGCTAACCAAAAGAAAACAGAGAGTCGGGATAAATGGGTCCTTTTCTGGTTGGCAAGATGTGACTTGTGGGGTTCCACAGGGTTCAGTCGTCGGGCCCCAACTATTTACAATCTATAACAATGACTTGGATGCAGAGATAGAAGGTACTATAGCCAAATTTGCAGATGACACTAAAATAGGTGGGTTAGTAAGTTGCAATAAAGAAATAAGAAATTTACAAATGGATATGGATAGGTTAGGTGAATGGGCCAAAATTTGGCAGATTGATTTTAACGTGGATAAGTGTGAGGTCATCCATTTTAGTCGGAAGAATAGAAAGGCAAATTATTATCTAAATGGAGAGAAACTTCTGAGTGCTTCGGTGCAGAGGGATCTGGGTGTCCTCGTGCATGAATTGCAGAAAAGTAGTATGCAAGTGCAGCAGGTAATTAGGAAGGCAAATGGAATGTTGGCATTTATTGCTAAAGGAATAGAGTATAAAAGTAAGGAAGTGTTGCTGCAATTGTACAAGGCATTAGTGAGACCGCACCTGGAGTATTGCATACAGTTTTGGTCCCCTTACTTGAGGAGGGATGTAGTTGCATTGGAGGCAGTTCAGAGGACATTCACTAGATTGATTCCAGAGATGAGGGGTTTGTCTTATGAAGAGAGATTGAACAGTTTAGGCCTTTACTCTCTAGAGTTTATAAGAATGAGAGGAGATCTAATTGAGGTATATAAGATGATTAAGAGGACTGACAAAGTAGACGTAGAGAGGATGTTTCCTCCGGTGGGGTAATCTAGAAGGAGAGGTCATAGTTTTAGGATAAGGGGTAGCAGATTTAAAACAGAGATGAGGGGAAATTACTTCTCTCAAAGGGTCGTGAGTCTGTGGAATTCACTACCCTAGAGTGCGGTGGATGCCGGGACATTGAGTAAATTTAAGGAGGAGATAGACAGATTTTTAATTAGTAATGGGTTGAAAGGCTATGGAGAATGGGCAGGAAAGTGGTGTTGAGGCCGAGATGAGATCAGCCATGATTGTATTGAATGGCGGAGCAGGCTCGAAGGGCTGAATTGCCTACTCCTGCTCCTAGTTCTTATGTTCTTATGTTCTTATTATTAAAGAAGTTATAGCAGGGCATTTAGAAAAAATTAAGGTAATCAAGCAGAGTCAACATGGTTTTTTGAAAGGAAAATCATGTTTAACCAATTTATTGGAGTTCTTTGAAGAAGTAAGATGTGCTGTAGATAAAGGGGAACCAATGGATGTACTGTACTTAGATTTCCAGAAGGCATTTAATAAGGTGCCACATCAAAGGTTATTGCAGAAAATGAAAGCTCATGGTGTAGGGGATAACATATTGGCATGGATAGAAGATTGGCTAGCTAACAGGAAAGAGAGACAAGGCATAAATGGGTCATTTTCTGATTGGCAAGATGCAATGAGTGGTGTGCCACAGGGATCAGTGCTGGAGCCTCAACTTTTTACAATTTATATAAATGATTTGGATGAAGGGACTGAAGGTAAATTTGCTGATAACACAAAGATAGGTAGGAAGGTAAGTTGTGAAGAGGACATAAGGAGACTACAAAGAGGTATAGATAGGTTAAGTGAGTGAACAAAGATCTAGCAAATGGAGTATAACGTGGGAAAATGTGAAATTGTCCATTTTGGCAGGAAGAATAAAAAAGAAGCATATTATCTAAATTCTGAGAGATTGCAGAGCTCTGAGATGCAGAGGGATCTGTTGTCCTAGTGTATGAATCACAAAATGTTAGTATGCAGGTTCAGCAAGTGATTAGGAAAGCTAATAGAATGTTATCATTTACTGCAAGGGGAATTGAATACAAAAGTAAGGAGGTTATACTTCAGTTATACAGGACATTGGTGAGACAACATCTGGAGTACTATGTACAATATTGGTTTCCTTATTTAAGGAAGGATATAAATGCATTGGAAGCAGTTCATAGAAAGTTTACCAGACTAATAGCTGGAATGGGCGGGTTGTCTTATGAGGAAGGTGGGACAGGCTAGGCTTGTATCCACTGGAGTTTAGAAGAGTAAGAGGCGACTTGATTGAAACGTATAAGATCCTGAGGGGTCTTGACAGGGTGGATGTGGAAAGGATGTTTCCCTTTGTGGGAGAATCTAGAACTAGGGGTCACGATTTTAAAATAAAGTGTCGCCCATTTAAGACAGAGATGAGGAGAAATATTTTATTGCAGAGGGTTGTGAGTCTTTAGAACTCTCTTCCTCAAAAGGCGGTGGAAGCAGAGTCTTTAAATATTTTTAAGGCAGAGGTAGATGGGTTCTTGATAAGCAAGGGTGTGAAAGGTTATCGGGGGTAGGCAGGAATGTGGAGTCAAGGTTACAATCAGATCAGCCATGATCTTATTGAATGGCAGAGCAGGCTTGAGGGACCGAATGGCCTACTCCCGCTCCTAATTCGTATATTTGTATGTTCTGCCTGGTTCTCAGTTGTGTTATCCACCTGATATCTGTCATATGCATCCTTTCTCTGCTTCATCTTACGCTCCATTTCTTTAGTCATCCAGGGAGTTCGGGATCTCTTTGCCTTACCTTTCCCCCTCGTGGGAATGTACTTTGACTACCTGAACTATCTCCTCTTTAAAAGCAGCCCATTGTTCAAATACAGTTTTGCCTGTCAGTTTTTGATTCCAATTTATTTGGGGCAATTGTGTTCTCACTCCATTGAAATTGGCCCTCCCCCAGTTAATTAATTTTGCTCTGGATTGCCTCTTCTCCTTTTCTGTAGCCAACTTTAACCTTATGATGCAATGGTCGCTGTCCCCTAAATGGTTCCCTACTGTCATTTGATTCACTTGACCCACCTCATTCCCCAGAACTAGATCCTGCAATGCTTCCTTCCTCATTGGGCTGGAAACATACTGATGTAGAAAATGCTCCTGTGCACACTCTATAAACTCTCGCCCCTTTTAGCCCTCTACACTACTAGTATCCCAGTCTATATTAGAATAATTAAAGTCCCCCATTATAACTACTCTATAATTCTTGCACCTCTCTGTAATTTCCTTGCAAATCTGTTCTACTATATCTTTCACACTAGTTGGTGGCCTATAGAATACACCCAGCAATGTAATGGTACTTCTTTTGTATTCTTAACTCCAACCAAATGGATTCTGTCCTTAATCCATCTAGGATGTCCTCTTTCTCCAGCACAGTAATGTCCTCTTTAATCAATACTGCTACCGCGATTCCTGTCCTTCCTTCCCTATCTTCCTTGAGCACTTTGTATCTGGGAATATTTAGTACCCAGTCCTGCCCTTTTTTGAGCCAGGTCTCTGTTTTCGCCACAACATCAGATTTCCACATGGCTATCTGTGCCTGCAGCTCACTAACCTTATTTAAGTTTTGTTTTTGATAATTTTACCAGCACAGGCATGATGGGCAGAATGGCCCCCTTGAAAGGTTGTCAGGGGTAGGTGGTAATGTGGAGAAATCAGTTCAGCCATGATCTTATTGAAAGGTGGCAGATCAGGCTCGAGGGGCCAAGTGCCCTAGTCCTGCTCCTAATTTGCATGTTCGTATGTTTGAATTCTATGATATATCTTTAAAAAAGCATGGTTAAGGTGCCCAAAAAATCTTCACTGGAACAATCTCAACTTCATTGTCTACTGCAGGTTGGAAAGTTTATAATTTACAGTCCAGTCACAGAATAATTGCAGCAAGCACTTAAACTAAGTTAATGCCTCATGAATATGTTGCTTGCCACCACAAATATATTAAGTGAGGCCACTAATGTCAAATCTGCAATTTTCAAATTCTATTGAACAGGGAGAGGTAGGCTCTGCAATGCATGATACTAGAAATGAAAATGGCACTGGGGTCTGAGACTTTGAAGGTTGACAGAATAGGGCAAAAGATATTTCAAAGTAAAAAAAATGAATACTTTGTGCTTAAGAAGCCATCAATTTATTCAGTGTTGCCAGAAATCTTGCGATGCTTTAACTTGGCAGTAGATTGTTGTCAGAGGAATTCAACCTCTGCATAAATCACAACAGCATACCCCATAACGTGCTGGGTAGAACTGATGGATATCTATTTTATTCATGAGAAAAGAATTTGGTTAAGAGTTATGTGGAATGGTTACAGAACTTGGGCTGGTTACAATAATGCCATCCTACCCAGGGAAAGGAAAATGAATGCTGTTGCATTTTGATGAAATAACACAATGTAAGGAGCTGGATTAATTCACAAATGTAAAAAATAGCTGATTCCAAATGCATCAAAGAGGAGTGTTTGTGAGTGAGCTCTGAAATAACAAAACACACTGAAGAGTATAGCAAAGAAAAAATGGTCCTTTGGGCTTTCTAAATTATTCTATTATTTAGTTCCATCTACAAAACTCATGCAGACCATTTTCATCTCGCTGCTTAGTTCCTCTTTAATAGTTTCAGTGAAGTAAGCTAAATTGCGGCCTTGAAATTAATCAAAAACATTGGCTCAAACATAATTTCATATATATCAGCTGTGGCCCAGTGGGTAGTACTCTCGATCTGTTAAGCCAGCAGGTTGTGGGGTCAGGTCCCACTCCAGAGACTTGACACAATCCAGGCTGACACTCCAGCGACAGTAATGCAAAATACTGTGAATGCTGGAAATCAGAAACTGAAAATGGTCAGGCAGCATCTGTGGAGAGAGAAACACAGTTAGTGTTTCAGGTCAATGACCTTTCATTGCAACTGAAATGTTAACTCTGTTTCTCTCTCCACAGATCCTGCTGAGTATTTCAGCATTTTCTGTTTTTACTCCAGTAACAGTACGGTTGGAGATGTGTCCTTGGGATGAGATGTTAAACCAAGGCCACACCTCTGGAGAAGGAAGTTAACACAGAATTGTTTGAAGAAGAGCAGGGAGTTCTTCCTGATGCCCTGGCCAACATTTATCTCTCAATTAACATAACTAAAACCAATATCTAGTTATTATCACATTTCAGTTTGTGGGATCTTTCTGTATGCATATTGGCTGCTGAATTTCCTACATTACAACAATGGCAATGGTTCAATAGTACTTTATTGGCTGTAAAGCACTTTGGGATGCCTTGAGGTAATGAAAGGTGCTATATAAATGCAAGTTTTTCCCTTTTCTTTTCACTATCATAATGATAAACTCACCATATCAGATGGTTGATACTATGTTTTTAAATTGTGAAACCAAGGTAAAGAGCTAAAGCCCACACTACAGGACGTTATCAAAGTTGAAGGAGCAGGTATATTTTCCTTTCTGTTTAATTCAATCCGATCATGCAAATTCTGTGAAGACCCGAATGCCAATACATTTTTCTCTAACAGATACCAATCAATACACTGACATTATCATTATAAAGAAAGAATGTTCATTTATATAGCACCATTCAAAGCCTCGAGATTCCCAAAGTGCTTCACAGCCAATAAATGCTGTCCTTGCCAGTGACGCCCACATTCCGTGAACAAGTAAAAAAAGAGTAAGGTAATAATACTGTAATATTTCTTATATTTAGAAAACATTCCAATGTAATTAAAAGAAAGTACACACTGGAAAATTCTTCCTTATACTTCACTGCCAGTACAACTGCATACAATTAAGAAGACAGTATATTTCTCTGAAAAATGGGAATAGTAAAAAAAGGGGTCATTTTAAACACCCATTGCACACAGTCAAAATCTATCCCACAGAGTTAATAACCATAATGAGTAATCCAGCGGAATCCAGATTGACATGTTCCTGTAGAAAATCCACAACTTCAAATGGAGAAGGATTATCTCACTGTTGGACATATGCTTGGACTATTTCACCAATAAATAAATCAGATAAAATTAAACTCTGCTTAAAAGTAAGTTTGTGTTAGGTGCAAACCTTATGCTTTATTTCATTGTAGGAATATGCCCCAGCAAGCTGAGCTTTTGCTCTTTTGGTTTGTAGTCTGGACAATTAAACTTCCATTAATGAATGTTCAAAACTTTGGTGTCATATTTGACCCAAGATAAGATTCTGACCACATACATATGTACAAACATACGAATTAGGAGCAGGAGTAGGCCATTCGGCCCTCCCTGCCTGCTCCCCCATTCAATAAGTTCATGACTGAACTGATTACTCCATATTTCCACCTACCCCCAATAACCTTCCACTCCCTTGCTTATCAAGAATCTATCTACCTCTGCCTTAAAAATAATCAAAGACTCTGCTTCCACCGCCTTTTGAGGAAGGAAATTCCAAAGACTCACGACCCTCTGAGAGAAAACATTTCTCCTCATCTCTGTCTTAAACGGGCGACCCCTTATTTTTAAACAGTGACCCCTTTCTCCTACAAGGGGAAACATCCTTTCCACATCCACCCTGTCAAGACCCCTCAGGATCTTATATGTTTCAATCAAATCACCTCTTACTCTTCTAAATTCCAGCAGATACAAGCCTAGCCTGTCCAATCTTTCCTCGTAAGACAACCGTATATATATAACTATATATGTATATCGTACATATCCATGTCGTCATTAAAACTGCCTATTTTCACCTCCGTAACATCGCCCGACTCAGCCCCTGCCTCAGCTTATCTGCTGCTGAAACCCTCATTCATGCCTTTGTTACCTCTAGGCTTGACTAATCCAACTGCACTCCTGGCAGGTTTCCTATTTTCTACCCTCCATAAACTTGAGGCCATCCAAAACTCTGCTGCCCTTGTCCTAGCTCACACCAAGTCCCATTCACCCATCACCCCTGTGCTCACTGATTTACATTGGTTCCTGCTAAGCAACACCTCAATTTTTAAATTTTCATCCTTGTTTTAAAATCCCTTCATGGCCTCGCCCCTCCCCATCTCTGTAATCTTCTCCAGACCTGTATCCCTCTTCGATACTTGAGCTCCTCCAATTCTGGCCTTTTGAGCACCCCCAATTTTAACTGGTGATCTGCCTCGAATTTCCAATGATGAATCCAATCTAATTAAATACACTTTAACCTTTATTGTATCTGAAAAGATTGGTCCATTGGTTCCGCTGGGCTCACTCTGCACCTTTTATAAACTACATAGCAACTGCTACCCTGCCCCTGGGCCCACCATATTTATATTGATCAATGCCATTCTTTAAACAATTTTTTAAACCTTTCCTCTGGAGGCATAAAGACAATACTGACCTGGAGCAATTTACTTCAAAGAACAAAGAACAGTACAGCACAGGAACAGGCCGTTCGGCCCTCCAAGCCTGCGCCGATCTTGATGCCCGCCTAAACTAAAACCTTCTGCACTTCCGGGGTCCGTATCCCTCTATTCCCATCCTATTCATGTATTTGTCAAGATGCCTCTTAAACGTCGCTATCGTACCTGCTTCCACCACCTCCCCTGGCAGCAAGTTCCAGGCACTCACCACCCTCTGTGTAAAGAACTTGCCTCCCACATCCCCTCTAAACTTTTCCCCTTGCACCTTAAACTTATGTCCCCTAGTAACTGACTCTTCCACCCTGGGAAAAAGCTTCTGACTATCCACTCTGTCCATGCCGCTCATAACTTTGTAAACCTCTATCATGTCGCCCCTCCACCTCCGTCGTTCCAGTGAAAACAATCCGAGTTTATCCAACCTCTCCTCATAGCTAATGCCCTCCAGACCAGGCAACATCCTAATAAACCTCTTCTGTACACTCTCCAAAGCCTCCACGTCCTTCTGGTAGTGTGGCGACCAGAATTGCACGCAATATTCTAAGTGTGGCCTAACTAAAGTTCTGTACAGCTGCAGCATGACTTGCCAATTTTTATACTCTATGCCCTGACCGATGAAGGCAAGTATGCCGTATGCCTTCTTGACTACCTTATCCACCTGCGTTGCCACTTTCAGTGACCTGTGGACCTGTACACCCAGATCTCTCTGCCTGTCAATACTCCTAAGGGTTCTGCCATTTACAGTAAACTTCCCACCTGCATTAGATCTTCCAAAGTACATTACCTCACATTTGTCCGGATTAAACTCCATCTGCCATTTCTCCGCCCAAGTCTCCAACCGATCTATATCCTGCTGTATCCTCTGACAATCCTCATCACTATCCGCAACTCCACCAACCTTTGTGTCGTCCGCAAACTTACTAATCAGACCAGCTACATTTTCCTCCAAATCATTTATATATACTACAAACAGCAAAGGTCCCAGCACTGATCCCTGCGGAACACCACTAGCCACATCCCTCCATTCAGAAAAGCATCCTTCCACTGCTACCCTCTGTCTTCTATGACCGAGCCAGTTCTGTATCCATCTTGCCAGCTCACCTCTGATCCCGTGTGACTTCACCTTTTGTACCAGTCTGCCATGCAGGACCTTGTCAAAGGCAATTGATTGGATTTTGTAATTAGTAAGAAGGGTAAGAAACCTTACTCAGACAAAATAAATCTTAACTAGTGACAATTTTACTTTTTGGGAAATTTCTATTTACTGGTAATGGACTGCCTATAAATTTCTAGCTAAAATAAAAACCTTTTAAGCGCCATACTTGTTTTGAGTAGCTTTTCAATTACTATTGTATTGACATGCTATGTGGCATGGTGCTGCATCGGTTGGATTTATTTATGAAGGCAGCCTGACCTAATAGGTTACATTTTAATAGATCTTCTGGGCCTTAGCAACTTCCGTCTTAAATATTGAATACTGTCAGTACATCCAGAGATTGAAAGCCAAGAAATTTAAGCAGTAAAGGTTCTGCTGGGAGTTACAAGTTTATGACTTTCCATCATGAAAAGTTTAGACTACAGTTTGAAGGGAGGCTGTCAATCTCCAGTACGTTTCAAGGAAAGATAATATTTTTATGAGGGTAATGCATTAACAACTGCTGAGCAAGTCAAATAAAATGGCTGTTGTCACCTAATGCAATAAATTTCATAATACTTTGTCCCTACAAGTCATTGTAGTGTGTATATTTAATATCAGCCAAAATAATTATTAAGGAGCATTACTGCTTCAAAGCTAGATAGATTTAAAAAATTAGGTTTTTCCTCTGGCTGGAGAGCATAGAAATAGGGGTCACAGACTCTTGATAAGGGGTCAGCCGTTTAGGAATGAGATGAGGGGAAATTTCATTACTCAGAGGGTTGTGAATCTTTGGAATTCTCTCTCCCAGAGAGCTGTGGATATTCAGTCATTGAGTATATTCAAGACTGAGATCGATAGATCTTTGGGCACCAATGGAATAAGAGGATATGAGGATAGGGCAGGAAAGTGGAGTTGATGTACAAGTTCAGTCATGATGTTAATGAATGGTAAGGCAGCCTTGAGGGGCTGTATAGCCTACTCCTGCTCTTATTTCTTATGTTCTTATGCAATTGTTTGGACCGTAAAGATTATGTGGGTCATCCTCCACTGTAAGACCGTTATTTGCAAATCTCTGCCTGTTATACCCCATATGAGCAAAGCAGTGCATACAAGCTTTGTATACTTTGGAAACTTTAGATCTTATCTCCTGCTGAGTATGCTTCAGTATTAACTCTCCAGCCCTTTTGAAATCATTCGCATTAACTGTTGGACTCCAAGGTATGTTTCTGGGGGTCCCCTGAACTTTCACTGCAGTAATTGACGTTGAGAATGGGGATTATCCATGCTGTCAATCACAAAATTCTCACTGTTCATTAGATTCACCAGGCAATCGAGAGGAGTTGATGAATCAAATTTGGGAAATGGGCACCACTGAATTTAATGGCTTCAGTGCAGAGTTGATGGTGAGCCTAACTCCAAGGAATATATTTTACTGATTTAAAGCAATTTAGCAAACTGGTGTTTGGCTCCTCGAGACATTCAAAACTGCAGTTGGGAACAAAATTGTCTCAATGGTTTCAGTTTCTGAATGTGATAGCCTTTTCATTTTCTCAAGACCTCATAGAAATCCCCTGAACTGTATTTTACTGATTGGAAACATTGTTATGCAGCAAGACATTTAAGGGCATTTAAGTGGTCATTGGATAGACATATGGATGAAAATGGAATAGTGTAGGTCAGATGGTTTCACAGGTCGGTGCAACATCGAGGGCCGAAGGGCCTGTACTGCGCTGTAATGTTCTAATTTTCTAAAAAAAGACTATGTGTGTATGTAAAAATAATTAGGGAAGTATACAATGTAAAGGTTAAGAAGAACGATGACTATGCAAACATTATTTGTGAGAAATGATGAAACACGTACCTCTGGATTAAGAAGAGTGAATCAACGGTGAAGTTAGAATTTCCGACCATTCACTATGAATAGGCAGGAAATCAGTAACTAATTGGCTGTGAAAGCTCAGAGAAGACCAAGTAGAGAGATACAATAAATGTCAAGGATAAAGTCCTTGAGTTCAATGTCCAAGGAATAATATAACGGCTGCTCACAGCATCATGTTGAATTTCAATTGGATGGAGTTTTAGGCAAAATAATAGGAACAGCCATTGTGGAGGATTGTAGCAATTCTCACTTGCTAGTCTTTTTGCTCAATGAACTTGGAGATGAATAAGTATGATCTTGAAACTTGCATCAATTTGTTTCTGGAAGAAGCATATTAGGGGACATCAATGAGTTAAAAAATGTTGTGTCATAATAGAAGAAAATATAGGCAGCATTCAAGCAGTCTCGGGCAGAGTGCTGACAAAGCAAGTCCACCAGACATGGTGATATCACCAGACAGGTGGTTTATTGTGTCTGCTCTCTTACTTTTTCAGCATTGGTGGGGCTCTGTAGTTTGGGCTTCAACCTTCAATTAAGTTTGTCAGTTTAAAAATAGTGTATTTTTGTTAAAATGTTATTGTCGTGTTGAAAACATGTACACGATCTTTACCACGGATATTGGATGACCTGAATACCAAATAGGATTGCTGTGAATGCCCCTGATTATCAAATAATCAGCATTATTAGGGAGACAAGGTTATACAATTATTTCCAATTAATAAATAGACCTAACCTAAGCAAGCCTGGCACAGAATTCCAATGCTCTATATCATTTCCTATTTACTCTTTTGAGTATAAACCTTGATCCCCACATAATGCATGCTCTAAATCCACGCACATCTGTATTAATAACAAAGCATTGGCAGTCACTTTCCAGCAATTTAATTGGCCAGTAGCAATTACAAGACTAGAACTTTAAGTAATGATGGGGGGCATGGGGCAGGGTGGGATGATGGGTGGTGGTGGAGGGTGGTTAGTGAGGATTCAGTGAGGGTCAGTTTATATAGTAATGGGGACGAGTTTGCTCCCAGTCCCTGGCTCCAGCCGCAGCACTGGTCTCTGCTTTAAAACAGAAAATATTTATCTGTCATAGTCATAATTAGATGCTTCAGTATGATTCACTCCAAAAATACACCCTATCAAACCACATTTTGGTCGAGCCAGTCTGTCCTGTGAGCACTTCTGAGGAAACAATTGCAGCTGCTGGATTATTGTGACATCACTGATCCTCCTACTTTGATACAAGCCTACAAAATATCCTGCCTATTTAATAAAAAAATTATTTTGCTTTACAGAGAAGGTGGAAATAAAGAAAGACTTGCATTTATATAGCACCTTGCATGACCTCAGTATGTCTCAAAGTGCTTTACAGCCAATGAAGCACTTTTGAAATGCAGGTCACTGTTGCAAAGTAGGAAATGGGGCAGCCAATTTTGCGCACAGCAAGATCCCACAAACAACAATGTGATAGTGACCAGATAATCTGTTTTTGTGATGTTAATTGAGGGATAAATATTGGCCAGGACACTGTGGATAACTCCTCTGCTCTTCTTTGAAATAGTGCCATGAGGTTTTTTAAATTCACCCGAGCAGGCAGATGGGGCCTCGGTTTAATGTCTCATCCAAGAAACTTCCGACAGTGCAGCATTCCCTCATTACTGTGCTGGAGTGCCAGTCCAGAAGGACAACATAGTGACAGCAGGGACAAGAGTCAGCCAGGAATAAACACAGAAATGGGAGTAGGAACAGGGCAAAACACATTGAATTTTTGAATCACAGAATGACCTAGCCCATTGTACCTATGCCGGCTCCATTCCCGTGCTTTTTTCCCGACAATAGCCTTGCTATTTTTATTCCCTTTCAAGTAATAATCCAATTCCCATATGAAAGTTACAATTGAATCTGCTTCCATCACCCTTTTAGGCAGTGCATTCCAGATCATACATAACAGCTCGTTGCACAAAATTGTTTTCCCTCACCTGACCGCTAGTACTTTTGCCTATCAGCTTAAATCTGAGTCTGCTGCTTACTGACCCTTCTGCCACTAGAAACTTTCTGTCCTTATTCAAACAGTTCATCATTTTGAACACCTCTAGCAAATCTCCTCCTAACCTTCTCTGCAGGTCAAGAGGGTGCGCTAGTCAAGACCTGGACCAGGAAGAAACTTGTTTTCCATTAGTATTCCTATCTTTCAAATAGTCAACACATGGCGTGTTGCTGTTACTTGGCTAGTTTCCGCTAAAGAGAGAGGGCAGAAATTGCATCTAAAATGAGGGACAAGTTGACAGAATGATTGCACCACTTTGTCCTGGCCTGCGACTTCAGACCTCATTTGAATAGAAGCACTGAGCTGTGGCCACCAAACGGGCCTCCTGTTGCAACTTGCCAGTCAGGGTCTGATGAATTCCAGACAGTTTTGATGGGCCTACGGGAAACCCTGGCCAGGAGTACCCCAAAAATCTAACTTTGAAAAAAGTTTTGTCGCTTTTTTAAAGTAATTGGCAAAAGAACCAAAAGCGATATGAGGAAAAAACTTTCTCACAGAGGGAGTTGTTATGATCTGGAATGCACTGCCTGATAGGGTGGGGGAGGAAGAGTCAATCATGGCTTTCGAAACGGAAATGGACAAGCACCTGAAGGCGAAAGGTTTGCAGGGCTAGAGGGAGAGGGTGGGGGAGTGGGACTAGCTAAATTGCTCTTGCACAGAGCCAGCATAGGCTCAACAGGCCCAATGGCCTCCTTCTGTACTGTAACCTTTCTTTGAGTGACATCAAGCAGTCCCTTTAAAGATCGCTGCTGAGGCCACTCAAGACCCAGTATCAGCAGGGGGAAGCTTGGGCAGTGCGAGCTCTGCCCATTTGTTCCTGTATTTTTGCATTGGGGTCCTACAACCGATGTAGACTCCCAATATGCATAGTAAAACAGGCTATGCCTATTTCAGGTAGGCTGCCTGCTCACCTATTCACCAGCCTGCTTAAATACAAGCATCAATAGAGGACTGTGAGGCCCATTACCCCAGGACTGTCAACAACTGGTCTTCCAATTGACAGGCATAAAATGAATGGTGATTAATTAACTTCATAACAACAGTCATGCAGGTCCCCACCTGCCAAGAATGAGGCACATTAATTTTTTCATATGAACATTGATTTTGAACTGTTGCTGGAATGAGAAAATGACATGTTGAACAGATCTGCCGTGGCTGGAAAATACATTTGCATACTAACAGACAGTGCTTGTTTAGACAAAGGACCATTCCCTGACACATACAACCCACAATGGATGTTGATCACCGGACAGTGAGGGGGTGGTGAAGCGCATTCTGGGGCCTGCTGGGGTGATGCAATCCACAGGGGCCAGGATTGGTTGGACCAGCTGGTCACATGACTAACTGGTTGTTCCAGGGTTTTTTTGAACTGGCCACAGAGAGTTTGAGCAGAAAGACTGTTTGCTCTTGGACTGAGAAGATCTCTCCTGTCTGCTCCCATCTCTTTCTCACAAGCCTCTGAATCCACTGAAGACACATGAACCCCAAGAGAGAACGTCTCCTGCAGTGAACAAGGTTTAAGAAAAATACTGGACCCCAACAAAAAGCAAGAACTACCTACAATCAAGGACTCTACAGTGAGCCCAAAGACCCGTAACAACAAACTCTTCAGATATTGCCTCAAACCTTTCCACTTTATTTTTCTTCTGCTCTTTTCTGTCTCTATTTGCATGTGTGCATCGCATATGCATGCAAGTGTGGGCGTGTCGTGTATCCATAGGCAACAACTGAATTAGAGTTTAAGTTTAAGTATAATAAATTTCAACCTTTCTTCTTTAATCCTAAGAAAACCTGTTTGTGCTGGTTTCTTTGCCTTGTAATTTGAACGTAGTGAATCAGGATTCACCAAGGGGGAGCTAAACACAATGTGTTTAAAATTAAACCCTGTTACGGTAAGACCAGGTGAAGTCTGAGATGGACCCCTAGACACCTTTCTCATCTGGTCGTAACGCAACCAACATGGTGAAGCTACAGCACAAGATTACTTGCATGCTATACAGCAGAAGCAGCATTCTATAGACAAAGCTAAGCAATCTCACAGCCAATGGATCAGATCAAAGCTCTGCAGTCCTCCCACATCCAGTGCTGAATGGTAGTGAACAATTAAACAATTAACAGGAAGAGGAGGCTCTAGAACATCCCCATCCTCAATGATAAGGGAGCCCAGCACGTCAGTGCAAAAGTCAAGGCTGAAGTGTTTGCAACCATTGCCAGCCAGAAGTGCTGAGTGGATGATCCATCTTGGCCTCCTCCTGAGGCCTCCAGCATCACAACCAATTCAATTCACTGCACTTGATATTAAACATCTCAGTACACTGGGTACAACAAAGCCTTTGAGCCCTGACAACACCCTGACTAGTACTGAAGTTATGTTCCAGAGGTAGCCCTGCCCCTAGGCAAGCTGTTCCAGTACGGCTACAACTGCTAAAACTGGTAACTTGTCAGGGGTGTGGGAACCAGGAGCAAGTATCAGAGAGGAATACCAAGGTGCACAGAATACTGGGGGAGATAGAGTATGGAATAGTAAGTTATTAGGTGGGGTCAGAGTAAGGAGAAAGTAATAAAGTCTGAATCAGGGTTAATGTGCATGTATGTGAATGCACGGAGTGTGGTTAATAAGACTGGTGAGGTACAGGCACAGATTGCCATGTGGAAATATGATGTTGTGGCTATAACAGAGACATGGCTCAAAGAAGGGCAGGACTGGATGTTAAATATTCCTGGATACAAGGTGTTCAGGAAAGATAGGAAAGGGAAAAAAGGGGAAAGGGTGGCAATATTGATTAAGGAGAGCATTGCAGTGCTGGAGAAAAAGGATGTCCCAGAGGGGTCGAGGACAGAATCAATTTGACTAGAGCTAAGGAACAAAAAAGGTGTGGTTACATTGCTTGGTGTTGTCTATAGACCACCAGCTAGTGGGAAGGACAGGGAGGAACAAATTTACAAGGAAATTACAGAGAGGTGCAAAAATTATCAGGTAGTTATAATGGGGGACTTTAATTATCCAAACATAGTCAGGGATAATAGTAGTGTAAAGGGCAGTGAGGGGCAAGAGTTCCTAGAGTGTGTTCAGGAAAATTTTCTTTAACAGTATGTTGCTCGCCCAATGAGAAAGGAGACACTGTTAGATTTGGTTCTTGGGAATGAGGTGGGCCAAGTGGATTAAGTATCAGTAGGAGAGCATTTAGAGGATAGTGATCATTGTATCATAAGGTTTAGGCTGACTATGGAAAAGGACAAAGAGCAATCCAGGGTGAGAATAATTAACTGGGGGAAGGCCAACTTCAATGGGGTAAGAACGGAGCTGGGGCGAATAAATTGGAGTCAAAGGTTGGCAGGAAAACCGGTAGATGAACAATGGGCTACCTTCAAAGAAGAGTTAGTTCGGGCACAGTCGAGGTATATTCCCTCGAAGGGGAAAAGTAAGGCAAACAAATCCAGAGCTCCCTGGATGACAAAAGAGGTAGAGATTAAGATAAAGAAGAAAAAGTGTACTATGACAGATGCCAGGTAGAAAATACTATTGAGAACCAGGCTGAATATAGAAGGTCCAGAGTGGAAGTGAAAAAGCAAATAAGAGAAGCAAAGAGAAAGCATGAAAAGAAACTGGCAGCTAGCATTAAAGGAAATCCCAAAGTTTTCGATAGGCATACAAATGGTAAAAGGGAGGTAAAGGGAGGAATGGGGCCTATTATGGACCAGAAAGGGGATTTACACACGGAGGCAGAGGGCATAGCTGAGGTTTTTTTAATTCATTCATGGGATGTGGGCATCGCTGGCCAGGCCAGCATTTATTGCCCGTCCCGAATTGCCCTTGCGAAGGTGGTGGTAAGCTGCCTTCTTGAACCGCTGCAGTCCATTTGGGGTAGGTATACCCACAGTGCTGTTAGGAAGGGAGTTCCAGGATTTTGACCCAGCGACAGTGAAGGAACGGTGATATAGTTCCAAGTCAGGATAGTGTGTGGCTTGGAGGGGAACTTGCAGATGGTGGTGTTCCCATGCATTGGCTGCCCTTGTCCTTCTAGTTGATAGAGGTCGCGGGTTTGGAAGGTGCTGTCTAAGGAGCCTTGGTGCATTGCTGCAGTGTATCTTGTAGATGGTACACACTGCTGCCACTGTGCGTCGGTGGTAGAGGGAGTGAATGTCTGTAGATGGGGTGCCAATCAAGCGGGCTGCTTTGTCCTGAATGGTGTTGAGCTTCTTGAGTGCTGTTGGAGCCATCCAGGCAAGTGGAGAGTATTCCATCACACTCCTGACTTGTGCCTTGTAGATGGTGGACAGGCTTTGGGGAGTCAGGAGGTGAGTTACTCGCTGCAGGATTCCTAGCCTCTGACCTGCTCTTGTAGCCACAGTATTTATATGGCTACTCCAGTTTCAGTATTAAATGAATATTTTGTATCTGTCTTTACCAAGGAAGAAGATGCAACCCAGACAATGTTGAAAGAGGAAGTAAGTCAGACACTAGAGGGTTTTAAAATTGATGAAGAGGAAGTATTAGATAGGCTATCTGTACTTAAAGTGGATAAAGCACCAGGACCAGATGAGATACATCCAAGGATACTGAGGGAAGTGAGGGTGGAAATCGCAGAGGCACTGGCCATAATTTTCCAGTGTTCCTTAGACTCGGGGGTGGTGCAAGAGGACTGGAGAATTGCAAACGTTACACCCTTGTTCAAAAAAGGGTGTAAAGATCAGCCCAGCAACTACAAGCCAATCAGTTTAACTTCAGTGGTGGGAAAACTTCTAGAAAAAAATAATTCGGGACAAAATCAATAGTCACACAAACAAATGCGAGTTCATTAAAGAAAGCCAGCATGGATTTTTTAAGGGAAAATCATGTTTAGCTAACTTGCTGGAGTTTTTTGAGGAGGTAACAGAGAGGGTCGATGAGGGCAATGCTGTTGATGTGGTGTACATGGATTTTCATTTGATACAGTGCCACACAACAGACTTGTGAGCAAACTTGTAGCTCATGGAATAAAAGGGACAGTAGCAACATGAATATGAACTTGGCTGAGTGACAGGAAACAAAAAGGAGTGGTTAATGGATGTTTTTCGGGCTGGAGGAAGGTTTGTAGTGGAGTTCCTCAGGGATCAGTGTTGGAACCATTGTTTTTCCTGATGTATATTAATGAACTAGACCTTGGTGTACAGGGCACAATTTCAAAGTTTGCAGATGAAACAAAACTTGGAAGCATTGTGAACTGTGAGGAGGATAGTGTAGAACTTCAAAAGGACATAGACAAGTTGGTGGAATGGGCAGACAGGTGGCAGATGAAGTTCGGTGCAGAGAAATGTGAAGTGATTCATTTTGGTAGGAAGAACATGGAGAGACAATATGAAATAAAGGGTATAATTCTAAAGGGGGTGCAGGAGCAGAGGGACCGGGTGTATATGTGCATAAGTCATTGAAGGTAGCAGGACAGGTTGAGAGTGCAGTTAATAAAGCATACAGTATCCTGGGCTTTATTAATAGGGACAAAGAGTACAAGAGCAAGGAAGTTATGTTGAACTTGTATAAGACACTAGTTCGGCCTCAGCTGGAGTATTGCAATCAGTTCTGGGCACCGCATTTCGGAAAGATGTGAGGGTATTGGAGAGAGTACAGAAAAGATTCAAGAGAATGGTTCGAGGGATGAGAAATTTTAGTTATGAAGATAGATTGGAGAAGTTAGGACTGTTTTCTTTGGAAAAGAAAAAGGTTGAGAGGTGATTTGATAGAAGTATTCAAAATCATGAGAGATCTGAACAGAGTAGATTGAGAGAAACTGTTCCCACTTGTGAAAGGATCGAGGACGAGAGGGCACAGATTTAAAGTATTTGCTAAGAGAAGCTTTTTCACACAAGAGTGGTTAAGGTCTGGAATGCGCTGGCTGAGAACATAGTGGAGGCAGGTTCAATTGAAGCATTTAAAAGGGAATTAGACAGTTATATGAAAAGGAAGAATGTGCAGGGTTATGGGGAGAAGGCAGGGGAATGGAACTGAGGGAATTGCTCTTTCAGAGAGCCAGTGTGGACACGATGGGCCGAATGGCCTCCTTCTGCACTGTAACAATTCCGTGATTCTGTGATTATTGGCATCTATGAAACAATATGGAAAATTGCCCAGGTATGTCCTATCCACAAAAAGCAGGGGACAAATCCAATCTGGCCAATTACCATGCTCAGCCTATTCTTAATCATCAGCAAAGTGATGGAAGCTGTCATTAACCGTTACTACAGTACAACAGTGGCTACACTTTAAAAGTACTTCATTGGCTGTAAAACACTTTGGGATATCCTGAGGATGTGAAAGGCGCAATATAACACAAGTCTTTCTTTTCATTGGACCTGGGAATTTCTAAAATATGTAATAACTATGTTTTTGTTTTTAATTTTAAGACAAAGCTAATGCGCCAAACCCTCCTTCCAAATATGCAAAAATAGTTACCAGGGATGTGGAGCTCTGTGCAACCATCAAAACATGCACATATCTCCATTGTCATTATATACTGCTGCATGCCAGGATAGTGTCAGAACAAGGAGTCAGTCATGCAGGACTGAGATGAGGAAACATTTCTTCACTCAGAGGGTTGTGAATGTTTGGCATTCTGTACCCAAATGGTTGTAGATGCTCAATTGTTGACGATATTCAAGACAGAGTTTGATAGATTTTAGGACACTAAGGATAACAAGGGATATGGAGATTGGATGGGAAAGTGGAATTGAGATAGAAGATCAGCCCTGATTGTATTGAATTGCGGAACAGGCTCGAGGGGCCATATGACCTACTTCTGCTTCTATTTATTATGTTCTTATAACATTGGTAGTTGTTTGTGCCTGCGTAAAAAAGAATATAATAGACTAGATTTTCCAAATAAGGTGCAGCTCTGGTGGGGTGGGACTTCTGCCATCAGGGAGATGCCCTGATAAACTGTTCAGTCCTGGGGTCCTGTACATGTGGGATACTCATGGTGGAGCTCGGGGCTTGTTGCTACAGCTCTTGTACCTTGAGCATGGCTGTGGCTTGAGAGCAATTGTATAGGCCCCTCTGAGGACCCCTCTGAATTCTGAATGACGAGGCCTAACAGGCACAGGCTAGCCTCTCATATTCTACCCTCTGTAGGCTTGAGGTCATCCAAAACTCTACTCCGTGTCCTAACTCACACGTCCCTTTCACTCATCACCCCTATGGACACTGACCTACATTCCCATCTTTGTTTTCAAATCCCTTCATGGCTTTGCCCCTCCCTATCTCCGTAACTACCTCCAGCCCTACAACCTTCTGAGTTCTCTGCGCTCTTCCAACTCTGACCTCTTGCACATCACCAATTTTAATCGCTCCACCGCTGGCAGCCATGGCTCCTGTTGTCTGGACCCGAAGCTCTTGAATTCCCTCCCTAAACCTCTCTGCTTTTCTCTCTTCCTTTAAGACACTCCTTAAAACCAACTATTTGACCAAGCTTTTGTCACCTGCCCTAATTAATATTTCCTTATGTGGCTCGGTGTCAAATTTTGCTTGATAATGCTCCTGTGAAGCACCTTGGGCCATTTTACTCCATTAAAGGCACTATATCAATGCAAGTTGTTGTTGTTGTTGTAGAACTTGACATTCCATTGAAGTTAGCAGAGTGTAAAAGCATGCAAAACTCAGGGCCAATTGGATTGTACCAGTTTCCCACTGAGTAAGTTATACTAAAGTTACTCCTCTAGGATTGTAGAATATTAGCAAAAACGTTATCTTGATTGCCCACCTAGTGAATTTTTGCTAAAGTTAGTGAATGAGGGAAAATATTGCCCCTGGGTTATGTCTTCTCTTTTCTTCATTGTAAGAAAGTTTTTCCTTTATGCAGTTCTTGGATAGAAACATAGAAACATAGAAAATAGGAGCATGAGTAGGTCATTTGGCCCTTCGAGCCTGCTCCGCCATTCATTATGATTATGGCTGATCATCCAACTCAGTATCCTGTTCCGGTTTTCTCCCCATACCCTTTCATCCCTTCAGACCCAAGAGCTATATCTAACACCTTTTTGAAAACATACAATGTTTTGCCCTCAACTGCTTTCTGTGGTAGCGAATTCCACAGGTTCACCACTCTCTGGGTGAAGAAGTTTCTCCTCATCTCAGTCCTTAAAAGTTTACTCCGTACCCTTAGACTATGACCCCTGGTTCTGGACTCCCCACCATCGGGAACATTCTTCCTGCATCTACCCTGTCAAGTCCTGTTAGAATTTTATAGGTTTCTATGAGATCCCCCCTCACTCTTCTGACCTCCAGCGAATATAATCCTAACCGACTCAATCTCTCCTCATACGTCAGTCCCGCCATCTCAGGAATTAGTCTGGTAAACCTTCGCCGCACTCCCTCTATAACAAGAACATCCTTCATCAGATAAGGAGACCAAAACTGCACACAATATTCCAGGTGTGGCCTCACCAAGGCCCTGTATAATTGCAGCAAGACATCCCTGCTCCTGTACTCAAATCCTCTCACTATGAATGCCCACCATTTGCCTTTTATACCGTCTGTTGCACCTGCATGCTTGCCTTCAGTGACTGGTGTACGAGAACACCCAGGTCTCACTGCATATTTCCCTCTCTCAGTTTATAGCCGTTCAGATAATAATCTCACATACTGTTTTAGCTACCAAAGTGGATAATCTCACATTTATCCACATTATACTGCATCTAACACGCATTATCCCACTCACTCAACTTGCCCAAATCACCCTAAAGCCTCTCTGCATCCTTCTCACAACTCACCCTCCCATCCAGTTTTGTGTCATCTGCAAATTTGGAGATATTACATTTAGTTCCCTCATCTAAATCATTCATATATATTGTGAATAGCTGGGGTCCTAGCACCAATCCCTGCGGTACCCCACTAGTCACTACCTGCCATTCGGAAAAAGACCCGTTTATCCCTACTCTTTGTTTCCTGTCCACCAACCAATTTTCTATCCATCGCAATGCATTACCCCCAATCCCATGTGCTTTAATTTTACACGCTAATCTCTTATGTGGGACTTTGTCGAAAGCCTTCTGAAAATCCAAATAAACCACATCCACTGGCTCGCCCTCATCAACTCTACGCGTTACATCCTCGAAGAATTCTAGTAGATTTGTCAAGCATGATTTCCCTTTCGTAAATCCATGCTGACTCTGCCCGATTCTACCACTGTTCTCCAAGTGCTCTGCGATAAAATCTTTGATAATGGACTCTGGAATTTTCCCCACTGCCGACGTCAGGCTGACTGGTCTATAATTCCCTGCTTTCTCTCTACCTCCCTTTTTAAATAGTGGGGTTACATTAGCTACCCTCCGATCTGAAGGAACTGTTCCAGAGTCTATAGAATCTTGGAAGATGACCACCAATGCATCCTCTATTTCTAGGGCCACTTCCTTAAGTACTCTGGGATGCATACCATCAGGCCCTGGGGATTTATTGGCCTACAATCCCATCAATTTCCCCAACACTATTTCTCTACTAATACTGATTTCTTTCAGTTCCTCTCTCTCACTAGGCCCTGTGTTCCCCAACATTTCTGGTATGATATTTGTGTCCTCCTTTGTGAAGACAGAACCAAAGTATGCATTTAGTTGGTCAGCCATTTCTTTATTCCCCATAATAAATTCACCTGTTTCTGACTGTAAGGGACCTACATTTGTCTTTACCAATCTTTTTCTCTTCACATACCTATAGAAACTTTTACAGTCAGTTTTTATGTTCCCTGCAAGCTTGCTCTTGTACTCTATTTTCCCCTTCTTAATCAATCCCTTGGTCTTCCTTTGCTGAATTCTAAACTGCTCCCAATCCTCAGGTCTGTTGTTTTTCCTGGCAAATTTATATGCCTCTTCATTGGCTCTAATGCTATCTCTAATTTCCCTTGTAAGCCCTGGTTTGGCTACCTTTCCCATTTTACTTTTGCTCCACATAGGGATAAACAATTGTTGCAATTCATTCATGCACTCTTTAAATGTTTGCCATTGCCTATCCACCGTCATCCCTTTAAGTAATGTTTCCCAATCCGTCATGGCCAACTCGCACCTCATACCTTCGTAGTTTCCTTTACTAAGATTCAGGACCCTTGTGTCAGAATCAACTACGTCACTCTCCATCTTGATAAAGAAGGCTATCATATTATGGTCGCTCGTCCCCAAGGGGTCTCGCACCACTAGATTGTCAATTATTCCTCTCTCATTACACAATACCCAGTCTAGGATGGCCTGTTCACTAGTTGGTTCCTCAACCTATTGGTCCAGAAAACCATCCCGTATACACTCCAAGAATTCCTCCTCTACGGTATTGTGACTAATTTGATTTGCCCAATCTATATGCAGATTAAAGTCACCCATAATTACAGATGTTCCTTTATCACATGCATCTCTAATTTCCTGTTTAATACCATTCCCAACATCACCACTACAGTTTGGGAGTCTATATACAACCCCCACTAATGTTTTTTGCCCCTTAGTGTTTCTCAGCTCTACCCATACAGATTCCACATCGTCAGAGCTAATATCTTTCCTCACTATTGCGTTAATTTCCTCTTTAACCAGCAATGCAACTCCACTGCCTTTTGCTTTTTGTCTGTCCTTCTAAATACTGAATATCCCTGGATGTTCATTTCTCATCCCTGGTCACCTTGCAGCCATGTCTTCGTAATTCCGACTGTATCATACCCGTTTACATCTATTTGCGCGATTAATTCATCCAGTTTATAGCGAATGCTCCGAGCGTTAAGGCACAAAGCCTTAAGGCTTGTCTTTTTAGCATTACTTGTCCTCTTCCCAATATTTTTCACTGTGTCAATGTTTGATTCTGGCCCTTGATTTCTCTGCCTATCACTTTTCTTATTCCCCTTATTGTCTTTTGTTCTTGTCTTTGATCCCCCCTCCTCTGACTCTTGCAAAGGTTCCCATCCCCCTGCCATTTTAGTTTAAACCCTACCCAACCACTCTAGCAAATACTCCCCCTAGGACATCAGTCCCGGTCCTGCCCAGGTGTAACCCGTCCAGTTTGCACTGGTCCCACGTCTCCCAGAACCGGTCCCAATGCCCCAGGAATCTAAAACCCTCCCCCTCACACCATCTCTTCAGCCACGTATTCATCTGATATATCCTGCTATTTCTACTCTGACTAGCACGTGGCACTGGTAGTAATCCTGAGATCACTACCTTTGAGGTCCTACTTTTCAACTTACTTCCTAGCTCCCTATATTCTGCTTTTAGGACCTCATCCTTTTTTTTACCTATGTTGTTTGTACCAATGTGTACCACGACCACTGGCTGTTCACCCTCCCCCTTCAGAATGTCCTGTAACCACTCTGAGACATCCTTGACCCTAGCACCAGGGAGGCAACATACCATCCTGGAGTCTCTTTTACGGCCACAGAAACGCCTATCTATTCCCCTTACAATTGAATCCCCTATAACTATTGCATTCCCACATTTTTTACTCCTCCCCTGTGCAGCAGAGCCAACCGTGGTGCAACGAATTGGGCTGTTGCTGCTTTCCCCCGAGAGGCCATTCCCCCCAACAGTATCCAAAACAGTCTATCTGTTTTGCAGGGCAATTGCCACAGGAGATTCCTGAACTGCCTGCCTAGTCCTCCTGCTTTGCCTGTTGGTCACCCATTCCCCTCCTGCCTGTGAGGTCTGAGCCTACGGTGTGACCACCTCTCTATACATGCTATCTACGATACTCTCGGCTCGCTTTTTTGCTGTCCTTTTCTACTGCACTGATGAACTGCTTGTCTAACTCAAAGGTCTATTTTATTCCTACACTGTCCTGGGTGGAACGCACTCACTTAATCATTCTCGTGTGGAACTGAAAAGTATATGGCTTAATATATCTGCCAAGTCTCCTGAAAGGAAATAAAGGTCTATGTACCGTATTAGCATCATCGAGCATTATTAGTGAATGTTCAATACCATTTTTATATTCTATTTAGTTCAAAGTTCAGGTATTGCAGCTAAAGGCATCAGACATGAAAGTACACCAGACTTGTATTCAGTTCGTTCAGATAGATTACCAATCATCATTCATCGCCAGAGTGCTGATGAAGGGTCATCGACCTGAAATGTTAACATGGTTTCCCTTCCATAGACCTGCTGAGCATTCCCAGCATTTTCTCTTTTTATTTTCAGATTTACAGCATCTGCAGTATTTTGACTTTATAGTTGTGGCAAAGCTGAAAAGTTTGATTTGATTTTTATTACATAGAAAGCATATGCATCATGCTACGAGGAGCGCAATCCAAAACATATCAGATCATGCAGCATATCCTCTTTATACATTGTGTGTGTTTTTTAAATCTCTATTTTTTCGTGACTTTTCCTTTCACCAAGACAAAGGGTTGTCAATTCTGAAGAACAGGACACTTGTCCGCTTACCGCAAAAATGTAAACTTGGAAGGCCCTTAAGTCAACTATAACACAAGCCATGTACCCTTTACCTTACACCAGCAAGGCTCTTCAAATACAACCTCAGAAAGTCACCCCTCCCCTCTCTGTAACTCTATTAATTTTCTTATTTTTGATACAAAACACCCTCTGGCTTCTCTGAAGAAGACTGACAATTCTGTGTTGATTTAGTGAGGCATTGCAGGCAGCTTCACACCATCAGCTAAGTTGAGAATGGCCAAATATATTTTCCATGGAACCCTCGCAGGTAGGCAACAGAATGTACAGCCGTCCATCCCGCAGTGCAAGATGGATATGAGCCCAGGTCCCAGAGCTGAAAGGGCAGTGTTTTAATTCACAGCAGCACAGTCCATTTTCATTGCTTCTTAAATCCAGGTTTTCTTTTTGTATTGTTATTGTGCCAAGACTCAGTGATGTCACAATTGCTATTTAAATAAGGGTCAAAGGTTGTCACTTTCGTTTAGAATAATGATCCTGGAGATGTTTTGTGCTACAGTACTATGAAAGGGATTAAGTGCTGGCGACTCTTCAGCGGTTATCTATGCAACAGGTGGTAGGATGAAGCCTCATGCTTATGGATTCACCACATGACATGTTCATAATCTTTGCTGCACTGTCGGGGAAGACTTTGAGCAGAGGCCAGAAGCTTCATCCTCCCCCAATAAAGCATAGAAACTCAGAGGACGAGTGACTGTGTGATGCTATTTGCACACTTTCCAACTGCCAACTAGTGAACAGCACTGATGGAGGCCTGGGAACTAACCACCTGTCTTTTCCAAACAAATGCCATATTTTCCTCTGCTTTGCCAACAGTACAAGAAATAGCAAGGTTACAATGGGAAATACAACTTCATGATGTACATTTTTTCAATAAAATTACTAAATGTAAGAAAATATATTGCATGTGGCCTTTTAAAATAAAATTAAGATAACTCCAACGATAATTGGAATTGGAGGGAATATTGCATCATACATTGGGAGGTAGACAACAAGGAGTAGGGATAAAAGAAATGTACTCTGGTTGGTAGGATGTGACAAGTGGCATTCCCTAGGGATCTGTACTGGAACCTAAACTTTTCATCATATATATCAATGACTTGGATGAAGGAATAGGGAATTATATATTCAAGTTTGCAGATGACACTAAGTTCAGACTCACAGTACGTTGTATAGATGGGAGCAGAAAGTTATAAATGTTAGAACTCAGATAGCAATGTGGTGAAGAAATAACTGAAGCAGAGTCTTTATACACTTACAAGCTTTTATTTACAGAAACGTAGGTTACATGTCGTGCACCTCCAACCAACAACCGCTGTTTCAGCACACTACTATATATATGAGCGGAGGTGAGACCCCAGTTAATGCCCACCACCTGAACACAATTAAACAGCAAACTGATATGCAATTAGCAATAAAGGGAGATGGGCAGACAAAGTGAATGGGAAGAACTGTGGCAGATGGAGTTCAATGTGGGGAAGTGTTAGGTTATCCACTTTGGATTGGAGAAAGACAAACTGAAATATGTTCTTAATGGTGAAAGATTAGGAGCTGTGGAGGAATGAAGGGATTTACAGATTATGTCTCCAAACGCAACATCGATATGAGCAAAAAGAAAGGAAGGGAACACTGAGGAGATGAGGATTGGACTGGTGTATCATGTTGACGGCCAGAGAGAGATGAGAAGGGATAAGACACTGAGGTCATAGGACATTGTTTGTGACTTCAATCAGGGACAGCATGGTACTGTAGGTGAGAAGAAAACTAGACTGGAAGAATTTGGGCAGTGACTGTTAGGAAATCTGAATGAGGAATTGGATGGCAATGCCACATGAGGACCTTACAGAGAAGAGGGGAAGATAAAAGGAGAGAAAATGCACTTTTTCAAGAGATAGAGGTTACTACGGCAGTTTTGATTGTGTGGGAGTAAAACCTGAGGATAAAGAACAGTTGATAATCTCTGCAAGTACACATCAAAAGACAGGTAGTTCAGTGATAAGAGGGGATTAAGAATGATGGAACTCATGGAGGAGATGAATCTGATAAGGTCTTGGGGGATAGGGAAGAAACTGGAAATTATTTTGGAGTAATAGCTATGAATGTGGAAAGCCTGGATGACGCTAAGTGGGGAATGGTGGTGAGGCAGCAGGAAGCTGAGACAGCTTAGTGATTAGTCTCTGTTTTAAAATTTAAAGAAACTATGAATTCCTCACGCCAAGCAGTTATATGAGTGCACAGTTCATTACAGTATAATCCATTTGTAGTCTTTTTAATAGAGTCCAACCTAGTTTATAATTATATAGTGCCCCCCTGTGTTTAGCTTATGTTTAGGCAGCACTAATCAGAATTTTAATTCATAAAGCAGGGATTATCAGACACAGAATCAATAGATTTATTCATTTTAGAGTGAGAATTTTCAGACTTTAATGGAGGGTTTCAGTTTAACCTTTCACCGTTCTATTCTGGGACATCTTCTGTTCCTACCTCTTTGACCAAGCTTTTTGTCATCTGCTCCAACATCTCCTTATATGGCTCGGTGTTAAACTTTGTTTTATAATGCCTCTGTGAATCACTTTGGGACATTGTATTACATTAAAGGTGTTATATGAATACAAGTTATTGTTGTTGTTCATTGTGTGCATCAATGATCTGAATATAGGGATAGAGGGAGCGGTGCCCAAAATCGTAAACAGTATTAAAATAGGTGACCTTGTAAATGTGCAGTACTGAGGGAGTGCTGCACTGTTGGAGGTGCCATCTTTCAGATGAGACACCAAACTGAGGCCCCTTGTCAAGTGGATGTAAAAGATCCCATGGCAATATTTCGAAGAAGAGCAGGGGAGTTCTCCCTGGTGTCCTGTCCAATACTTATCCCTCAATCAACATCACAAAAACAGATTATCTGGTCATTATCACATTGCTGTTTGTGGGAGCTTGCTGTGTACAAATTGGCTGCCATGTTTCCCACATTCAACAATGACTAAAGTACTTCATTGGCTGTAAAGCACTTTGAGACGTCCAATGGTCGTGAAAAAATGCTATATAAATGCAAATTTTTCTTTTTAAATAACTCTGAAGATGACAGAAAGTTGCAAGGGATTGTTGATAAGATGGTGAAAAGGGAAATAAAAGCGTCAGATGGCATTCAATGTCAGTAAAGGTGAGGTGTTACACTTCAGCTAAAAACAAGTAATAATTATACTGCAATCACATTTGTGTTAATTAGCTTTTCCTATTAAGAAAGCAGCATTCAAAATCATTTACTGTTTCTCATCGGGCCCAGGAATGAGCTCATTAACAACAGTTACAACACTCAGGTTCTCAGTAATAACAGGCAATATTGTCTTATTGGGTTTCTAGGGAATAGCAGCAGGTTCTAAAAAAATACTCAAAACCATATTTTCTGTACTTCATCCCCATCTAATTGCTACTTATTACAATGGTTAACTATATGTAAATAAGATCCAGACTGTTGCTTTTTTATTAAAGTGATTTCATCTCGCTAACCCAGAACAAATTTTTTGCAAGACTGGCTGAAAGTCATACTTAATAAGCAGACACCACAGCCAACTCCAAGGATGACCAGTCACCGGGACTGAAAGCGGGTCCCAAGCCTGCGCGGATGGACAGCGGGACCCTGAGCGAGATTTTACTGGCGGCAGCCATTTAAGAGGCTGCTGCTGGGACCGCCATCCAATTAACGACAGCGGCCCGCCTCTCAGAGTTGATAGAGGCTGCAGGAAGAGGGTGCCTCCATGTTCCAGTGTCCTCGGAGGCTGGATAGATTATTTATTTTACAGTGCTAGAGTCAGGCCCCGGCGATCCGGGAGGTGAACCCTCCAGTGGCGGCATTGGAGTCACAGAGATGACCACTGCTGAGGGAGGGGGGGGAGCCCTTCGTGGGCCATGGAGCAGCCATAAATGAAGGCCCCCCTCCCAGGAACACAATGGGAGGCCTCCACAGTTTTCTTGGCGGTCTGCCCATGTAGCAGGGGCCGTCCCACACCAGTAAAATGCCAGTGGAATGTGGGAAGTGGCAGATTATTAGCCAATTAATTGCTCTAATTGGCCACCCACTTCCAGTCGGCGGGCAGCCGTGCAGTTGCGGTTTCCATTTCTGGGAATATGGCATGTGACAGGACGATGCCAGGCTTCCCTCCCAATGCCTTCCACCACCATTTTACCAGTCCTCTCGCCACCCAGCAGGTAAAATCCAGCCCCACAGTCTAAACCAATCCTTTAAAACACAATTTTCAGGTAATGGGGTGATACAGTGGGTTACATGATATATTTTTACCTCTGGGACTTTGTATTCAAATATAACTTGCAACTGTTGGATTAAATTCTCCACACTGAGTGACTGGCATTTGGTATTCTTAATCCAGTTCCATTAAAGCATAAAGCTGCCCCCAATTTAGCAGTCACACATCGAGCCAGAAGATGCCTAGTGTGGGAAGTGGAAAATTGCCAAATTCATCTATTAGACAAGCTCTTCTGACGTTGAAGCTGATTCATACTGTTGGGCAAGAGCAGAAGGAGCTCAAGGCTGAGCTAGTTGTGTTCGACATGAATACTGGGCGTACAAAATGAAAAGTGTTCCTTTCCCCAATGCTAACTTGCAACAATGCAAAATTCATTTTTAAAAAAGCAGAACCTGCGTCAGAAAATCCATGGAACTAAACAGGACATGACTAACTTCCCTTTAACCACATATTCCCATTATCTCACTGCCCATTAACTCATATGTGCTTTCTAGTGGTATAGCAAAGCATTTTTTTCCTCAAGAAATATGCAAGCTTGGGTTTTGTTATTGAAAGGTTATGGGAGTGACTCTTGAACCATAATGTGATATGGGTGTGACTATAAATAGGTTGTGACTGGTTGCTAATAACTGTACCATATGCTTTGCCTATTGATAAGTATCTTGTTTCCTGGCAGTTTTCAGACCGTGCGTCTTTCCCATATGGTTATGTTGGCAGAGCCATTACTACAGCTCTTTGACAGAAGAAAAGACTGATTTTCTACACCACCAATCACTGGGTTAAGTGGCTCCTCTCTTCAATTTCCACAATATCATTAAATCCTTAACACAATATATCCCCCGCTGCTCTATAAATGTCTCAGCCTACAGCCTCAGAAATTATTCAGTGAGGTTCGCTGTTATCGCCTCATACTCACTTCACAATAGACTTTATCACGTAAAGGGGAGTTGAGATTTCATTGGGGAGGAAGTGAGTTATCATGGTAACAGTTTAGAAAAGCATGAACAATGACAGCTCCCTCTAACAAAGCATTGGACTCCAGGGGCCGGATTTTCAAATGCCAGCAGTGTCAATACTGGGTGCGGATGCGATTTGAAACCACGGTCCCAGAGGTCATCTCTGGAACCCGACGCCTACGGGACAGTCCACAATTTTCAATATGAGGGTGGGGGGCAGGGAACAGGGAATCTGCTCATCTCTAATTAGGGGCCCATTAAGTTCATGGAGGAGCTCGTTAAGGGACTGATGGAGGAGTGCGCTTTGTAATTTTCAATTGGAATTCCACAAAGCTCCACCAGTCTAGTGCACGATAGTACACAGCTCATAGCGGCAGAGGACAAATTTTATTGTTGGAAGATGAACTGTTTTGGGGCCCATGGGGCCTTTTCAAAAATGTTGTAAGTGCTGTCTCACCTCTTTATTCTGCTGGCCCTCCTATGAGCTGCTTGTTCTCTGTGGCGAGGCAGCAGTAGGCCCCATCACGGCTGCCGCCTGCCTTTGCCACTCACGCTCTACTGGTTGCTCCTGCCTCTTGCAGATGCTCAATGCCACTACCGCCAATTCGGGCATTAACATATAAAGATTGCCTCGCAGTAGCAATGCAGTTGAGGCACAGAGTCGGGACCCAGAAATCATCCAGGCGTCGGGTTCCCGAGCCTGTTTTGAAAATTCATCTCCACCAGTCAAAGTCTCTTCAGCCCTGTTGCTTTAATGAAGACCCTCATTTGACTGGTGAGATTGATGGGTTGGTAGAGTGGTGAGCTTGGAGGTGGAAGCTTTTCTGTTTGAATGTTCCTAAGGCCTACTCAATTGTCCATCCTTTGAACAATTAATAAGAGAGGTTTTATTGACAAACTTCTTGTGTTTTATCATCTCTTATTGATCATGTTTCCCCTGGCTGGAAAGTCTAGAACTAGGGGACATAGTCTCAGGATAAGGGGTTGGCCATTTAAGACTGAGATGAGGAGAATTTTCTTCACTAAGAGGGTTGTGAATGTTTGTAATTCTCTACTGCAGAGGGTTGTGGGTGCTCAGCCATTGATTATATTTAAGGCTGAGCTTGATAGATTTTTGAACACTAGGGAAATCAAGGGATATGAGAATCAGGCGGGAATGTGGAGTTAAGGTCAAAGATCAGCCATGACCTTATTGAACGGCAGAGCAGGCTCGAAAGGCCATATGGCCTGCTCTGCTCCTATTTTTCATGCTGTTTTGTTATGTTCTACCTACAGATATTAGGACTCAAACATAAAACCAAGCCCCAATCCACTGCTTTCTACTCATTATATGCTTGGAATATACCCCAGAACCCAGAGAAATTTGGGGCCTAAATCTTTATTGGTAGTCAGGAGTGCAATTTCGAATGTGCAATTTGTTAATTTCTGAGTACCTTATATAGAACTGTTACTGATGTTTACAAGAGGTTTCTCTAAAGATTAATGTTTCTGTCTGCAGTAAAAAGATTTTACTCAAGAATTGGTTAGCCCTGAGTCTAAATTCAGCCAAACTGGATTTTTCCAAATTCTTTTGAAGCACCTACTTGAACCACTTTGGATTCTGACTTTGCTTTTTGGTCACCAACTCGAATGAAGTTGGTAATTCAACCTTCTCCCGCTAGCACAATGCAGAATAACAAGGTGTATCATGTCTGAGAGAACAAATCAAAATACATGGGAAAGATTCATCAATGAAGGAGTTAAAGGTGTGATTTTCATGCTGTTAAAATGTTGCATCTTTTCAGCTTTGGTACTATGGTAATCATTAATTAAATTTCTTCCATTTTTTAGATCCACAGTTACGTCAACACAAATATTAAACACAAGGAAAGGGCATATTTAGCTTGAATATTATATCACGCATGAAGATAGAAAAAAAATTGTTGAGTTGTCATGCAAGTGGAAAACTCACTAATTTCCATATTAAATTCCCTAAGTGCTGTTTCCTTACCCAATGAGCAGTGTTTAATGCCTTAATCAACTAAGCTCAGAGTAATTTCAATATTGTAACTCTATTTATGATATTACTACCAATAACAGATTTTGAAAAGTTGGGTACACCAAGGCATCGTAATTTCTGTCTCTCATCTATTTAAATTATGTGAAGACTTGTCTTTGTTCCAACTTTGCTGAATTACTGCTATCCAGCTATCTTAAGGTGATCAATTGTCTGGCTGAATTTGTTCAATGTGCGTATCTATTGGACAATTTACCCCAAATAACCTATGTTTGTACATGAAACATTGAAGCATAATTGGAGCTCTCGCAATTCCATATAAAGTGTGGTTCTTAATAAGTACTAGAGGTAAGATTATATAATGTATGTTCCATTTAACCGCATGGAAGATGGCAGGATCCCCAAAGACACATTGTACAGCGAGCTCGCCACTGGTATCAGTCCCACCGGCCGTCCATGTCTCCGCTTCAAAGACGTCTGCAAACGCGACATGAAGTCCTGTGACATTGATCACAAGTCATGGGAGTCAGTTGCCAGCGTTCGCCAGTCATAAAGGCGGGGCTAAAGTGTGGCGAGTCGAAGAGACTTAGCAGTTGGCAGGAAAAAAGACAAAAGCGCGAAGGGAGAGCCAACTGTGTAACAGCCCCGACAAACATATTTTTCTGCAGCACCTGTGGAAGAGCCTGTCACTCTAGAATTGGCCTTTATAGCCACTCCAGGCACTGCTCCACACACCACTGACCACCTCCAGGCGCTTACCCATTGTCTCTCGAGATAAGGAGGCCAAAGAGAGAAATTTAACCACCTGGTGCCCATCCATTTAAAATAAAGAAAAGAGCAACAAAGTAACACACAGAATTACACTTCATTTACAGTGTGTTAAATGCAGTAATACCTTGATAGATTTTATAAGATATGAAACCAAAGACTTATATCTGTCATTGATAATCATCAGCAGTCCTTATGTCCTTTATGAACTGGAGTGAACCTTTATCTGTCCAATATTGAAATAAATGCAGTGGCAGCTAGAAGTCAAATAGAGAACCCTTGTCAATGGCAAAGTCCAGCTTATTAGAGTATACACTCTATCGTATATGAATCGCTTGTTAAGCCATTTTAAATGCAAAGACAATGGCAGTAATTGATCCGCACATATAAACCTGTCCAGAATGTATATTCTCTACAGCCTGCAGAAATACTTATCAGTAACCAATTTTACCCCTCTGTCTGCTGTGGTGAGCAAGTAAGAATTAATTGTAGGCAAAAATATGCTCATGGTTGTAATGGAAGGAATAAGCGAGTATGAGTGATGATCTGGGTCTGATTGTTAATTCACCATGGAACAGATAGGTGGAGAAAATAACACTCATATTTTTTAAAATGGAAAGAATTTTTTTATGATTGCTTCATGGCAACATGAAAAAGAATGGAAACCTTGAGGAGATGGGCCATATGTGGCCTTAAAAAAAGACTGGTGAAAATTTGGGGGGGAAAATTTAAGAAAATAATTTTAACTAGACTTTGCAAGACCCAGAATTCTATTTCTCTTCAAAGTGGTTTAAATAAAATGATCAGTAAAATTAGAAGATAGTTAGTACTTATGTGGTCATTTGTCCACTTTTATATTAATCAATGACATTAATCCTTGAGTGTACACAATTTTCAAAATGTGGGAAGGGTAGATAATCTGAGTGGAAATTGACAAACACCAGTTTTGTATTTTAATAGTGTTAGTCAAAGTACAAAATAATTTTATCAAAAACAGTGATTGTAATTTTCAAAAATGCAGAGGTAGCAGTGTGCAGATAGAATAAAGGGAATCTGTATAATGCAATTAACATTAGAAACACTGGAACTTCTAATTCTTTTGTACTTGAACAATATCCAGGCTTGGGCTGATAAGTGGCAAGTAACATTCACGCCACACAAGTGCCTGGCAATGACCATCTCCTAGAGAGAATCTAACCATCTCCCCTTGGCATTCAATGGCATTACGATTGCTGAATCCCCCACTATCAACATCCTAGGGGCTACCATTGACCAGAAACTGAACTGGAGTAGCCATATAAATACCATGGCTACAAGAGCAGGTCAGAGGCTAGGAATCCTGAGGTGAGTAACTCACCTCCTGACTCCCCAAAGCCTGTCCACCATCTACAAAGCACAAGTCAGGAGTGTGATGGAATACTCTCCACTTGCCTGGATGGGTGCAGCTCCAACAACACTCAAGAAGCTCGACACCATCCAGGACAAAGCAGCCCACTTGATTGGCATCCCATCTACAAACATTCACTCCCTCCACCACTGATGCACAGTGGCAGCAGTGTGTACCATCTACAAGATGCACTGCAGCAATGCACCAAGACTCCTTAGACAGCACCTACCAACTAGAAGGACAAGGGCAGCAAATGCATGGGAACACCACAACCTACAAGTTCCCGTCCAAGTCACACACCATCCTGACTTGGAACTATTTTGCCGTTCCTTCACTGTCGCTGGGTCAAAATCCTGGAACTCCCTTCCTAACAGCACTGTGGGTGTCCCTACCCCACATGGACTGCAGTGGTTCAAGAAGGCAGCTCACCACCACCTTCTCAAGGGCAATTAGGGATGAGCAATAAATGCTGGCCTGGCCAGCGATGCTCACATCCCATGAATAAATTTAAAAAAAATTTAAGATCAGAAGAAAACATTGTCACATCTGAGATTCTCCGTGAACCTTCCAGGCCTTGAAGTTTGTAGTAAGAAAAGAAAGTTTAAAAAAAAATTCTAAGTAATGGTGAAAATTTAGTCATGGCAAAATGGGGAAACGTTAAAAGTGCTTCTCTGTGAATTAATATAGATATTTGAATGCTATTGCAGCTCTGAAGAAGCATGAAGGGAAAGATCTGACTTTAATTGCAACTGCCTTTTTGCTCCATGTACATCCTGGACCATGTTGCCATAGTGACGTGGAAATGTAGCAAAAATTCAGGTGTGGTTATTGTTAAATTTAGTTGTGGTATGATGAATAAATTTATTGATGATACATCAAATTTCAATGAGGATAATCACTTAAGTCTAGTGGCCCAGTGTGTATCAATGCAAGCAAAAAGGGATCTGAACAGACCTGTTCTGTAAAAGAAATTAAAGTTTGTCATTTAAATATACATAATCAAATCATTGCTATTGTTAATTGCTCCTATACTTTCTAACCACAGTAAGCAATATTGCCTTAAATAACAGCACTGCAGAAGGTGCACAATACAAACTGCAGAGTCCAAATCAATCAGTGTTCTGCACAGTTACTGCTCTTGTACAAGGAGGATTAACACTGAGAACCTGCACACGTGTGACCGGAGGTCCCTAATATAGGAACAGGAGTAGGCCATTCTGCCCCTCAAGCCTGTTCTGCTATTCCATCAGATCATAGCTGATCAGTATACCTCAACTCCATTTATCCACTTTTCATTCATATCCCTTGAGACCCTTATCTAACAGAAATCTTATCAAAATACAATGCCAAATTTTCACTCATTTTTATGTGAGAATGGGCTTCCTAATTTCACTCCTAAATGGCCCAAATGTTGAAGGCGACAAAAATTAAACTCATTGGAGCCAAGTATTTACACAAAAATTTCTGAGTTGCAATTTACACTAATATAATACCTTTTTTTTCAAAAGAGAAAATAAGATGAACAGTGGTTGGGCACGGCTAAGCTTGAATTTTAAATGGCTAAAGATTGGAGAAGAAGAAAAGACTGAGGGCAGTAACAATTCCACAGTTTTGAGGGCTAAGAGGAGAATGAGTTGGTGTACGTGGCAGGGCTGAAGAAGATGATGTAGATTAGAACAGCATACTTAGTGCTTAGAATGAGTAAGAACATTTCAGAATGGCAATGACCATTAAAAGTATTAAAAAGATGGGGTTGACAAGAAAGATTCCAATGAAGATTACTCAGTATTAACATTTGAATAACTGCTGGAATGTGTTGTAAGGCTATAGCATAGAGGTTTACAAAGTTATAAGCGGCATGGACAGAGTGGATAGTCAGAAGCTTTTTCCCGGGGTGGAAGAGTCAGTTACTAGGGGACATAGGTTTAAGGTGAGAGGGGCAAAGTTTAGAGGGGATGTGCGAGGCAAGTTCTTTACACAGAGGGTGGTGAGTGCCTGGAACTTGCTGCCGGGGGAGATGGTGGAAGCAGGTCCGATAATGACGTTTAAGAGGCATCTTGACAAATACATGAATAGGATGGGAATAGAGGGATATGGTCCCCGGAAGTGCAGAAGGTTTTAGTTTAGGCAGGCATCAAGATCGGCGCAGGCTTGGAGGGCCGAATGGCTTGTTCCTGTGCTGTACTGTTCTTTGTTCTTTGTTCATAATAGTTGAGATCATGTCATAAACCATGAGGGCAAAGTTTCCGTTCTCCTGAAACTGGCAATTGAAGCTGGGGAAGAATTCCATACTTGGCAGTCCCATCTAACTATTCTTCATTTACTATTTGGACATTGAGTTCAGGCAGGCTGTTGAACCACAGAAGCCATCACAATCAAGCTTGCTTTACACACATGTGCTTCTAGCAGGGGTCATTGGATAGATATCAAGACGTCTTCCTAGCCCAGAGGTACTGAGGCCAATTGTAGTACTCCGAATATGATTGGCTAAGTGAGCACCAGTAGTGGATCCATGGGACTTTCATTGTCTATGTACCTTACAGCATTCAGTTAGAATGAAAGAGAATGTGGAACTATGCACGATAGCTCTTTCAAAGAGCCAGCATGGGTACAATGGGCTGAATGTCCTCCTTCTGTGCTGTAAGTTTCTATGATTCTAGAAATTCAAAAAAATTCCAATGCAACCCAATAACTAAGCAACCATGAAATAAAATCATGTCCCATTCCTAAATTTCAAAACCTATATGTATCACATCATCTTCAACTTAAGACGTTTTTTGACGTGTGTTCTTGTGGTTTGATGTATGATAGAGAATGTTATCTAGAGGAAAAACACAAGGACATTTGTTCACTTTTAAAGTACAGAATGATTACATTCTTTGTGTGCTGTCACTCTTTTTGGACCCAGTCTTCTGATATGTTGACTATCTTTAATATGCCTCTGTAGTGTGCACCCATGGAGGACAAGGTCAGGCAGTGATTGAGAGCACCTGCTCTCTCTTTCTCGTAAACTAACAGTGGGGTCTTCTCATTGCTACACGTGAAAGAATTTGTATGCTGGGTTGCTTGTACTTTTGAAGTACTTGCTTGAAACAGAAAGAAAGGCCAAGAGTCCATTCAATGCCATCTGGCTCGCTACCACCAGAAAGTTAAGGAGTCTTTCAGCTGTGTGAAAGATGGTCACAATTCACTCCACACATCAAAGCACTTTCATAAATGAGGGGATGTGTTCAGTTCATTTAAGCCTCAATACACACACTAATTACCTTCCATTATCAATGGACTTTCTTATGAGTGCCTCTAATAAATGAAGAGCCCAGCCCCCTCACTGCTATCTCCCATCATTCAGATGTCAGGATAACTCGATGGAGACTGTTTGAATCCTTGATTTCTAAATTTGGTCAAGGGTGACAGCCAGCAATTAATTATTCCTTCATCAAAATCAGCTCAGATAAAGTTCAATGGGCACTGACACTGCTAATGGCGCTGCAGCTATAGACAGTTCTTGCATTTTGGTTTGTTCTGAGCATTACATTTTATCTGTTTCTCCAGTCTTGAAAAGGGCATGCAAGAACATGCCTGCAGCCCTCTCAAAAATTATCATATCATTTCTGCACTTTTAGACTATTTTACTGGCATAGCTGAGAAATGATTCACAATTTGTGTAATTGTCAGATTCTAATTTACACTGTTCATCATTAGAAGTATATGATAACATCACGCTTGGCACCGTTATGACTAATGGGCACCGGACACAGGTAACCCATATTATTATGCACTGAGGACTAAGGAGCCGGGGCCTAGGCACTGGCTGTCTATTAGATTCATTGAGCCCTTCAGGGAAAATGTTAAGATGAGACCCCCATAATGGAGACCCTGTGCTTGAGGAGGATGGTAATTATTGAATGCATATGTAAAATGGCCACTGCATGTAGGCTCCAAAAGTCAGCTTTGTTGGGTTATTTGTTAAAGGGAGCCTGTTGACTAATTATAATTGTATCTGACTGCTTCTTTGCTTTTTTTCTGTTGCTATTTCTACTGAAGATGTAAGCACCTTTTCTAGCTGCTTCCCATCTCCCACCTGCAGGAATAGTATTTGTCAAGTGCGCTAAGCCTAAATAGCATCTAAGCATATCCTGGTGGGCATCCTTCTCTACTTGCAGATTCTAGGCAAGGATCAGAGGAAGTATGCAAGCTGGGTGTGTTTGAACCATAGGTACCTGAGAAGGAGGCTACAATGTTACCCATGTATCCAGGCTACGGTATTCCTGCTGAGGAATGCCTGAGATCTGCACCTGGAGACTACAGTTTATCAGGAAGGCCATGACAAAACTGTGCAGTCTCCTGAAAATAGATCTTCATACTACTTCAAAGTCAGAGAGAGTTGTGTCTGTGACCATCCAGCTGATTGCTACGTTTTACACAAGTGGGTCGTTCCAAGCAATAGTGGGAGACAAATCAACCATGCCATGCAGGTAAGTCATGCATTGTTTGCCTGGGCTGGGAGCGTCATTATCCATGGATAGCTGGTAACAAATCTGTGCTCATGGTCATTTTAAGACAGTCAGGGACTTGATCTGAAGCGAGAGAGATACAGTGAGGCACATACACCTAACCTGATCTCGGTGGAGCAGGATCAGTTTGCATAAACAAAGTTTCAGATACTTCAATATACTAGCCATGCATATCAAGAAAGGATCGGCCATGCACTTCCCAATATGTGCAACCGGTAAACGGGGTTTTCCACTGGTAGCGCATACTTGGAATATCAGCCCTATAGGGCTTCACGAGCTCCCAAAAAAGTAGCAAACCCAACATAATTGATAAAGAATGGAACTAGATGCTCATTTAAATGGTATCTTGGTCCATAATGTGATTCAGATGTGAAACGGACACAAGGGGGTAGATCTTGACTTTGGGCAACACTGGTAGCGAGTCAGCAGCCTATTTTACATCACTCCTGAATTTTATTTTAGAAGAGATGTAAAACAGACTAATGACTCGCTGTCACCAGTTTTACTAAGTCAAGATCTACCCCAAGCACTTCAAGCTCATGTAATGCAGCAGATTGCAGGCCAGTAGGAAATGGGCACATGGCTTGTTCTCCCAAACTTGTGGTCCTCCTGCACCCATTGAGCACCTGCTCTCCTGTCTCACAGCCCTGCGGAATCTGCCCTCAATTTCCTACACCATCAAAACACTTTCTCCTGGTGCCACGCTGTCATTCTGGCTGTAGTGCCACAAAGAAGCATTAGGAGGCCAAATGCTCAATGTTATTAACCTTAGCATTGCAGCATAAGTAAAACTGGCAAGAGAATGAGGTCTACAAATTATCTGCTCATTATCATATTGCTCTCTGTGGGAGCTCGCTGTGCACCATTCGGCTGCTGTGTTTCCTACATTACGCACTTCAAAAATGTGTCGTTAGCTGTAAAGTGCTCTGGGACATCCTGAGATCCTGAAAGGTGTTCTACAAATGCAAGTCTTTCTTTTTTTTTACAAGTTTGCATTGGTGGGAGCAACAGCACAAAGAGCAACAATAACATTTAGCCCCAAGCTTCTTAATATAAGGAAGCCTCCATGTATAAACTATTTAAAAACTAGATGATTTACTCGGTATGTCTCTTTGCTATTCACTCAACTGAAAAATTCAGCCAAGTTTGACAAATATTAATCAGCAATAATTGTGAGCAGAAATACAATTTTTGCAATGATATTTCAGACTGCTACATTCCCTCTTACTTTCAGATGCAAACCTCCAGGATGAAAATCAACTGAATGTATGAGATTTGCATGTAGGAAATGGGACCACTTAAAATAACTGCCGATGGCTTCTCAAAGTACAACATTTTTACATTTCTAATTTTTATCACCAATTATGCTGCAACAGTTTTATTGTGCAATGAAATGCATCTTTGTTAATGGTTATTAAAATGCTAGACATAGTCACAGGTGTTAAGGAGCAGCACGGGACTCACTGAAATTTTTGGCCAGCATTTATTGCCCTCCCTAATTACCCTTGAGAAGGTGGTGGTGAGCTGCCTTCTTGAACCGCTGCAGTACATGTGGGGTAGGTACACCCACAGTGCTGTTAGGAAGGGAGTTCCAGGACTTTGACACAGCGACAGTGAAGGAACGGCGATATAGTTCCAAGTCAGGATGGTGTGTGGCTTGGAGGGGAACTTGCAGGTGGTGGGTGTTCCCATGCATTTGCTGCCTTTGTCCTTCTAGGTGGTAGAGGTCACAGGTTTGAAAGGTGCTGTCTAAGGAGCCTTGGTGCGTTGCTGCAGTGCATCTTATAGATGGTACACACTGCTGCCACTGTGCGTTGATAGTGGAGTGGGTGAATATTTGTAGATGGGGTGCCAATCAAGCGGGCTGCTTTGTCCTGGATGGTGTTGAGCTTCTTGAGTGTTGTAGGAGCTGCACCCATCCAGGCAAGTGGAGAGTATTCCATCACACTCCTGACTTGTGCCTTGTAGATGGTGGACAGGCTTTGGGGATTCTGGAGGTGAGTTACTCAGCACAGGATTCCTAGCCTCTGACCTGCTCTTGTAACCACGGTATTTATATGGCTACTCCAGTTCAGTTTCTTGTCAATGGTAACCCACAGGATGTTGATCGTGGGGGATTCAGCGATCGTAATGCCATTGACTGAGGGCACCAAAGAAATCATTTTGTGTGTGAATTAAAAAAAATAACTTTACCTATTCAAATCAGGGGTGATTTAAAGAAGAACAACCTTTACAAAAAAATTGTTTGGCATGCCCTCTTCATGTATTAATCAACACGGTGACTCAGTAATGCACCATTACGATCTAAAAAAATTGTTGCATCACTTGCAACAATATTGATGTGCGGCTGTTCTACCATCTTGGTGATCAAAACAAAGTTAGATTAATAATGGTAGTAGTAACAACAACAACCACCACCATTTATATAGCCCCTTTAAAGGAGTAAAGCATCACATAGCACTTCACAGAACCTTTATCAACAAAATTTGACTCTGATTCACAGAAGGAAATATTAGGACAAATCACCGAAAGCTTGGTCAAAGAAGTAGGTTTAAAGGAGAAGAGAGAGGTAGAGAGGAAGAGATGTTTAGGGAGGGAATTCCACAGCTTAGGGCCTCTGCAGCTGAAAGCTCAACTGCCAATTTAAGTTCTTTTCTCTCTCCTCCTGATGACGGTGATCCTTTCTGAAGTACAGTTCCTGGGCAGTGTTAGCTGTCTGGTGCCTCATCCATGCAGCCCATTCTTTGCATGTAAGTCTAGATGATGAACGCTTGTAGGCTGTTTTCCCACAGAAGGGCATCAAAGCTCAGCATGATCCCAATATCCACATCAGGCACCATCGGCTGATGCAGGAAACTGGCCCAACCTTAGATCAACTAATGCATCACAGGTCAGGTTTTGAACCTGTGACATTCACGATACTGTGGCTCAGTGCCACACAGGCAATGGCTTTGTTCAGCAAGATGCCGTGGAATGAATGGCATCCCTTTAAAGCTTGTAGGACAGATTTTACAAATTTGCATTCTGGTGTTCGACAGGAGTACATATCAGGAATTCAGGCTTGGATGCTAGCAGGATGTTCCAATCACTAAGGCCTTACTGTTCCTATATCAATCTCCACAGATTGCCTTTGAAAAAGAAAAAATGTTCACATTCCATATCAACATCCCAGGCTAGATGCAGCCAATCTATTTGCCTCTCACTGCTAGTTTCAGGATGCTGCCAATAGAAAATTCTTGGCCAACTGTCTCTGAAGCTCAAATAGATTTTCTTGTAAAGTTCATTTCACTGGGATGGTTGATCCTTTTTTTTATTAAGCTGCATTAGTGAAATGATAATTGCATTGATATAGAAGATCAGCCATGATCTTATTGAAAGGTAGAGCAGACTCAAAGGACAGGACAGCCTACTCCTGCTCTGATTTCTTATGTTCTTAAAGGATAAGAGAAGTGCCATGCAGACCCCCACCTGCCAAGAATGAGGCATATTAATTTTGTCATATGAACATTGATTTTAAACTGTTGCTGGAGCGAGGAAATGACTTGTTAAACAGATCAGCCGTAGTTGGAAAAATCACTTACATACTAACAGCCAGTGCTTGTGGAGACGAAGGACCATTCCCTGACACATTCAACCCACAATGGACTTTGATCACCAGACATTGAAGGTGAGGAAGTTCACATTCCAGGTTGACTGCTAAGATGGCCGAATCCACAAACAGACATGGTCAAACCAGCTAGTCACATGACTAACCTGCAGGGTAACCCTGAGTTTTTTTTGAATTGTGCAGACAGTTTGAGAGAGAGAGACTGTTTGCTCCTGGACTGTAAAGACCTCTCCTGGCTGGCTCGCCACAGCCTCTCCTATCTGCTCCCATCTCTTTCTCACGGAACTCCAAACACGCTGAAAACAGGCGAACCTCAAGAGAAAAAAGTCTCCTACATTGAACAAGGTTTAAGAAGAATACTGGGCCCCAACAAAAAGCAAGACCTACCTACAATCAATGACTCGACAGCGAGCTCGAAGAACAATAACCAAAACCATCTTTAGATATTGCCTCAAACTTTTCTACTTTATTTCTTCTGCTCTTTTCTGTCTCTATCTGCATGTGTGTTTATCGCGTATGCATGCTAGCCTGGGCGCGCTGTGTATCTGTAGGCGTTAACCAAAATAGAGTCTAAGTTTAATAAAGTTCAACCTTTCCTCTTTAAACCTAAGAAAACCTGTTTGGCTGGTTTCTTTGCCTTATAATTGGAAAGTGGTGAACAAGGATTCACTAAGGGGGAGCTAAAAAAAACGGTCTGTTTTAAATAAAACCCTGTTATGGTAAGACCAGGTGAAGGCTGAGAGGGAACCCTAGACCCCTTTCTTACCTGGTTGTAACAGAAGTCACTCCAGTATTCCACAGGGGATGCCTGCTAATGAGATTATGTTTTAATAATGTATGTTATAAAATACGTACATGTATGGGATTTAACTCAGGTAAGTGCAAACCATTCTAGGTACTTCCTGGAAGCTTTACTGGTCAAACTCTAAGTGTCTGCCATAAAAATTTAACATTTGGCCAAACTATACAATTACATCACAGCAAAGAAAAAATTCAAATAATAAATAAAGGCTCCTACTTACATAGGATACACAGCGCAGAAACAGGCCATTCGGCCCAACCAGTCCATGCTGGTGTAATGCAGCACTCGAACCTCCTCCCATCTTCCCTCATTTAAATCTATCAGCGTTACCCTCTATTCCCTTCACCCTCATATCCTTGTCTAGCTTCCCTTTAAATGTATCTACACTATTCACTTCAACCGTTACCTGTGGTGGTGAATTCCACCTTCTCACAACTCTTTGGGTAAAGAAGTTTCTTCGGAATTCCCTATAGTTATGCTCTTCCCCAAAAGTGGAAACATTCTCCCTGTATCCACTCTATTCAAACCTTTCATAGTTTTGAAGACCTCTATTAGGTCACCCCTCAACTTTCTTTTTTCAAGAGAAAACAGACCCAGCCTGTCAATACTTCCCTAATATGTACACCACACATTTCTGGTATCATCCTTGTACATTTTCTCTGCACCCTCTCCAGTGCCTCTACATCATTTTTATAATATGGCAACCAGAACTGCATGCGTAGTCTAAGTGTGGTCTAACCAAAGGTTCGATACAGGTTTAGCATAACCTCCCCACTTTTCAATTCTATCCCTCTAAAAATAAAGCCTAGTATTTTTTTTAATGACCTTGCAAACCTGTGGCACAACTTCTAGTAGTTGGTGTATTTGTATTCTGAGATCCCTTTGTTCCTCTACCCCACCTAGACTTTAACCTTCCAGGTAATAAGTGACCTCCCTTTTCTTCCTACCTTACACTTATCTGTGTTGAACATCATTTTCCAATTATTTGCCCAAACTGCATGTTTATTAATGCCCTGTAATTTGTTGCAGTTCTCCTCAGTATGGACTGTCCTCCCCAATTTGGTGCCATCCGCAAATTTAGAAATTGTGTTTTTGAATTCAAAGTCCAAATCATTAATGTAAATTGCAAACAGCAGTGGTCCCAGCACTGATCCTTGTGGAACACCACTTCGCACCTTCTGCCACTCTGAATAACTACCCTTTACTCCCACTCTGCTTTCTGATTTGAAGGCAGCTAGCAATCCATTCTGCCACTTGTCCCCTGACCCTGCATTCTCTGACCTTATTCATTAGTCTATTATGGGAGACCTTATCGAAGGCCTTTTGAAAATCCACATAAGTTACATCTTCTGCATTGCCATTGCCTATTCTCTCTGTTAGCTCCTCAAAAAATTCAATAAGGTCAAGCAAGATTTTCCCTTTTGAAATCCATGCTGCTTCATTATTTTCCAGATGTTCTTCTATTCTCTCCTTTAGTAGGGATTCCATTATTTTTCCTACCGCTGATGTTAAGTTGACTGGTCCATAATTCCCTGGGCACGTTCTACTCCCCTTCTTAAATATAGAAATTACAATAGCTATCCACCAGTCATCTGGCACTACACTTTTTTCTAACAAATTATTAAATATGTATAGTGATGCCTCCATTATCTCTTCCCCAGATTCTTTTCAAATACATGGATGCAATGTATCCAGACCAGATGTTTTATCCTCTTTGAGTTTGATTAGTTCATTCAATACATCCCTTTTTTATTTTAATGCACTTTACTCATTACTCATCTCATCATTCAATGTCATGTCTACCTGTTCTATCTCTCTGGCAAATACCAAAGCAAAATAATTATTTGATATTTCTGCCATCTCTCTATCATTACCTGTGGTATTATCCTGTCTATCCCTTAATGCACCTATTCCCATCCCAGCCTTCCTTTTTATTGATGTGCCTGTAAAATACTTAACTATTTTGTTTTATGTTCCTTGATAACTTAATTTCATAGTTCCTCTTTGCCTTCCTAATCTCTTCATATTCTGTCTTATCATGCACTCCTCTCTTGTCTATTACTTAATGTATACCTCTTTCCTAACCCTCAATTGTTCCCTTATGTCTTTAGTCATCCATGCAGTCTCACCAGTGTTTAGTTTGTTCTTTCCTTTTAGTGGAATATATTTTTTCCTGCACTCTGTTAAACATGGTTTTAAAGGTTTCCCATTGTTGTTCGACATCGTTGTTTGCCAATATTGTTTCCGCATGTTCCATTCTCAGCCCCTGAAAACAGATTGTGTTCCTACTCAGTAAGACCATCTACTTCCGTCAGTTAACCTATGGTAGCACTGCTCCAACGTCTCAGTCTTTTTTTGGAGGGGGTGTCAATACAAGAGAAGCTGCAAACTTCTGTGGCAAACTCTGGAAAGTTAAACTGTAAATATCATAACTTCTGCATTGCATTCCTAGCGGTACATACAGATCTCTTAGGTTTTATGCTTAAGGTTTTTAATAGTCAGCTAAATCCCTCAAATGCATTACAATTTTGAGATACCCTCCCAATTCTCCATACACTAAACGTTGGTGATAAAACATTACAGCAATAAATCAGAGCAATGCAAAATGATATCACTTTAATGTGTCAAATTGTTAGAATTATTTTATTGCAGTTTCGTTAAGTGCCTAGAATGGTTTACACTTACCTGAGTTAAATCTCACATAAGTAGTTTTTTAAAAATTCATCATTAAAACATAGGATTGAAATTTATAATCTGGCCGCTGAGATCGGCAGTGGACGAAAACAATGGCAGTCCGCTCGCACGTGCCACATGTGCCACAGCCGCTGCAATATTAAGCACAGCGGCTCATTTAAATGCCAGGGAAGACCGCCACCCCCGCTGTGGAGGGGACGGGCTGTTTTTCCCCGGCAATGGCATCAGCTGCCTGTGTGCAGGCAGACCCACCTCCTCTATTAACAATTAAATTAATTAGTTGCCCTCTCCACCCCTCCCCCCCCCCCAAACACTTACCTTATCCTCCTGACCTCCCCCTCCAAAGTACATAAATCTTAAACTATAACCCTTCCCACCATCCCCCACGTCAATTATATTACTTTGACCCCGTTCTCCACCCCCACCCCACACACTGAGAAATGTATCTGCTCCCCACTCCCCACCAGTTATGCCTCAGTTCCCCAGACGGGGATTCAAAGACACAGGTGGCATAGTGGTAATGCCACTGGACTAGTAATCCAGAGGCCCAGGCTGATGCTGTGGGTACATGGGTTCGAATCCCACCGCGGCAGATGGTGAAATTTGAATTCAATGCATAAATCTGGAATTAGTCTAATGATGTCCATGAAACCATTGTCGATTGTTGTAAAAACCCATCTGGTTCACTAATGTCCTTAAGGGAAGGAAATCTGCTGTCCTTACCTGGTCTGACCTACATATGACTCCAGACCCACAGCAATGTGGTTGACTCTTAAATGCCCTCTGACATGGCCTAGCAAGCCACTCAATTCAAGGGCAATTAGGGATGGGCAATAAATGCTGACCTGGCCAGCAACACCTACATCCCACAAACGAATAAAAAAAAAAGTAATGGCCAGCGGCACGAAGATCGCACCGGGACGTACAGCAGGAGTGTAAAGGTAATTAATTTAAATATTTAAATGTGGCTCCCATCGCCGAGTGGCATGGAAACCGCCATGAGGCCTCCCCGCTGCCGGCAATATCGGGTCGGCCCATCCCGGCGTCGGGGTGCATGGCAGCCTTCTCCCGGATGCATTTTCTGGCCACCCGCGCCATGACCCCCGGGGGTCAGTAAAATTCAGCCCATAATCGCATGAGCAGGACTTCCCTGTGGAATACTGGAGTGACTTATCTAGACAAATTCCTTTAAGAATATAAAGAATCAGAGCAGGCATAGGCCACACTGTTCCTCAAGTCTGCTCCACCATTCAATAAAATCACGGATGAATTTCTACATTAACTTCACTTTCCTGCCCAATCCCCATAGCCCTTGGTTCCCTTAATGTCCAAAAATATAATAATCTCAGTCTTGAGTATACTTAATGACCAAGCCTCCATAGCCTTCTGGGGGGTAAAGAATTCGAGAGATTCACAATCCTTTGAGTGAAGAAATTTCTCCTCATCTCAATCCTAAATGGCCAACCCCTTATCCTGTGACTAGGGCCCCTAGTTCCAGACTCTCCAGCTGTCATGGGTTTCGTTGTGTTATCTTAAGTAATGAGGTGCATGGATTCCAGTTCATTGAAGATCTCTAGAAGGTTTATTAACAGCTAAACTAATATAAACAATACAGAGCAAACAATTTACAGAATCTTTGTCTAGGGTGTTACAGTTGTGGAGTGACTATGGCTTTAAGTCACATGACTACATCCTGGTACTTAGCTCATTAGCATACTGAGTTCTTATAGGGACATCACTCTTAAGTCAATCATACAACACCAGCCATCAGCATCTACCCTGTCGAGCTTGCTAAGAATTTTATATGTTTCAATGAGATTCCGTCTCATTTTTCAAAGCTCCAGAGAAGGCAAGTTTATTCTACTCAATCTCTTCTCGTAGGACAGTCATCTCATCGCAGGAATCAGTCCAATAAAAGTTTACTTTCCTAATTGCTGTACTTGCATTGCCAACCTTCTGTGATTCGTGTACAAGGTCCCTCAAATCCTTCTGAATATCAACATTTACTAGCCTCTCACCTTTTAAAATATATATATTTTTTATATTTATCTGTTCCCAGTGATGTGAATAAAGGTGTTCCTGCCATTAATTTAGTTACTTGAAGGACAGGGATTTCGTAGTGTAAACAGTAACAGAAACTGATAACAAATAAGTGCAGAGGTAACATAATATCAATTATCAATTGAAAATTTTCAGACTGAACTTACCAAGTGGAAATGCAGTTTCTTTGTAACAACATCCTACAGAATGTCATCTAAGTACTCAGACCCCTTATGGCCAAGCTTCTCCCTACCTCTGTAACCTCATCTAACCCTACTGGGTGGCACAGTGGCGCAGCAGTTAACATCACAGCCTTACAGCTCCAGCAACCCAGGTTCGATTCTGGCTACTGCCTGTGTGGACTTTGCAAGTTCTCCCTGTGGCTGGGTGCTCTGGTTTCCTCCCACAGCCAAAGACTTGCAGGTTGATAGGTAAATTGGCCATTATAAATTGCCCCTAGTATAGGTGGGTGGTAGGGGAATTGTGGGGATGTGGTAGGAATATGGGATTAATGCAGGATTAGTATAAATGGGTGGTTGATGGTCAGCACAGACTCAGTGGGCTGAGGGGCCTGTTTCAGTGCTGTATCTCTAAATAAATACAACCCCTCGAAGAACTCTGCATTCCTCCAACTCAGGCCTTTTATGTATCCTTCACTCCACCTTCAGCCAGCTGGCCGCTAAACTCTGGAATTTCATTCTTATATTTTGACTTCCAGCCTTTGGAGATTACTTGAAAAAATAATTTTTTTAAAAATCTTTCCACATAGTTACTTCAGTGTAGTGTATGCTGCCATCACCTGCCCATACTTTAAACAGCAGATGTGGCTAAGAAGTTTAAATGCACTCTTCTGGAAATTAATTTACACATATAGGGGCAATATTTTTGAAAATTCTAGTCTGGAAGTTGCTGTTGACGACAGGAGCAATGAAATCTTCACATCCTCATGTGACACTGAATTGCCTGTTATTTTAACAAACAATAACAGAGGGTACCATCTGGTGGACTAGTTGAGAAGTGACAAAACATCAAGTGGATTTGAAATAAGAACAAGAAATGCTAGAAATACTCAGCAGGTCTGGCAGCATCTGTGGAAAGAGAAGCAGAGTTAACGTTTCGGGTCAGTGACCCTTCTTCGGAACTAGTGGATTTGATTGGCCAAAGTTCACAAACTGCACGATGGTTCTCGGAAAAAGTAAAGCAACTTTTAAAGCTGCTTCGATCAAGACGGACGTAGCACTTTGTAGAATAACAATTGAATGTTGTTAGGGCCCTCAATCATTTATAAATGTACCTCTGGAATACATTGACACAACCTCACTACCAAATTGGGATCATGAAGGGCAAATTTATTGCAAGAGTAATTACTAATTAATATTATATTACTAATAAAAAGTAAATGTAGACTTTGGGCTAAATTTCAGAGACCCCTCGACATCAGGGGTCATGGCAGGGGTTGGGGGAGGTGGGGTTGGAAAATGCTTCCGGGATGGGGCCGCCATGCACCCTGATGCCTTGAGGTCTCGGTCCAATATTGCCGGTGGTGGCCAGGCCTCGTGGCAGCTGGACTGCAATTAACATATTTAAATTAATTTAAATAAATGAATTAATTACCCTTACGTTCCTGCTTTATGTCCCGGAGCAATATTTGTGCCACTGGCCGACACTCCCGTGCCTTCGGATCGCCGTCTGGAGAACCGAGGCGTAACACTGGTGGGGAGGGGGGAGCAGAGTCAAAGTAATACCATTGGTGTAGGGGATGGTGGGAAGTATAAAGTTTATGTACTTTGGGGGGAGGGGAAGGTCAGATGGACAAAGTAAGTGTTTTGGTGGGGGGGGAGAGGGCAAGTAATTAATTTACTTGTTAATGGGGGCATGGGAGAGGGGCAGAATAAATGTATTTCATGTTTTTTATTAAATGTTCCTTTAAATATTTTAATTGAATGGTAAGCGCTTTTAAAAATGGCGTCAGTGCCTGCAAACAGGCAGCTGACGCCATTGCCGGGGACGGACAGCCCGCCACCTCCACATCATCAGGGAGGGGATGGCCCGCCCCATCTATTTAAATGAGCTGCCGTGCTTAATATCACAGCGGCTCCGCGACGTGAGGCTTCGCGACGTGAGGCTCCGTGACGTGAGGCTCCATGACGTGAGGCTCCGCGACGTGAGGCTCCGTGACGTGAGGCTCCGTGACGTGAGGCTCCGTGACGTGAGGCTCCGCGACGTGAGGCTTCGCGACGTGAGGCTCCGTGACGTGAGGCTCCGCGACGTGAGGCTCCGTGACGTGAGACTCCGTGACGTGAGGCTCCGTGACGTGAGGCTCCGCGACGTGAGGCTCCGTGACGTGAGACTCCGCGACGTGAGGCTCCGCGACGTGAGGCTCCGTGACGTGAGACTCCGCGACGTGAGGCTCCGCGACGTGAGGCTCCGTGACGTGAGACTCCGCGACGTGAGGCTCCGTGACGTGAGGCTCCATGACGTGAGGCTCCGCGACGTGAGGCTCTGTGACGTGAGGCTCCATGACGTGAGGCTCCGCGACGTGAGGCTCCGTGACGTGAGGCTCCATGACGTGAGGCTCCGTGACGTGAGACTCCGCGACGTGAGGCTCCGCGACGTGAGGCTCCGTGACGTGAGGCTCCGTGACGTGAGGCTCCGTGACGTGAGGCTCCATGACGTGAGGCTCCGCGACGTGAGGCTCCGTGACGTGAGGCTCCGTGACGTGAGGCTCCGCGACGTGAGGCTCCGTGACGTGAGACTCCGTGACGTGAGGCTCCATGACGTGAGGCTCCGCGACGTGAGGCTCTGTGACGTGAGGCTCCATGACGTGAGGCTCCGCGACGTGAGGCTCTGTGACGTGAGGCTCCATGACGTGAGGCTCCGCGACGTGAGGCTCTGTGACGTGCGGCCTGCCATTGTTTTCACCTGCCGCCAATATTGGTGGCGAGAGTATAAATTTCAGCCCTTTGTGAATAGCTAATGATATTGGAAAATTTCACTAAATCTTACATAATGCAATAAAAGTTTCCATGTTATATGTGGTATTTTAACACCATAATAGCCATTTAATTGATTCAATGTACTTTCTAAATGATTTCGAATAATTGCATGATCATTTTTACACTTATAGCTGGTTTTAAATACGAGAATCCCTCCAATTTATCAATTATTCATGTGTTACTAGCATCACCATTATTTGTCAGAACATATCATATATTTGGAGTCATATTCATGTCATAATTTCCCAAAAACATAAACTGGCTATGACCAACACATCCGCATTCAACTACTCTTTCATCTTTCAACATGATGACGTAATGTGTCTCACCTTGGACAGTAGGAGCAGTCAAGTATACTGCACTTAGGGATTGGCCACCACCAGCTTTTGTGGGAGAGGAACTTTTAAAGCTGAGGGATTTATATCAATGACTTGGATGAAAGGACTGAATGTATGGTTGCTAAATTTGCCGATGACACAAAGATAGGTAGGAAAATAAGTTGTGAAGAGGATATAAGGGGCTGGATTTTATTCGTGCGCCGTGCTCCGTGGCGGCACACTTTGAACTCGACGGCCTTCCAACATGGAAGGTCCGCTGCACAGCCCCTGCGATATTACGCACGGGGGCTGATTTAAATAGAGGGGGCTGAGTGGCCGTCCCCTCTTTGTCATCAGGGGTGGCCACTGCGCCCCTGGCAATGGTGCCCGACGCCACTGTGCAGGAGCCACCACCATTTTTAAAGGGCTTTAAGTCCTTAGAGGTAACTTTAATTTTTAAAGGTACAGCAGTCAGTATTTTTTATTAACAAATCATAAAGATATGGGCCGGGATTTTACCCTTGGCTGACGGGAGCCGTCCACTGACTGAAAGGTTGGTGGCGAGCCTGCTTCCACCTGGCCTGGGGATCCGACCCGCATTTTGCGGGTCCCCAGCCTTTACTCGTTCTGAGGTAATATGCGGCGGGCCCTTCTTGACGTCACGGGTCCCCCCTCCCCCACCCCCGCCGTGACCCACGACATCAAGGGGCTGGTAAAATTCAGCCCCAGCTGTCTGCATTGGTTAAGTGAGTGGGCAAAAATGTGACAAATGGAATATAATGTGGGAAAATGTGAACTTATCCACTTTGGCAAGAAGAATAGTGAAGCAGTATGTTATTTCAATGGAGAAAGACTGCAGAACTCTGAGGTACAGAGAGATCTATTTGTCCTGGTACATAAATCACAAAAGGTTGGTATGCAGATTAGAGGCCTGCTTAGGTCAGGAAAAAAGAACCCGACCCAAACTTGACCGAACCACAGCAGACCCAAGTCCGACCCGGCCAGAGTGCCTCCAATTTTGCCCCGAGCCCGACCCGACCTGAGCCCGACCCCCTCGGCCTGACCCGAGCCCGGCCCGACCATCCCTTTACTTACCTTCCGACTGGGAAGCTCCGCGAAGCTGCAGCGCATGCGCGATGACGTCATAGTGAGATCACCCGCTCACTGCGCAGACTCAGTTTCGTCCCGGACTCCCAGGTCAGATAAGATTTTTAAATTTCAATACTTACCAGCAGATCACTTAGCGTGTGTGTCCGGCCCGACCCGACCCGACCCGACTCGACCTGGACTCAGCCCGACCCGACCCGACTCGACCTGGACTCAGCCCGACCCGACCCGACCCGACTCGACCTGGACTCAGCCCGACCCGACCCGACTCGACCTGGACTCAGCCCGACCCGACCCGACTCGACCTGGACTCAGCCCGACCCGACCCAACTCGACCTGGACTCGGCCCAACCCAACCCAAGCCCGAACACCAACCCCTGAAGATGGGCCCGACCCGACCCGAACCTGGCACATGTCGTCGGGTCCTGTCGGGTTCGGGTCGGGTAGCAGGCCTCTAATGCAGATACAGTAAGTAATTAAGAAGGCAAATGGAATGTTGTCACTTATTGCAAGGGAAATGGAATATAAAGGTAGGGAAGTTTTGCTGCAATTATATAGGGCATTAGTGAGACCACATCTGCAGTAATGTGTACAGTTTTGGTCTCCTTATTTAAGAAAGGATATAAATGTGTTAGAGGCAGTGTAATGCAGACAGGCACTGTAAACAGTGCAGTTCACTCAACTGATACCTGGGATGGGAGGATTATCTTATGAAGAAAGGTTGGACAGGGTTGGTCTGTATCCATTGATGTTTCGAAGAATGAGAGGTGATCTTATTGAAACATGTAAGAGATCCTGAGGGGACTTGACAGGATGGATGCTGAAAAGATGTTTGCCTTTGTGGGAGAGAGAAGAACAAGGGAACACACTTTAAAAATAAGGGGTCACCCATTTAAGACGGAGGTGAGGAGAATTTTTTTCTCATAGGGTGTGAGTCTTTGGAACCCTCTTCCCAAGAGAGCAGTGGAGGCAGGATCATTGAATATTTTTAAGGCAGAGGTAGATAAATTCTTGACTAACAAGGGAGTCAAAGGCTATCGGGGATAGACGGGAAAGTGGAGTTGAGGCCACAATCAGATCAGCCATGATCTTATTAAATGGAGGAGCAGGCATGAAGGGGCTGAATGACCTATTCCTGCTCCTAATTTATACGTTTGTATGTTTGTATTGTCACTTAGTGGGAAGTAGGACCAGCATTTGGCAGGGCACCTGCTCAGCATTTATGAGTGAAATTGGAGCAGCGTCAGGAGTATAACTGGATCAGGAGAGGAATGCCAAGCTGTGGGGGAGGGGGTAAGTGAAATCTTGTGACTTTGGTAACAGTCAAGGACAAAATAATTTTCTCTTCAGAAGTATAACTTTCTGATAACGGATTTGAGGTTTCTGACATAATGGGGTGCGTAGAATCACTGACATCAACTTCTGGATTTCCACATTATTCAACGCATGTGCAGGCTCACAAAGTTGCTGTCAGTTTCAGTGATGTAACGGTGGTGAACACTGACTGTTTTACCATCATTACCACTGCAAGATCCCAGACAATACGGCTGAATTGCTTGAACTTTCAGCAACGTTATGTGCTATTTGATTGGATTTTTTTCTTGCTTTGGTGATCACAACAATTCCCCTGAAAAAATGATTTAAAAAGCTATTTACTTAAATGTTCTGAACGAGTATCTGAAAATGGGTCAACCCGATGAAGCTCAAATGATTCACTAATAGAGAGGAAAATTACCCCTTTATTAAAGAAACAGTAAAAATGGTGTGTCTGCAATTTGCAACAGTGACAAAATATGTTTGCAATTGACAACCCAGTCCCAACATAAAGTTAAGAATAGTGCAATATGAAACTTGGCATGTCTTAGTCATCATCACACCTTCAATCATGCAAACATATCCCAAATTTCATTTAGGAAGACGGCCAGAAGTTATTGACAACACAGGACTGCCACATGCATCATTGAATTACACAGTAATTATAATCTCAAGAAGACTCACCACAAAGGCAACAAGAGAAGGGGCAATAAATGTTGGCCTTGCTAGCAATGCCCACATCTCAAGAATGAATAAAGAAAAAGAATTATTGGAAGATATAACATAGCTCATGACGTAACGTAAACCAAGCTGTGTCCATAGCATTATTATTATTTATATTATTTTGCTACATTGTTGCAATGCAAAGACACTACAATTATATTGTCTTATGTGGAGCATTAAATATAGTCCTTTGAGCAGTTCCTGGATTCAGTGTTCAAATTATTAATTTCTCCAGCGAATATTGAATGCAACGAAGGTGCTCACAACCTTGGCAAAATAATGACTAATTCAGTGATACAGTAATTTAAAATTTAATAAAAATGGAAATTAAAGTCTAGAAATTACTGTTGCCGATACTGCATTCATAGCAAAGACTATTTCAGTGGAGGCATTGACCCATTTTAAATGAACAGCTTAGCACCTCTGTTCAATAGCAGACAGAGAAATATGCGATTGCAGTAAGTGTTCATTCACTAATATTACCAACAGTCACTGCTAGGCTTGATTTGATTTAAAGAGCTATTTTTATCGGTAACTAAAGAGCAATTTCCTGGTGCCCAAATGGAAAAGCTTGATACGAGAAATTTTTTTTTTATTTCCAAAATATACTTTATTCAGAAAAATCTGTAAAAAATGCATTAACAAACAGTTTCAAACAGCACCAAGTCAAAAAATACAAACAGTGCAAAGGCGGTCCGTTACCTTCTATACAATCATGAGTTGCCTCACAACCCTCCCATTTCATTGTCGTGCCAGATACATTTTTACATTTTACAGCAGGCAAAATTTTCCCAATACAGTTCGAGGGGTTTCCCATGGATCCAGCCCCTCAGTTCAGCTTGGTGGGGGGACCTTACACTGTGGTGATGTTACTCGAAATACTGGCATAAAGCATTCAATCCACAAACTTAGGCTTCAGTTTCAATTTTCAGATATTCTCAACGCACAGGACAATTAATAACATCAGATCCCAAATGCAAAATATATATTCTGTTACTTGACTGCAGAGTTTATTTTACCAAGCATTGTTGGAAAACTGTGCCGAGTGCATGTCTCTGGTGCTATCTTCTATGCTAGATCTTCAAAGTATCACAGACAGATTACATCACATAAGAGAAATTTGCATGGTCAGAATAATAGGTACCTCCAAGTGATTTACAAAGAGGTAATCCACTCTCAGGGCCCATAAACCAGGAGAGCAAGGCTCAAGTTATTTTATGAATGCCATTTTAACCCAAAGATTAGATTAGTGCTTTAACTTGATTTAGAGCTATGTATTATCATTCATAATATGTGTAAGGTCATGTAGTTTATTTGCTTGATTTGTAGGTTTTGAAGGTGCTTGGAGCTGAAAGCATTGTGGAGAACAAAGGACACTAGAAACAAAACCCATCTACTCTGGGCCATGTGGCAAAGGCTGTGATATTGACAGGTTATTTACACCAGTAGATTTACACAAAATTAACTAAATGGGATACTAACCAGTCTCCTGTATGGTTGCTCAGTGACAACAAAAGTTGTGTGTTTCTTTCTATAACTGTATCTATTTTTTTCAACAACTTATATTTATATAATGCTTTTAACGTAATAAAACATCTGAAAGTGCTTCACAGGAGCATTATAAACAAAAATCATACCGAGCCACATAAGGAGATATTGGGCTGTATTTTACCAAGCCCACGACGTCAGGCTCTGTGGCGGGGTGCAGAAGATTGTTTTGGCAGAGGCCCACCATGGAGGCTGATACCGGGAGGGCCCAGCCCGATCCTCCTGGTGCTGGCAAGGCTCCGTGGCAGCACACCCCCTCCCCCACCCTGCCGCTGGGCGACGGGAACTGAATCACAATATTTAAATGAGTGGATGAATTAATTTAAATAAGCTTACCTTTAATCTTCCAGGCCCGCCATTATCCTCCGTGCAGTGGCCGGCACTCCCATGCCCTGTCTAGGGAAAGCCAGCGTGACACTGGTGGGGAGGGGAGAGGGATTAAGATTTTCAGTGTGCAGGAGGGGGAACAGGGTCAAATAAATGTAATGCATGGGAAGGGGTGAACTTTAAACTTTGTGCAGTCTGAGGGCGGGGGAAGATCAGATTTAAAAGGTACGTATTTTGGGGGGAAGGGCAAATAGTTAACGTAATTGTTATTGGAGGGTGGGAAAGGGGTGTTAGAAGTTTATTTGATAAATTTTAGGGGGTGTATCTTTAAAAATTTAAATGCCAGCAGGGCTGGCTGCCCTTTAAACATGGTGCCAGCACCTGTGCACGACAACTGACACCATTGCTGGTGATAGACAGCCCGCCTCCACCTCGTGATTGGGGGGGGGGACCGCTGGCCGCCCCCACTATTTAAATGAGCCGCCGCCTGGGAGATTGCAGCGGCTGTCACGGGCCGCCATTTTTGAGATCGGCGGCAGGATCTTAAAATCCAGCCCATTAGGTCAGATGACCAAAGGCTTGGTCAAAGAGGTAGGTTTTAAGGAGTGCCCGATAGGAAGAAAGTAAGATAGAGTTGCGGAGAGGTGTTGGGAGGGTATTCCAGAACTTAGGTCCTAGGCAATTGAAGGCACAGCCATCAATGGTGGAGCGATTAAAATCAAGGAAGCTCAAGAGGCCAGAATTAGATGAGCACAGATATCTCGGAGGGTTGTAGGGCTCATGGAGGGGCAAAGCCATGGAGGGATTTGAAAATAAGGATGAGAATTTTAAAATCAAGACATTGCTTGACCGGGAGCCAATGTAGGTCAGTGAGCAAGCAAGGTGAACGGGACTTAATGCGAGTTAAGACACAGGCAGCAGAGTTTTGGATGCCCTCAAGTTTACAGAGAGTAGAATGTGGGAGACTAGCCAGGAGTGAATTGGAATAGTCAAGTCTAGAGGTAACGAAGGCATGAATGAGGGTTTCAGCAGCAGATCAGCTGAGAAAGTGGCAAAGCTGGGTGATGTTACAGAGGTGGAACTAGGCGGTCTTGGTGATGGTGTGAATATGAGGTCACCAAGTGTGCCAACAGACTGGCTGAATCTCAGACTGTTGCCCAGAAGAGGGATGGCGTCAATAGCTAGAAAACAGAGTCTGGAGCGGGGACCAAAAACAATGGCTTCAGCCTTCCCAATATTTAATTGGAGGAAATTGGAGTTCAGGCTCTTCACCGTATATATCAATCTGGATGAAGATGTCAAGAGAACAGTCCACACGAATGAGGATAATACAAAGAGATGTACAGATGTAAAAGAAAGAAAGACATGCATTTATATAGCAACTTTTATGACCACAGGAAGTCTCGAGCACAATACAGCCAATGAAGTACTATTGAAGGGTTATAACTGTTGTAATGTAGGAACAAAGACCTGAGATGAGAAAAAATAGATTGCTGATAGATTTAGTTATGTGATAAAAACATAGAAAATAGGAGCAGGAGTAGGTCATTTCAAAAAAGGTCATGGCTGATCGTCTAATTCAGTACCCTGTACCTGCTTTCTCCCCATATCCCTTGATCCCTTTGGCATTAAGGAATATATCTATCTCCTTCTTGAATATATTTAATTACTTAGCCTCCACTGCCTTCTGCAGTAGAGAATTCCACAGGTTCACCACCCTCTGAGTGAAGAAATTTCTTCCCATCTCCGTTCTAAATGGCATCATATGCAGGCAAAACCTATATGTGGTAGTTGGCTTTCAATATAGGAAAATGTAGCATGTGTAATGGCAACACTGAGCCTGTGCACAATGTTGTATACTGGAGACTGCTGAGCAGAGGTGCAATGCAGGAGTCATTGATGGTCCATGAGCAGTGTTGCTAAGCAATTGCAAAAGCAAATTTTTTTGAATGCGTTCAGGGAATGTGGGCGTCACTGCCCATCCCTAATTGCCTTTGAGAAGGTGGTGATGAGCTGCCTTCTTGAACCGCTGCAGTCCATGTGCTGTTAGGAAGGGAGTTCCAGGATTTTGCCCCAGCGACAGTGAAGGAACGGCGATATAGACCCAAGTCGGGGTGGTCATAGAGTCATAAAGTTATACAGCACAGAAACAGGCCCTTCAGCCCATTGTGTTTGTGCCAGCCATCCAACACCCAACTATTCTAATCTCATATTCCGACACTGGGCCTGTAGCCTTGTATGCTATGGCATTTCAAGTGCTCATCTAAATACTTTTTAAATGCTGTGAGGGTTTCTTTTTTTTTTAGAGATACAGCACTGAAACAGGTCCTTCGGCCCACCGAGTCTGTGCTGACCATCAACCACCCATATATACTAATCCTACACTAATCCCATATTCCTACCACATCCCCACCTGTCCCTATATTTCGCTACCACCTACCTATACTAGGGGCAATTTATAATGGCCAATTTACCTACCAACCTGCAGGTTTTTTGGCTTGTGGGAGGAAACCGGAGCACCCGGAGAAAACCCACGCAGACACAGGGAGGACTTGCAAACTCCACACAGGCAGTACCCAGAATTGAACCCGGGTTGCTGGAGCTGTGAGCTGTGAGTACTCCAGCTGTGGCCTAACTTGCGTTTTATACAGCTCCATCATCCTCCCTGCTCTTATATTCTATGCCTTGGTTAATAAAGGCAAGTATCCCATATGCCTTCCTAACCACGTTATCTACCTATGCTGCTGCCTTCAGTGATCTATGGACAAGTACACCAAGGTCCTTCTGACCTTCTGTACTTCCTAGGGTCCTACCATCCATTGTATATTCCCTTGCCTTGTTAGTCCTCCCAAAATGCATTACCTCACACTTTTCAGGATTAAATTCCATTTGCCACTGCTCTGCCCATCTTACCAGCCCATCGAGATCTTCCTGTAATCTAAGGCTTTCCTCTTCACTATTTACAACACCACCAATTTTCGGTCATCTGCAAACTTACTTATCATACCTCCTATATTCACGTCTAAATCATTAATGTACACTACAAACAGCAAGGGTCCCAGCACCGATCCCTGTGGTACACCACTGGTCACAGGCTTCCAATCGCAAAAACAGCCCTCGACCATTACCCTCTGCCTCCTGCCACTAAGCCAATTTTGGATCCAATTTGCCAAATTGCTCTGGATCCCATGGGCTCTTACCTTCTTAACCAATCTCCCATGTGGGACCTTATCAAAAGCCTTACTGAAATCCCTGTATACTACATCTACTACTTTACCCTCATCTACGCTTCTAGTCACCTCCTCGTAAAATTCAATCAAGTTAGTTAGACATGATCTCCCCCTGACAAAGCCGTGCTGACCATCCCTGATTAATCCCTGCCTCTCCAAGTGGAGATTAATCCTGTCCCTCAGAATTTTTTCCAATATTTTCCCTACCACTGATGTTAGACTCACCAGCCTGTAATTACCTGGTTTATCCCTGCTACCCTTCTTGAATAATGGTACCACATTCGCTGTCCTCCAGTCCTCTGCTACCTCTCCTGTGGCCAGAGAGGATTTGAAAATTTGTGTCAAAGCCCCTGCTATCTCCGACATAACAGTCTGGGATACATCTCATCTGGGCCTGAGGATTTATCCACTTTTAAGCCCACTAAAACAGCTAATATTTCCTCCCTTTTAATGCTAATATGTTCAAGTGTATCACAATCTCCCTCTCTGATCTCTACACCTACATCCTCCTTCTCCATAGTGAACACCGATGAAAAGTAATCATTTAAAACCTCACCTATGTCCTCCGGCTCCACACAAAGATTACCATGTTGGTCCCTAATGGGCCCTACTATTTCCCTGGTTATCCTCTTACCCCTAATATACTTATAAAATGCCTTGGGATTTTCCTTTATCTTGCCCGCCAGTGTTTTTTCATGTCCCCTCTTCGCTCTCCTAATTACTTTTTTAAGTGCCACCCTACACTTTCTATACTCCTCTAGCGCCTCCGCTGTTTTCAGCGCTTGGGATCTGCCGTAAGCCTCCTTTATTTTCCTGATCCAATCCTCTATATCCCTTGACATCCAGGGTTCCCTGGGCCTGTTAGTCCTACCCTTCACCTTAACGGGTACATGTTGGCTCTGAACTCTCACAATTTCCTCTTTGAATGACTCCCACTGATGTGATGTAGACTTTCCTACAAGTAGCTGCTCCCAGTCCACTTTGGCCAGATTCTGTTTTATCATATTGAAATCGGCCTTCCCCCAATTCAGTACCTTTATTTCTGGTCCATCTTTGTCCTTTTCCATAACTACCTTAAATCTTACAGAGTTATGGTCACTATCCCTGAAATGCTCCCCCACTGACACTTCTACCATATGACTGGCTTCATTCCCTAGGATTAGGTCCAGTACTGCCCCTTCTCTTTCTCCGTACTGATTCAAAAAGCTCTCCTGTATGCATTTTAAGAATTCTGCCCCCTTTAAGCCCTTTGCACTAAGACTATCCCAGTTAATATTGGGGAAGTTGAAATCCCCTACTATTGTTACCCTATTATTTTTACACCTCTCTGAGAATTGCCTACATATCTGCTCCTCTATCTCTCCCTGACTGTTTGGAGGCCTGTAGTACACACCCAGCCAAGTGATTGCCCCCTTTTTGTTTTTAAGTTCTACCCAAATGGCCTCATTTGAGGAACCTTCTAAGATATCATCCCTCCTTACTGCAGTATTTGACTCTTTGATCAACAGTGCAATGTCACCTCCTCTTTTAAACCCTCCCCTGTCACGCCTGAAGATTCTATACTCTGGAATATTGAGCTGTCAGTCCTGTCCCTCCCTCAACCATGTCTCTGTGATAGCAATAATATCATAATCCCATGTGCTAATCAACGCCCTCAATTCATCTGCCTTACTAGTAAGACTCCTTGCATTGAAATAGATGCAATCCAACCTTGCATTTTTCCCTTGTGCCTTACCAGGTCTATATTTGCTCTGCCTTCCAGGCAGACTCACTTTCTGTTCTATATTACCCCCTACTGTACCTCCACTCTGTATCCCATCCCCCTGCCAAATTAGTTTAAACATCCCCCAACAGCACTAGCAAACCTCCCAGCAAGGATGCTTGTCCCGTTCCGGTTCAGGTGCAACCCGTCCAACTTGTACAGGTCCCACCTTTGCCAGAAACAGACCCAGTGATCTAGGAAAATAAAGCCCTCCCTCCTGCACCATCTCCTCAGCCACGCATTCATCTGCTCTATCCTCCTATTTCTATACTCGCTAGCACGTGGGACCGGGAGTAATCCAGAGATTACAACCTTAGAGGTCCTGCTTTTTAATCTGTTACCTAGCTCCCTAAATTCTTTTTGCAGGACCTCATCCCTTTTTCTACCTATGTCGTTGGTACCAATGTGTACCACCTCTGACTGCTCACCCTCCCCCTTCAGAATGTCCTGCAGCCGCTCCGTGACATCTTTGACCCTAGCACCAGGGAGGCAACATACCATCCTGGAGTCATGTTTGCAGCCACAGAAATGCCTATCTGTACCCCTTACGATAGAATCCCCTATCACTATAGCTCTTGCACTCCTTTTTCTCCTCTGCTGTGCAGCAGAGCCATTATTGATGCCACGGACCTGGCTGTTGCTGCTTTCCACTGGGAGGTCATCCCCCCCAACAGTATCTGTTTGAGAGGGGGATGGCCACAGGGGACTCCTGTACTACGTGCCTGCGCCTACTACTCCGCCTGGTGGTCACCCATCCCTTTTCTGCCTGTGGTGCCATTACCTGCAGTGTGGCCACCTCACTAAACATGCTATCTACGACGTCTTCAGCATTGCAGCTGCTCCACAGTGAATCCACCCACAGCTCTAGCTCCATAATGTGGGTAGCCAGTAGCTGCAGATGGATACACTTCCTGCACACATGGTTGTCAGGGACACTGGAAGCATTCCTGAATTGCCACATAGTGCAAGAGGAGCATATCACGGGTGCGAGCTCTCCTGCCATGACATACCTTTAAATTAATTTAGTTACTCCCTTTAAAAAATACTAATTACATTAGGGGTCTTGTTCTACTCCAAACACTACCCAGTACAATCCAAAGTCCTTAATAAATTACACTAATTTAAGTAGTACTACTCACCTTATCACTTGAGGTTTTTCAAAAAAAACTTTCCCCTTTTTTAAGCAATTTAAAAGCACTGCAGCTGTTACTTACCCAACCAATCACGTTGCAGAATTCCCGTGATGTCACTGTAAGTTTTTTTTTCCTCTTTTCGAGTCTCAGCGCGTGCTGAGAGACACAGGGAGTCAGCTGCCACTCTGGATCAGGTTCCTCGCAGGTCCACCAGCCGCCGCTCCGCTCTGCTCCCAGGTAAGTATGGCTTATGGTGTATGGCTTGGAGGGGAACTTGCAGGTGGTGGTGTTCCCATGCATCTACTGCCCTGGTCCTTCTAGGTGGTAGAGGTCACAGGTTAGGAAGGTGCTGTCTAAGGAGCCTTGGTGAGTTGCTGCAGTGCATCTTGTAGATGGTACACACTGCTGCCACTGTGCATCAGTGGTGGAGGGAGTGAATGTTGAAGGTGGTGAATGGGGTGCTGATCAAGCGGCTGCTCTATCCTGGATGGTATCGAGCTTCTTGAGTGTTTTTGGAGCTGCACAAATCCAAGCAAGTGGAGAGTATTCCATCACACTCCTGAACTCCTGACTTGTGCCTTGTAAATGGTGGACAGCCATTGGGGAGCCAGGAGGTGAGTTATTTGCCACAGAATTCCCTGCCTCTGACCTGCTCTTGTAGCCACAGTATTTATGTGGCTGGTCCAGTTCAGTTTCTGGACAATGGTGACCCCCAGGATGTTGATAGTGGGGGATTCAGCGATGGTAATGCCATTGAACATCAAGGGGAGTGGGTTAGATTCTCTCTTGTTGGAGATGGTCATTGCCTGGCATTTGTGTGGCGCAAATGTTACTTGCCACTTATCAGCCCAAGCCTGGATGTTATCCAGGTCTTGCTGCATATGGACATGGGCTGTTTCAGTACCTGAGGAGTCGCGAACTGTGCTGAACATCGTGCAGTAATCAGTGAACATCCCCACTTCTGACCTTATGATGGAGGATAGGTCATTGATGAAGTAGTTGAAGATGGTTGCACCTAGGACACTACCCTGAGGAACTCCTGCAGTAATGTCCTGGGACTGAGATAATTGACCTCCAACAACCACAACCATCTTCCTTTGTGTTAGGTATGACTCTACCCAGTGGAGAGTATTCCCTCTGATTCCCATTGACTCCCGTTTTGCTTGGGCTCCTTGATGCCATACTCGGTCAAATGCTGCCTTGATGTCAAGGGCAGTCACTATCACCTCACCTCTTGAGTTCAGCTCTTTTGTCCATGTTTGGACCAAGGCTGTAATTAGGTCAGGAGCTGAGTGGCCCTGGCGGAACCCAAACTGAGCATCACTTAGCAGATTATTGCTAAGCAAGTGTTGCGTGATAGCACTGTCGACCATCCCTTCCATCACTTTGCTGATGATTGGGAGTAGCCTGATAGGGGCATAATTGGCCAGGTCAGATTTCTCCTGCTTTTTGTGCACAGGACATACCTGGGCAATTTTCCACATTGCCGGGTAGATGCCAGTGTTGTAGCAGCACTGGAACAGCTTGGCTAGGGGCGCAGCTAGTTCTGGAGCATGAGTCTTCAGTACTATTGCTGGAATGTTGTCAGGGCCCATAGCCTTTGCAGTATCCAGTGCCTTCAGCCATTTCTTGAGATCATGTGGCATCTGTGATGCTGGGGACCTCAGGAGGAGGCTGAGATGGATCATCCGCTCGGCACTTCTGGCTGAAGATTGTTGCAAATGTTTCAGCCTTGTCTTTTGCACTGATGTGCTGGGCTCCCCCATCGTTGAGGATGGGGATACTTGTGGAGTCACCTCCTCCAGTTAGTTGTTTAATTGTCCACTACCACTCATGACCGGATGTGGCAGGACTGCAGTGCTTAGATCTGATCCGTTGGTTGTGGGATCGCTTAGCTCTGTCTATTGCATGCTGCTTCCACTATGTAGCGTGCAAATAGACCTGTGTTGTAACTTCACTAGGCTGACATCTCATGTTTAGGTATGCCTGGTTCTGCTCCTGGCATTCCCTCCTGCACTCTTCATTGAACCAGGGTTGGTCCCCCGACTTGATGGTAATTGTAGAGTGGGGGATATGCCGGGTCATGAGGTTACAGATTGTGGTTGAATACAATTCTGCTGCTGCTGATGGCTCACGGTGCCTCATGGATGCCAGTTTTGAGTTGCGAGATTTGTTGGAAATTTATCCCATTTAGCACAGTGGTAGTGCCACACAACACAATGGTGGGTACCCTCAGTGTGAAGATGGGACTTGGTCTCAACAAGGACTGTGCGGTGGTCACTCCTACCAATACTGTTATGGACTGGTGATCTGCAACAGGTAGATTGGTGAGGACGAGGTCAAGTAGGTTTTTCCCCCTTGTTGGTTCTCTCACCACCTGCTGCAGACCCAGTCTAGCAGCTATGTCCTTTAGGACTCGGCCAGCTGGGTCAGTAGTGATGCTATCGAGCCATTCTTGGTGATGGACATTGAAGTCCCCCATTCAGAGTACATTTTCTGCCCTTGCTACCTTCAGTGCTTCTTCCAATTGGTGTTCAACATGATTCATCAGCTGATGGGGGGCAAGAGCTGGTAATCAGCTCAAATAGAGCGCTCAGGTCTTTTGTACAGTTAAATAGAAAACAAGAAATACTTTTCTGGCTTTGTACAAAGCCTTGGTCTGACCTCATCTACACTCCTTGCCCAGTTTTGCTCCCCTCCCATGGTGGGTGATTTAGTCGCCTTGGAAAGTTTCAAAACAAGCCACCAAATTAATATGTAGTTTAAAGAGCCTCAATTATCCTGACAGCCTTAGAGAACTTAAGCTTTTTACTTTGAAAAAATATAGACTTTAAGGATATTTAATTAATTTCTAGTCTGCACCACAACGATCGCACCCCACCCCCTCCCCAACCCCCCACCGCCCCCCCCCCCTTCATGGACAAACCCCTCATCCATTTAAATGCAAATAAAATAGCAGCACCAGGCATACCTGAAAATGAGGCGTCAGCCTGGTGAAGCTGCAACATAGTACTAACTTGCATGCCAACAGTGGAAGCAGCGTGTGATAGACAGGACTGAGTGATCCCACAACCAACTGATCAGATATAAGTTCTGCAGTGGTGCAAAAAAATGGATGAAGAAATAAAGCCATAGAATGGGCTCATTCATGGGTGTAAAGATAAGAGTGAGCATTCAACCATCTATTCCAATACATGAACTATAGAATAATATTGTGCCATGTAAAATTAGCATATGAACATGTTAGCATTAGAGTGCGTTAAATAAGCAGGCTAATGCCTTTGTTATAATGGATAAAGGATAGGAATTTCATATAAATATATTAATTTTATTTTATTTAGAGATACAGCACTGAAACAGGCCCTTCGGCCCACCAAGTCTGTGCCGACCAACAACCACCCATTTACACTAATCCTACATTAATCCCATATTCCCTATTACATCACCACCATTCTTCTACCACCTACCTACACTAGGGGCAATTTACAATGGCCAATTTACCTATCAACCTGCAAGTCTTTGGCTGTGGGAGGAAACCGGAGCACCCGGCGGAAACCCACGCGGTCACAGGGAGAACTTGCAAACTCCGCACAGGCATTTTAATATCAAACCATGCCCTTTCCCTCAAATGGGAAACAAAATAAAACACTGTGGAAATACCTAGTGTTAGAAAACTTTTTCCATAACTTACCATTGTCCAACTTCTGGCAGAAGCCAGTGAGCAGAAGATCCTAGCTGGTAAACTTGAAAACATATCTTTGTTTTTTCCTAATACCATTAAATGATCTAGAGCAACTATCACAAGCAAATACTCCTCAGCATTTCCCCAAATTCTTATCTTCTGAAATGTTGCATAGAATGGTCAGGGTATCAGATAAAACAAAGCAAATCACAATACTTTGCAACTGCTTGATTTTTTTTAAAAGATGGTGAAACTTTCATCCCACTTTGATCTAAACGGGTGAAAAGTTCAGATTGATTTTAACTGGGTTTTTTTCAAACAAATTGAAAAGCATTTCTTTTTTTGGTTGGTATGTAAATTAAGAAAAATCAACATCATTTTATTCACTCCAGTAACGAATATTCATATATAATGTTTGCTTTAATATGAATTGAAATGTTCTCTCCAGTCACAAAATCAGGGCTGCACTACTTTCAAGTGGTTTTGATTTTTTTTTAAAACCCATGTGAATGAAATAGGTTAGTGACTGAATCAAAAATGCAAAAACAGTTGGGTTCTTTTCACATTGACTCACGTTATTTATTTAATGTGTTGATACATTTTGGGGATTTCGCACTATGCTGTACCCTCCTCCTGTTCCAGCTTTCCCAAGAGCTAGTTCCATCTATTCCTTCTTCAGGTCAATAGCCAACTCCACTTATCATTCAAATCACTCCACTCCTGATCACACACTGCATTGATCAACCTTCTTCAAATCACTTCTTTGTGCACACAACCTCCTATCTCTCACAGTACAATGACTGAATCACTTCATCTTGATCCATGCCCTTTGATGCACAATATAAAAATAAATTGAATCTCTTCAAAGAAGCATTCTTCTTGTGAATGAATGACCAAACCGACAGCTGCCACCTCTCAGTTTTGATGGCACCATCCTCCTCCTCGCTCATTTTTTGAGATTCTTGGCTTCATTTTCTCCTCTGACCTGAAGCTGAACACCCCAATGGCCTCCAATAAAAGTGGTATTCTCTTCATGCGAAATACTTTCTCTCTTCAATCAAATTCTCTGGACAGCACAAGACTATTCAAGTTTTGAATATTGCATATGACTGGTGAAGTTCTCCGAACATCTCTGTTAAATTCCAGAAAGCTTGTTATGGAAAGATAATGCTGGAGTTTATATTTACTCAGTTTCACATTTATTGTGCAGAATAAAAGGATTACAAACATGTAACTCCTCACTCAAAACCTTCCCCAGTCCCAGTGAGTGTCTGCTTATCAGTGCTCAACTACAACCCCAGTTAACAGCCTTTACCTGCATATAATCAAAATTAACTATACTCTTAAAGAGGATACTAGTAGAAGTTTGTTTCTTAATAAATGGTACATCCCAACCTCTCAATCTCTTCTGACCATTGTAACCCTTCTTGCCTCTATCTGTCTTATTAACTATTACGGTTAGTGCTTCTCTGAATTTTCCTCTCATTCTTTCTCAGATGGAAATATATTATCCTGCTATTTCTTGTTCTTTCTTGTACTCCCTATATCATCTGCGTGCGTGTGTGTGTCTGTGTGTCTGTGTGTGTGTATCAGCATCCTTCCAACTACAAAAGCTGATGGACAAGCAGCAAACAATCCATTTAGGTGGGGTGCACATTTGCTGATGGCTGTGAAAGCCAATCCTTGAGAGGCAGGTTCTGCCACAAGTGCCACACGTGAAGCTGCCAAGTGGCATTGTGAGTTGTTATTTTCGGTGTTGGCGCCTGTTGCCAAGCTGCTGTAGCACTACAATTAAAACTCATTACAATCTCCTGTTCCAATTCATTCTTCCCATGGCCTCCAAACTGAGACACTGCTTACCTTCCTCAGTCTTTCCACCACAGTTAAAATTACACCGTGGGAATCTAGTGTGAGAAAATGAAGTATTTTTGTCCATCATGGTTTATTTAATGGATTCTTTATTAATGGCTGCAGAGCAAATACAGGGCTAAGATCAGTTATTGCTCGCTATTTCGGCAAACTGTATTGATCATACATTAGAGTCAGGCTACATTTGGACTCATGGCAAGGCACACACATGCATATCCTAGGCCCAACTATCTTCTACTACTTCACCAATGACTTCCCTCCATCATAAGGTCAGAAGTGGGGATGTTTGCTGATGATTGCTCAGTGTTCAGTACCATTCGCAACAAGTCAGATAATGAAACAGCCCATGCCTGCATGCAGCAAGACCTGGACAACATTCAGGCTTGGGCTAATAAGTGGCAAGTACATTTCATGCTACACAAGCGCCAGGCAATGACCATCTCTAACAAGAGAGAATCTAACCACTTCCCCATCGCATCCCCCACCATCATCATCCTGGGGATCATCATTGACTGGAAAATTAACTGGACCAGCAATATAAATACTGTGGCTACAAGAGCAGGTCAAAGGTTGGGAATTCTGCAGTGAGTAATTCACCTCCTGACTCCCCAAAGCCTGCCCACCATCTACATGGCACAAGTCAGGAGTGTGATGGAATACTCTCCACTTACCTGGATGGGGGCACATCCAACAACACTCAAGAAGCTCGACACCATCCAGGACAAAGCAGCCCACTTGATTGGGATACCGTCGACGGCGTTAAATTTTCAATCCCTCCACCCCTGATGCACACTGGCAGAAGTGTGTACTGTCTACAAGATGCACTGCAGCAACTCACCAAGGCTCCTTCAACAGTACCTTCCAAACCCACGATCTCTACCACCTAGAAGGACAGGGGCAGCAGATGCATGGGAACACCAACACCTGCAAGTTCCCCTCCAAGTCACACACCATCCTGACCTGGAACTATATCGCCGTTCTGTCACTGGGTCAACATCCTGAAACTCCCTTCCTAACAGCACTGTGGGCGGACCTACACCAGATGGACTGCAGTGGTTCAAGAAGGCAGCTCACCACCACCTTCTCGAGGCCAATTAGGGATGGGCAATACAAGCTGGCCTTGCCCACATCCCATGAACGAATCAAAGAACCTCAGAAAGTCCTTGGTAGATATAGTTTGTTCACAGGACAACTGGATGGGAGCACCCAAGCCGGCCAACCAAATTATTTACACAGATCGAAGAATCAAACCACCTCATTCTAATTGGTTGTGATGTTTCCCTACATTAGAACAGTGAATACGCTTCAAAATACTCAATGGCTGTAAAGCCATAAATACAAGTCTTCCCTTCTTCATTCTCCCTTCCCCTCCTGTACACAGGATATCCCTCAGATAGTTGCATGGTACTTTACTCAAGTGGTTCCTATTCATGTGATCAATTTTGTCCTCACCTGATATTTGTGCACAAGCACTTCCAGTTGGGACGTGGTCCAGCAACCAGAAGGAGGGACCTTGGCTCTTCCAGTACCATCACAAAGCATGATTCTCCTGGTCTGTTTGACTCAGAGAGCAAGAGATTACCTCTGAGCCATTGGGCCTCAGTAACCAGAGTTTCACTTGGCCTCGGGGTACATTTTGCGAGTGTTGTTTAGAATATTATCTCTACGTGTTTAAAGCTGTAGCACCGTAGAAGCAAGCAAAAATGTTATCTAATTTTAAGACTCCATTTTGCTGCAATTAATACATCTTGCAGATTGAAATTAACATAAATCGTACAAACAGAACTGCATAAATTTATAAACTTTCTAAATTTATCGATTTTAATTTATTCGGCCTCTTCAGCCACGATGCCAGTATTGCTCCATCCATTTTTATCTTTCAGAATTACAATGGCTTTTTACAGAGAAGCAGCAGCCCAATTGCCACAGGTTTTCCCAGCTTATCCATGTCAGTTTCAGTGTTAATTTCACCCACCCTCCCAGTGGCTGCAAATCAAATATTGCAGGACTGAGTCTAACTACATTACCAGTCAAACCTCATTAGAAAGCCATTACAAGAATGTTGCCGGGGCTTGAAAGTTGCAGCTATGAGGAAAGATTGGATAGGCTAGGGTTGTTTTTCTTAGAGCAGAGGAGGCTGAGGAGTTTCTTAATTGAGGTGTACAAAATTATGAGGGGCCTAGATAGAATAGACAGGAAGGATCTGTTTCCCCTAGCGGAGAGGTCAATTACCAGGGGGCACAGATTTAAGGTGATTGGTAGAAGGATTAGAGGGGACATGAGGAAAACTTTTTCACCCAGAGGATGGTGGGTGTTTGGAATTCATTGCCAGGAATGCTGGTGGAGGCAGAAACACTCAACTCATTTAAAAGGTACCTACACATGCACCTGAAGTGCTTTAACCTGCAAGGCTAGGACCAGATGCTGGAAGGCGGGATTAGATTGGGCGGCTAGTTTTTTAGGCCAGCGCAGACACGATGGGCTGAATGGCCTCCTCCTATGCCAATATTTTTCTATGGTTCTATGTCGCTACTTAATTTGCTGTCAAATTTGACATACTGTATTTAGATAAGGCGGTTTTGTGCGTTATCATGTTACTCTTAGATGAAATTGTTTAAACCAGTGTGTGTGTTTTGAATCCTACAACCTTCTTTCCTATCCTCCAACTGTAACATCTGAGCCGCCTCCAGTTTGTGAAATTGAGAATAGACTTTATCTCGGATTAAACGATCTGAAAGAAATTGTCAGTCTGATGTCCCCAAACTAGTGTGTGTTTCGGAACTTATACTTGTAAAAAAATGTCTCATTTCAAAATATTTGTAATCCAGGATGAAAATCCAAAACTGCCATCTGTCTACTTCTGATAGAACTTCATCCATTGTCAAATCTTTCACAATTCTGGTTGAAATTGTTAACATAATGAAGTCGAATTCAGTTGATTGTAATTTGCATTGGGATAATATAAAGCAGCAGAAAGTAACCGACTACTGGGAACAATGAGAGAGAGACAATCCCCGGGACAGACCGGTGAGAATCTTCCTTCAACCAAAGGGGCAGTGGCTAGTTTATAAATTTGCTTTGATTTTATTTTAATGGTTAAGCTCTTTATTAGCTGAGTCCCTTGTAAAAAGGGGGGGGGGGGGGGGGCGGCGGCACTTTTATTGATTTTTGGTTGATTACAGTGTCTCCTTATTTGATTATTTCAGAAAGGTGGACTCTCTGTTGAACAAAGCAGGTTCATAGGGGAACTGCCCACGACCATCAGGAATCAGCCTTCATAGTGAGAGAATTCGAGTACAGGATCAGGTATATCTTGCTGCAATTATACAGGGCCTTGGTGAGGCCACACCTGGAATATTGTGTGCAGTTTTGGTCTCCTTATCTGAGGAAGGATGTTCTTGCTATAGAGGGAGTGCAGAAAAGGTTTACCAGACTGATTCCTGGGATGGCGGGATTGACATATGAGGAGAGATTGTGTCGGTTAGGATTATAGTCACTGGAGTTCAGAAGAGTGAGGGGGGATCTCATAGAAACCTATAAAATTCTAACAGGATTTGACAGGGTAGATGCAGGAAGGATGTTCCCGATGGTGGGGGAGTCCAGAACCAGGGGTCATAGTCTAAGGATACGGGGTAAACCTTTCAGGAATGAGATGAGGAGAAATTTCTTTACCCAGAGAGTGGTGAGCCTGTGGAATTCGCTACCACAGAAAGCAGTTGAGGCCAAAACATTGTATGTTTTCAAGAAGGAGTTAGATATAGCTCTTGGGTCTAAAGGGGTCAAAGGGTATGGAGTGAAAGCGGGAACAGGTTACTGAGTTGGATGATCAGCCATGATCATAATGAATGGCGGAGCAGGCTCGAAGGGCCAAATGGCCTACTCCTGCTCCTATTTTCTATGTTTCTATCTGTTTCCCAGTCATTTCCATCTTGCAATTGCTTCCGGCATCTCAGGACAGTGAGTAGATGTGTCAGAGGCGGGCCTGACCCCAGCCAGGTAGTCGGTGGCTGTGAGGCTATTAAACCCATCGCAAGAGACTGAATTGCTTGTAATCTGGTATTGATCTGCATTTCACTGATTTCTCCACGGGCGGTACATGTTGCACGCGTGTGTGTCCCTGGCTCGACATCTTGTTGCTTTGGCGTTTCCTTGTTATGAATGGGTCTCCTGCTGTGAGCATCATCAACGAAACACAGCAAGTGTTCATAATGTGTGGCAACATTCCCTTGATTTAATATCCCTGAGAGAGCGGGAAAGGGAACAGCTCACAGATCAGACTGCACATGTACAAATAGTTATCCAAAGGACATTTGTCACTTCAACAAAGTTTTAATCCATTTATTATTGCGCAAATAACTTCTGAAAGGACTAAGAACATTCACTTGGCAACAGAGATGCTGATAATCAGTCCATTTTAGCAAAGCTACACCAGCTACAGGAGAAATGCCGCGAACAACAGATGCCCCTCTACGTTGCTTTCATTGATCTCAACAAAGCCTTTGACCTCGTCAGCAGACGTGGTCTCTTCAGACTACTAGCAAAGATCGGATGTCCACCAAAGCTACTAAGTATCATCATCTCATTCCATGACAATATGAAAGGCACAATTCAGCATAGCAATGCCTCATCAGACCCATTTCCTATCCTGAGTGGTGTGAAACAAGGCTGTGTTCTTGCACCTGCACTGTTTGGGATTTTCTTCTCACTGCTGCTCTCACATGCGTTCAAGTCTTCAGAAGAAGGAATTTTCCTCCACACAAGATCAGATGGCAGGTTGTTCAACCTTGCCCGTCTTAGAGCGAAAACCAGAGTACGGAAAGTCCTCATCAGCTGACGATGCTGCATTAACATCCCACGCAGAAGAGTGTCTGCAGAGACTCAGCGGCTGCCTGCAACGAATTTGGTCTAACCATCAGCCTCAAGAAAACGAACATCGTGGGACAGGACGCCAGAAATGCTCCATCCATCAATATCGGCAACCTTAAGCGTTCACCTACATAGGCTCAACTATCACCAGTAACCTGTCACTCGATGCAGAAATCAACAAGCGCATGGGAAAGGCTTCCCCTGCTATGTCCAGACTGGCCAAGAGGGTGTGGGAAAATGGCACACTGACACAGAACACAAAAGTCCAAGTGTTTCAAGTCTGTGTCCTCAAGAGCGACGTCTCAACTCATTCCATTTTTGCTGCCTCTGGAGAATTCTTAGCATCAGGTGGCAGGACCGTATCTCCAACGCAGAAGTCCTCGAGGCAGCCAACATCCCCAACATATACACCCTATTGAGCCAGCGGCGCTTGAGATGTGAGCCACATGGAAGATGGCAGGATCCCCAGTGACGTATTGTACAGCGAGCTCGCCACTGGTACCAGACCCATCGGCCGTCCATGTCTCCGCTTTAAAGACGTCTGCAAACACTATATGAAGTCCAGTGATATTGACCACAAGTTGTGGGAGTCAGTTGCCAGTGATCGCCAGAGTTGGCGGACAGCCTTAAAGGCGGGTCTAAAGAGTGGCGAGTCGAAGAGACTTAGTTGTTGACAGGAAAAAAGACAGAAGTGCAAGGAAACTGTGTAACAGCCCCGACAACCAATTTTATCTGCAGCACCTGTGGAAGAGTCTGTCACTCTAGAATTTCCTTTACAGCCACTCCAGGCACTGCTCCACAAACCAGTGACCACCTCTAGGCGCTTACCCATTGTCTCTCGAGACAAGGAGGCCAAAGAAGAAGAAAAAGAAGTCTCTCATGTCCCTTATGTAATATTGAAGCCACAATTAAGTTCAGAAAGGAAGTAAACTGGAACAAAAATTGCTGGAACAATCAATCATCACACCTTTGCAACCACCTACTGCATACATTTCTTGTGCCCTATTAGGTCAAATGCCACATTCATAATTCCTGTGTAGAATATTCATCTTTAGGCAATTTGATTCATGTCCTGTTACTGATAATCTGTCACAGTTATTGTTTTGATTAGTTATACAGTCCTAATTACACCAGTGAGTCTGAAGTCCATTAATAGAAAAAAAATTGAGAACAGAATTATCCTAAATTTCCAATCATAGAATCTTAGATTAGTACAGCACAGAAGAAGTCCATTCGGCCCATTGAGTATGAATCACCTCTTTTGAAGAGCAATCAAGTTAGCCACACTACCCATTCTTTCCCCATATCTCTGCAACTTTTTTCTTTAAAGTATTTATCTAATTCTCTTTTGAAGGCTACTATTGGATCTACACCCACCACCCTATCAGGCAGTGCATTCCAAATCTTAACCACGTATTGCATAAAATAAAATTTCCTCATGTCTGCACTGAGTGATGCTGGAGGGCACAGAGTTTGAAGAAGTGTGTTTGGTAAGTGAGGGGATTTTAAGGGTTAATCTCTCTAAAGTCTAGTTATTGATTTGTTTATATTTAGCAATTAACTGAAATTACTGTTTAAGTTAAGAGGCAAGTTAAGTTTCTTGCAGTTTGAAACAGGGGTATACAAGCTCTCTGAGAGTAGCTATAGCTAGTTAATTAGTAGCTAGCTTAAACTGGTTTCTGAGCTCTAGCAAAGCTGACACATCACTGTTTTCAGAGAGTATAAATTCAGGGGAGTCTCAGTGCTGCTTGTCTGCACAGAGCGCTGCTGGAGGGCACAGAGTGTGAAGAAGGGAGTTCGGTAAGGAGGGGAACTATAAATTAATTAAGAAAAAATAAATTTAATTAAATTAACACGATAAAGATGGCAGGACAGGTGATGTGTCGCAGCTGCAGCATGTGGGTGCTCCTGGATGCCACGGCAATCCATGGCAACCACGTATGCAGTAAGTGTCTGTGGCTTGAGGAGCTTCGGCTCAGAGTCATTGGGTTGGAGGCCGAGCTGCAGATACTGTGCTGCATCAGGGAGGGGGAAAGTTACCTGGACACTATGTTCCAGAAAGCAGTCACACCCCTTAGGACAGAGTCGTCTGTTTTAGTCAGTGGTCAGGGACAGGAGGGTGTGACTGCGAGTCAGGCAGGTAAGGGGATCCAGAAGGTGGGAATTCAGCAGCCACAGCCCTTGCAATTGAGCAATAAGTTCGAGGTTCTTGCAGCTTTTATGGTCAAGAGCGAGGGCTGTAGTGTGGATGAACAGACTGACCATGGTACCATGGTACAGGAAGCCGTTCAAGCGGAGGGAGCAAAAAGGAAAGTAGTGGTAGCAGGGGACAGTATAGTGAGGGGGATTGACACTATCCTCGGCAGCAAAGAGCGAGAGCCCAGACGACTGTGCTGCCTGCCCAGTGCCAGGGTTTGGGACATCTGTGAAGGGCTGGAGAGGAACTTACAGTGGGAGGGGGTGGATCCAGTCGTCGTGGTCCATGTAGGTACCAACGATATAGGCAGGACAAGGAACAAGGTTCTGCATAGTCAGTATGAGGAGCAAGACACTAAATTAAGAAGCAGAACCTCAAAGGTAATAAGCTTTGGATTATTACCTAAGTCACGTGAAAATTGGAGTATGGCAAATAAGGTTAGAGAAATGAATGCGTGACTCAAAGACTGGTGGGATAGAAAAGGGTTCCGGTTCGTGGGGCACTGCCACCAGTACTAGGGAAAATGGGGGCTGCACCGTTAGGACAGTCTACACCTGAACCATGCTGAGACACTGTTCTAGCGAGCTGCATAACTAGGGAAGTAGAGAGGGTTTTAAACAAATAGTGGGGGCAAGGGATCAAATTTGGGAAGATGTGGTAAATCAAAGAGTAGAGACAAGGCAAGAGAGAAAGGTATTAATATGGGAAAAGATAACCAGACCATAACAAGAAGGAACTGTGGGCACAATTCTAAGAGTAAATCAGCAGACAAGGATAGAGGTGATGAAAATAATTAAAGGACAAAACTAAAGGCTCTGTATCTGAATGCTTGTAGCATTCAAAACAAAACAGATAACTGATAGCGTAATTAGAAATAAACAAGTACAATATGATAGCCATTACAGGGAAGGGTAAATGACATTTATGAAGGACAGGAAGTTAGGAAAAGGTGGAGGGGTGGCTCTGTTAATTAATGATGGGATTAGCACAATAGAGAAGGATGACTTATGTTCAGGAAACCAGGATGCAGAAGCGGTTTGGGTTGACATGAGAAATGATAAAGGCAAGAAGTCACTTGTGGGAGTGGTGTAAAGGCCCCCCAACAGTAACCACATGGTAGGACAGGGTCTAATGGAAGAAATAATGTGTGCTCGTCAGAAAGGTATAGCGATAATCATGGGAGATATTATTTAATCTACATATAGACTGGAAAAATCAGATGGGCAAAGTTAGCCTAGATGAGGAGTTCATAGAAATATTTCAGGATACTTTCTTAGAACAGCATGTTCTGAAGCCAACCAGAGAGCAGGCTATACTAGCCCTGATATTGTGTAGTGAGACAGGATTAATTAATGACCTCATAGTGAAGATGCCCCTAGGCAGCAGCAGTCATAATATGATTGAATTTTATATTCAGTTTGAGGGAGAGAAGAGTGGGTCTAAGCCTAGTATTTTAAACTTAAATAGGGGCAATTATGAGGGCATGAAAGCAGAACTAGAAAAAGTGAACTGGCAAAGTAGGTTAAGGGTTAGGTCAATAGAGATTCAGTGGCACACATTTAAGGGGATATTTCAGAATATAGAGAATTGATACATTCCAATGAGAAAGAAAAATTCCAAGGGGAGGACTCATCATCTGTGGTTAACTAAAAAAGTTAAAGATAGTATCAAAAAGAAAAAGCATATAATTGCACAAAGATGGGTGGCAGGTCAGAAGATTGGACAGAATATAAAAAGCAGCAAAGAATGACTAAAAGATTAATAAAGAGGGAAACATTAGCATATGAGAGAAAACTGGCTATAAATATAAAAAGATAGTAAGAGTTTCTATAGATATTTTAAAAAGAAAAAGTTAACAAAGTGAGCGCTGATCCTATAGAAAGTGAGTCTGGGGAATTAATAAGAGAAAATAAGGAGATGGCAGATAATCTGAACAGGTATTTTGCATCGGTCTTCACTATAGAGGATACAAGTAGCACCCCAGAAATAACTGTAAATCAGGAAATGGGACAGAGGAACACTAGAAAATTACAATCACCAGGGAAGTGGTACTGAACAAATTGTTGGAGCTGCGGGCTGATGAGTCCCCGGGTCCTGATGGACTTCATCCTAGGGTGTTAAAAGAAGTGGCTAGTGAGATAGTTGGTGCATTGGTTTTAATTTTCCAAAATTCCTTAGATTCAGGTAAGGTTCCATAAGATTAAAAAATAGACAATGTAACTCCTTTATTCAAAAAGGGAGGGAGACAGAAAGCAGGAAACTACAGGCCAGTTAGCTTAACATATGTCATAGGGGAAAATGCCAGAAGCTACTTTTAAAGATGTTATAGCAGGACACTTAGAAAAATTCAAGATAATCAGACAGAGTCAACATGGTTTTGTGAAAGGGGTTGAGTAGCCTATTCCTGCTCCTAATTCGTATGTTTGTATGATACCTCTCGTTCTTTTGCTGTTCACCTTAAATCTGTGCTCTCTGGTTGTCGACCCTTCAGCTATTGGAAACAGTTTCTCTTTGTTTATTCCATCTAAACAAAGAAGCCAATCACTTTATATATGACTATGAGTAAATTACCCGTGGTGTTGTCCATGAACCATTGATGAATTTAAGTTCAGTTTTTATACAAGATGGCAATGGAGTTGGGAGAAACATCAGGAACTGGCTCTACAGAACCACCTAGTGAGCAACTGCTGCAAATACATGCTGGCAGTTGATCTGGCAAAATTGAACAGGAAATGTTAACACAGCAAACTACAATGGTATTTTAACAGTGAAGAGTGACCAATAATCATGACAACAGGAAATAAGGTTTACGAACAGGAAATGCATATCGTATAGAAGCTTTTTTAACCTGGCACTTTCATAAACAAAATCTACCTCAACAGTGGGACTCAGTTGGTGTCATTTTGAACACTTTTCTCCCCATACCTACTGGAACATTCCCCTCTTGCTTGGTCAGTGCATCACTTCCATAATCACTTAGCATATTTCATATGTATTGTATGTCATGTTTTCGCATTCCACTATTTATATCCAATAGGTTGCATATTTATTAAATTATCCACATGCATAATGTATTTAGGCACACATGCTGTGTGCAGATGTGTGTATGCATGCATACACGTGGCACAGTGGCGCAGTGGTTAGCACTGCAGCCTCACAGCTCCAGCGACCTGGGTTCGATTCTGGGTACTGCCTGTGTGGAGTTTGCAAGTTCTCCCTGTGTCTGCGTGGGTTTCCTCCGGGTGCTCCGGTTTCCTCCCACAAGCCAAAAGACCTGCAGGTTGGTAGGTAAATTGGCCATTATAAATTGCCCCTAGTATAGGTAGGTGGTAGGGAAATATAGGGACAGGTGGGGATGTGGTAGGAATATGGGATTCGTGTAGGATTAGTATAAATGGGTGGCCTGTTTCAGTGCTGTTTTTCTAAAATCTAAACATATTCTGAATAAAAAATACTAAATACAGCAAAACAGATGCACAGCTTTATAAAAGGTATTGGGCTAGATTCTGCAGTTAGTGGTGATGTGATGGTGCTCGCCATTGACCTTAAAGAAAACTGCCCACAAAGATCTATTTCTGTAAATTTATTTTATTTAGAGATACAACACTGAAACAGGCCCTTCGAGTCTGTGCTGACCATCAACCACCCATTTATACTAATCCTGCATTAATCCCATATTTCCTACCACATCCCCACCACCTACCTACACTACAGGCAATCTACAATGGACAAATTACCAATCAACCTGCAAGTCTTTGGCTGTGGGAAGAAACCAGAGCACCTGGCGAAAACCCACATGGTCACAGGGAGAACTTGCAAACTCCACACGAGCAGTACCCAGAATTGAACCCAGGTTCCTAGAACTGTGAGGCTGCAGTGCTAACCACTGCGCCACTGTGCTGCCCTAAAGATAAATTGATTTAAAGATCTAGGATCTCTGTGGTGTAAACTTTCCTGATGTCAATGTGAATCTGGTGCCAAGTAAACGGGATCTCCAGGCATCCAGCAACTGTGATGCCCTCAAGCAGGGTAAGCAGACAATCATGATGAAGTATTTTCAGACGGCAAACCAGGAAGTAAAAATCAATTAATAACTTGACTTTCAATGTTTAAATTTTGCAGATAGCAAGATAAACAATTAAAACATAAACATGGGATTAAGGTAGAAGCTAAAATATTATTAGAATTTTTAAAAATATATTATTTTATAAATAGGTGGAATTCCTTGCCATGATGGAGATATCTGGCATTCACCAAATATGTATTTATTGTTTCAGGGCCAGTGATGTTGTATAGCAGTAATTATGACTTAGTGCACCATCAAAAACCCAGTTGAGGTGTAACTTTTAGACAGTGAGACTAAGGACTGAATTTTGCTAGACCTCTGACGTCAGGGGTCATGGTGGGGGACCTGGAGAATTCTCCCAGGAGAGGCCCGCCATGACCCCCGATGCTAAGAAGGCCCTGCCATATTTTACCGATCACGGTGAGGCCTTCGTGCGGCCCCCCACCCTCCCGCCAGCGCTCGGCGGCGGGGCCTTCTTTTTAATATTAAGATTAATTTAAACACATTTTTTTTTATTCATTCATGGGATGTGGGCGACGCTGGCCAGGCCAGCATTTATTGCCCATCCCTAATTGCCCTTGAGAAGGTGGTGGTGAGCTGCCTTCTTGAACTGCAGCGGTCCATGGGGTAGGTACACCCACAGTGCTGTTAGGAAGGGAGTTCCAGGATTTTGACCCAGCGACAGTGAAGGAACGGCGATATAGTTCCAAGTCAGGATGGTGTGTGACTTGGAGGGGAACTTGCAGGTGGTGGTGTTCCCATGCATTTGCTGCCCTTGTCCTTCTAGGTGGTAGAAGTTGCGAGTTTGGAAGGTGCTGTCTAAGGAGTCTTGGTGTATTGCTGCAGTGCATCTTGTAGATGGTACACACTGCTGCCACTGTGCGTCAGTGGTGGAGGGAGTGAATGTTTGTAGATGGGGTGCCAATCAAATGGGCTGCTTTGTCCTGCATGGTGTCGAGCTTCTTGAGTGTTGTTAGAGCTGCACCCATCCAGGCAAGTGGAGAGTGTTCCATCACATTCCTGACTTGTGCCTTGTAGATGGTGGACAGGCTTTGGGGAGTCAGGAGGTGAGTTACACGCCTCAGGATTCCTAGCCTCTGACCTGCTCTTGTAGCCATGGTATTTATAAGGCTACTCCAGTTCAGTTTCTAGTCAATGGTAGCCCCTAGGATGTTGATAGTGGGGGATTCAGCGATGGTAATGCCATTGAATGTCAAGGGGAGATGGTTAGATTCTCCCTTGTTGGAGATGGTCATTGCCTGGCACTTGTGTGGCGCGAATGTTACTTGCCACTTATCAACCCAAGCCTGGATATTGTCCAGGTCTTGCTGCATTTCTACACAGACTGCTTCAGTATCTGAGCAGTCACGAATGGTGCTGAACATCGTGCAATCATCAGCGAACGTCCCCACCTCTGACCTTATGATTGAAGGAAGGTCTTTGGTGAAGCAGCTGAAGATGGTTGGGCCTCAGACACTACCCTGAGGAACTCCTGCAGTGATGTCCTGGAGCTCAGATGATTGACCTCCAACAACCACAACCATCTTCCTTTGCGCTAGGTATGACTCCAGCCAGCAGAGGGTTTCCCCCCTGATTCCCATTGACCTCAGTTTTGCTAGGGCTCCTTGATGCCATACTCAGTCAAATGCTGCCTTGATGTCAATGGTAGTCACTCTCACCTCACCTCTTGAGTTCAGCTCTTTTGTCCATGTTTGAACCAAGGCTGTAATGAGGTCAGGAGTTGAGTGGCCCTGGCGGAACCCAAACTGAGCGTCACTGAGCAGGTTATTGCTAAGCAAGTGCCACTTGATGGCACTGTTGATGACACCTTCCATCACTTTACTGATGATTGAAAATAGGCTGATGGGGTGGTAATTGGCCAGGTTGGACTTGTCCTGCTTTTTGTGTACAGGACATACCTGGGCAATTTTCCACATTGCAGGGTAGATGCCAGTGTTGTAGCTGTACTGGAACAGCTTGGCTAGGGGAGCGGCAAGTTCTGGAGCACAGATCTTCAGTACTATTGCCTGAATATTGTCAGGGCCCATAGCTTTTGCAGTATCCAGTGCCTTCAGTCGTTTCTTGATATCACATGCAAATTAACTTACCTTGTCCCAGTGGCTATCCCACGCCGATAGTCCGGACTCTGGACGGAACTCCCGCGCCTTCAGAACTCCGTTCGGAGTCTGGAGGCGTGACACTAGTGGGGAGGGGGGAGGAGTTAAATTATCAGGGAGGTGGGGGGGGGGGGGTGGTAGCGGGGAAGACACTTTGTATTGGCTGAGGGGATGGTGGAAGGGGTTAAAGGGCAAAGGTAAATTGGTTGGGGGGGTAAGTTCGGGTTGGGAATAAAGTTTATTTTGGTTCGATAGGTCCAAACATTGGGGTGGGGGGTGGGAAAGGGCCTCCAGCTTTTATTTAATTTTTAAAGACAATGTTCAATACTGTTCCTTAAAAAATTCAAATTTCTTCGAAGGGCTTGAAGCCCTTTAAAACTGGCGCCGGGGCCTGTGCGGTGGCACCGGATGTCATTGCTGGGATGGAGCAGCCGCCTCCTCTACGTCATCGGGGGTGGCCGTTCCGCCCCCTCCATTTAAATGAGCCCCCGCGCAAAACATTGCGGGGGCTCAGCGGCGCACAAGTCGCGTGTGCGCTGCGCGTCCTTTCAAGAGAACGGCGGCGAGCTTATAAAATTCAGGCCTATGGGTATCAGGAAGGAAGTTCTGGTCAGTTCAATGATTTCTCATTGATTGTAATCTAGGAGGACCTGAGTTGCACATCATCTGGAGAAGCAAAGAATTACTGACAGCAACTTCTGTATTTCCACCTTTAACTGCACATGCCTGGAATTCGGCAGTTGGTGTTTGTAACAGAGGAGTAATGAAGGTGAATGCTGACAGTTTTACTATCACTCCTACTGCAAGATCCAGGCTATTCAAACAATTAATTTAGATTTGATTGTTTTATCCAGATTAAAGCACTAGCTCTCAGCAGAAACAGGTTATTAGTTACATGATTGAAAAAAACACACATTAATTTGATGGGTATAAATGTGCCAGAAGGAAATATTGGTTCTTTCAAAATGTGCATCCAGAAAATGGTACATAGGAAAAGGAAAGTAAGTTTTGGATGGTATCATTCAACATTTGGTTTGTGGGTGGATGTTAAAATGAATCTAATAAATGTTTACATGATGGTTCTGATAAATATTGCATGCTGTTTTTAAAATACTGGATCCATTGTTGTGTTTTTCAAAGTTTTACTGCAAAGTGAAACTATAAAGTAAACAACGAACTTTGTTTTATGCATCTGTGACGTAATGAAACTGTTCTTCAGACATTTAAAATCTCAAGTATATTCCTCACAACGCCAAAGGTTTTTGCTCCTCAACTGTGAAGGGATGCACTATAATGAATGGTTATGTAAACCTCAGCCATGTCACTCATATAATTGGTTACATTTATGATATCATCCAGCAAAGTACTAACAGTTGATGAGAGCATAACAATTGTTTTCGAGTTTTCTCCTCTTTTTTTACCCAGACATTAGTCTAGGTTTTTCAAAGTTCAGCAGCTTTGCAAACAACGCTAATCCTGACTCCATCCGATGTCCGCATGTGTACTGGATAATGATTAGAAGCAAAAACCCTGACGGATTACTTCACCACCCAACTCTGCGCCCCAACCCCTTCACCCCATTTCACCTGGAGATTGTAGTGTCCTCAGTATACTGCCCCTGCTGAGATCAACTAACTCTGCACAGAATAGGAACCTTTTTGGGATGAATAGGTCTACACCACACCACACAGAGCCCATGCAGAGCCCACCTAGCCATCTACTAAAATAAAAGCAAAATACTGCAGATGCTGGAAATCTGAAATAAAGTCAAAAAATGCTGGAAATACTCAGCAGGTCTGGCAGCATCTGTGGAGAGAGAAGCAGAGTTAATGCTTCAGGTCAGTCACCCTTCAGTTCTGATGAAGGGTCACTGACCTGAATCATTAACTCTGCATCTCTCTCCACAGATGCTGCCAGACCTGCTGAGTATTTCCAGCATTTCTTGTTTTTATTATAGCCATCTACTAATATCATTTTGACAGAATTTATCATTTTCGAATTCTGAGCCGACTGTTTTGTCAACATTTTAAAAACATACAGGTAAGTGGCAGTCAGGAGGCACTGTAAAAGATACAAGGTGCTCACTGATATTCCCGCATTTGCTGTGCAAACAATGAAGAATGCTGCCGGGTACCAGTTTACAAATGACGCTTGCCTGGGAGAAATGCAACATATACTTCGGTAATGGAAAACGCAATCTTTTTGTGCTTATCAAGATAAGGGATATTAGTCTTGGAGAATGGAATTCTTCTCACTTCAGGCAGTCAGGGTCAACGTTAAACACACCCATGTCAGGTATAGCAGTGCAAGATTATTACGGCCTGAGTGAAACCTTAATATTAAAAATATGAGATATGAACCCCCAGACCAATTTAAAGAATTGCATGACAAGATTTCACACTTTAAGACATTTATGATAACAACTAAAATAAAAGAAATCCCCATTAGCCAAATAGTACTTCATAAGTAGCCGATACCCCATATTACAAAGAAAGGTATTTTCGTTTCTTATTCAAATACTTGAAAAACTCACACCACACTTATACATTACACAGTCTTCTTTGGTGGCAAAATGGTGCATTTAAAAAGTACCAAACTCTTCCCAGTTTCAATAGGTTGGATCACCCAGACCTTTTCAAAATAAATGACCTCTTTGTTCACTTCTCCAACACGTTTGATTGACAAGAGCGACAAAGGTTATGGGCGGCAGACAGGAAAGTGGAGTTTAGACCACAACCAGGTCAACCATAATCTTATTAAGTGGCAGAGCAGGCTCGAAGGGCCAAATGGGCTATTCCTGCTCCGAAGTTCTATGTTCGTATGTTCCTTCCAAACTGGACATCCGTGAATAAGGCGATTCCTCGTGATGCTGTTGGGCTTTTACTTCTCTGCAAACCTCAACTTTCAAACCAGGTTCAAGTCTTTGCAGCCTTTCACTGTATCAGGTTTCCAAGAGCAGGTGTTCCCTCTCTCACTCGTGGCTGCCACCGCTAGTTGTCATCCTTTCTTACAGTCTGCTCTGAGGCTGCCACTACTGGTCCTCTTCCTTATCGCCTGTCTGCCTTCAGGAAATCTGTTAAATTTATCTGGAACCAAACATCAACAGCTTATTGTCCTTTTCCAATAGGCAAAGTCCAGAAGTCTGGTTTCAGCAGAGCCACCTGGGCCTTCCATTCTTCCCAGGTGTTAACAGCTGCCTGGTACATTTGCATCTTTAAAATCACTGACTCCTTGTTTACGATCCAAAGGTTTGGGAGAGTGAAACCCATTGCTCTTCAGGTGTTACCCCTGCAGTTCCTGTTTTTTCAAAAAAAGTCTTTGATTTGTGTTCTCTGTTGTCCTGGTAACCAAGATTTCTGTCTTGTCCTTAAGCCGAGTGGACTTCTTGGGACTCCATCTTAAACTTGTAAAAATCACAGTTTTTAAAAAAATAATCACGTCACGAAGTCCAGCGTTTATAACAGAGATACTCTACCCCAATAATGTATCTCAGAGACGCACTCCCCTACTCTACCAAGGTGATGTATTTCCCATAACAATTGGAAACCGTGTTCTGCCCAAGACCCATGCCCACTAGGAACTGCATTAAGAATTTGCAAGCTTGTTTCACATCGGAGTCTTAAAGCCACTATTCCGAAGAAGGGTCACTGACCCGAAACGTTAACTCTGCTTCTCTTTTCACAGATGCTGCCAGACCTGCTGAGTGAATCCAGCATTTCTTGTTTTTATTTCAGATTTCCAGCATCGGCAGTATTTTGCTTTTATATATCTGTCAGACAGGGTCTGAACCCAGGTCCCAGAAGTGAAACTTAAATACAATTTTTTTTTTATTATTCTTTCATGGGATGCAGAAGTCACTGGCAAGGGCAGCATTTATTGCCCATCCCTAATTGCCCTTGACACCTGAGTGGCTTGTTAGGCCATTTCAGAGGGAAGTTAAGAGTCAACCACATTACTATGGGTCTGGAGTTACACAAGGCCAGCAGATTTCCTTCCTTAAAGGGCATTAGTGAAGCAAATGGGTTTTTATGACTATCGATGATAGTTTTATAACACAATTACTGAGACTAGCTTTTAATTCCAGATTTTTATTAATTAATTGAATTTAAACTCCACCCGCTGCCATGGTGGGATATGAACCTGTATCCCCGAAGCATTACCCCAGGCCTCTGGATTACTAGCCCAGTGACATTACCACTACGCCACTGTCTCCCTAGGAATCACAGAATCACAGAATTGTTACAGTGCAGAAGGAGACCATTCCATCCATCGGCCGGAATTTTACAGTGGGCGGACGGCAGCCGAACTCCGACGTAAATGTCAGTGTCGAACCTGCTTCCGCCCAGCCTCGGGATCCGTCCCATATTTACAGATCCCCAGACTTTAATTAGCTCGAGGTGGGACTTCCACCCACTTGAGGGAGGAGGTCCCGCCTTAGTGAGCTGCCGGTCAATCAGCGGGCCGGCTGCTCTTAGTCTCAGCAGCGCCACCGGGAGCGGTGGCCACTGCTGGGACTGCAGCCCAGCCGACGCCATGGACCCGAGAAAGTGGGTAAGTCTGGGTTGCCTCACCAGGGGGATCGGTCGTGCCTTGCTCAGGCTAGGGTGGTTGTTTGGGGGGAGGGTGTCTTGGATCCCGGGGGCGGGTTGGGAGGCGGGGGTGGCCCTCAATCGGGCACCCTGTGCCTGACTGCCATGCCCCCCCCACCCCTGGGGCGCGGAAAGGCCGGCAGCTATCGCTGGGCGGCCTTTCACGTCCCCGGCACACCCGCTTGCCATGGGTAAAATACTGGTGGAGGCGGGCGAGGGCCCATAAGTGGCTGTTAAGTGGCCAATTAAGGGTCTTGATTGACCTCGGGTGGGCGGGCCGTTTCCCAACTCCCCGGCCCCCCGCTGGACCTCCGTAAACTTATCCGTAAACCTGCTGCTCAATTTTACGTCACGCCCACGCCACCATCCGATCCGCTGGGGCGGCGTAAAATTCCGGCCATCGTGTCTGCAACGGCTCTCCAAATGAGTAGTTCACCGAGTGACACTCCCCCCACCTTCTCCCCATAACCCTGCACATTTTTCCTTTTCATATAACAACTTAATTCTCTTTTGAATGCTTCAATTGAACCTGTCTCCACCACACTCTCAGGCAGCGCATTCCAAACCTTAACCACGCACTGTGAAAAAGTTTTTCCTCATGTCACTTTTGCTTCTCTTACCGAATACTTTAAATCTGTGTCCTCTCGTTCTCGATCCTTTCACGAGTGGGAACAGTTTCCCTCTATCTACTCTGTCCAGACCCCTCATGATTTTGAATACGTCTTTCAAATCACCTCTCAGCCTTCTCTTCTCCAAGGAAAACAGTCTTAACTTCTCCAATCTATCTTCATGACTGAAATTCCTCATCCCTGGAACTATTCTCGTGAATCTTTTTACACCAACCAGAATTCCAGGCCCCTTCAGGTTTCATACAAAACTATGTTAGTACATTTCTCTTCTTCACTTTGAACTTGCTTCTTGACAATGTAACGACCTAACAATTGCCAATCTCGCAATATGTACTTTGGTGCAGTCATACTCACTTTGTCCTGTTTGTGTTCCGTGCTGTCACGGTCAGTTCCACCGACGTCAAGCCGGTGTTCTTCTCTGACCATTGCCTCTTACTGGCTGACTATCACTTACAGGACGACCAGTGGGTTGGCAGAGGGACATGGAAGCTCAATGCTACACTGCTAACCCCAGGGAACGTTGAGGAACTCAAAACTGATTACAAAGGTTGGAGAACCGCGAAACCACTCTTTGAGTCTCTGGTGCACTGGTGGGAAGCAATCAAGGAGAACATCAAGAGGTTCTTTCTCTTCAAAGGTGTTCAGAGGGCGAGAGAGAGACAGAGGGAAATGTCCTGGCTCCAGAAAAGAATGCAAAATCTGCTCCGGCTGCAGTTGATGGGGGTTGAGGTCAAGGAGGCTCTCCAAGAGGTGAAGAGCCAGCAGCCCTCACTGTTTGCCACAGAGGCCTCCAAGATCATCTTCCGGTCCAGAGTCCACTCCGTGGAGCAGGATGAAATGTGCTCGCATTTCTTCTTCCAAAAGGTACAGAGAGAGAGAGAGCTCTGTTATCAGCAGCCTGAAGGAAGAGGATGGCTCGGTAACGTCATTGCAGTCTGACATACGCAGGATCAGCAAATCCTTTTATGCTGGGCTGTACAACGTGAAACCCATGGACAGCACGGCCTCCCAGTTCTTCCTGCCATCTATCACAGGGGTCTTAGATGACAGCATGAGGGAGAGACTGGACAAGCTGCTAACTCTGGATGAGCTGACAAAGGCCGTCAGGTCCTTCAAGACGAGTAAAACTCCCAGAAGCGACGGTTTACTGGTTGAGTTGTATTCGGCTCTGTGGGACTGGGTCGGCCCAGACCTGCTGGAAGTATACGAGAGTATGCTCCTGGCCGGCAGCATGTCAGAAGCCATGAGGAAAGGCATCATCACCCTCATCTACAAGCGGAAGGGGGAGAGGGCGGCAATCAGAAATTGGAGGCCCATCTCACTGCTTAATGTAGACTACAAGATTCTGTCCAAAGTCATCGCCAGTCGGGTCAAGTCTGCTCTGGAGTTGGTGATTCACCCTGATCAGACCTGCACTTTACCTGGCAGGAAGATCTCTGATAGTCTTGTGCTACTCAGGGATACAATCGCCTATGTACAGGACAGGAGGGTGGACACCTGCCTCATCAGCCTGGACTAGGAGAAGGATTTTGACAGGATATCGCACACCTACATGATGGACGTGCTGTTCAAAATGGGGTTTGAGGAGGGAATCTGCAATTGGATTAAACTGCTCTACACAAACATTAGTAGCGCAGTCTCAATCAATGGGTGGGAATCAGAAAGTTTCCTGATCCAATCTGGAGTCAGACAGGGCTGTCCTCTCTCCCCTGTCTTGTTTGTTTGCTGTATCAAACCTTTTGCTGAGTCCATTCGGAAGGATGCGGGCATAAGAGGGGTGACAATCCCAGGCAGTGGAGGCACTCAGGTTAAAACCTCCCTGTACATGGATGATGTCGCCGTCTTCTCTTCGGACCTGCTGTCCGTTCGCAGACTGATGAGCATCTGCGACCAGTTTGAACTGGCCTCGGGAGCCAAAGTTAACCACGGCAAGAGTGAGGCCATGTTCTTTGGGAACTGGGCCGACCGATCCTTTTTCCCCTTCACTGTCAGATCGGGGTGAAGATGTTGGGGATATGGTTCGGAAGGGCTGGGGCGTGCACCAAAACCTGGAAGGAGCGAGTAGCCAGGATACACCATAAACTGAGCGTGTGGGAGCAGTGATCTCTCTCCATTGTGGGTAAGAACCTGGTCATCAGGTGTGAGGTGCTCACATTGTTACTGTATGTGGCACAGGTCTGGCCCATACCCCACTCCTGCGCTGTGGCGGTCACCCGAGCCATTTTCCGCTTTATCTGGAGATCCAAAATGGACCGGGTCCGGAGGGACACGATGTTCAAACCTCTGGATAAGGGCGGGAAAAATGTACCCAATGTCGCCCTCATTCTGATGACCACTTGTGTGTGCGGCTGCATCAAGCTGTGTGTAGACCCCCAGTACGCAAACTCCAAGTGTCACTATGTGCTGAGGTTCTATCTGTCCCCGGTGTTGTGAAGGATGGGTCTGGTCACATTGCCGGGAAACACTCCATCCAGTTAGACCGTGCCGTCCCACCTATCCTTCGTGGAAATGCTTCTGCGGAAAAACACCTTTGACCACCAATCCATCAGGCAGTGGTCTGCGTGGAATGTCCTCAAGGCCCTACGGGAAAAGGAGATGGTGGATCCTGTTGGATGGTTCCCAGAGCAGACCGCCAAAGTCATTTGGCAGAATGCCTGATCGGCAGAACACTCAAACAAGCACCAAGATGTAGCTTGGTTGGTGGTGAGAAGGGCCCTCCCCATCAGATCCTTCCTGCACGCCCGAAGTCTCAACCCCTCCACATGCTGCCCTCGAGGTGGCTGTGGTGGGGAAGAGACTGTTGCCCACCTCCTTCTGGAATGTGTCTTTGCAAAGTAGGTGTGGAAAGAGATGCAATGGTTTTTGTCGAGGTTCATCCCAAGCAGCTCTGTAACACAGGAGTCTGTGCCCTACGGACTGTTAAGCACAGCGAGATAAACATCAACTGCTGCTGGAGGATCATCAATTCTGTGAAAGACGCTCTTTGGTCTGCCCGAAATTTGCTCGTCTTCCAGCGCAAAGAGTTGTCCATGATTGAGTGTTGCAGACTGGCACATTCCAAAGTCCAGGACTATGTGCTGAGGGATGCACTAAAGCTTGGGGCAGCTGCTACAAAGGCTCAATGGGGAAAGACCACAGTGTAAGGTCCTCCCTCCATAGTGAACTGAGGGGCTGGATCCATGGGAAACCCCTTGGGCTGTATACACCAAATATGGATTTGCTGTAAAATGTACTTGGCATGTAAAATGGAATGGAAGGGTTGTGAGGAAACTCACTCCTGTCTTGAAGAAAACTGATTTCCTTTGCACTTTTTGGAATGTCAACTTGGTGCTGTTTTGAACTGTGTTGTAATCTATTTTTACAGAATTTTATGAATAAAGTATATTTTTGGGAAAAAAGATCTGAAACAAAAACAGAAAATGCTGGAAGTATTCAGCAGGTCAGGCACCATCTGTGCAGAGAAAAGCAGAGTTAATGTTTCAGGTCTGTGACTTTTCATCAGAACTGGTAAAAGTTAGAAATGTAGTAAGTTTTGAGCAACTGAAAAGGGGAAGAAGAACAAAAGGGTAGGTCTGTGACAGGTTGGAGGGCAACAGAGATTAAATGACAAAAGGTTTCATGGTATAAAGCCAAAGGGAGTGGTAGTGGGACAAGAAAAGAAACAAAAGATGTGTCTGAATGAGGTGTGAAGGGCAGGATAGCAGCCGTCTGTCCACAAAGTAAAGGGATATAGAAAGAATATCTATTGGCCACTTAATCTGAAGCTGTATAGTCAAATACAGAGACACCTCAACAGTTCTAAAATGTTGTGCAGGTATGTTTTAGTGATTCTTAGCTTTTATTAAAATTCACAAAGTTTATGATTTTGGAGAAATTCTATAAACGCTCTGAAGATTGCCAACTCAATGATATGAATTCAAAGTACAACTTACAAACTGTAATGTCAAGTAATGGTCAAAGCATTCCCCAATATCAAGGAGGATTTTCAGGCTGCTTTGCTTCAACAGAATACAAATCTCTCCGTTGTATCTGTGTTTTGAGTTTCGTGCGCCTGTCACACTTGAGAATGTTCATATGTTAAAATATAGTAAGAAAGCTAGTCAGTTCCTAGAATCATGGAATCACATATCACAGAAGGACACCATTCAGCCCATCATGCTATCCAATTAGTCCCACTCCTCTGTTTTTCTCCATAGCCTCCATAGTCTCCTTTCCAAGTATTTATCACATTCCTGTTTGAAAGTTATTCATGAATCTACTTCCACCACCTTTTCAGGCTGTGTATTTCTGAACACAACAACTCTCAGGGTAAACAGATTTCTCAACTCTCCTTTGCTTCTTTTGCCAATTGCCTTAAATTTGATTACTAACCCACCTCCAGTGGAAACAATTTCTCCCTATGCACACTGTCAAAAATCTTCAATATTTTGAATAACTTCTCTTTATCTATTTCCTATCCAATTTCTCTACTACTGCCATCTGTACTTTGACATTGGCAGCATCCTCTTCTTTTGTGAAGACAGATGCAAAGTAGTCATTTAGTACATCAGCCATTCCCTCTGCCTCCACATGAAGATCTCCTAATTGGTGGGTACCAATTGACCCCACCCTTTCTTTGACTATCCTGCTGGGGTCTCTTGACCCTCATAACCTGACCTATCAGCATAAATAGAAACAGCTGATTATAAGCAGCCATCAATCTAGAAAGACTTTCCTCAACTATTCGTCCCAACTTGAGCTCAGAATGCATCTATTTAGATCACTTCCCTATAAACAGTATCTTCACAGGCATGGTTAAACATAGCAAAAGCAAAATACTGTGGATAGTGGAAATCTGAAATAAAAAAAAATCTTCAAATAACTTTTAAAACAGAAGATGTTAGAAATACTCAGCAGATCTGGTAGCATCTGTGGAGAGAGAAACAAAGTTAACTTTTCAGGTCAGTGACCTTCTGTCAGAACTGGAAAAAGTTAGAGATGTAACAAGTGTTACGACCAGGTAAGAAAGGGGTCTAGGGTTCCCTTTCAGCCTTTACCTGGTCTTACCGTAACAGGGTTTTATTTAAAACACAGCATTTTTTTGGCTCCCCCTTAGTGAATCCTTGTTCACTACTTTCCAATTATAAGGCAAAGAAATCAGCCAAACAGGTTTTCTTAGGTTTAAAGAGGAAAGATTCAACTTTATTAAATTTAAATTCTAATTTGGTTAATGCCTACAGATATACGACACGCCCACACTAGCATGCATATGGGATAAACACACATGCAGATAGAGTCAGAAAAGAGCAGAAGAAATAAAGTAGAAAAGTTTGAAGCAAAATCTGAAGATGGTTTTGGTTATTGTTCTTCGAGCTCACTGTAGAGTCATTGATTGTAGTAGATCTTGCTTTTTGTTGGGGCCCAGTATTCTTCTTAAACCTTGTTCGATGTAGGCGCTGTCTCTCTCTTGAGGTTCACGTCTTCAGTGGATTTGGGGTTCCGTGAGAAAGAGATGGGAGCAGACAGGAAAGGCTGTGGCGAGCCAGCCAGGAGAGGTCTTTACAGTCCAGGAGCAAACAGTCTCTCTCTCTCAAACTGTCTGCACAATTCAAAAAAAACTCAGGTTGCCCAGCAGGTTAGTCATGTGACTAGCTGGTTTGACCACATCTGTTTGTGGATTTGGCCATCTTAGCAATCATCCTGGAATGTGAGCTTTCTCACCTTCAATGTCTGGTGATCAAAGTTCATTGTGAGTTAAATGTGTCAGGAAATGGACTTTGTCTCCACAAGCACTGGCTGTTAGTATGTAAATGTTTTTTCCAGCCACAGCTGATCTGTTTAACAAGTCATTTCCTCGCTCCAGCAACAGCTTAAAATCAATGTTCATATGACAAAATTAATATGCCTCATTCTTGGCAGGTGGGGGTCTGCATGACACAGGTTTTAAGCAATTACAAAGCCAGGGAAAAGGGGGAGAGGACTTACGAACAAATGGGAAGGTCTGTGATAGGATGGAAGGCAGGAGAGATTAAATGTCAAAAAGGGATGATAGTGCAAGGCAAAAGGTGATGGTAATGGAAAAATAAACAAAAGATGGGGCTAGAGGAGCTGTAATTGGGAATCACAGGTTGAACTTAGCTCCATCTTAATACCTAAGCATCATAATGTATTCTAAGGTCCAGACTGCCTGTGAGCAACATCAATCCCTAGTCTATACTGATAACGCTGCTGCCAAAAAAAGAAACCAGAACAGAATAAAGCTTTATGAACATCAGGAGACTATTTAGTAAATGTTAAACATATGCTTTATTGAACAAAACAGATAGTTGCCAAAAGTATGGCAATTGATTATAAATGTAGTAATTTACATCCTTAGTAATTACGAGAAAATTCAGCTGTTAATTGAGATCTAGTTCAGTATAACATAAGATTCTAATTATTTTGCATCTACTTGACCTCTTTTCTTCGTCACATGACTGAAGTAAGGAACTTGCTGTGTGTGAATGGTATTGTTTATAGTCCTGAACATAACCATAGACTCTGAAAAGCTTATCTTGGATCTTAATTAGACCACTGACTGAATTTTACAAGTACGCCACTATTCGCTGCAGCGCACTCTAAAAACGGCATGCATCCCTAATAGAGGGGGCGGGGTGGTTGCCCCCCAATGACGTAATGGCCGTCCGGCGCCACTGTGCTGGTGCCATTTTTAAAGGGCTGTAAGTCCTTCAGTCGCCTTTTAAAATGTAAAGGTCCCAATCTCCGGGATGTAACAATACAATGTCAGTCAGATAGAAATCACTTCTCCCAGCCATGCCCCCCCATGGGTAAATTAAATATTAATCGCACTCTTCCCCATAATAAACCTTTAATAGTATTCCGAACTTGCCACCCCCCCCCAAAATTTATTCCCTTTGACTCTCAATCCCTTCCCACCATCCCATTAGCCAGTAAAGATTATTTATCCCGCTCCTCCACCCCTCCTGCCCTGGAAATTCTATTGCTCCCCCTCCCCACCAGATTTCTGCCTGGAACTCTGTGCAGAGTTCCGAAGGCACACGGAGCACCAACGGCGGCTGTAATATTGGTGTGGAATGGCCGCCGCCTGCAGGTAAGTTTATTTGCATCTCATTTGGTACGGTGTGCATATGTATATGAAGGGCCCGCGGTGTCGAGGGGTCAGTAAAAATCAGCCCCACATGTATCCGTATCTGCCTGATTTCATACTCAGTAGCTGTGACTCTCTGCTTGAGGAATCAGTTACAGAGACAGCCAAAAAGACAGTGGGCTTTTCCTTGTGATCCTCGTCGGCCAACGTTCCAGCAGGTGGGGCAGGAAAACTGAGTAGGGATTGTGCTCCATCTTGTCCACATTTCCACCCACCTTTAATGTAGTAAAATGTCCCAAAGCACTTCACAGGGGCGTTCACAAACATAATGTGACACCAAGCCACATAAGGAGATATTAGGGCCGGTGACCATAAACTCGGTCCAACAGATAGGTTTTAAGGAGCATCTTAAAGGAGGAAAGAGAGGTAGGGAGGCTGAGTGATTTCAGGAGGGAATTCCAGAGCTTAGCACATTGACAACTGAAGGCACGGCCACCAATTGGTGGAGTAATTAAAATTGGGGAGGCGCAAGAGGCCAGAATTGGAGCAGCGCAGATATCTCCAAGGATTATGCAGCTGGAGGAGATTTCAGAGATCTCCAAGGATTATGCAGCTGGAGGAGATTTCAGAGATCTCCAAGGATTATGCAGCTGGAGGAGATTACAGAGATAGAAGGGGTGAGGCCATAGAAGGATTTGGAAACATGGATGAGAATTTTACAATCGAGGTGTTCCACTCCAGGAGCCAATGTAGGTCAGTGTCCATAGGGGTGATGAGTGAAAGGGACTTGGAATGAGGCAGGACACGGCAGCAGAGTTTTGGATGACCTCAAGTTTATGGAGGGTAGAATATGAGAGGCTGGCTTGTGCCTGTTAGGCCTCGCTGTTCAGAATTCAGAGGGGTCCTCAGAGGGGCCTGTAGAATTGCTCTTAAGCCACAGCCATGCACATGGTACAGAAACTCCAGCAACAAGCCCCGAGCTCCACCATGAGTATCCCACATGTACAGGACCCCGGGACTGAACAGTTTACCAGGGCATCTCCCTGGTGGGCTGAAGTCCCACCCCACCAGAGATGCACCTCATTTGGAAAGACTACTCTATTGTGTTCTTTTCTATGCAGGCAGCAACAACTATCAATGTTATAACAACATAAGAAATAGGAGCAGGAGTAGCCATATGGCCCCTCAAGCCTGTTTTGCCATTCAATACAATCATGCTTGACCCTTTATTTCAATTCCACTTTCCCACCCAATCCCCATATCCCTTGATTCCCTTAGTATCCAAAACCTTATTCTTGAATATACTCAACAACTGAGCATCCATTGCTCTGTGGAGTAGAGAATTCCAAAGGTTCACAACCCTCTGAGTGAAGAAATATTTCCTCAACTGAGTTCCAAATGGCTGGTTCCTTATCCTGAGACTGTGACCCCCTAGTTCCAGACTCTCCAGCCAGGGGAATCAGCCTCTCAGTATCAACATTTTGATGAGATCATTTCTCATTCTTCTGAAATCCAGAAAGCTTAGGCCTATTCTACACAATTTCTCCTTATAGGGCAACCCTCCCATCCCAGTAATTAATCTTGTGAACCTTCGTTGCACTCCCTCTAAAGCAAGTACATTCTTCCTTAGGTAAGAAGACCAAAACTGTACACAATACTCCAGGTGTGGTCTCACCAGAGCCGTATATAATTGCAGCAAGATTTCCTGACTCTTATACTCCAACCCCTTTACAATAAACATAGATCAAAGGGAATCATGGGATGGAGTTTGCTGATTTCACACTTAAGCAGAAATCATGCTGGCTTCAGTGCCAGTTTGGCCAATGGCAACTTGTGCCCAGATTTCCTGTGGAGCTCATTTGTCTATGTCAGAAAGTAAAAACTGGTGTAAAACAAGTGCAAATTCATAACTACCAAAGGAGGAGATAAAATAGGGCTTGCTGTCTTCTGCCATGATGTCTCACCCTCAGCTTCCTGCCTGTGCTGTTCCTTTTCCACTGCCATTATTATGCAGACCAGAGGCATGCCCATTGGAAGGACATTCCAGACGGTTAGACCTTCTGAACATGGACAGCGTCCAAAAAACATTTGGGTGCACTGGCAGCATTTTGGTTAAGTGCAAGTCTTGTGAAGAATTATTTTTAAATTGTGAAGAAAATCACTATCACACTGCAGAAATCTCTGTTATGCTAACATCAGATAACTGCTGTCTGTACTGTTTGGGCGTAAATCTATGTCAAACTGTGCTTGAATCAAGGAAATTCACAAAAGCTGGCCTTTTGCATGGGGCTGGTACTATGTAAATGAGAAGCAGAGGATTTCAGCAGTTGTATCTTGGACGCAGCTCAAACCATCAAGTAAATTAGCATGAAGCGATGTTTCACAGTAAAACTGGCGTAACTCAGCTAAGTGCAAATTTCCTCATTAAATAACGGGGCAACGTTGCCCTTCCCCTCTAGTTACACCGAAACTTTCCAGGAAATTCCATATTTCCAGTCCTGTATCCTACCCCTTCTGCAGGAATGTGCATTGAATCTCCAAACGGAACTGCAAAATTCTGTTTTATTCAGAGACATGTATTAATGGCCCAGGGAAACAACTCAGCAGGTTGTTGATTGGAAAAATGTGAGAGCAGCATCAGAGACAACTCTGCAGTATTAACACTCTGACTCTCCTGTGTCAGGATAACTTCCTGGAACACAAACTCATTTGCTGCTTCCAACTTAAGCCATCTCTGGTAGCAAACACAAACATCTCTGTTCAATGTGCCAATTGGCCTGCTGGCCTGTGAAAACCTTCTGCCAATATCAGTTAAAATCCAGCCGGATGCAAAGGCAGAGATCCTCATTGTACATATAAATGGGATAGATTTAGCAAAACAGAAACCCACACATAAAACTGAACTGTTTTCATTGAAAGTGGTTCAATATTACATAAGGGACATGAGAGACTTCTTTTTCTTCCTCTTTGGCCTCCTTGTCTCGAGAGATAATGGGTAAGCGCCTAGAGGTGGTCAGTAGTTTGTGGAGCAGCGCCTGGAGTGGCTATAAAGGCCAATTCTAGAGTGACAGACTCTTCCACAGGCGCTGCAGATAAAATTGGTTGTCGGGGCTGTTAAACAGTTGGCTCTCTCCTTGCACTTCTGTCTTTTTTCCTGCCAACTGCTAAGTCTCTTCGACTCGCCACTCTTTAGCCCCGCCTTTATGGCTGTCCGCCAGCTCTGGTGATCACTGGCAACTGACTCCCACGACTTGTGATCAATGTCACAGGACTTCATGTCGGTTTGCAGACGTCTTTAAAGTGGAGACATGGATGGCCAGTGGGTCTGATACCAGTGACGAGCTCGCTGTACAATGTGTCCTTGGGAATCCTGCCATCTTCCATGCGGCTCACATGGCCAAGCCATCTCAAGCGCCGCTGGCTCAGTAGGGTGTATATACTGGGGATGTTGACCGCCTCGAGGACTTCTGTGTTGGAGATACGGTCCTGCCACCTGATGCCAAGTATTCTCCGGAGGCAGCAAAGATGGAATGAGTTGAGACGTCGCTCTTGGCAGACATACGTTGTCCAGGCCTCGCTGCCGTAGAGCAAGGTACTGAGGACACAGGCTTGAAACACTCGGATTTTTGTGTTCTGTGTCAGTGCACCATTTTCCCATACTCTCTTGGCCAGTCTGGACATAGCAGTGGACACCTTTCCCATGCGCTTGTTCATTTCTGCATCGAGAGACATGTTACTGGTGATAGTTGAGCCTAGGTAGGAGAACTCTTGAACCACTTCCAGAGCATGGTCGCCGATATTGATGGTTGGAGCATTTCTGACGTCCTGTCCCATGATGTTTGTTTTCTTGAGGCTGATGGTTAGGCCAAATTTGTGGCAGGCAGCCGCAAACCTGTCGATGAGACTCTGCCGACACTCTTCAGTGTGAGATGTTAATGCAGCATTGTCAGCAAAGAGGAGTTCCCTGATGAGGACTTTCTGTACTTTGGTCTTCATTCTTAGACAGGCAGGGTTGAACAACCTGCCACCTGATCTTGTGTGGAGGACAATTTCTTCTTCTGAAGACTTGAACGCATGTGAGAGCAGCAGTGAGAAGAAGATCCCAAACAGTGTAGGTGCGAGAACACAGCCCTGTTTCACGCCACTCAGGATAGGAAAGGGGTCTGATGAGGCATTGCTATGCTGAATTGTGCCTTTCATATTGTCATGGAATGATGTGATGATACTTAGTAGCTTTGGTGGACATCTGATCTTTGCTAGTAGTCTGAGGAGACCATGTCTGCTGACGAGGTCAAAGGCTTTGATGAGATCTATGAAAGCAATGTAGAGGGGCATCTGTTGTTCGCGGCATTTCTCCTGTAGCTGGCGAAGGGAGAACAGCATGTCAATGGTGAATCTCTCTGCTCAAAAGCCGCACTGTGCCTCAGGGTAGACACACTCAGCCAACTTCTGGAGTCTGTTTAAAACGACACGAGCGAAGACTTTCCCCACTCTGCTGAGCAGGGAGATTCCACGTTGTTGTTGCGGTCACCCTTGTTCTTATAGAGGGTGATGATATTGGCATCGCACATGTCCTGTGGTACTGCTCCCTCATCCCAGCACAGGCAAAGTAGTTCATGGAGTACTGAGAGTACAGCAGGCTTGACACTCTTGATTATTTCAGGAGTAATGCTGTCCTTCCCAGGGGCTTTTCCACTGGCTAGAGAATCAATGGCATCACTGAGTTCCGATTTTGTTGGCTGTTCGTCCAGCTCATCCATGACTGGCAGAGACTGGGCTGCATTGAGGGCAGTATCAGTGACAACATTCTCCCTGGAGTACAGTTCTAGGTAGTGTTCAACCCAGCGGTCCAATTGCTTGCGTTGGTCAGTGATCGTTTCCCCTGATTTAGACTTGAGGGGGGCGATCTTCTTGATGGTTGGCTCAAAAGCTCTCTTAATGCCATCATACATTTCTCTGATGTTTCCAGTGTCAGAGGCCAGCTGAATACAACTGCATAGGTGTTGCCAGTAGTCATTTGCATAGCGTCTGGCTGTTCTTTGTGCAGCGCTTCTGGCTACTTTGAGTGCCACAGATGTTAACTCGCTGGGGGCTTTCTTGTAGTTCAACAGTGCAGTTTGCTTAGCGGCTATGACAGGTTCCAGCTCTTCAAAGTGAGATTGAAACCAGTCTGCATTCTGCTTCTCACGTTTGCCATCGGTGGTCATTGCTGAGTCATAGATGGCATCTCTGATGTGGGCCCACTTTGTCACTGCATCCCCTGCAGGAGCGTTTTGAATGGCTTTTTCAATTGAATTTGGAAACTTATGTACAGTTGTGTATAAGAAATTCTGTTAGTGTTGATGCGCGGGTGGCCCTTCTGCTTGGAGTGATGTAGCTTCTTTGGTTTGAGTCTAACCTTGCTGCACACCAGGGAGTGGTCAGTGTCACAGTCCGCACTGTGGAACCTGCGTGTGATTTGGACACTGTTTATAGAGGCTCGCCTTGTGACGATGAGGTCCAGCTGGTGCCAACGACGTGATCTTGGGTGCCTCCATGAAACCTGGTGACAGGGTTTAGTGTGAAGGAACGAGCTGGTGATGCAGAGGTTATGATAGGTACACAATTCCAGCAATCTCTGTCCATTCTTGTTCATCCTTCCAATGCCATAGCACCCAAGGCAGGAGGGCCATGAGTCATGGTCGGCCCCAACCCTGGTATTAAAGTCCCCCAGCAGGAACAAATGTTCGGTATTGGGAATGCTACTAATGATATTATGGAGTTCCTCGTAGAACTGGTCTTTAACTTCAGGTGGGGAGCAGAGATTTGGAGCATAGATGCTGAGTAGGTGTACTGGACCAGAGGTGGTGAACAGTCGGATGGACAGTATGCGTTCCGAGCCATTTGAAGGTGGCTCTATCATGCTGAGCAAAGAGTTTCTGATGGCGAAGCCCACTCCATGCTGTCTTGGTTCTTCAGGATCCCTACCCTGCCAGTAGAAAGTGTAGACTTGCTCTCTTAGTGATCCGCTCGCAGGTAGGCGTGTCTCCTGAAGTACTGCAATTGATACATAAAATGATACAGCACAGAAGGAGGCCATCTGTCCATCGTGCCTGTATCAGGAATTTTAATAATCATTTTGAGGCACGTTAGTCTTGGATTCCATTCTCCACAGCTCTGGCAGGGTATTAAAGTTAAGAAGCTCTGTTCCAGCAGAAACCCAAGAGATTGTTTTTTGCCACCTTATTGAAGAATTTCACAGGATTTTGTAAAGTTGGAAATTGGACCTGATTTTTAACCATAAGCCTAGATTTTCCTTACTTGTGTTGGTGATTTTCAGGCAGTATCACAACAGCCAGATCAGAAAATGGGCCGAAGTCTTGGATTTGTGCCCTGAGGCATTTTCTGATGGGTGGAACCATCTCAAATGGGGAGGCGCTTCATATTAGAATGATACATAAAATGATAAAGCACAGAAGGAGGCCATCTGTCCATCGTGCCTGTATCAGGAATTTTAATAATCATTTTGAGGCAGGTTAATCTTGGATTCCATTCTCCACAGCTCTGGTGCACCGGATAACCGATATAAAGAATGTCCTTTCAAACTGGGCATCCGGAGTTTCTAGGCAGCAGTAAGTATGTGGACAGTCAGGAAAATTACACAGTAGTATAAAGGTAGGTGTATTTTAGAAATTTTTAAGCCAGGGTTTTGATATTTTACCTATGATATTGGGTTCTCATGAACTTTTTTGTTCATTGATGTAAATTACTTTTCCCACAGAACCACTATGTGCATCAATGCTTTTCCCAATTGGAGTCCCCTCTGCAATGTGTTGAGAGGAGGAAGAGGACCATCAGGCTGTTAACATAAGAACATAAAAACATAATAAATAGGAGTAGGAGTCGGTCATTCGGCCCCTCGACCCTAGCCTGCCTTTTAATTAGATCATTGCTGATTTGATTGTGCCCTTAACTCCACTTTCCTGCTTACCCCCCATAACCCTTGACTTCCTTGCAGATCAAAAATATGTCTAACTCAGCCTTGAATATATGCAATGATCCAGCCTCAACTGCTCTCTGGGTTCAGACTATATGAGAGATGGTCAGTCTATATAAGAGCTGCTCTGTGCCCAAACACCAGTATCAACACACCTGTCTCTGTAGGCCTGTGAAAATATCTCACTTTGACAAGGCTCTAATAACATCACTAAGATCTGTGAATGCTTACTTGACATAATCCAAACATACACAAAGCATATTTATATCAAAAGTTATGCATGCATTTTCTGAACACAGTGTAGAATGTGCCATATACAATGTACAATAGTGAGTGAGACTGGAAAATGAAGTGCATAGAAGTTATAAATATATAATTGAACTGCATTGTAATAAGTAGTTTCAAACAAGGTGTTGGTCCTGATTGGTTGGCAGTGCACATTAACGGTTAGGTGCGGGGAATCTTACAAGACTAAGACAGTTCTGGGACAATAGCTCACTTGCGTTACTCAAGGAAGATGGACGACTTCTGAAGAAATCTTAATATAAAAGCAAAATACTGCTAAATTTGAAATAAAAACAGAAAGCACTGGAAATACTCAGCAGGTCTGGCAGCATCCGAGGAGAGAGAAACACAGTTAACGTTTCAGGTTGATGACCTTTCATCAGAACTGCTTCTTTGAGGCATAATTTACTCTGACAGAATTATTATTCATCATATTCAAACTCTAGGCAACATGTGATGGCCAACCTGTTTTTCAGCAGATAATCTGATTGCATTGCTCGGTGGCAAATAGGAAGAGTTTGACCAATAAGCCCGTGCCAAGACCAGATGAGGCTTTCCCAGCTAGAAGTAATGGAATGGATCCAGAGTCACTTTGAGTTTGGAGACAGATTCAATCATTAACCCATTTCAAATAAATGAATTGATAACCTTCATTAAAAAATAGACAAAGGAATTTCATATAAATTCAATAACATCTTTGGTTAACATCACGCAGTGCGATTTCAATACAATGGGTGCTTCAGACAGTATCTATATAGTAGTTAATTGGTTTACATTGAGCTCTTTCAAACTTATACTGAATAGTACACAATATGCTTTGCACCATATATTATTTCCAGACGTACACAGTCGAAATGTGCACAAAGTACATTTGATACAGCTGGTGCTGATTTTGAAGGACAAGGTCAAAATACAACTATTCACAGTGCCAAGGTTACATGTGCTTCGATATATTGTACAGGATTCAAAGATTAAGCAATTGTTAGCGGCAATAGTCAGGAAACCAACAGCTGTCAGGGAGTATAAGAGTCCCTGGGGTTAGTTAAATCAAGTCTTGTCAGTCACTTTTGTGGCCTTAAATGTTTCCACTGAGCCAGCAGCTTCTGCTGCAAAGAAAAATGGGGCAATTAATATAGTCTGGGAGAGCCACAGTACTGTCTGCTGTGTTCAATAGAAAAAAAGTTGTAACTTCAATGATAAATTTTAAGGCAGGCAAAAATGTCAGGACATTTCCATATTGTTGTGGCAGTTGGAATTAATGACCTCTATTTTGGAACAAGAAGGGGGAAGAAAGCCCTACTTGCTTTTTGATGGAACTGACTCAGAGTTAAAAAATTGTAATCATATGAGATGTTCTTTATTCCTAGTACTTTTTTGCTGTCCTGAAAGGTATCACATTTTCATTTGATAAACACTCATTTAACCTTCTTTTTCTTTTTTCTTTTGGGTCTCCTTATCTCGAGAGACAATGGATACGCGCCTGGAGGTGGTCAGTGGTTTGTGAAGCAGCGCCTGGAGTGGCTATAAAGGCCAATTCTGGAGTGACAGGCTCTTCCACAGGTGCTGCAGAGAAATTTGTTTGTTTGGGCTGTTGCATAGTTGGCTCTCCCCTTGCGCCTCTGTCTTTTTTCCTGCCAACTACTAAGTCTCTTCGACTCGCCACAATTTAGCCCTGTCTTTATGGCTGCCCGCCAGCTCTGGCGAATGCTGGCAACTGACTCCCACGACTTGTGATCAATGTCACACGATTTCATGTCGCGTTTGCAGACGTCTTTATAACGGAGACACGGACGGCCGGTGGGTCTGATACCAGTGGCGAGCTCGCTGTACAATGTGTCTTTGGGGATCCTGCCATCTTCCATGCGGCTCACATGGCCAAGCCATCTCAAGCGCCGCTGACTCAGTAGTGTGTATAAGCTGGGGATGTTGGCCGCTTCAAGGACTTCTGTGTTGGAGATATAGTCCTGCCACCTGATGCCAAGTATTCTCCGAAGGCAGCGAAGATGGAATGAATTGAGACGTCGCTCTTGGCTGGCATACGTTGTCCAGGCCTCGCTGCCGTAGAGCAAGGTACTGAGGACACAGGCCTGATACACTCGGACTTTTGTGTTCCGTGTCAGTGCGCCATTTTCCCACACTCTCTTGGCCAGTCTGAACATAGCAGTGGAAGCCTTACCCATGCGCTTGTTGATTTCTGCATCTAGAGACAGGTTACTGGTGATAGTTGAGCCTAGGTAGGTGAACTCTTGAACCACTTCCAGAGCGTGGTCGCCAATATTGATGGATGGAGCATTTCTGACATCCTGCCCCATGATGTTCGTTTTCTTGAGGCTGATGGTTAGGCCAAATTCATTGCAGGCAGACGCAAACCTGTCGATGAGACTCTGCAGGCATTCTTCAGTGTGAGATGTTAAAGCAGCATCGTCAGCAAAGAGGAGTTCTCTGATGAGGACTTTCCGTACTTTGGACTTCGCTCTTAGACGGGCAAGGTTGAACAACCTGCCCCCTGATCTTGTGTGGAGGAAAATTCCTTCTTCAGAGGATTTGAACGCATGTGAAAGCAGCAGGGAGAAGAAAATCCCAAAAAGTGTGGGTGCGAGAACACAGCCCTGTTTCACACCACTCAGGATAGGAAAGGGCTCTGATGAGGAGCCACCATGTTGAATTGTGCCTTTCATATTGTCATGGAATGAGGTGATGATACTTAGTAGCTTTGGTGGACATCCGATCTTTTCTAGTAGTCTGAAGAGACCACGTCTGCTGACGAGGTCAAAGGCTTTGGTGAGATCAATGAAAGCAATGTAGAGGGGCATCTGTTGTTCACGGCATTTCTCCTGTATCTGACGAAGGGAGAACAGCATGTCAATAGTCGATCTCTCTGCACGAAAGCCACACTGTGCCTCAGGGTAGACGCGCTCGGCCAGCTTCTGGAGCCTGTTCAGAGCGACTCGAGCAAAGACTTTCCCCACTATGCTGAGCAGGGAGATTCCACGGTAGTTGTTGCAGTCACCGCGGTCACCTTTGTTTTTATAGAGGGTGATGATGTTGGCATCGCGCATGTCCTGGGGTACTGCTCCCTCGTCCCAGCACAGGCATAGCAGTTCATGTAGTGCTGAGAGTATAGCAGGCTTGGCACTCTTGATTATTTCAGGGGTAATGCTGTCCTTCCCAGGGGCTTTTCCGCTGGCTAGGGAATCAATGGCATCACTGAGTTCCGATTTGGTTGGCTGTATGTCCAGCTCATCCATGACTGGTAGAGACTCATTTAACCATTATGGGATTATCTATAAAATTACTAATATCGCTCCCATTTAGCTGCTTGCACATTGTGGGCGGGCTGGCTGTAGAATAGAGGAACATTGCCAGAAGCATTGTTGTAGGATTCAGTGGGAGCGAGTGGTAGAGGCCAAAGCAACAGGAGAACTTAAGCTACAGAGTTGGATCAGGCCTGCTCTAGAGATGATGCAGTGTGTCATGCAGACCCCCACCTGCCAAGAATGAGGCATATTAATTCTGTCATATGAACATTTATTTTAAACTGTTGCTGGAGTGAGGAAATGACTTGTTAAACAGATCAGCTGTGGCTGGAAAAAAAGATTTACATAATAACAGACAGTGCTTGTGGAGACAAAGGACCATTCCCTGACACATTCAACCCACAATGAACTTTGATCACCAGACATTGAAGATGAGGAAGCTCACATTCCAGGATGACTGCTAAAATGGCCGAATCCACAAACAGATGTGGTCAAACCAGCTAGTCACATGACTAACCTGCTGGGCAACCTGAGTTTTTTGTATTGAAGGCAGTTTGAACTGCAATGAGAGAGACTGTTTGCTCCTGGACTGCAAAGACCTCTCCTGGCTGGCTCACCACAGCCTCTCCTGTCTGCTCCCATCTCTTTCTCACAGAAATCCAAATCCACTGAAGACATGATGCTCAAGAGAGAAAAGTCTCCTACATTGAACAAGGTTTAAGAGGAATACTGGGCCCCAATGAAAAGCAAGATCTCTACCTATATCAAGGACTCAACAGCGAGCTCGAAGAACAGTAACCAAAACCATCTTTAGATATTGACTCAAACTTTTCCACTTTATTTCTTCTGCTCTTTTCTGTCTCTATCTGCATGTGTGTTTATCGCGTTTGCATGCTAGCGTGGGCGCGTCGTGTATCTGTAGGTGTTAACCAAATTAGAGTTTAAGTTTAATAACATTCAACCTTTCCTCTTTAAACCTAAGAAAACCTGTTTGGCTGGTTTCTTTGCCTTATAATTGGAAAGTAGTGAACAAGGATTCACTAAAGGGGAGCTGAAAAAATGCTGTGTTTTAAATAAAACCCTGATTCAGTAAGACCAGGTGAAGGCTGAGAGGGAACCCTAGAAGCCTTTCTCACCTGGTCATAACAAGTGTTATATTATGCTGGGAATGGGGTGGGTGAAGGCTGGTGCACAGTGAGTCACGAGTTGAGGGTCTGCTTGTGAATGCACTGAGCTGTAAAACAAAACTGGCAGAAACAATAAGTTAAAGGATCAGACGTTCATACTTCCTTTCTCATAGTTCTGGGATCTAATTAGTTCCTGCCAAGCACTTGTCAAATGATATCGGGCAGTTGGTATGAACCAATTGAAATGCATGTGAGAACCTTCCATTCACCAGATGCAAACTAGTGATTAAATTTACATTTAATTGTTAAGCTGGCATTTAAATCCAATTTTAACGGACTTTTTTCTCTTTGTAAGTGAAGTAAAATGACATAGTATATTAACCTGGGACTAGTGTCATGCGATCATACCAGTTCTATATGAGTGAACCACAAAACATAACTACTGAAGTCATAGTTATCAAGTCACAAGTTGGGAGAAAAAATGTATGATTTCAGCAGGTGAGTGATTTATGCTATAAATGTACAAAGGTATTTCAACACTTACTTAACAGGTATCTTCCCAGCGATTGAAAAAAAAAATGCATTTTGCTCCCTTCTACAGAAACAAAGTGAGACAAACATGGTACAGAGTTCAATGAAATGAAATATTCCTTATTTCTCAGCAGCTCGAGTTTATCACTAATAACATTCCACAGAGAATGCATGTACCATGGAGCACCCCATAGAGCTATGAGAAAAGTGACTTCAGGCAAGATGTTTCTCCTGTGCTTTCTTCATACAACATTATCTACCTTGAAATGTGTCAGTTTTACTTGAATAATGCATTAGTGGAAGTAATGCTTGATGTATGGATAATTTCTGCATAAACTTCTATTTCTTTCCTCCCTTCACAAGCATCCACAAAGCAAGACACTTTAAAAGCAGGATGCCACTTCTGTGATGTCCAACGTTTTTTCAAAACTGGCTTTTTCATTTTCTAAGTTTGTTCATTAGTGTTCACCTGTGAGAGCGGAAACAGGATCTGACAGTTCAGTAATGTGGTCTGACACATAATGCAGCTATGGCATGTCTTTAATTTGAAAATGGCCCTGTGATCACATGAATTGATAAGCCAATTTGGTGGTGTCATTTTAAATTGCTAATTGAAATAAAATAAGATCAGTACAATCTGCTTAGTTATGATAAATATGTAATTAGCATTCAATCTGATGGTGCTCAGTAGGTTTGTGGTTTCCATGGTGACTGTTACATGTGAAGAAAATTTATAAAGGGCAAATAATTACATTGTCTTTGAAATGGAGTCATTAAAGCAACATTGTGGGTCAGCTTTTATGTTAAGCTATCTATAACGCACACAAAATAATGTGTTGATAACACATTAATTTGTTTGCTTTTCACAGGCCAGCATCATAGTTTGGTTTAAAGCTTATTATAGCTTAAATATATTATTTATACTGCGTCAAATCAAGCATAGCCTCAATGGCAGAATCAGTAGAGCAGCCTAATTTATTTTGCTGACCTACAGTCGCACAGCAAGTTGCTATATTTTGTGTAAATAAAGATTAATATATTTTGTAAAACTATTCATATCATATGAAAGATTTATATGATGCTCTATGATGTTGTCAGGTTGATCCAGTGTGCATTTCATCGAATTAATTATTTCTGAAGTTCCCTGACAGTTACTGTAAGCAAATGTGAAAGGCAATTTATGCACAGCAAGCTCTCATAAGCTAGAAATGGCCAGTTAGGCCATTTCTAGTGATGTTGGTTGATGGAGGAATGTTGACAAGGAGACTGGAAGCTCCTCCTACTCCTAGTTCAATAGTGTCATATGAGCTTATACATCTATCTGAATAGGCAGACTGGGCCTGTTTAACTGAATGTAATTCTACATATAGAAACTGGAGTCGTGTTGACTTAGTGGAAGAGGTGGATTTACTTTCTGTTCGATCAGATTTTGATGTTAGTAATGGACCGTGTACACTGTTAGCTGGAGATTCAATTTAAGCAAACATTGGACCATCCCAATATTCTTTTGGCAAAATGAAAATGGCACTTAATTTAGAGTTTTTGGGAATCTACAACACGAACAGCTGGAATTCTGTGGGAATTACTTTTCAAGTTCTGCAGCAATTCAAAATAATTGTTTTCTGAACACTATTTTTATATGGGGGGGGGGCTATATACTGGGAGTTATTGGAAATAATAGTTTTGTCAGCATTTAGCAAATGTGTGTCAAGAAAACCTAGGAGGTAAATTATGTTGATTTTGTGGGAAATGGACAGTGAATTAGTCTAGGGTGGTTAGATATTTTTTAATGTGAAAAGAAACAACAAAGCAAACATTAAGGGCAAGATACACACCACTAGGTTGCCATTAGAACAAAGACAGTTTGCTCCATGAAGAGTTAAAAAAAAGGAAAACCTCTATCAACCAAATACAAACTGGGAGTATCCAAAAGTTTTTTTTCTCTCCTTTCTGGTTTGCAATCAGTGTTACTAATTGTAATATAGGATTGTTTTCTGAACAGGTGCCCATGTTGACTTGGAATTCATAAGTGACTCAGATAACATACATGAAATAGAAGGCACAGAGTCCTTTGGTGACAGTGAACAAAAAAGGATGAAGTCTAAACTGATAAGGATAAGAAATACCATGGATCAGGAGCCAGATATTATTTTAAGAGTTAAATTCAACTAAATAAAGGAACAATTAAAACAAATTGATTGGGCGGAGGCTGTTTGATAACACTTTTGTAGAGGACAAGTGCAATATCTTTAAAGGAATAATGTCAAGTATGGGGGAAAAATATACTTAGAATTAAAATAATAAGTGAATTAAAATGATAAGTGAACCACAGAGCAAAATTCCGTCTACAAATCCTATGGGGAGAAAGGCAAAGACGTTCATTGAGATTAAAGAAGGAAGATGCAGAAATATAGTAAGAGGGAAGTCAGAGGCGTAAAGAAAGATTTGAAGAAAAGTGTGGCCCTAGATGCAAAACATAATGGTAAGAATTTCTTTCAATATTTGAACAGTAAAAGGACAGTCAGAGAAGAGATGGAAATCGTAAGATATGTAGACAGGCTTGCAATAGAGGATAAGCACAGGATAGTTCATATACTGAATGATTACTTTTTCAAGTTATTCTCAAGAGAAAACGTAAGCAATGTGCAATTGACAAAGCAAATAGAATTCTGCATAGCATAGCCAAGATAGTAGAATAAAAGAAAAATCACGCTCAAACTATGAGCTTCAGTAGTCAGACATGGGGTAGATTTTCGACACACTATTGCGAAACTGGTTGTACAAATCAGCCACTCAATTTTTTTATTTGTTCATTGGGATGTGACCAGCATTTATTGCCCATTCCTAATTGATGTTCAGAAGGTTGTGGTGAGCTGCTTTCTTGAACTGCTGAAGGAATGATGATACAGTTCCAAGTCAGGATGGTGTCTGACTTGGAGGGAGCTTGCAGGTGGTGATGTTCCAATACAGCTGTTGCCCTTGTCCTTCTAGGTGGTAAAGGTCGCATGTTTGGAAGGTGCTGTTGAAGGAGCCTTGGCATGTTGCTGCAGTGCATCTTGTAGGCACACACTGCGACCACTGTGCACTGGTGGTGGATGGAATGAATGTTTAAGGTGGTGGATAGGGTTCCAATCAAGCAGGCTGCTTTGTCCTGGATGGTGTCGAGCGTCATGAGTGTTGTTGGAGCTGCACCCATCCAGGCAAGTGCAGAGTATTCCATCACACTCCTGACTTGTGCCTTGTAGAAGATGGACAGGCTTTGGGGAGTCAGGAGGTGAGTTACTCACCACAGAATTCCTAGCCTCTAGGCAGCTCTTGTAACCACAGTATTTATATGGCTGGTTCAGTTATGCTTCTGGTCAATGGTACACCCCAGGATGTTGATGATGGGGGATTTAGTGATGGTAATGCCATTGACTGTTAAGGGGAGCTAGCTAAATTCTCTCTTGTTGGAGATGGTCATTGCCTGGCACTTGTGTGGCATGACTGTTACTTGCCACTTATCAGCTCAAGCCTGAATGTTCACGAGGTCATTTCTTGATCTATACTAATGACCTAGATTTGGGTGTGCATGGCACAATTTCAAAATTTGCAGATTACACAAAACTTGGAAGTATTGTGAATGGTGAGGAGGATAGTGATAGATGTTAAGAGGATATAGACTGGCTGGTGGAATGGGTGGCACATGGCAGATGAAATTTAATTCAGAGAAGCGTGAAGTGATACATTTTGGTACGAAAATGAGGGGAGACAATATAAAATAAATTCTAAAGGGGTGCAGAAGCAGAAGGACCTGGGTTATATGTGCACAAATTGTTGAAGGTGGCATGGCAGGTTGAGAAAGTGGTTAATAAAGCATAAAGGATCCTGAACTTTATAAATAGAGGCATAGAGTCCAAAAGCAAGGACATTATGGTGAGTCTTTATAAAACACTGGTTCAGCCTCAACAGATGCATTGTGTCCAATTCCGGGCACCAGACTTTAGGAAGGATTTTAAGGCATTAGAGGGGACGCAGAAAAGATTTGCAAGAATGGTTCCAGGGATGAGGAATTTCAGTTGGAGGAGAGTAGGTTGAAAGATTTGATAGAGGCTTTCAAAATCATGAGGGATGTGGACAGAATAGATAGAGATAAACTGTTCCCATTGGTGAAAGGGTCGAGAACTAGGGAACACTGATTTAAGGTGATTGCAAAAGAACCAAAGACAACACGAGGAAAAACCTTTTTGCGCAGCGAGTGGTTAGGATCTGGAATGCACTGTCTGAGACTGTGGTGGAGGCAGACTCAATCGTAGGAATTGGATAATTACCTGAAGAAAAAAATTTGCAGGGCTACGGGGAAAGGACAGGGGAGTGGGACTAGCTGAGTTGCTGTTGTAGAGGATCGGCACAGATAGAAAGGGCCAAATGGCCTCCTTCTGTGCTGTACCCACTCTATGATTCCATGTCTTGTTGCATGCAAGCACAGACTGCTTCAGAACTGAGGAGCTGCGAATGGTGCTGAACACTAAGCAATCATTCGCAAATATCCCCACTTCTGATTTTATGTTGGAGGGCAGGTCATTGATGAAGCAGTTGAAGATGGTTGGGCTGAGGACACTACCCTGAGGAACTCCTGCAATGATATCCTGGGGCTGAGATAATTGGCCTCCAACAACCACAACTCTCTTCCTATGTGCTAGGTATGACTCCAACCAGTGGAGTGTTTTCCCCCTGATTCCCACTGACTTTTGCTAGGGCTCCTTGATGCCACACTTTGTCAAATGCTGCCTTGATGTCAAGGGCAGTCACTCTCACCTTACCGCTGGAATTCAGCTCTTCTGTCCATGTTTGGACAAAGGCTGTAATGAGGTCAAGAGCTACGTGGCCCTGGCAAAACCCAAACTGAGGATGATGAGCAGGTTATTGCTGAGTAAGTGCTGCTTGACAGCACTGTTGATGACACCTTCCATCATTTTATTTATGATTGAGAGTAGACTGATAGATGGGCATTGGCTGGATTGGATTTGTCCTGCTTTTTATGGACAGGACATACCAGGGTGATTCTCCACATTGTCGGGTAGATGCTAGTGCTGTGGCTGCACTGGAACAGCTTGTCTAGGGATGCGGCTAGTTCTGGAGCATAAGTCTTCAGCTCATTATACACATCTTCCAATTTCATGGAAATCTGGAGTTGTCTATAACAGGAGGCCAATTCACAATGGCAGTTTCACACCAGAGCAGTAGGTCTACCCAACATCTCAGCCCAGAGTGTTGTTCTGGTAAGTAAGGTGCAGGGGAATTATTGAGACACAAGGTGATAGAGAGAAGAGCCACAAGATTCATTCTAATGTTAGCAGCCTGAGCCATGAGGAAAGAAAAAAGATTTGCAATTATATAGCGCCTTTCATGACCATTGGACGTCTCAAAGTGCTTTACAGCCAATGAAGTAGTTTTGAAGTACAGTCACTGTTGTAATGTAGGAAATAAGACAGCCAATTTGCACACAGCAAATTCCAGAAACAGCAATGTGATAATGACCAGATAGTCTATCTTTATGAAGTTGATTGAGAGATAAATATTGGCCAGGACAGTGGGGAGAACTCCCCTGCTCTTCTTCGAAATAGCGCTATGGGATCTTTTACATCCACCTGCGAGGGCAGATGGGGCTTTGGTTTAATGTCTCAGCTGAAAGATGGCACCTCTGACAGCGCAGCATTCCCTCAGTACTGCACTGGAATGTCAGCCTTGATTTTTGTGCTCAAGACTTGGAGTGGGACTTAACTGTAGAAACATTGACTGATCAGTCTTGAAAAAGGACAGATATCAGGAAGTTCTCTCTGCATGCTTAGGGAATGGCTGTGTAGTGCAATGGAAGTGAAAACCCCAGAATTATTTCAGAAACAATCAGATGCTGCAAAAGGGGAGGCCTCAGAGTCTTTCTGGATAGATGCACTAATTAATATATTGAAATGTGTGTTGTTGGAAATGCATAGTGGGTTTACCAACATCAGAAAAGAAACTCAACTCCCCTACCCCCAACCTGAAGCTTCACTGAAGATTCAGAGCGGAGTTGTTATTTTTGACACATGGTCTAGTTTAATTTTGAATGTGATTTTAGAATCAATCCATAATGTTATACTCCATTCATTCAATTTGGGAATAATTGTGCTGTACTAATAAACAGACTGTTCCTAGGTCTTGATGTTAAGAAAAGAATGATGTGATTGAGGGAGATTACAGGCATCCCGATGTAATCAGGCGCATATTGATTCATTTCCAGACTGGTAGCAAAGCAGAAATTCATAGAAGTTGAGAGTAAGATATTGATTTTTAAATATCTTAATATGCGTATTAATCTGCCCATCCACATCACATCCCCACAGTATATTCCAGTGAATGAGGCAGGGGGTTAACTGTCCGTATAGAATAATGAACTATGTAAGACAAAATGTGCATCAAATACAGCAATTACTGGACATTACAACAAAACAGATAACCTTTGAAGTAAAACGACAAGCTCCTATCTGAATGGAGATGATTCATCAGAACCAACAATGTGTATTTTGCGACAGATGTATTGACAACTGGAAGGTTTGTGGATCTTTGTAAAGAGATGCTATCAACTTATGAAATACTTTGCAATGCAATTTAGGTTTATAAATGGATGTGTGCAATCAAATATCAGTAAATCATTCCTGATTGTGCTGGGCATGACAAACCTTCTCGACACCTTCTGCCCAACATAGAACTTGATCCAAATTTTAACGAGCAAGTTACTTAAGCGTCAGTGTGGATCAACTGGTTGTATCTAGGTGGGCATCTTGTGCAGTCCTGATATAATGCCGCACTGCTGAAAAGTAGTTCCCATGTACCTGTTCTTAAGGTTCAAAGATCCCATTTTCCCATTATGAAGAGCAGGGTCTTGAGTGCTGACCAACACTGTTCCCACCCCCAACCAGCACAGTCACTTGTCCAACTGCTGCTTGTGGAAACTTGCTGGGCAAAAATTGTCCACCATGTTTGCCTACATAGCAACAATCATTGCACTTGCAAGTAACTAATTATATCTCAAACAGTTTGGGATGTTTCTCGGATACCTGCCGAGACAAAATATAAAAGCAAGTTTATTTTCCTGTTCTTAAAACTACACTTGGCTAAGAGCTTTCCAGCGACATAAAAACATTTAAAAACTTAAATGTATTTGCAAATTCCTGGTTATAACTACACAAAGCGCAGTTCAACTATAAAAGAGCACGCAACTTATGTCAGAATGACCTTTTGACTCGCCCACAATGATGCCCTGGAGGCGGCAGAACCGAATAATCGATGCCTGCACAAAACCTTCAGTGAAAAGTGCCCCGGAATTGCAGTTATAGGGCTTTGATTGTGGGCTCTTGTGACGCCAGGTTTGCGGGAGCAGTCGCTGCCTTTAGTCCTCTCGCAGTGTAGCGGGCGCTTCCTTGCTTTGATCAGTAGGGGTCGTGCAGTGTCAGTGTTTGTACTTTAAGAGTCACTTCCAAATGGGGGTCTCTCTCTCTCTCTTTCTCCTTTCACTGCGCAGTCCTCAAATATGGCGGAGACTGATTGAAATCTAAGCTTTGAGACACGCCAGAGGGGAGGGGAAAAGGAGGAATAAAAACATCCCTCCATTGGAAAAAGTAAGTACTGGATCCCCGTGGAGATGGGGAGGGGAAATCACCGGGGCCAAAACATCCCAGACGATCCTCTTTTGCAAACAAGGAGGGAACAAAAGCGCAGGCTTTTGAAGGAGCAGCAGCCCCAGTGGCGCTGGATATTTTGTAACTAGGCTGGATGTATCCCCTCAGTATCTAATGTATCCCCTTGTGCTTTGTATCCAGTGCTGGACCCTTTCCCGGAGTCTTTGCACTCTCGCAACCGGGCGGCTGCACTGTAGTGCTGCTTCTACATCTTTATGCATTGCCCTCCCCCCAAAGTCTGGGCTGTTTGTTGTTGCTTGTGTTATTTTCATTTCATTGTGAGCTGTTGATGGCTCACTGTCTCCCTCGTTTGTTGCAGGGCCCTTGTAGGTTACAAAGATGAAATTAACATCAGCCGTCAATCAAAGTGCAGTCTCCCCCCCCCCCCCCCTCCTCCTTCTCCCCCGGGCTGTTCGAGTGGAGAGAGCGCACTGTTTGCAATTTTAAATATGTATGTGCGGGGTTTTTTTTCTCTCTCTCTCCAGGATTGCTAACAAAGTACTGATTTGTAAATATATTTGACTGCAGGCGTCTGTGTGTTGTCGGGGCAACGATTTTTCTTTTTCTTAATTTTAAAAGAGGTACATCAAAGGCAGGTGGGAAAGCGGAGAGAGTGAAACTGAGAACACGGGTCCTGCTAAAAAGAATCATAAGTTAGCGGTTCAGAATACTCAAAATCCTGACCTGAGATATTCCAAAACCAACGGGCTCAAAGCGTTTTACATTCCTGTGCAAATCTGGGACTGAATTGTTGGCGATACATAATGGAGTACATAACACACACGCACACTGGGTATCATTTCTGATTCGCAGTAGTTGTTATTTTGTTGGATAATTGTGTTTTGTGAAGACTTGCTTGCAAAGCCTTGTCCAGAAATAGTTCCAGGTGTGCTTTAATTACTTGGGGGAAAGTAGGAAATCAGCTGTGTTTACTGTACCTCGTGTTAACCTGGGTTGGCACATCCCTTTCTTGTAATGAACGTGATCAGTTTAAAACCGAAATTTGACAGCAATCTTTTTGATCTGCGCGTTACTAGTTTTAAGATCTTGACGGCGAAAGTTTTCTTGGGTTTTGTCGAACGCGCGCCCAGAGTCACTTAACTGACCTTCACCCAAATCCTGTTTGTCAGAGTAGAGACTGGGCTAATGGAAATGCTGCTCTGGCTAGCTTGAAAAGCAGATGCCCTGATGTCTCCAGGAGAACCGCCCCAACAAAATGTAAGAGAAATGTTTTCATCTACAAAATGCATTTACTCCACAATTTTGTGGAGTGTCACTCGCTCCTGCTGGGGGATTATTAGCCAGATTGGAGCTTCAGCCTTTTCAAAGGGCTCATACTCTTCATAAGACTGAAAACATTTCTAAAATGCATCAATTCTGGAAGGTTTCCATTTGAGGGGAGGGGAGGGGGTGGGTGGGGAAATATGCAGTCGCGGTACAAGCCACATGTGAATGAATTTGTGAACGTCAGCTTGCTTCTTTAAAGGCACGTCACCCAGCGCTGTAAATGCATGTGGAACTCAACCGTTTGCCATTGTGATTTGAGCTACTGGCTTTTGTACTGTAATATGGAGGGTTGGATCTGCTGTTTTGCACTAGCTTAAAGATTTATCCCAGATCTCCAGTTCAGTGCAGAAGAAAGATGATTTTGCTTCCTCGAAATACTCTTTGTAGAAATTTCTTCCTTGTGATGTAACTCTCCTATTCCAACCTCCGCAGTAGTATGTATGATGCCCGGGCACCGAGCTTCAGAACCCCCTCATTCTCCAACCTAAGCTCCACCATCTAAAACAGCAAAGGTGCAGAAACGGGTTGGGTAGGTCTCTTGGGGAGAGTGAAAATATTGGAGGGTGAAGAATCTCTAGCGTGTTGTGGCAGGAATAGGTTTGTGCACCCTCTGAAATAGGGAATAGTGTGTGTTATGAGAGGAATTTGGGGTGGGGAAGGTGGAAAAATAACTGGCATTCAGATTCCATTGTAAAGTCCAAATGTATAGAGTGGAAGGTCTGTTCCTTAGTTTACATCTGATTACCTGAATTTTTCTCTTTTAAAGCCATGTTTTCATTTAATTGCAGATACATTTGCCTCCTGAGAGCTCCTGAACCTACGGCATGCTGGGCGTTGAGATCACTAATTGGATTTAAACTTGACGATTACCTGGAATTGATAAATGTCTGGAAAAGGGACATTGCAGCTTTCAGTGCTGTAATGAGGACTGAAGCCTAAATGTATGCAGACCAATATTAAATCACGAGCAATTTGCCCTTCACAAAAGCACAGACCTTTTGAAGGTACAGTATAAGTTGATGGGCTTTGTAAATCTATTCTGTTAAACATTCAGACCAGAAACTTTCAGGCTGCAAATGAAACCAATTGCACACAGTGCAGCTTAATCTCCTATATCCTAAATGGCAAGTCCATTTCAGGAAATTCTCCGTGACTGAACATCTGAATATTCTTTGGATTACTCTCTTTAGACTGATTTTTCTCTTGTTGCTGCTTCACCTGAAACCTGATATTCAACACCTATTGAGTTTGCAACTAATGTCCCACAAGTTTTAACGGCCCCTGTCATGTAGCCTCCTCTCTTTGCTGTTTATAAGAACTTGGGTAGGGAATAAAATGCTGGTTTGACAACTCTCCTCACTCCAAGTAATAAGTATTGTAGGGACAGCTTCCTCTGTGAGCTATTTTGTAGCAAAATTATAAATGTTTTTTTTTTCATTTCACTACAGATAATGAAAAAAGAAAATTTCCTCAAGTGTTTGTTTTGGTGATGTCTAGTTTCTCCTGTTTTAAGTTTAGTTACATTCAGAATAAAATAGCAGTAAAGTTGGAAGTGGACACTGTGATGTAAGAGGAGTGATCGGATGTAATTGTTGTTCTCCTACCGTAACCTGGAGCCTTGCCACCAACTCCAGCCCTCTCCCCACCTGCTCCCTTCTGTTGAACTAGAAGATACACAGTCTTGGTGTCCTCTTTGACCCAGAGTTGAGCTTCAAAGCCCCATCACCAATCCATCACCAAGACCAACTCTGCAGCATCTCTCTCCTTTGCCCCACCTCACTTGCACTTGTTATTGAAACCCTCATGTTCAATTACTTCTAAATGTCACAAAAGCATTCCTTGTCAGCCTCCTGAACTCGTGGCTCCACAAACTGCAGCTGCTACAAAGCTCTGCTACTTACATGCTGTCCCGTACTCCGTCCACTTGCCAATCATCTCAAGTCTCATGACCCCTATTGGCTCATTGTCTACTGGCAACCCCCCCCCCTCCACCACCACCACCACCAACTACCCAGAATGGAATCCTTGTCCCCATCTACAAATCCCTCTACAGCATTTACCTAACCTACCTCTGTAACTGCCTCCAATCCTGTGCCTTTTGATAGCTCAGTTCTAAACCTTCTGTCCAACAAGAAAATTGGTGGTGTTGTAAATAGTAAGGAGGAAAGCCTTAGATTACAGGACGATATAGATAGGGTGGTAAGATGGGCGGAGCAGTGGCAAATGGAATTTAGTCGTGAGAAGTGTGAGGTGATGCATTTTGGGAGGTCTAACAAGGCAAGGGAATATACAATGGATGGTAGGACCCTAGGAAGTAGAGAGGGTCAGAGGGACTTTGGTGTATTTGTCCATAGATCACTGAAGGCAGCAGCACAGGCAGATATGGTGGTTAGGAATGCATATGGGATACTTGCCTTTATTAGCTAAGGCATAGAATATAAGAGCAGGGAGGTTATGATGGAGCTGTATAAAGCACTAGTTAGGCCACAGCTGGAGTACTGTGTACAGTTCTGGGCACCACACTATAAGAAGGATGTGATTGCACTGGAGCGGGTGCAGGGGAGATTCACCAGGATGTTGCCTGGGCTGGAGCATTTCAGCTATGAAGAGAGACTGGATAGGCTAGGATTGTTTTCCTTAGAGCAGAGAAGGCTGAGGGGGGACCTGATTGAGGTATACAAAATTATGAAGGGCATTGATTAGAATAGATAGGAAGAAACCTTTTCCCTTAGTGGAGGGATCAATAACCAGGGGGCATAGATTTAAGGTAAGGGGCAGGAGGTTTAGAGGGTATTTGAGGAAATAAATTTTACCCAGAGGGTGGTTGGAACCTGGAACACACTGCCTGAATGGGTGGTGGAGGCAGAAACCCTCACATTTAAGAAGTATTTGGATGAGCACTTGAAATGCCATAGCATACAAGGCGACAGGCCAAGTGTTGGAAAATGGGATGGCCGGCACAGACACGATGGGCCAAAGGGCCTGTTTCTGTGCTGTATAACTCTATGACTCCTTTCCCCATTTTATGTTTGACAAATTTGAATTTTTTGAGGATGTAACTAGTAGGGTTGATGAAGGGGACCCAGTAGATTTCCAAAAGGCATTCGATAAGATGCCGCACAAAACGTTAATATGCAAGATAATGGCTCATGGAGTTGGGGGTAATATATTAGCATGGGTCGAGGACTGGTTAATAGACAGGAAGCAGAGAGTAGGGATACATGGAGCATTTTCAAGTTGGGAGGCTGTAACTAGAGGACTGTCGCAAGGATCAGTACTGGGACCTCAGTTATTTACCATCTATATTGATGACTTAGACGAAGAGACAAGAGAGTAATGTATCTAAGTTTGCTCATGATACAAAGCTAGGTGGGAATGTAAGCTGAGGACACAGGCTGCAAAGAGATATGGACAGGTTAAGTGAGTGGGAAAATGGTGGCAGATGCAGTGTTATGTGGGGAAGTGTGAAGTTATTCACTTTGGTAGTAAGAATAGAAAAGCAGAATATTTTTAAAAGGTGTGAAACTTGTAAATGTTGACATTCAGGGGATGTGGGTGTACTCGTACAAGGAATGCAGAAAGTTAACCTGCAAGTACAGCAAGCAAATAGGAAGGCAAATGGCATGTTGGCCTTTATTGCAAGGGGATTGGAGTACAGGAATAAAGAGGTTTTGCTACAATTGTACAGGGCTTTGGTGAGACTACACCTGGAGTACTGTGTGCATTTGTGGTCTCCATTTTTATGGAAGGATATACTTGCATTGCAGGCGGTACAGTGAAGGTTCACCAGATTGGCTCCTGGAATGAGAGGGTTGTACTATGATGAGAGGCTGAGTAAAGTGGGTCTGTATCCTCTGGTGTTTAGAAGAATGAGAGATGATCTCACTGAAGCATACAAGATTTTGCAGGGGCTTGACAGGGTAGACACTTAAGAGATTGTTTCCCCTGGCTGGGGAATCTAGAACAAGGGGGCACAGTCTCAGGATAAGGGGATGATCATTTAGGACTGAGATGAGGAGAAACTTCTTCACTCAAAGGGTTGCGAATCTTTGAATTCTTTACCCTAGAGGGTTGTGGATGCTCCATTGTTGAATATATTTAAGGCTGATATAGACAGATTTTTGGTCTCGGAGTCGAGGGATATGGGGAACAGGTGGGAAAGTGGAGTTGAGGCAGAAGATCATCCATGATTGTATTGAATAGCGAGGCAGGCTTGAGTGGCAATATGGTCTACTCTTGTTCCTATCTCTTATGTTCTTATGCTCTTCACCTCATTGGCAGAAACTTCAGCTGTTGAGTTTTTTTTCCCCCTCCGCATCTCTTGTATGCTGTGTATGTCGCGTTTTCTGTCTGATTTTCCCCCCGGCCTTGCTACCTCTCCCCTCACTTTTTCTTTTTTTAAACAAACTCGTCTTAAAATCTATCTGTTCAACCATGCTTCTGGTTATCTCTTGTACCATTGCTGCAAATTTGTTTCACGGTAGAAAATATCCCAGTTTACTTCTGTGTTAAAGATGCTGTATTAAATATAAGGTGGTTCAGGTTGATGGACACACAAAGTGAGGGTGTGTAACTTTAGTCAGGGGAAGTGATGGCATTGCAATACCACCGGCTCGACACTGTAGTCATGAGACTAGTATCTGCTCAGAAAGATGGTGTGCTGGCAAACTCCTGTTACGTAGTCAACTTCTGTGACTAGTGAATTCAGAGTTCTGTCTTCATGCTTGTGAGTATTTCGTGAGCTTCACACAAACTCATTTAATGCACTCACTTCCCACATTGATGGAAGAAAAAGATTAAAAATTTAAGTTTGAAAAATTCCCAATTGGTCCACTGGGAGGTTTTTAACCCTTGTGTTATACTGGCTTTGGTTATTTTTACAGCTTGTGTGAAGTGAATGCAACAAGAGATTACTACCTGGCTATGGTCTTCCACCTTTTGCTTCATATCAATACAAATTATTTGTTATTTTACAGTCATAAAGAGTGAATGAAGACTTAGCATATACTATCGACTGGCATTCGACCAACTTGTTTACACACGTAGCAGGAATATGTAGCTAAAAGTGTACTTCAGTACAATGTAACCTTTTTGGAGAAAGGCTGATTGAATAGTTATGCATTGATCATTCTATAGATGTTTATTATAAGGAATAGTTAGAAGCCTGTAAAAGATTTCTGTGAAAGGTTTCAGTGCCATAAAAAATTGATGGATATCATGAGGCCCTGGGCCTTCAACTCTGCTATTTTTGAACATAAACTTTCTTTTGCTAACATTATGGCCTGAATTCTGCTGTTCTCATGACGGTGAAACTGTCTTGTGTTCTGCTGAAACTGACAGCAACTCCAGGAGTTCGGAGATGCGCGGAAATGCAGAAGTTGCTGTCATTGAGGCTGTGCTTTTCCAAAGGATGTGCTGTAGCGGTTCTCACAGACTGCTATCTCCATTGTAATCATGAATTGATGAAAACTTCCTCTTAAATGCTGTTAATGTTGCTGTAAAAGCCCTTGCAAAAAGTTAAACTTTGTTCAATGAGGTGAAACTGAACTTTAACAGTGTACTAATTTGATAATTACTGCTAATAAGCTCACCGGCCCAGAAAAGATGATTTTATGTTTGTGGAATGTCAAATTTCTCCACAATGATTTTTTTTAAAATCCACATTTTAAAAAACATTTTTTTCTTTATTCGTGGCATGTGAGCATCACTGGCAAGGCCAGCATTTATTGCCCTTGAGAAGGTGATAGTGAGCCATCTCCTTGAACTGCTTCGTGGGCTAATGCATGGCAGATGCAGTATAATGTGGATAAATGTGAGGTTATCCACTTTGGTAACAAAAACAGGAAGGCAGATTATTATCTGAACGGCTATAAACTGAGAGGGGAATATGCAGCGAGACCTAGGTGTTCTCGTACACAAGTCGCTGAAGGTAAGCTTGCAGGTGCAACAGGCGGTAAAAAAGGCAAATGGTATGTTGGCCTTCATAGCGAGAGGATTCGAGTACAGGAGCAGGGATGTCTTGCTGCAATTATACAGGGCCTGGGTGAGGCCACACCTGGAATATTGTGTGCAGTTTTGGTATCCTTATCTGAAGAAGGATGTTCTTGCTATAGAGGGAGTGCAGCGAAGGTTTACCAGACTGATTCCTGGGTTGGCGGGAAAGACGTATGAGGAGAGATTGAGTCGGTTATGATTATATTCGCTGGAGTTCAGAAGAATGAGGGGGTTCTCATAGAAACCTAGAAAATTCTAACAGGACTTGACAGGGTAGATGCAGGAAGGATGTTCCCGATGGTGGGGGAGTCTAGAACCAGGGGTCATAGTCTAAGGATATGGGGTAAACCGTATTTTGTAGGTTTCAGTGCGATCACCTCTCATTCATCAAAATTCTAGAGAATACAGGCCCAGTTTCCCCAATCTCTCTCCATAGGACAGTCCCTCCATCCCGGGAACAAGTCTGGTGAACCTTCGTTGCATTCCCTCTATGGCAATAATATCCTTCCGAAGGTAAGGGGACCAAAGCTGCACACAGTACTCCAGGTGTGGTCTAACCAAGGTTCTATACAACTGAAGCAAGACTTCACTACTCCTGTACTTTCATCCTCTTGTGCTAAAGGCTAACATACCATTAGCCTTCCTAATTGCTTGCTGCACCTGCATGTTAGCTTTCAGTGACTTATTGATGAGGACACCCAGGTCCCTTTGTACATCTACACTTGCTAATCTCTTACCATTTAAGAAATACTCTGCACATCTGTTCCTCCTACCAAAGTGGATAACCTCACATTTTTCCACATTATATTCCATCTGCCATGTTCTTGCCCACTCACTAAGTCTGTCCAAATCCCCTTGAAGCCGCTTTGCATCTTCCTCACAACACACATTCCCACCTAGTTTTGTGTCATCCATGAACTTGGAATACTACAATTGGTCCCCACATCCAAATCATTGACGTATATTGTGAACAGCTGGGGTCCCAAGTACTGATCCCTGCGGTACCCCAGTAGTCACAGCCTGCCAATGCGAGAATGACCCGTTTATTCCTACTCTCTGCTTTCTGCCTGTTAACCAATCCTTAATCCATGCCAGTATATAACCTCCTACCCCATGTGCTTTAATTTTGCTAAGCAACCTTCTGTGGGGGATTTTATCAAAAGCTTTCTGAAAATCCAAGTATACCAAATCCACTGACTCCTCTTATCAATTCTGTTAGTAACATCCTCAAAAAACTCCAAGTTTGTCAAACATGATTTCCCATTCATAAATCCAGGGTAGGTACACCCACAGTGCTGTTGGGGAGGAAGCTCTGGGATTTTGACCCAGTCTCTACCTTTGTAATTTATTTTGCTATCTGAAAATTTAGATTAAAAGTGAAAGATTTTAATTGTTTCTAACTTCCTAGTTTGCTTCAGTTTGATTGGTTGCCTACCTGCTTGCTGATGTCACTGCTGTTGCAGTGCCAGATTTAAAATGTCATCAGGAACGGGAAAATTTCCAGCACAGAAATCGCTACTGACTGCAAAATCTCTAGGCCTATATAATGGTTGTATTGTGGAGCTGTGGAATCGAAGTGTGATGGGAGTGAAGATGATGGAGTTAAAATAGGAATTACTGCAGATTATAATACCAGACCCGAAACCATATTTGATGACCTGTACATGGTGCTTCATCTTCATCAATAAAATATGAGCCAGTAAAATGCTGTGGCTATTGGGTTAGGTGGAAGTGGCTGTTGTATTTGGTTAGACTCTACTTTCTAACTAGATTAATATTCTCTGCATTAAGAATGCTAATGTAAACTGCAAATGATACACTAAGACCCATTCCCTTATGCACATAAGTTATTAAATTCTAATATTAAAAAACTTGGTTCAGAAATGACATGTCGCGGGTATAGTTAATTGGATTTTTCCTCATTGTTTTTCTTTCAACTACAATTTCGCAAAAGGGTGTAAAGATAAGCCCAGCAACTACAGGCCAGTCAGTTTAACTTCAGTAGTGGGCAAACTTCTAGAAAAAATAATTTGGGAAAAAATCAGTAGTCACGTGGACAAATGCGAGTTAGTTAAGTAAAGCCAGCATGGATTTCTTAAGGGAAAATCATGTTTAACTAACTTGATGGAGTTTTTTTTAGGAGGTAACAGAAGGTTGATGAGGGCAATGCTGTTGATGTGGTGTACCTGGACTTTCAAAAGGCATTTGATACAATGCCACACAACAGTCTTGTGAGCACACCTATACCACATGGAATAAAAGGGACTGTAGCAGCATGGATACAAAACTGGCTGAGTGACAGGAAACAAAGAGTAGTGGTTAATGGATGTTTTTCAGGCTGGAGGAAGGTTTGTAGTGGAGTTCCCCAGGGGTCAGTGTTGGGACCCTTGCTTTTCCTGATCTATTTTAATGACCTAGACCTTGGTGCTCAGGGCGCAATTTCAAAGTTTGCACATGATACGAAACTTGGAAGCATTGTGAACTGAGGCGGATAATGTAGAACTTCAAAAGGACATAGACAAGTTGGTGGAATGGGCAGACAGATGGCAGATGATGTTCAATGCAGAGAAATGTGAAGTGATTCATTTTGGTAGGAAGAACATGGGGAAACAATATAAAATAAAGGGTGCAATTCTAAAAGGGGTGAAGGAGCAGAGGGACCTGGGTGTAAATGTGCATAAGCCATTGAAAGTAGCAGGGCAGGTTGAGAGAGCGGTTAGTAAAGCATACAGTATCCTGGGCTTTATTAATGGGGGCATGGAGTACAAGAGCAAGGAGGTTATGTTGAACTTGTATAAGACACTAGTTCGACCTCCACTGGAGTGTAACGTCCAGTTCTGGGCACCGCACTTTAGGAAAGATGTGAGGGCATTGGAAAGAGTACAGAAAAGATTTGAGAATGGTTTCAGGGATGAGGAATTTCAGTTATGAAGATTAGATTGGAGAAGTTAGGGCTGTTTTCCTTGGAGAAGAGAAGGCTGAGAGGTGATTTGATAGAGGTATTCAAAATCATGAGGGGGCTGGACAGAATAGAGACAAACTGTTCCTACTCATGAAAGGATCGAGAAAGAGAGGGCACTGATTTAAAGTAATGGGTAAGAGAAGTAAAAGTGACATGAGGAAAAACTTTTTCGCACAGCGAGTGGTTAAGGTCTGGAATGCGCTGCCTGAGAACGTGGTGGAGACAGGTTCAATTGAATCATTCAAAAGGGAATTAGACAGTTATATGAAAAATAATGTGCAGGGTTATGGGGAGAAAGCAGGGTAAGACAAAGGAAAAGAAAAATTTAAAAAAAGACTAGGAATTACTTGCTTCCTGCAGGAGTGAGACTCCGTAGTTTTAATTGTTCCCTCTCTGGTTCTCCAAGGTTTTGTTTCATTTCAGGATCATAAATCACATTATTAATGGGGGTCCTTACGACATAAAGTACCAGCCCTTACTTTTCTGTGGCAAGATTAATTTGTATCCACAATTTCCTAAAACACATGGGGAGGTTACAAGCGAGATCTTTTTTGTGAGGTTAACAGTGGAACGGCACAAATTGTTCAGCAGTTTGTGGTTGATAACCTGTGCCTCTTCCTCGTCACAAATTGCTTTTTTTAAAAAAAATGTTTTCATAACGATGGACGCTGTGAACTCGCTATTATTTTTCCAACCGTTTCTGGGTCCTTGGGTCTGCGCATTATGATCTTTTTATAAATTCCCATTATATATAAAATGGTGATGTTGCTGACAGGAGAATGTAACTGTATTATGACAAGTTTATAAATACAATTTCAATTGTAAGTGTGGACATGGCAATTTCAGATGGAAATATAAAATAAGAACAGAATGAGTTGAAAATATGGATTCATTTATATTGGATTATCTGCTACTCTGTGCTCCTTTTCACCCGAAGGCCACTCTTGATTTTGATTCTTGTGCGGCTGTGACTCAGTCGATAGCTCTCTTTTCTCTGGGTCAGAAGGTTGTGGGTTCAAGTCCCACTCCAGGGACTTGAGCACAAAAATCTCGACTGACACTCCAGTGCAGTACTGAAGGAGAGATGTTAAACCGTGGCCCCATCGGCCCTCAGATGGGCGTAAAAGATCCCATGGCACTGTCTCAATGAAGATTTATCCCTGCTGTTCTGGCCAATATTTATCCCTTAGTTGACCTCAAAAAAAACAGATTATCTGGTCATTATCACATTGCTGTTTATGGGAGCTTGCTGTGTGCAAATAGGCGCATGTTTCCTACATTACAACAGTGACTACACTTAAATTACTTCATTGACTGTAAAACACTTTGAGACATCCAGTGGCTGTGAAAGGTGCTAACTAAATGCTTTTCTTAAGTGCAATACCAAAGGGCATGGTCTAGTATGTACTAGCAATGATTAGTGCACATTTTTGTCCATCACACTTGTCTACATGCAAACTTCTGCTTCGGGCAGAAGGCATAAAGAAAACGGAAGCCAATTATTTGCAATCTAGAGAACACAGCTCCCTTCCCCCTGCCCCCACCACCACCCTGCAGAAGCCATACAATGCCGAGAGTGACCAACTGTTTTTCGCATCCAGTATTACTCAGGTTCAAATGACAGTAAATACATTAGATGGAATATTCCTGTTATTTGCATTCCGTTTGAATACCCCTACCCTTATTTGAGTAGATGTATTCTATGCCCCTCCCCCCCAGTACTAACTGCAGAATATCCTGGCGCAGATAGAGAGCTGGAGCAACAATTCCTAGCATGCTTCCTCACCTCAATTCATTGGAGGCACTCCAGAAACCTGGTATACATCCACTGGAAAGACCTACAGATGTGTGATTATCGATTACTTTCTGATGAGTTGTAGGTAGTGAAAATGTGATATTGCAATTATTATTCTTTGAATCCATGTAGGTGCCTTCAGAAATCAACATCTAGTGTAGTTACTGAAAGCACCAGTTACTTCGCTGGCCCTTTGTTTTTATAAAAGGAACATTCAAATTGAGTGAGGAACGAGAAAGACAGTCTGTCACAAATTCTATAGCTTTTTTAAAAAGAAGTGGAAACATGGAAGTGTTAAGACTACAGTTTGAATTTAGGGCTCAGATGAGTTTGTTCTCCTGGTTTGTCATGTACTCTGAATTGTTCTTGAAGTAAAGCCTAACTATCCATTATTCTCTAATTATTTTCCTACAGGTATTTGGTAACATGTAGTTTGTACTCTGTTGTTTGATCATTGGTTTTTCATTCTGATTGTCAGGAACCTAGGGTGATTGGCAAAGCTGATGGGAGTGCGAATATGTGGGCTATATGTGATCAATATTAATCCCACTATCAAAAAACTAATTATCTGGAAATTGTGTTTTTCTGTACTAGCACTTCTTGTGTTCCTCTGAAATTCTCCCCATACTATTTTAGAGATGTTAACCCATAGCCTGTTATTTTTTTTTTAAAAAAGCAGTGGGGGATTTTGAGCTAGGCATTTCAATCCATGCTTGTGTATAGACAATGTTGTCATGCTCATTGAATTGAATACAGTGTTGTCCCTGGTGTATTGGCAGAAATACATTAAAAATTGCACTTCATCTAATCCAGTTTAATGTGTGATTTTTATTGCATTATCTCAAATTGCTCCCTCCACTTTGGCTATCAGAAATAGGCCTTTAACCACTACTACTTCACTTTTTACGGAACAAAATGGAGGAACAACTTAAATGTGTAAGGACGCATGTATCCATCACACACTTTACTGAAAAGTAAAGGCACTTTTCTATTGTCGCTCCAACAGAATGGCACTGAAATGGAGACTTTTGCCCTTTGTGTGCCAGTCTCCCATCTGTTGGTATTGTTACTTGGCAAAAGTGGGAGAGGGAAATGCAAATTCAGGCAGCAGTAGATTTCCAACTTTTAGGCCAGGGACTGTTGTCTTGCAACTAATCCCAGAAGCATGTGGGTATGTTGCATGGCAAGCATTTCCTTGCTGCTAGAATGCTATTTGTGTGTGTGTGTGTGTGTGTGTGTGTGTTTGCTATTCTGTGCTACTCTTGTTTTGAAGCATGAAAGGAACTTCTACCTTAATTCTCACAGTTATACAACCCTGAAATATATTCCTTTTTTGTTATACAGGGGGGGGAAAAAAAAGGACTAGAAAAAAACTAACCGATTTACAAAATAATTACGGATGAGTAAGTCTGTTGGCATATGTTAATTAATTAGTTCGGAGCAACTCTAGTCTTTTTTCCCCCATTGCTGCATTTAATTGTTTTGTAAACAATTCCAGGATTTCACCTCCACTACTTTGCATTCGCAATGTTGATCAAACTCTGCATGAAAATCATCCTTCTGGTAATCAGTCATAAGTACATAAGAAATAGGAGCAGGAGTGGTCCATTCGGCCCCTCGAGCCTTCTCAGCCATTTAATAAGTTCATGGCTAATCTTCTACCTCAACTCCACCTTCCCATCCAATCCCCATGACCCTTGATTCCTTTGGAGCTCAAAATTCTATAGATCTCAGTCTTGAATATACTCAGCAACTGAGCATCCACAGCTCTCTGTGATGGAGAATTCCAAAGATTCACAGCCCTTTGAACAAATGCCTCCTCACCTCAGTCCTAAATGGCTGACCCCTTATACTGAGACTACAATCACTGGTTCTAGACTCTTTGCTGGTCATCGAGAGAGATACAGCACTGAAACAGGCCCTTCGGCCCATAGAGTCTGTGCCAACCAACAACCACCCATTTATTCCATATCCCCTACCACATCCCCACCTTCCCTCAATTCTCCTACCACCTACCTACACTAGGGGCAATTTACAATAGCCAATTTACCTATCAACGCTGCAAGTCTTTGGCTGTGGGAGGAAACCGGAGCACCCGGCGGGAACCCACGCGGTCACAGGGAGAACTTGCAAACTCCACACAGGCAGTACCCAGAACCGAACCCGGGTTGCTGGAGCTGTGATGCTGCGGTGCTAACCACTGTGCCGCTAGTCCTAATATTACCTTTTATTAGTTTGAACCTGTCACCTTGCCCTCCCCAAGAAAGCTGCATAGATAGTTTAGATCTGAATACTTCCTCGAGTACCCTTGTATGAAGTGCATCCAAACCTGGTGCATTTGCTAACCTTGAACACTCCTAGCCTATCAGTAACTATTGTCTGAAATTTCTATTTACGTTGGTACTTCTGCTTTCCCTTTTCAGCAAATTCAACATCTGTGCTGGGGACACAGCCCAGCATCTCCTCTGTGAACACTGAAAAAAATTTGTTCAGCATATTCACAATCTATTGGTAACTTTGATATCATTGCCACCTTTTAGGTTCTTTCAATTAACCCACCATTTCCTTTTTCACTGCCTCCTACAAATATGTTTCTAGAATTGCTTGACACTTTTAATACTTCCTGCTTTTTCTGACCAGTTTCTAGACATCTTGTATGTTGTCCCTTCACTGTCTGTCTTGCTTCACTGTACAACCCTTGGCTTTATACATTAGGAGCAATCTTTTTGTTGGCCCTTGCTGTACTCACAAGTCCCACTTTGACCTTTTTTCTCCATTAATGGTATGCCTCTGTGTGAATGGTATTCTTCAAGCTTTCCTCCCTTTGAAGTGGTCTCCAGCTCATTTTCTTTAGCCCACTGCTCATTCAACTTGGATTCTGTCTTTTTGAAAGTCAGTTCTCTTTTTTTTTTCCATCAGTTATGTAACCTTAACTTCTGCCAACCGGTGGTCACTGTTGCTAAGTTGTTCTCCGTCGCTGAACTCCTGCACAATTTCCTGGTTGTTCACTAGCTGTCAGGTCAAGTGGTATCCCTGGTCATGTGAGCTCCTTGACCAAGTGTTGCCTGTAGCAATTCAATGTTTTCACTCCTATTGCACTCGTTTATAGATTTCCCAATCCACCTCTGGTAAATAGTTACATTTATAGTGGGAGAGTGCCATGGGCAGGTGGGGGTGAGGTGAGGGGGTGGGGGCAGGGACAGTTCTCTCATTTCTTGCACTGATTGGTGTAAAGATAGTGATCTCTGAAAAGCTGACGGCATTCGAGACTTCTGAGATATGAATTCATGGATTATGGCAATCTTGTAATGCGGTAAGTCCATTGAGGTGAAGAAGGAGCTGCGGGACCCAAGAGAAGTCCTGTGAAAAGGTGCCCCGAACACCCAAAACATCCACGAACGGCCCCCCCGGCCGCAACTTCAAAGCGCCCGCGGGAGATGGCTCGGAGAGCATCTGCAGCGCACTGTCGGCAATGCTGCATGCCTTTATTTAAACCACTGCAAAAAAAAAAAACCCTTAGCAAATGTAATCACCTCTAAGTCTGCCAAATGATGCTTCACCTCCCGAAGGACGTGGATGAGCTTTCCGGACGTCGATGGTGGGCACTGAGGAAATGGCTTATTACCTGCACCAGATTCCACCCCCCCTCCCCCCCCTTTACCCCCCTTCCACCCCCCCCACCCCCGTCCCCTTCCCTGCTCCACCCTCTCAGCTCACCCCCTCACAACCCCGTCCCAGCCCGCCCCCCCCTCGCACCATCTTCACCCCGCACCCCCTTCCCCTGCACCCCCCCCCACCCCCTCCCTCTACCCCTCCCCCTTGCATCCCCTCCTCCCACCGGCACCATCCTACACCTGTGTAGGGGCCCCAACAACCCCACTGCCTTGTGGGCGTCTCGGGAGAGACCAAGGCTAAGGGAGTAAACCCTAACAGAAAATCCGGAGCGGAACCCCGTAGGCGGTCATGTGTCACCTTTGGCATGTTTCCGGCAGTTCCTGCAACCATACTGGTGCCAAACGTCGTGTCCTGCACTCCTTTGGACCCCACCAGAAAGGCCGAGAGGGGGGTTTTGACGACTGGGCAACTCTCAACCTCCATAAATTTGCCCAGGCATGCGCCATGGAGAGGTCACTCCATAGTTGCCTCACAGCGACTGAAACAACACGGAAGGCAGCAGTTACGGGTTATAAGTCCAGATAAATTGGCGTAGAAACTGGGCGCCACGGGTTGCCTTTGTCGGTGGGAGAGGTCATTGCACCTCACTGGACAGCTACCGCCCGCCTCAAACCGGGCAGCCCCCGGTCAATAAGGTTCTGTCCCGCCACAGTCTGCCTGCTTCAATGGGTGCTTGGAGCTCAGGGTCATTGCCCGAAAGGTGGACTGATACACCGCACCAAACAACATGAAAAAAGGAAAGAAGGTACCAGCCCTTCGCTTTGCAAGCTGGAACGTCAGAACTATGTGTCCTGGCCTGTTGGAAGACCTTACACAAATCAACGATTCTCGGAAGACCGCCATCATTAACAACGAGCTCAGTAGACTCAATGTGGACATTGCAGCACTTCAGGAGACTCGCCTCCCCGCGAGTGGCTCTCTAGCAGAGCAAGACTACACCTTCTTCTGGCAGGGCAGAGATCCTGAAGAACCAAGACAGCATGGAGTGGGCTTCGCCATCAGAAACTCCTTGCTCAGCATGATAGAGCCTCCCTCAAATGGCTCGGAACGCATACTGTCCATCCGACTGCTCACCACCTCTGGTCCAGTACACCTACTCAGCATCTATGCTCCAACACTCTGTTCCGCACCTGAAGCTAAAGACCAGTTCTATGAACAACTCCATAACATCATTAGCAGCATCCCCAACACCGAACACCTATTCCTGCTGGGGGACTTTAATGCCAGGGTTGGGGCCGACCATGACTCATGGCCCTCCTGCCTTGGGCGCTATGGCGTTGGAAGGATGAATGAGAACGGGCAGAGACTGCTTGAGTTGTGTACCTATCATAACCTCTGCATCACCAACTCGTTCTTTCACACTAAACCCTGTCACCAGGTTTCATGGAGGCACCCAAGATCACGTCGGTGGCACCAGCTAGACCTCATTGTCACAAGGCGAGCCGCCTTAAACAGTGTTCAAATCACACGCAGCTTCCACAGTGCGGACTGCGACACCGACCACTCCCTGGTGTGCAGCAAGGTTAGACTCAGACCAAAGAAGTTGCATCATTCCAAGCAGAAGGGCCACCCGCGCATCAACACGAGCAGAATTTCTCACCCACAGCTGTTACAAAAATTTCTAAATTCACTTGTAACAGCCCTTCAAAACACTCCCACAGGGGATGCTGAGACCAAGTGGGCCCACATCAGAGACGCCATCTATGAGTCAGCTTTGACCACCTACGGCAAAAGTGCGAAGAGAAATGCAGACTGGTTTCAATCTCATAATGAAGAGCTGGAACCTGTCATAGCCGCTAAGCGCATTGCACTTTTGAACTACAAGAAAGCCCCCAGCGATTTAACATCCGCAGCACTTAAAGCAGCCAGAAGTACTGCACAAAGAACAGCTAGGCGTTGCGCAAACGACTACTGGCAACACCTATGCAGTCATATTCAGCTGGCCTCAGACACCGGAAACATCAGAGGAATGTATGATGGCATGAAGAGAGCTCTTGGGCCAACCATCAAGAAGATCACCCCCCTCAAATCTAAATCGGGGGACATAATCACTGACCAACGCAAACAGATGGACCGCTGGGTTGAGCACTACCTAGAACTGTACTCCAGGGAGAATGCTGTCACTGAGACTGCCCTCAATGCAGCCCAGCCTCTACCAGTCATGGATGAGCTGGACATACAGCCAACCAAATCGGAACTCAGTGATGCCATTGATTCCCTAGCCAGCGGAAAAGCCCCTGGGAAGGACAGCATTACCCCTGAAATAATCAAGAGTGCCAAGCCTGCTATACTCTCAGCGCTACATGAACTGCTATGCCTGTGCTGGGACGAGGGAGCAGTACCCCAGGACATGCGCGATGCCAACATCATCACCCTCTATAAAAACAAAGGTGACCGCGGTGACTGCAACAACTACCGTGGAATCTCCCTGCTCAGCATAGTGGGGAAAGTCTTTGCTCGAGTCGCTCTGAACAGGCTCCAGAAGCTGGCCGAGCGCGTCTACCCTGAGGCACAGTGTGGCTTTCGTGCAGAGAGATCGACTATTGACATGCTGTTCTCCCTTCGTCAGATACAGGAGAAATGCCGTGAACAACAGATGCCCCTCTACATTGCTTTCATTGATCTCACCAAAGCCTTTGACCTCGTCAGCAGACGTGGTCTCTTCAGACTACTAGAAAAGATCGGATGTCCACCAAAGCTACTAAGTATCATCACCTCATTCCATGACAATATGAAAGGCACAATTCAACATGGTGGCTCCTCATCAGAGCCCTTTCCTATCCTGAGTGGTGTGAAACAGGGCTGTGTTCTCGCACCCACACTTTTTGGGATTTTCTTCTCCCTGCTGCTTTCACATGCGTTCAAATCCTCTGAAGAAGAAATTTTCCTCCACACAAGATCAGGGGGCAGGTTGTTCAACCTTGCCCGTCTAAGAGCGAAGTCCAAAGTACGGAAAGTCCTCATCAGAGAACTCCTCTTTGCTGACAATGCTGCTTTAACATCTCACACTGAAGAATGCCTGCAGAGTCTCATCGACAGGTTTGTGTCTGCCTGCAATGAATTTGGCCTAACCATCAGCCTCAAGAAAACGAACATCATGGGGCAGGATGTCAGAAATGCTCCATCCATCAATATTGGCGACCACACTCTGGAAGTGGTTCAAGAGTTCACCTACCTAGGCTCAACTATCACCAGTAACCTGTCTCTAGATGCAGAAATCAACAAGCGCATGGGTAAGGCTTCCACTGCTATGTCCAGACTGGCCAAGAGAGTGTGGGAAAATGGCGCACTGACACGGAACACAAAAGTCCGAGTGTATCAGGCCTGTGTCCTCAGTACCTTGCTCTACGGCAGCGAGGCCTGGACAACGTATGCCAGCCAAGAGCGACGTCTCAATTCATTCCATCTTCGCTGCCTTCGGAGAATACTTGGCATCAGGTGGCAGGACTATATCTCCAACACAGAAGTCCTTGAAGCGGCCAACACCCCCAGCTTATACACACTACTGAGTCAGCGGCGCTTGAGATGGCTTGGCCATGTGAGCCGCATGGAAGATGGCAGGATCCCCAAAGACACATTGTACAGCGAGCTCGCCACTGGTATCAGACCCATCGGCCGTCCATGTCTCCGTTATAAAGACGTCTGCAAACGCGACATGAAATCGTGTGACATTGATCACAAGTCGTGGGAGTCAGTTGCCAGCATTCGCCAGAGCTGGCGGGCAGCCATAAAGACAGGGCTAAATTGTGGCGAGTCGAAGAGACTTAGTAGTTGGCAGGAAAAAAGACAGAGGCGCAAGGGGAGAGCCAACTGTGCAACAGCCCCAACAAACAAATTTCTCTGCAGCACCTGTGGAAGAGCCTGTCACTCCAGAATTGGCCTTTATAGCCACTCCAGGCGCTGCTTCACAAACCACTGACCACCTCCAGGCGCATATCCATTGTCTCTCGAGATAAGGAGGCCCAAAAGAAAGTCCCTCATCGAGAGGACGATAGCTTTTTGAGTACGAAGGGATATGTGGATAATGTGGGAAGGTGGAATTGAGGTAGAAGATCAGCCGTGAACTTGTTGAATGGCGGAGCAGTCTTGAAGGCCAAAAGGCCGACTCCAGCTTCTATTTCTTGTGTTCTTAGGGACCATACTTGGTGTGAGTTTGGACAGTGAATGTCGCGAGATTATTCAAATCACATTTGAGCTCGAGTCTTCCAGAATAGTTAGTGACTGGTGATTGGGAGTGAACAATTTATCCCTCTGTCCTTTTTGGAATACTGCGGCTGGTTGAAATGTCCGGAATGCTGCCTTGGCTGAGATAAGTAACAGTACAGACCAGGGTTTGAAGCTGTGTTCTGCCAAGTGTGTATGGTTCAGTGCCACAACATGTGATCCATTTATCCACTGGGATGTTGGTCCTGCTTTTGAAAGGTGCTGTGAAATTATTTTTTTCCGTCTATTACTGGGTGGTGTTTTGAAAGTGTCAACTTCCTTTCTTAAGCGTGAAAACAACAATCTTGAAGCTAGAAGCATGCCTGCTCCTGTCTGCTGTAATCGATGTGTGTTCAGTAGTGTTAAAGGTAATGACAGGTGGCATTTGACATGACTTTGAAATGACAAAACTACACTTGGGAGTTTCTAATAAAATGAATTATACTGAGTCACCCTTTCACTGAGACCTTTCAGAATTTATGATGAAATCATGTCCTAAGGGTAGTGCAGCATCCAATACCTAAAGTGTACAAAGTGACAACGTATGCCAGCCAAGAGCGACGTCTCAATTCATTCCATCTTCGCTGCCTTCGGAGAATACTTGGCATCAGGTGGCAGGACTATATCTCCAACACAGAAGTCCTTGATGCGGCCAACACCCCCAGCTTATACACACTACTGAGTCAGCGGCGCTTGAGATGGCTTGGCCATGTGAGCCGCATGGAAGATGGCAGGATCCCCAAAGACACATTGTACAGCGAGCTCGCCACTGGTATCAGACCCACCGGCCGTCCATGTCTCCGTTATAAAGAGGTCTGCAAACGCGACATGAAATCGTGTGACATTGATCACAAGTCGTGGGAGTCAGTTGCCAGCATTCGCCAGAGCTGGCGGGCAGCCATAAAGACAGGGCTAAATTGTGGCGAGTCGAAGAGACTTAGTAGTTGGCAGGAAAAAAGACAGAGGCGCAAGGGGAGAGCCAACTGTGCAACAGCCCCAACAAACAAATTTCTCTGCAGCACCTGTGGAAGAGCCTGTCACTCCAGAATTGGCCTTTATAGCCACTCCAGGCGCTGCTTCACAAACCACTGACCACCTCCAGGCGCGTATCCATTGTCTCTCGAGATAAGGAGGCCCAAAAGACATTGCTTGCTGACAATTTTCTCCATTGCTTGTAGGTGGACATGCCAGATTAATCCAAAACTCTGTCTACCTTTTTTATTTAAGAAGGAACTTGCATTCATCTAGCACCTTTTCATGTCCTCGGGGAATCCCAAAGGATTTTGTAGTTGATTAATTACCTTTTTCTGAAATGCAGTCACTGTTGTCGTGTAGACATACATGGTAGGCAATGTCCATGTGACAGGCTGCCATGGAAATGTTTGACAAGATGATCAATTCAAGTTTAAATTTGGTCAGGATATCAATAGAACACCCGTGGTCTTGATCGAGTAGCACTTTGGAATGTTTTAGATCCATCACCTTAACATCTTAAATGTGGTAACTTTGACAAAGTAGTCCTTCACTGAAGTCACAGTCCAGATTATGTGCTCATGTACTGGAGTGGGGCTTGAACTCCCAGTCTTCTGACTCTGAGTGAGAATCCTAATACTCAGCCTATCTGACAGTTTATTACACAGGGAAATCTTGCATGAAATTCCGAGATTTGTTTTCCTCCCGACAATTGAATTTTTAGTTTAGGTTATTATGCTGCATAACTTTTTAAAATTTGTTGTCAAATTAAGTTTTAGTTTAAAAATAATTCTTGTGAATTCTTAATGAAAAACCATGGTTCAAATGGTTGGATGAATGGCGAATGGATGGGGGGGGGGGGTGTGGAAGTGGGGTGGGAGAGTTGAAATTAGACGTGGACGGGAATGGAAAACAGACGTTATCGCATTGATTGCCTGTCTTATATAAAATAGGCAAGAGATATTTGGTTCCAATGAATTTGATAGCAACAATTCAGCTGGTACAGGGAATTTATCATTTTAGCAAATTGCCAACACTCGCCTTTAAGTCCTGGCTTTAGTGCCATTCTTCTGCCGAGGAAGAGAGGTATAGGAGGAGGCCATTCAGCCCCTTGAGCCTGTTCCGCCATTCAGTGAGACCACGGTTGATCTGCGGCCTAACTCCATATACTGACTTTTAGCCCATATCCCTTAATACCGTTAGCTAACAATCTATTAATCTCCGTTTTTAAATAAACGTTTGGTCTAGCAACGATTGCTGTTTGTGGAGGAGAGTTCCAGACTTTGTCTTCTCATTATGTGAAGAAGTTTCACTTCAGAAAGGTCTGGCTTGAATTTATTTGACCATCCCACTGGTCCTGGACTCCCCAACCAGCAGAAATCATTTCTCTCTATCTACCTTATCTGTTCCACAATATCTTGAAAGTTCTTGCCATTTCAACACTCCCCCCTGCTCTCATGCTCACATTTCTGTCCTGGGATTGCTGCAGTGTTCCAGTGAACATCAACGCAAGCTCGAGGGACAGCACCTCATTTACTGATTAGGCACACTACAGCCTGCCGGACTGAACATTGATTTCAATAATTTCAGAGCATGACTGGGCCCCCCATTTTACTTTTATTTTTAGTTATATTTTTCTTATTTTTTTGGGTTTTTTTGTGTTTGTTTTATTTTATTTCATCTTAGTTTGTTCAGTTTGCTTACCCACTTTTTTTTTATGTTTGTGCTTGCGGCTGTTCAACTTTCAGTCCGTTAACACCCTATCTGTACTAATGCTTTGTCTTTCAACACACCGTTAACATATTGTTTGCCTTTGCTCCGTGACCTTCTGGTCACCTATTTTGTGACCTTGCCCTATCTACACCTTCTCCTTTGTTATCTCTTGCCCCACCCCCGCTTTACTTGCTTATAACCTTTCACATTTCTAATATTTGCCAGTTCTGATGAAGGTCACTGACCTGAAACGTTAACTCTGCTTCTCTCTCCACAGATGCTGCCAGACCTGCTGAGTATTTCCAGCATTTCTTGTTTTTTATTTCAGATTTCCAGCATCCGCAGTATTTTGCTTTTATCTTGAAAGTTCTGCCTGTTTTGCTTTCTGTCCCCACGTATGTCAGTTTCACCCCATGGACTTGATGATGTACAAGATCTGTGTTGGGTTGAGATACCTTTTTGCACTAATTTCCCATGTCAATCTTTTTGGTTCAATTGAGCACCAGTAATGTCCATGTCATCAAGTAGCTTCAGTTTCCTTTTTTCTTACCTTAGCCCAAGGGCAGGTCTTTATATTTTTACATGTCCTACAGTTTATTTCTTGTATTTGGTCATGTAAGTGGTAGTGATTTGAAGCCCAATTAATTAGAAATTATAATCTTTTAAATCCTGTGTGCTTTTTTTTTCTCTTTCCAGGATCCAGATCCCAGCTGATTTGAGTACATCAAGGGTGTATTTCTCTACAATGAGAAAACCAGGACCTCAACAAAAAGGTGAGTGTTGGCAATCTGCTAAAATAAAAAATTCCCTCTACCAACTTAATTGTTGCCAATAAGTGGCAAGGCTACAGATTTAGTTTTTGCAGAAAAAAGGGACAGTTGCAGAATGAGAGATTTGAAACGTCAGGTCGAAGTCCTGGAATCCCATCAGGAAAGTGCTTGGTCCAACTTGGGGAAAACAAAAATGAAGCTGCTGGTAAAGTGCAATGAGTTGAGAATTGGAGTCTGGTCCAAGTCAAGAAGAGGCCTTCTGCCTCTCTGGATCTTATCCTTGTTGAGGTTTGCAAATATTACATACAAATCAGAATTCAAACATGCCACAGGATGGCAGGAAACTGGCTTATTAGAAGCCAGACAGGTGGATACACTGACCAAGACTGATCCTTTGGTGGAGAAGGGAAGTGTGATGTATCTGTAAAGATTTTGTGTGTTTTAAATTGTCATCAAAGTAACATAGTATTGGTCTGAAGGAAGTTGGAAAGCAGAAAAAGTAAGTTTAAAATATGGGGGAAAGATCAAGGAACATAGAAACGAAGTATTTAAACCTTCTATGCAGGGAACAAATTTAACCATTGCATATGTGTATATGATGGGCAGTAGTTTTCCATATTTGCTGATTATGGACCACTAATCAAGAAAATGTTTTATTTGCTGTTCCGCTTTTAAACTTCTTCAAATTCTGTTTTCCACAAAAATATGATCTCATTAATACTAAGATGGGTGATTTCTAACTTTGTTCTCTACATGGTGTCTGCTTGGCTTTTTAAGAGCAGTTCAGTACAGTTTGGAGGGTACAATGAGCTAATTGGGGAATCATTTTGAGGGCATTCACATTGAATAGCAGGCACATTAAGGTTACATTTTCAAAACCATTGCACTGAAATTGGTGTTTCTCGGTGTGAGCTTGGATCAATGATGGCATTCTCGCTTCCAGAGTCTACAGTTTGTGGAGTCCAATCTTGTTCCCAAGCACATAATCTGAGTTGGCACTTGAACTGCATTTTTGGAATTGCTGCCTTTTGGATGAGGTATCAAATCAAGACCTGCCTGCTCAATTGGACATAAACTAACTCATGGCACTTTTTCAAAGAAAAGCAAGGAGTTCTTCATGTGCCCTTGCCAACATTCATTGCTTACGTAACTGTCAAAGCAGATTAATTGGTCATTCAATGACAATTTCCATTCATATCACGTCACTAACAACAGAAGAAAAACATCCCAAAGCACTGCACAGAAGTTTAAATAAAAAAAAAAGGAAGCCAAATCAAACAAGGGAGTTTTTGACATTGTGACCAAATGTTTGATCAAAGCGGTGGGTTTTAAGGAGGGTCTAAAAAAACACTCAGGTGAAGAGGCAGAGTTTTTTCTTTTCGGTGGGCATTCCAGAGCATGGAACATAGGCAGTTGAAGACACAACCACCTCTGATGGGGTGAAGAGAGGGGAGGCACAAGAACCCAGAGACAGGAATGAACAGTTTAGGAGTGTGGTTGTAGGGCTGGAGGAGGTTACAGAAATGGGGGAAGGGGAAGTTGTGAAGGGGTTTAAGCACTTGGCTGAGAATTACATTAGTTCTCAGTTCTCCAATTTAAGTCAGCAGGGACCATGGTTAATATGGTGAGAAGGATTTGGCGTGGGATTGGATGCAGGCAGCAGAGTTTTGGATGAATTGAAGGTGAAGGATTGGAGGCTGACGAGGAGAGCATTGGAATGGTTGAGTCTGGACGTAATGAAGACATGGATGAAAGTTTCAGAGCAGATGGGCTGAGGTGGGGATAGTGGGGGGCGATGTTGATGGAGGAAGAAGTAGGCAGTTCTTGTGCCAGGGAGGATATGGAGACAAGCTTTGTTTGGGGTTGAACAGGACCTTGAGATTGTGAGCACTCTGGCTCAGTCTGAAACGGTGGCCAGATCGGAGAATGGAGTAATTGGCAAACATATGGAATTTGTTCCGAGGACCAAAGAAGAAGATGCTGTGCAGGTCATGGTTAAAAGAGGAGGTAATTCGGACATTTGAAGGGTTTGAAATTGATAAGGAGGCAGTATTGGATAGGCTATCTGTACTTAGAGTTGATAAGGCACTAGGACCAGATGAGATGCATCCAAGGATACTGAGGGAATTGAGAGTGGAAATTGCGGAGGCACTGGCCATAATTTCCAGTCTTCTTTAGACTCGGGTGGTGGCAGAAGCCTGGAGAATTGCAAATTTTACACCCTTGTTCAAAAAGTGGTGTAAAGATAAGCCTGGCAACTACAGGCCAGTCAGTTTAAACTCGGTGGTGGGAAGCTTCTAGAAATGATAATTAGAGACAAAATTAATAGTCACTTGGGCAAATGTGGGTTAATTAAGGAAAACCAACATGGATTTGTTAAGGGCAACTAACTTGCTGGAGTTTTTTTTGATGAGGTAACCGAGAAGGTTGATCAGGAGATGATGTTGATGTGGTGCACATGGACTTTCAAAAGGATTTGATAAAGTGCCACACAACAGACTTATGAGCAAAGTTATAGCTCAAAGAATAAAAGGGACAGTAGCAACATAGATATGAAATTGGTTGAGTGACAGGAAACAGAGTAGTGGTTAATGGATGTTTTTTGGCTGGAGGATGGTTGGTAGTGGAGTTCCTCGGGTCAGTGTTGGGACCCTTGCTCTTCCTGTCATATGTTAATGACCTAGACCTTGGTGTACAGGACAATATTTCCAAATTTGCAGATGATACAAAACTTGGAAGCATTGTGAACTGTGAGGGGGATAGTGTAGATCTTCACAAGGACATAGACAAGTTGGTGGAACGGGTGTTAAAGTCACAGATGAAATTTAATGTAGAAAGTGTGAAGTGATTCATTTTGGTAGGAAGAACATGGAGAGATGATGTTAAGGGAAAAGGCCTGCTACCCAATGGGACCCGACGACATGTTTCAGGTTCGGGTCGGGTAGCTCTTTCGGGTCTGGCTTTTGGGCTCGGATCCGGGTTGGGCCTGGTCCGGGTCGGGCCAGGTCTGGGTCGGACACACGCAGCAAGAATTGCATTTTGTTCTGCTGGTAAGTGTTAAAGGTAAAAAAAAACATACCTGAGCTGGGAGTCCAGGACGTCAAGGAGGGAAACTCTGAGTCTTTGCGGTGAGCGAGTGATGTCTCTATGACGTCATCACACTCATGCTGCAGCTTCAAAGAACAAAGAAAATTACAGCACAGGAACAGGCCGTTCGGCCCTCCAAGCCTGCGCCGATCCATATCCTCTATCTAAACATGTCGCCTATTTTCTAAGGGTCTGTATCTCTTTGCTTCCTGCCCATTCATGTATATGTCTAGATACATCTTAAAAGACGCTATCGTGCCCGCGTCTACCACCTCCGCTGGCAACACGTTCCAGGCACCCACCACCCTCTGCGTAAAGAACTTTCCACGCATATCCCCCCTAAACTTTTCCCCTCTCACTTTGAACTCGTGACCCCTAGTAATTGAATCCCCCACTCTGGGGAAAAAGCTTCTTGCTATCCACCCTGTCTATACCTCTCATGATTTTGTACACCTCAATCAGGTCCCCCCTCAACCTTCGTCTTTCTAATGAAAATAATCCTAATCTACTCAACCTCTCTTCATAGCTAGCGCCCTCCATACCAGGCAACATCCTGGTGAACCTCCTCTGCACCCTCTCCAAAGCATCCACATCCTTTTGGTAATGTGGCGACCAGAACTGCACGCAGTATTCCAAATGTGGCTGAACCAAAGTCTTATACAACTGTAACATGACCTGCCAACCCTTGTACTCAATACCCCGTCCGATGAAGGAAAGCATGCCGCATGCCTTCTTGACCACTCTATTGACCTGCGTTGCCACCTTCAGGGAACAATGGACCTGAACACCCAAATCTCTCTGTACATCAATTTTCCCCAGGACTTTTCCATTTACTGTATAGTTCACTCTTGAATTGGATCTTCCAAAATGCATCACCTCGCATTTGCCCTGATTGAACTCCATCTGCCATTTCTCTGCCCAACTCTCCAATCTATTTATATTCTGCTGTATTGTCTGACGGTCCCCTTCACTATCTGCTACTCCACCAATCTTAGTGTCATCTGCAAACTTGCTAATCAGACCACCTATACTTTCCTCCAAATCATTTATGTATATATTCCTGCAGATTGGGAGTTGCAAGGTAGGTAAAGGGAACATTCCGGGGGTCAGGTCGGGCGCGGGAAAAAGTGGAGGGACTCGGGCAGGTTCGGGCTCAGATCTGTTGTGGTTCTGTCGGGTTCGGGTCAGATTTTTTTTTCGTGACCTGAGCAGGCCTTTAATTACGGGTACAATTCTAAAGGGCATGTAGGAACAGAAGGACTTGGGTGTATATGTGCCAAAATTATTGAAGATGGTAGGACAGGTTGAGAGAATTGAGAATAAAGTGTACAGCATCATAGGCTTTGTTAATAGGGGCATAGAGTACAAAAGTGAGGAAGTTGTGTTAAACTTGTATAGACCACTGGTTCGGCGGCAACTGGAGTATGGTGCCCACTTCTGGGTGCGACACTTTAGTAAAGAAGTGAAGGTATTAGAGGCAGAAAAGATTCAGGAGAATGGTTCCAGGGATGTGCAACTTCAGTTACATAGGTAGATTGGAGAAGTTGGGATTGTTTTCCTTGGAGAAGAGAAGGTTGAGAGGAAATTTGATAGAGGTATTCAAAATCATGAGGACTCTGGACAGGGTAGATGGAGGAAAAACTGTTCCCATTGGTGGAAGGATCGAAAACCAGAGGGCACAGATTTAAGGTAATTGACAAAAGAAGCAACAGCGACATGAGGAAAATCTTTTCTACGCAGCGAGTGGTTAGCATCTGGAATGCATTGCCTGAGAGTGCGGTGGAGGCAGGTTCAATCAAGGCATTCAAGAGGGAATTGGATTGTTATCTGAAAAGGGAGAATGTACAGGGCTATGGGGAGAAGGCAGGATAATGGCACTAGGCAATTGCTCATTCGGAGAGCTGGTGTAGACAGGGTGGGCCGAATGGCCTCCTATGCTGCAACAGTTCTGTGATTCTTTGTGACCAAAGACTTTGGTCTTCCCAGTCTTTAGCTAGACAAAATTACATCTCGGTTGGAGAGGTAGAACTGGGGCTTATGCTGTACATATGGAATGTGATCTCATGTTTTCCAATGATGTGAGCAAGGCACAGCATGAGGAAGAAGGAGGGACGAGGAAGAAAGTGGGACCAGGAATCAGTCTGGGATTGTGGCAGTGATGAAGCAAGGGTTGGAGGCACAGCAGGATGGTGTGGTCAACCATGTCAAAGGTTATAGAGAGGAAAATGAGGGATAACCCACAGTCACAGTCACAGAAGATGATGTTTGTTATTTTGGTTAGGGCCACTTTGCTGCTGGAGGGTGGGTGGAAACCTGATTGGAGAGATTCAAACCTGAAGCAATGGGCACAGGTTTGAGAGGCGACAATACGTTCAAGCACTTTCGAGAGAAAAGGGAGGTTGGTGGTGGAGCGACAGAGGGATCGAGGGTGGGATTTTTGAGGGCAGTCGTGGTCATTTTGAAAGGAAGCGGATTACTGCTGAGAAGAGGGAACTTTTTAATGTCAGCTGGTGTGGGTGCTGCTTGGATGCTGCGTGACAATGTTGGGTGGTCAGCAGTTTAGTGGGAATAGGGGTTAAATCATTTAATTGATATTTGTGAGATCTTGCCATGATTTGCCTACAAAACATTGACTGTTTCAATGATTCATTGAGCGTGAAGCACTCTGACATCTGAAGGACATGAAAGGTGTTATATAAAGAAAAGTTTGCTTTCTCCTGACTTATAATGCAAGCATTGACCCCATGAACAAATGAGATTTGAACAAAGTATAACAATATAAGTGGTTCAACATGTCTGATATTGTAGCTTGCTGATAGTAGCAGTCATACTGAGGTTGATGCTATTCAAATTGAGAGCAGAATCAATTTACCTAATAAAAATGGGGCCATGTGACCCCCTAGTCACAACTGTCAGCTCTTAAAAATGCCATTCTCTCTGCAGTGGGGTAAACATTGAACTTCACCTCTGGGGCTCTAAGGCAGCAATGGGATGAAAGTCTCCTCTGTCTGATGCCTGTGGAGATCTTGCATGAAATGAGTTTGGCAATCTCAATCCTGGTCCTAATAGGCTATAACACAGATCTACCTCTCATTTAGCAATAAAGGAAGATGTCATTTGAACAGGCGTAAAGACTGTTGGTGTGGAAAATGAACAATAATGTCACACTAGTGCTGTGGAGATACTCTTCTGAAATGGGGCAGAGTCAAAGGAGCTTAACTCTGCCGCTAGTTCTACTGTATGTGACCTTATTAGGGAGTACTTGATACGAAGACGAGACAGAACTTTCAACTTTGCAGGGGTATAATACGGACCATAGCAGATCAGCCAGCTCTTGTACACCCAGTTTGATTTCCCCTTTCAATAGAAAGGGGAATCTTGTGCATTGTATATAACTGGAGACCAATCAGCTGCACCCTGTTTTTAGCTTCCCTCCCCACCCCCCCTGCCCCCCCATATAAAGTTGAAAGCTTTGTCCAGAGTACAGAATGGAAAATGTCTGGTTCCTGGATTTAAAATGCCTTACTTTGATGTGTGGAAAAATGGTGTTTGTGCCCGTTAACACTAGTCACATTTATTATTCCTAAAATAAAAAATAGAAAATGTTGGAAATACTCAGCAGGTCAGGCAGGATCTGTGGAGAGAGAAAGAGAGTTAATGTTTCAAGTCAATGACCCTTTGTCAGAACTGGAAAAAGTTAGTGATGTTAACAGGTTCACTATTTCTAATGTGTAATTAATAACTCGCCTCTCTTCGCCTGGACACTGAGTGTAGATCAGGTTGCAGGTTGGATTCCTGATTAGGCAGGTTAAGCCTTGTCTGTGGAGGGCTGTATGAAACAGAGAAAGGGCAGGTTAACATTGGAGCTGCTCCTCAGCAGGCTGGGAAGAGCAGCTGAAAGGGCTGGAGCTGTGCTATGTTCGAGTGGCTGGGTAAAAATATCTATTTTCTCGACTCTGGAACGATGCATGGTTTGTCACTTTAAATTAATTAAAGTGAGAAGGGAAGGGGAAAGTTAATTATGTGGCTGGTATAAATAGATTCATTCTTCACTTCTATCAGGAACCCTATTCAGCTTTTTAGGAAATAATTCTTCAGTGTTTCTACACAATCTCAGTACCAGAACTTGAGTTCTGAATGAGTGTTTGCAATCCATCTTCCTTGTATTGGCAATAGTCAGGATTTAAATTAATTGTTCTGAAGGGCTCAACAGAACAGTGCTTTT